>NC_054751.1:6240720-6863919 GCF_018143015.1 Lytechinus variegatus
TTGATTAGAAAAATAGTGTGTCTTACAGAGATAAAATGAAGTTAAAACTGTTTTCAGAATACCAATTCGGAGAGATTTTAAGAGTATTTTATCTCTGATTTTAATGGAGATAAAATATTTTATTTCATCTGAGATAAATGGATCTCAGAGTACCACCCCAGGGGTGGTATTCTGGGACACTGTCATAACTTTTGTCATAAATTTTGTCATATCTCTCTGAGATGTGACGCCGCTATGATTGTCACAAATCGGTATTCTGAACATTGTCTTTCCCTGTCATATCTCTCAAAGTTCCTGCCCATCTTTTTGGAAGCAATCCAATCAAAATCATTGTTAGTTCCCAGTGTGCGTCCTTCTAGCCAATAGGAAGGCCCTGTTACAGGTAGGGCATATCTCAAATACAGTTACTGGCATCGCGCAACTACGTGAATATTGGTGCGCTTAATTACAAAGAGAGACATGGAGCTGTGAAGGATTTCAGAAGAGAAGTAGAAAAAGAAAGAAATAGAGAAAAAAGGAGGAATAATATATAGGGCCTAACTAATTGTAGCATGAAAAAATAATTTTGAAAATCGTAATGGATGATGAGTGAAACTAATGGCACAATCTAATCTAAATAATATCATATGCTTGACATTCAGTCGGCAGGGTATCGAGATATTTGGTACTAAAAGATATGACAAAATTTATGACTGCTAGTCTGCTACCCCCTGTCATAACTTTTGTCATATCTTTTGCTTGTATAAAAGGATTACGCGCATTTATAGCCACATATTTTTGATGCACTCTAAAGAGAAGTGACAAAATTTATGAAAATTTTTGTGACAAAAGTTATGACATCCACCAGAATACCGATTTTGTCATATCTCTGAAAAAAAGATAAAATATGGAGAAAAGACAATGTTCGGAATACCGCCCCAGGTCTTTAGCTCAGATTTTGAGGTCAGCTTTTAGTTTAGATGAGGTCACGAGGTCAAGGGCATGCACCATAGGTTGCTCTCAGGAAGCATTTAAAAAAAGACACAAGTTAAAAACAGATTTGGAAAGTATGTCTTAAGTTTGGTAAAGGGTCAGTAATGGGAATTACAATCCAGTATCCTCCAACATTCAAATATAACAAAAGTGTAGCAGTCACCGAATATTTTTTTCAGCCATTACAATTAAAATTTGACATCCAGCGTCCTCTCTCAGTAGAGATTTTATTTCTATTGAAAGTAGGACTTTCAACACTCGCTTTACACATTAGGTAATTAGGATGCTACTGAAGGAGATAGATTATATCCTGACCTCCACTGGGTTCCTTGACTATTGTGTATGATCAGTCGTGAAAATCAGTTTCACATTGAATCATGGAGCTCTATGTTAAAAGACCCAAACTTTTTACAAGATGATGTACCAATACCCTTTTTGTGGTGAACATTGCAGATTGCTGAACTCCAGAGGCAAGATGCCAGCGAGCGATCCCTGCAGAGGACTGGTCGCCTAGCAGCCGAAAAGAAGAAATCTAACCGGAAAGTCCACAAGGAAGTCAAGCTGCTCTGCAAACACTGCCGGGAATTCATTTGCTACACGGAGGACATCAGGTCCATCAACGGACAGCACCACATCGTCATCAAGGAAAGCTTCAGGGAACGCATCATAACGGAGAGGTTCCACGAAGACCAAACCCTCTACGGGGACGTTAAGGTGTCCCAGGAGGTTCAGTGCAAACGGTGCAAGCAGCAGTTGGGGTACATGATGATCTTCCGAGAGCATGAACTGCCGCTGCTCTCCATCAGGTACCTGGTCATCGAGGTGCGCGAAGGCATCAGGGTTCACAAGAAGAAATGGAGCGACACGACCTCCCTCTTCACCATCAAGGATATCGATCTGGAAGATCTGGCGAGGAGACTGGAAGGCTGCGTGGAAGATGAAGAATCCGAAGACGGAACAATCGAGAAAGAGCAATAGTTCTACAAAACTGATTGTAGTAAGTAGTAATTAGTTGTTTTTCTTCATATTTGTACCAGGAAAGCTTATTCATAACAGTAATATCAACAAGATATCTACCAGTGCCAATGATGCAACGAGAACAGCAAAATTCTAAGGAAATATCAATATCAAAAGAATAGTCAATCCTTTCTAAATTAAGTCACTATGCAAAGAGTCGTTTGAGTGCAAAACGTGATGATAAGGACAAAATATGATCATTGTTATTAAATCTGTGGTATCAATCTATGCTTTTTCAAATCTTGCCTTTGAACTTTCTTATAGTCATGCGCTTGACCTGTTGCTTAAAGCAGATAAGTGGACCAGTGTGCAGTAGCAGCTGTGTCATGTAAATTCTTAAACTATGGTACTTTGAAATCCAATATGGTTCTTTGCTATTATTAACTTGCAATAATAGAAACTCATTTACTTCATAGTAATGTGACTTTGTGGTATTTACAGACATTGCTCATCTACATATATCCACAATCCTTTCATATCAAATAAGGTATGAAAGTAAAGAAGAAAAATTGAATTTCAGGATGATGTAAATAATTCCCCTCTGTTGAAAAAAATAACTTGCCATCCTGTTTTCCTTACTTATATTTTCTGAATATGTTTACATAAAATGCTATCACTTCAAAAAGTTCGGATGAGATGAAACTGAATGTTTAATCGTGTTATATCCAGATTGTCTTATATTCAGTTTATCTGAACAATATCCAAGTTTAAAGATCTTCCATCTCATGTGTAGTAGTACCTGTAGCCATGATATGTAGTCTATAATACTTAACATGCAGTAAGGTTCTTTCGATTCTTATCTTGCAATAATGATAGCTTTAAATTGTAGCCTCTATGGTGATATAACCTGGCTGTAACTAACCAAAGTTGAAATTTTGTTGTAAATATTGTATCATAAATATATGGTTCAGTTAATACTAAGTATATTAATGTAAAGGTATCCAAATACAGAGGGATAATATCCAAATTTATTTAAAATTTCTCAATCTAAGTAGGAGCAAATCCACATATCTCTTATGATACTGTATTTATATTTATTGTGGCAGGCAAGATTTTACCCAAAGTTTCGGGAAAATGGATGAAGTGAATAAAAAAGTAACCTTTTCAGCCTTATCATCATTAGCATAGCATGCAAAGAAGGCTTGACAGTGTTATTATTTCAAATGGCAAAGGAATATATGTTTCTCAGGTGAGGAAGGCATTGTTTGGAGTTCATCATGGTCTTACTCCCCAAACTTGGAATAATGTGCGGTAGCAGCCATGTCATGTAAATTCTTAAACCAGGGTACTTTGAAATCCAATAAGGTTCTTAGCTATTCTTCACTTGCAGTAATAGAAACTTTCATGTTCTTCATGGTAATGTGACTTTGAGGTATTTACAGACATCGCTCATCTACATGTATCCACAATCCTTTCATATCAAATAAGGGATGAAAGTAAAGAAGAAAAATTGAATTTCAGGTTGATATAAATGAATCCCCTCTGTTGAAAAATATAACTTGCCATCCTGTTTTCCTTACTTCTTAGATTTTATGGATATTTTTACTTAAAATGCAATCACTTGAAAGAGTTAAGATGAGATGAAATTTAATGTTTCATCAGGTTATATCCAGATGGTTTTTCATTCAATATTCAGTTTATCTGTGCACTATCAAAGTTTAAAGCTCTTACATCTACATTTATGTGCAGTATTACATGTAGCCATGCCATGCAGTCTATGTAATACTTCAAACTGCAGTTAGGATCTTCCAGTTCTTTTCTTTAATACTTTGCAATAATGAATAGCTTTAATTTGTAGACTCTATGGTGATATAACCTGGCTGTTAAAAATTGAATTTTTGTCTCACCTGCGAAGCAAAGTGAGACTATAGGCGCCGCTTTTCCGACGGCGACGGCGGCGGCGGCGGCGGCGGCGTCAACATCAAATCTTAACCTGAGGTTAAGTTTTTGAAATGACATCATAACTTAGAAAGTATATGGACCTAGTTAATAAAACTTGGCCATAAGGTTAATCAAGTATTACTGAACATCCTATTAGAGTTTCATGTCACATGACCAAGGTCAAAGGTCATTTAGGGTCAATGAACTTAGACCATGTTGGAGGAATCAACATCGAAATCTTAACCTGAGGTTAAGTTTTTGAAATGTCATCATAACTTAGAAAATATATGGACCTAGTTCATGAAACTTGGACATAAGGTTAATCAAGTATCAATGAACATCCTGCATGAGTTTCACGTCACATGACCAAGGTCAAAGGTCATTTAGGGTCAATGAACTTTGGACGAATTGGGGATATCTATTGAATTCCCATCATAACTTTGAAAGTTTATGGATCTGATTCATGAAACTTGGACATAATAGTAATCAAGCATCACTGAACATTTTGTGCAAGTTTCAGGTCACATAATCAAGGTCAAAGGTCATTTAGGGTCAATGAACTTTGGCCGAATTGGGGATATCTGTTGAATTCCCATCATAACTTTGAAAGTTTATGGATCTGATTCATGAAACTTGGACAAAATAGTAATCAAGCATCACTGAACATTTTGTGCAAGTTTCAGGTCTCATGATTAAGGTCAAAGGTCATTTAGGGTCAATGAACTTTGGCCGAATCAGGGGTATCTGTTGAATTACCATCATAACTTTGAAAGTTTATTGGTCTAGTTCGTTAAACTTGGACATTAGAGTAACCAAGTATCACTGAACATCCTGTGCGTGTTTCAGGTCACATGTCCAAGGTCAAAGGTCAATGAACTTTAGCCG
The DNA here is from genome assembly GCF_018143015.1 of Lytechinus variegatus. Classification (NCBI taxonomy): domain Eukaryota; kingdom Metazoa; phylum Echinodermata; class Echinoidea; order Temnopleuroida; family Toxopneustidae; genus Lytechinus; species Lytechinus variegatus. Next base: position 6,245,476 of record NC_054751.1, read on the forward strand.
AATTGGGTGTATCTGTTGAATTACCATCATAACTTTGAAAGTTTATGGATCTGATTCATGAAACTTGTACATAAGAGTAATCAAGTATCACTGAACATCCTGTTCCAGTTTCAGGTCACATGATCAAGGTCAAAGGTCATGTAAGGTCAATGAACTTTGGCCATGTTGGGGTTTTTTGTTGAATAACCATCATATCTCTGTAAGTTTATTGGTCTAGTTCATAAAAAGAGGACATAAGAGTAACCATGTATCACTGAACATCTTGTGCGAGTTAGAGTAGTATGCAAAGTCAGCACTGCTGCTATATTGAACCGCGTGATGCAGGTGAGACGGCCAGAGGCATTCCACTTGTTGCTTTATACATGCTATCATAAATATCTGTTTAAGTTAATACTAAGTATATTTATGTAAAGGTACTCCTAATACAGAGGGATGATATCCAAATTTATTACAAATTTCTATAACAAAGTAAGTATACATGTATCTCTTATGATACTGTATTTATATTTCTCACGGCAGGCGAGATTTTACCCAATGTTTTGGGAAAGTGGTTGAAGTGAATAAAGAAAAGTAACTTTTCAGTCTTATCTTTAACATAGCATGCAAAGAAGGCTTTACAGTGTTATTATTTTAAATGGCAAAGGAATATGTGTTTCTCAGGTGAGGAAGACATTGTTTGGAGTTCATCATGGCCTTACTCCCCAAACTTGGAATAATGTGCAGTAGCAGCCGTGTCATGTAAAATCTTAAACCAGGGTACTTTGAAATCCAATATGGTTCTTTGCTATTCTTAACTTGCAATAATAGAAACTTTCATGTTCTTCATAGTAATGTGACTTTGCGGTATTTACAGACATTGCTCATCTACATATATCCACAATCCTTTCATATCAAATAAGGTATGAAAGTAAAGAAGAAAAATTGAATTTCAGGATGATGTAAATAATTCCCCTCTGTTGAAAAAAATAACTTGCCATCCTGTTTTCCTTACTTATATTTTCTGAATATGTTTACATAAAATGCTATCACTTCAAAAAGTTCGGATGAGATGAAACTGAATGTTTAATCGTGTTATATCCAGATTGTCTTATATTCAGTTTATCTGAGCACTATCAAAGTTTAAAGATCTTCCATCTATATGTATGTGCAGTAGAACATGTAGCCATGTCATGCAGTCTATTTAATACTTCAAACAGCAGTTAGGTTCTTTCAGTTCTTTTCTTTGATACTTTGCAATAATGAATAGCTTTAATTTGTAGCCTCTATGGTGATATAACCTGGCTGTTAAAATTTGAATTTTTGCTTTATGTATTCTATCATAAATATCTGTTTAAGTTAATACTAAGTATATTAATGTAAAGGTACTCCGAATACAGAGGGATGATATCCAAATTTATTACAAATTTCTATAACTAAGTAAGTATACATGTATCTCTTATGATACTGTATTTATATTTCTCACAGCAGGCGAGATTTTACCCAAAGTTTTGGGAAAGTGGATGAAGTTAATAAAGAAAAGTAACCTTTCAGCCTTATCATCTTTAATATAGCATGCAAAGAAGGCTTGACAGTGTTATTTCAAATGGCAAAGGAATTATGTTTCTCAGGTGAGGAAGGCATTGTTTGGAGTTCATCATGACCTTACTCCCCAAACTTGGAAAAAATATAATCTGTATCAGTGGTCGTCAGCATGAACTAGTCATGTCATGCGTGGAATAAGAGTTACCGATGATATTATGAGGAATCACTTCCCTATATTTTGGTAAACTTAAATAGTCCATAATCTCAGATTACAAGTGTTTTTGATTTGGGTTTCTTTCTCTGTACTAGAAATAAACTGCTAGCAGAGAGACAGAAAGAAAGTTACTTTAAAGTAACCTGACATCATTTCACATGTTGCCGTATTATTTTGTCGAGAAGACAGAGATTTCTATAACATTTAAATCATGTGTTGTAAAATGTGTTTCATTTTATTTTATATGCAATCGTAATATATATGTTCGATTTTTAAGTGCAAACATTTTTTTGTTATCTAGAATATTATATGATATTCACTCGAAATATTTCAAAAATCCTTATGATCAGACATGTACATACCGTAGTTTGTTAAAAAGAATGTAATGTGCAGTATCGATAATTTATTTGTTAAAGTATATTGAGCTTGTGAAATGAGCTCACAAGACCTGACCTGACTTTTATCGTATATTTTGATGGCGAGATACTATATATGTTTGATTTTAAGTGCAAATATTTTCGTTGGTGAGATACAATAAAGAAACTATTATTGTAAAAGGTTGGTGGAAAAGAATAGTGCTTGGATGTGATTTGATTCAAAGGAATGTTTGGTATTTAATATTGGGGTGAATATAATTCATGTTTATTATATTTGAATGACAGACAGTTGACCGATTGGCCATATTTTTTTTAATACAGAAGAAAGATTTGAAATTTATTTATTTTAAATCCACTGGATGAAACAAAAATTTGTTATTGAGAATGATGTACCCTTTTGAAGTTAACTTTCTAAAAAATCCAAATAGTATGGTACTTTTTAGATAGGAGATTAAGACATTTTTGTTAATAACCTACATGAATCTGATAGGTTTTAAGGAATTAATTATTATCCGGCATTTATGGAGGATGGGGAAGGCAAAGAAATATAAGATAATGGTGATAAAAAAATAGGAAATAAGAGAAAGTGAGAGGATCATAAAAAAATGTTAGGGAGGGGAAAGGATAATGATGGAGGTGATGATGATGATGGTGATGATGATGGTGGTGATGATGATGGTGATGATGATGGTGGTGATGTTGATGATGGTGATGATGATGGTGGTGATGTTGATGATGGTGGTGATGATGAGGATGATGGTGATGATGATGATGATGGTGATGATGATGATGATGGTGATGATGATGATGTCAATGAAAACTACAACAATGATAATGATGATGACGGTGATAATGGTAATATTGATTATGGTGATGATGTTGGTGGTGATGATGATTAATATGATGATGTTGATGATAGTTGTGATGATGGTGACATTGATGGTGATGATGACCATTATGATGATGACTGTGATAACAATGATGATCGAAAGGATGATGGTAATGGTAGTGGTGATGTTGCTGATGGTAGTGGCGATGATAATGATGGTGATTTTAGAATTGTGGTGATTATAGAGAAATACGGATGAAAAAGACACTGGAAGGATGTGATTCTGAGTATGCTGATCGTGGTGATCATGATTTTGATTAAGTGGTGACATATTTGCTCCCGAGACATTGCTCCGGTCTTAATACCTCGGAGGGCATATACATGTAAGGTTGGAGTTGGGATTGTAATAGTGTTTTTGGTTCAGCATAATGGGTGATATCAAGTTCAGTGTTCACCTTTTAGTGTTGGTGTTAGGTCAACTTTAACACGAGTATAACACAAAACATGAAATGAAGACGGTCCCGATAAGTCACTCACTAGTTGTTGAGATGTCAAGGGTGTGATGTGGATCAGTTTTACAAACTCTAAATAAGTTTTGAAGCAAAGGGAAGCGATCCAATTTTCAACACCAAGGCCAACACCGGACTTGAAATCACCCAATGTGATAAAGATAACGATTATGGTTTATTTAGTTTTAGAGGTTAGATTTTCTGTTTGGCTTGGCGTGTAGTTTTTCCATTGGACTTTTTGTCACAGGTGCGAATGTAATAGAACCGATTAGATAGATATGAGAAAGAGAAGGATATGACTGAGTGTTATGAAGCATGAAAACTTGAAAACGGAGAGAATGACTGGAAGATATAACAATGGTGATGATCAATATTGATAATTTTGATGAAGAAAGGGAAGGAGAAAATGACAAAGAATTAGAATAAGAGGGTGATCAACTTTTTAAAAAAAGGATTAAAAGAAAAAAGTTGAATCAATAGAAAAGGAAATCAGGAGAAAGGTGATGTTTCTTTCAGCAAAGTCTGTTTTATCCGTTAGTAACCATAGTAACAATGAGAAATCGCTGTTTCTCAACCAATCAAAATTAAGGAAATTTTTAAGAAACATGTCCGTCCACGAAACGTTGTCCTGGGGCCCGTTTCATAAAGGACTTGCAACTGTTGTAACTTTGCCATTTTGGCAACTACCATGGAAACCTTGATTCTGATTGGCTGCTGAGCCCTGTTACCATGGTAGTTACCAGTGTAACAAAGTTACAACAGTTGCAAGTCCTTTATGAAACGGGCCCCTGGAGAGTTTCATCAAAATTTATCGTCTGGAAAGTTTTCATATTTGACAATTTCTCTTGGATTTTTGACTAGCTGAGAAGCACATGCAGTCTGTTAGGTAAAACCAACAGACTTTGAATGTCAAGTTCAAAGTTTTGAACCTAACTCCACCCCCCCCCCTTCCCCGCGCGCCAAGTATAGTACGGCCCGGCCTAGCGCCTGGGCCCGGCCCTCGATCTCCGCCCCCCCCCCCGATCAGGAAACCCCATCCTCATCATTTCTTTGCGCGCGCTTTCACAAAGCTAATAGCGCGTGAAGGAGGCGCATTCAAAGAAAACAAACTTCCTAGAGGAATTCCCACTCCTTTCGCTCAACTTGTGTGAAGTTAGCAGCTGAACTAGGGGATAATTTGCTCATTTTTCAAGTTTGGTTCATCTTTCTATGTTAAGATCCTGTGATTGTGATCTAGACTCGAGACTCTTTCACTCATCAAGTCTTCAGTGCAATCGTCTTTAAACTCCGAAAAAGAGGGTATGTCTAAGACTCTTACTAAATGGTAGATTAAGGGAAAGGATACAGAAGCATTGTCCTTCCGTTGCTTCACTACTAGGAGATCCACAGCAAATAAAGCTGTTTCATTTCTATTTTATTTTTTTTTGCATATTGTTGACTTAACATCTGGGCCCTGTCTTACAAAGAGATAGATTGATCCGAACAATCTCAACTGTAAGGAAATCTATCCATACAATAACCTTTTGTAGGTTTTGATCAGGAAATTGGTACGATTTTTTCAATCTAAAGTTATGCCTAACTAAACAAAGAGTAGGCCTATCACACTAAAGTTTAGAGAAATATAATTCGAACAAACTTGGATTTTTGTAATACGGGGCCCTGGTTAACAAAGTTATTTGTGGCACCGGCGCAGCGTCTTAAGGAGAGGTGTAGAATACTGCAGTATTTTTCTGTGTATTTCAATGATCAAGAACCTCAACAATTTACCGCTTCCGTCCTGTTTCTACCTGACGTCGAATTAGCAGATTCCTCCAGAAACGACCTTAACCTACTTGTCTTAAATTTCTTGCATAAGATTCACCTCTCTCGGTCTACCTTACTCTCACGTCAAAATATGTAACGCTACCATTAATGCAGTATCAAACTGCGGATCTCCGATACAGCGGAGGAAGGATACAGAAGAAGAAGATGAAAAAACTGAACTTATATATTTCACTTCGAAGTTTCGTACAGAAATAAGTATGTTAGGGTTGGCGACAATCATGTTGCTCCTGCTGCCAATGCTGGAAACTTAGGGGTTATATTTGATAGACATATCAATATGAAAGAGCAGATTAGTTCTATCTGCAAATCTGCCATGATAGCAACAGATGTATCAGTCGAATAAGAGGGTTTCTGAATGAAGAGGCAACAAAAAGCCTGATCCATGCATTTGTCACCAGTCGAATCGACTCATGTAATAGCTTGCTATTTGGTCTTCCCAAAAAGATACCGCATACAGATGCTGCAGAATATTATTTGCAGCTAGGCTGGTAACTCGCACTCCTATACAACACAGCATTACAAGTACCCTGAAGAAATTACATTGGCTTTCTGTTGAAAAAACGCATCACATTCAAGATTCTTTGTTTAGTTTTTAAAGCTCAGCATGGCTTATCTCTATCATACTTGTCCAATTTACTAAATGATTACATCCCACCCCGTAACCTTCCATCAAGCTTCTTCTTCTGTATCCTTCCTCCGCTGTATCGGAGATCCGCAGTTTGATACTGCATTAATGGTAGTGTTACATATTTTGACGTGAGAGTAAGGTAGACCGAGAGAGGTGAATCTTATGCAAGAAATTTAAGACAAGTAGGTTAAGGTCGTTTCTGGAGGAATCTGCTAATTCGACGTCAGGTAGAAACAGGACGGAAGCGGTAAATTGTTGAGGTTCTTGATCATTGAAATGCACAGAAAAATACTGCAGTTCCTCATCTTCTTTTATTAAGTTTAGAAGTGTTTTCCTGTGTGTGCTAAACGCTGGGCATTCTCCAACAAAATGTACAACGCTTTCCAGTTCGGAGTGGCAGAACTTGCAGGACTTTGTGGTACTTTGATTCAGAGAGAATAACCTTCTATTCGTTGGGTATGTACTGCAGGATAATTGAGCTCTGATGGATATAGCTTCCCTCAGGAGAGGGCTGGAGACTTGCTTTGGGTAATAATTCTTTTTATTACGTTGGGTCATGCCCGACCATAGAGAAGATTTTTTAGCAACTGCAATTTCAAGGGCAGCATAGTGTTGTTCATAAATTTTTCCCATTGCTAGCTTCTTCCATACTTTATATGGAATGCGCTCTCTAAGGATGTTTGTGAGACTTGGAAGCTCGTAACTATTGAGAATTTTTATCCAGCGTCTTACCAATGGTGTATTGTTTGCTATACCATTCAACAGGATTCTTCTTTCAGTGCGCTCGTCTGAAAGGCTTGCATATTGCCCAAGTAAGAGAAGAATTTCATAGTCGATTCGCTTATCCATTGGAAGGATATCTAGCACTCCTTGGCAAACCAAGCACTCTTTTAAAAAGAAAAGATTGAGCCTTGTTCAGACGGGACAGCATGTAGTTGGTAAGTTGGATAATCTGAATCCCATATAGCATTCTTGGTATGCAGAACATTTTCCAAAGATGAGTACATATTGGTGGCAGCAGGCGTAGAGTTCCTTGCTTTGTTCCAGTAAGAGAGAAGGTGTTATATCCCTTTGATATGATGTCATTGGTGTGATCAATATTACAATTGCTTTTTATTATGCCAAGGTGTGGGTGCTCTCTGCTTTCCTTGATCGTCATTCCTCCCATTTTCCACTCGATTGAACTTACACTGGTTGATGTTTTTTTTGTTTATTACTACTACGGCACTTTTTTGTGGATTAATTTTATATCTCCAGGCACAGGAATAATTGAAGGTGAGGTCCAGCATTGACGAGGGCATGTACTGATTAGAGCAACGCCATCTGCTAGTACTATCACTCCCATGTAGCAACCGTTAATAGAGCATCCTAGACAAGCATTCCTTAGTGATTTGATCAGGCCATCGATGAAGACTGTATATAAGGTGGGAGAGAGCACACTTCCCTGTTTTACACCTCGAAGGATTTGAAAAGGAGAGCTGACTTTTCCTTCCCACATGACTCTACTGGTACTACCATTGTAGAACTCTTCCAGTGTAGATAACAGAAATTCATGGAGGCCTAGGTTTTGAAGCTTAGAAAATAGGCCTTTATGCCAAACGATGTCAAATGCTTTCTGTGCATCAAGAAGAGCAAGATATGTTGTGCATTTCTTGGCAGAGTTCGGTTGGATTATTAATTCCAGTGAGGATGCAGTAAGGAGGAAAGATTTGCCTTTCTGGAATCCAATTTGTAACTGGTCTGGGACATCATTTATTGCAAGTGGAATTTCTAGTTGAGATTTGATGAGCATTTCCAAAACTTTACCAATTGTTGAAGAAACTGTTATGCCTCGGTAGTTAGAAGGATCTTTAACATCTTTTCCTTTTCCTTTGTGAACTGGGACTATAAGGCCGGACTTCAAAGGTTCAGGAATATAACAAGTACTTCTTCAAATTCCCAAACCCCACACAAGCTTTTATGGTAGCAGATCATTTGCTGTAGCTGGACCAACCCTTTGGAACAAATTACCCCTACATATCAGACAGGCATCCACTTATTGAACTTTCAAATCCTTACTCAAAACCCATCTTTTCCGACACTCATAACTAGGTGTAGTATAGGTATTTCTTTTATAGGTAATAATTGTAAGTTTAAATATTAATTAATTCTGTAATTCACAAGTCTATTTTCTTCGTTTGTAGAATGTTTACTTTGTAACCTTTATTGTAAAGCGCGTAGAGAAACTTTCAGTTTATTATGCGCTATATAAGAAAAGAAAAGTAGTATTATTATAATACTGTAGATCTAGATCTATTTTGACGTGAACATTTTATTGGTTCAAAGTGATATTTCTGACTGAGACTTGAGAGCGAAATACATTTCACGTAGTAAAGGAAAAAAGAAAACTGCTTCATGAAGCAAAGAGTTAGTGATTTTCACTAACGAGCTCTAGATCTAGATAATTGTCAGTGAAGCACATTTTAAATGTCTAGAAGTCTATATTAAATGATCCCAGCACCCAGAGTGTGAATTAATATTATAAACTCCATTGAAAACTCTTCTTGGAGTATTTCGGAGGAACATCATACCAAGGGCATGCAGCAGCAAGGGGGCCGAAGTCTTCGCGCCTACAAATTGAATTTCAGACAAGTGGCACATTTGAAAGTGTTGACGCACACTTACGGCACCACAGCAAACAATTTCCAATGGCCTTCGTGTGTCTTGCTCATTTCAAATTCTAAGGATTATTAAGATCCACTCTCTCCACAATCTGTAGAAATCTATGTTTTTAAAGTTCATCAATAACTAATAAATCACAGAAAGTTCCTATTCAAGTCCTTTTGAGGGTTCAATGTTACGTCCATCACCAAATATATAGATAGGGACTTCGTCTTACAAATGTTCGTTCATTTTTTTTCTAGATATGTTACGTTCATTGTTTTCTTGACAATTCTCTATACCTCTCTGGTTAACAAGGGAATTGTTGGATTTCCTTTTTTTCTCTTAAATGCAGGCTTCAACATGGTAGATACATTTATTCCAGTTGTCCAGGTTGAATGTAACCAAATACCATCGCGTCACGAGCAAGGCATTCCTCGCTTCATCAACAGGACCTCACAAGCTCTGGTGCCACCAGGCGCTCATGTGAACATACCACAGTCCGTGACTGTCAACGGGTACCCAAACACCATCCCCGGCCAGAATCCCTCCCTCGTCGCCCAGCAACCCATAGCTTATCAGATGATGCCTCACATGCCAACAACATCGGTATCGGTGTCCATCCAGCAGCCACAGGGATATCAAGGATTCGACCAGTTTCAAACTCCTCGAAGCCCATCATTGTCCTCGACCGTATCAAGCTCGAGCGTCTACGAAGACTGCGTCTCCATCCCGTCAACATCCCCCCGCCAGCATTCGGACCCGTTCTTCTACCAACCCTTCCCAAGTCATTCCTTTGATCCAAGTGGTGACCAGCCGAAGCATAACCTTGTTCCGGTCAAGTCGGTGTCATCGTCCTCAATTCCTAGCGAAACCGGAAGCAACGGAAACAAACCGTGGACGGGTCACCAGACGGGTCCGACATCGGCTATCAAACCCGAGCAGGCGATGGCGATGGTCAACGAGAAACTTCGAACCCGCATCGCTGCTCTGGAAAAGAAAATCCACAATGCCTTAGCGGAAGTGACGTTTCTTGGCGATAGGAACTGGAGACTGGAAGCCCACGTAGATTCCCTGATGCATACCCTCGAGGTCCTTGGAGTGACCGACATCGAGGATTTGACAGGAAAAAAAGTATGTTGGGGGTCTTTTCGTGTTCCATTTCATATAACTTGCACCTCTTTCCAAGTATCGATTTTGATTATTTCCAAACAGTACACCGTAAAATATGTCAGGAGTCTCAATTAGTATTGACAAAAATAAAAAGAATAGAGTTAGGCTGCAAAACAATTCAGAAGACTACGAATCAATAACTTTAAATATTTCATCTTCTCCTGGTATAAAATAATCATGGAAAAAATCTGTTTGCTTTCAAGAAATGATACAGTACATATAGATTACAAATTCCCGCTCTCCTCTTCTCCCTTCCTCTCCTCCCCTTCCCCCTCCCCCTGTCCCACTCTCTCTCTCTCTCTCTCTTTCTGTCTATCAATATATCCATCTACATCCATCAATGCTTATTTATCTCTATTTATCTATCTTTTCATGTACCTCTCTTTCTCAATCCGTCTCTCTATTCATATCTACCCCATATTTCAAGCTTCCATTACCCATGTTCCGAGTTAAGGTCAAAGCCGGTTACCGCCTTGGGCCCTTCAATCGTCTCCCTCGTCGTGCCGTCTGGAGCTATGACGAAGACTGCAAAACACCACCAAATATCGATTTCAGCTCAGATCGAGCCACGACGCTGAAGGCCGACGAAGGGAAATCGTTTACAGGTGAATATTACCACATTAGCTGTAAAGGAACTGTGAACAGGGAATCTATGACAAATCTATCTATTTGAACATTAACATTGAAGTATGGCGAAGCCGAAATGTTCAATGCCAAATGTGAGGCAAGATTTGTTTTTGTCGGACATGAACATTGAAGATTGATGAAGTCAAAGCTTCTGAAATAGTTAAATTTGATTGGACTATGGTAGTTTACTTGCTAGAGAAGTTATGCAGTAGTTATTACAACAAGTCATTATGAGGCAGAACCCTAGGCAGACATACACATTGGAGGGTGACGAAGACAATATTTTGAATGACGAATGTATGGCAAATTCAAATTTGATAGGAAAAAAACTCAATGGAGGGTGACGAAACCGGCATGTCTAATCTGAAATGTATGGCTACTTACTATCTGGTAAGACCTAAGCATCTGAAGGTGAAGGAAGCTGACAAACCCAGTATAATATATGACAACCGATATCTCTTTAGAAATAAACAGTGGAGGGTGACGAAGTGATATGACGAATAAAGAATGTATACAAAATTTTAATCTGACCGGATGTTAAAAAAAATGGGGGTGAGGAAACCGATATTATCAATCTGAAAAGTAGGCAAGTTTGGATCTTGTCAGACGTAGATATTTGATGGCGGCGAAACCGAAATCTTAAATGAGGAATACATGTTAACTTTAGATCTGGGTGGACTTTAGCATTAAGGGTGACGAAACCAAATGTCGGATGAATAATTTCCAGCAAAGTTGGATCTTGCCAGACATAGATATTTGATGGTGACGAAACCGACATGCCCATTAGATCTGGGTGGACTTTTAACATTAAGGGTGACGAAGTCAAATTTCGTTTGAAAAATGTCTGGCAAAGCTGATCTTGTCAGACATAGACATTAGATGGTGACGAAACCGAAATCTCAATGAATAATGGGTGTTAGACATAGATCTGTGTGGACTTTAATATTGAGGGTGACGGTGACGAAGTCAAATGTCGGTTGAAGAATGTCTGGCAAAGTTGATCTTGTCAGACAAAGAGATGATGGTGACGAGACCGAAAGGTTAAATGAAGAATGTTTGACATATTTAGATCTTGGTGGACTTGAACATTAAGGGTGACGAAGTAAAATGTCGGATGAAGAATTTATGGCAAAGTTAGATCTTGTCAGACAGACATTTGATGGTGACGAGACCGAAATCTCAATTGAAAAATATATGATAAAATTGGATATGGGTTGACTTACACATCGAGAGTGACGAAGTAAAATGTCGGATGAAGAATATATGGCAAAGTAAGATCTTGTCAGACATAGAGATTTGATGGGGGCGAAACCGACATGCCCATTAAAATCGCTGACAGTCTTAGATCTCTTTGGAAATAAACGATGGAAGATGATGAAGTCGAAACTGTCTAAATTAAAAATGTTTGGCAAAGTTTAGATCTGGTCGGACATTATTACAGTATAACGAAGCCAAAATCTCGGATGAAGAATGTATGGTAGATTTTAATCTGAACAGATATTTAAAGAAAATAAAATATTTGGCAAATTTAAATCTGGTTGGACAGGACCATCGAGGGTGACAAAGTCAATATTTGTAATCTAAAATGCATAGTAAATTTAGATCTCGGTGGCCAGACACAAACTTTGGATGGTGACGAAACTCAAGATGCAAAATCTGAAATGTATTGCATATACAGTGCGTCCCAGAATAAACGAAACCGAGATTTAGCGACCATTCATCATAACGTAATCATAAACAGAATAGATAAATGACCTACCAATTCAAAGCTTAGAATCTTCTCTTTCATCTGATATTACTTAGCTTATTTCTTATTCACGCATGAGTAATTAAAGCCTTATTTCAAATGACCAGAACTTTGTTATTTCTTGACCATTTTCTGTAATTTAGGTATCAAATTAAAAAGGAGATATTGAACTTTTCAAAAATGTGGTTTTCCTTTTGAAACCCAGATACCCCCGCCAAATGAGTTTTTGATATCCTTTCTTCAAATTGTATTTGCTCACTCATGCGTGAGTGAGAAATAGTCTGAGTAATATGAGATAAAAGAAGAGATTCTAAGCTTTAAAATGGTAGGTCATTTTTCTATTTTATTTATGATTAAGTAATGATAAATGATCGCTAAATCTTGGTTTCGTTTTTTCTGGGACGCACTGTATATGAATATCTCGTCGACCATAGCAATCGAGGCACGACGAATTCAAAATGACCAATCTGAATTGTATGGCAGATTTAGATAAACATTGGAGGGTAATGAATTCGACATGTTTAAAGTATGGCAAATCTTAAGCATCTTTAAACCATTGACAAATCAAAATTGTAAAATTTACTCTGCATTGAATGGTACATGATTTGGCTCTGTGATACTAATCATAAACCTTCTTTTATGACCTCCCTCGTCTGATGTACCCTCTTCTTCTTCTTCTTCTTCTTTATCCTTCCTCCGCTGTAATCGAAGATCTGCAGTTTTATTATACTGTATCATTAGCGTTAAATGTTTTTTTTTTGGCGCGAGAGTAAGGTAGAGCGAGAGAGTTGAATCTTATGCAAGAAATTAAAAACAAGTAGGTTGAGGTTGTTTTTGGAGGAATAAGTCAATGTTGGGTAGAAACAGGACGGAAATGGCAAACTGTTCTTGATCATTGAGTACCACTCAACTTGGGATTGTTTGCCGACACATGCAACCATCCTTCGATGCTTGTATCTCATTCTCATTACTTTTCTTGACTGGGTTGACTCTTCCAGACGATGATCTCCATCTTCCCGCTGGCTCGGACATCGGGCTTAGCGTCCGTCAGATGTTCCACTACGAGCGACAGATAGAGGAGTTACGTGACGAAAACCATACCCTGTCGGCCAGAGTCGCAGACCTCGCAGAACGAGAGAAAAACGTCAAGAAGGTTCACGATCAATATGCCGAGCTTCAGAACGAATGCGAGGATACTAAGGTATAGAACAATTAATATTTCTCATGATCTTATTTGATTCTTGGATCGTGAATATGCATTGAACTCGCCATTAGGGTTGTCTTGTCACCAATAGTAAAAACCATGTTAATAATGGTCAACGGCCAATCGAAATCATTTTTCGAAGGAAGTTGCCATCAATGCCACATTATTCATGGTGACACGACATTTGCTCCTGCGACAATTACTCCGGACTTCAGATCGTCTAAGATGTAGGGTCAAGGTTAGGGTTGCATTGGGGTTTTATGTTAGGTTTAGGGTTAGGGTTATGGTTAGGTTTATAGTAAGGTTTAATGTTAAGTCCAGGGTTGAAGTTAGCCATTCGAATAGTGTGTGAAATTCAGAGCGGAGCGATTGTTGCTGGAGCAAAAGTCATGCAACCGTTTTAAAAGATGATTTTCTTTTTATAGTTGGTGTCATTCCCGCGATCCGGAACAAAGACTACCAAAATAGATGGTTTGGAGGATGGGCAGAAATTGTGCATCAGTAAGTTTATTTGGAATTATACACTTAATCATTCATTTGGTTCTCGATGGCAGGAGGAGCTTGACTGTGCTGTGATGCGCCTTCACAGCTACGACGGTTCGTGCCCGATGCCGAGGTCCCATCCGCACGGCGAAGACATGAGCGATCACGTCAGCGATTCGTCATCATTGTCCTCATCGTCATACAACAGTCATCCCGATTACGACTATCATCAAGGTCGTGAACCAAGTCGAGCAGGACCTTACTATCGACGGTCTCGTGATGAGGGCGGTATACGAGATGGAAGACGAGACGGAAGACGATATCGTAACGTTAGAGGTCGTTGATGGTGATACGCAAGGGACCGAATACAAAACAAATCTAAAAAAAATAATTAAGTATTGTACTTATGTGACGTTTATAGAGGAAGCTTACATCCGATCTCAAATCAGGTGTAAGTCACGAAATAAAGCGTAATTGTTTGTTGCAAGTAAGTTAAAAGTCAATTATAAGAAAGAAAAATGTTTCTGAAAATTTCATCAAAATCTGTTTCTAACTACCAGCGATTCTTCCTTCCAATGAAAACGAGAAAATGGATCTAACCTATCATAAAATCGCTATTAAATTCAGATCACAGGAAGGAAGGGATGACCCCCCCCCCCCGGTGATTTTTCAAGTAGTGACAAAAAGGGAAAAATGGGAAGGAAGGTGAAAATAGAAGATGAAAGAATAGCGTATAAAATAGGCATGGACAGTCCATCTCTATACCACCCCCATGATATGCAAATTATAAAAATTGACTTCATCCGTCTATCGTCTTCACCCCCCCCCCCCCCTATTAAAATACACTTGCGCCACCTTGTTCTCGTTTCAGGTGGGTGTTTCATAAAGCTGTTCGTAAGTTAAGAGCGACTTTGAGAACGAATGGTGACCCTTTCTTGTGGAAAATGGTATATTCATTGGCGATGGTTAAGCGCGTAAAAAGGTTTACCAGTCGTTCTTAAAGTCACTCTTAACTTGACGAACAGCTTTATGAAACGGCCCCCAGGAAGTTTTCGGTTATGCTATGGTCACACCAACAAAACCGGCATGAAACCGACTGATGGCACGTCATTGGACTTAATGTAATAAAGTTTTTACCGGTTCGTATTCGGTTTCACCGGTGGGAATTATTGTGGCAACAGGAAGTTTTCGCAATCGCTACGAAGACGGACTCGGTACCATAGAACATCTATTGTCAAAAGCCCTTCATGGCAAACCGTCTTTGTCGAAAATCGGTGAATCTAAAGAACAGTGTTGTACCTGACTTTGCACAAACGACATTTGTGCAACTTTTCGTCAGCTCCGAATCTTAGGACGATCTGCTGTCCAGGTTCACCAATTTTCGACAAAGACCTCTCAGCTGTTCATTGTGATTTGAAGAACATCTTCAATGGAGGTTCTACAATGTATGTTGTAGAATCCGTCTCTTCGTGATTGTTAAAACTCGCTATCACACCTCAAGAAACACGCTAAGATTGTGTTGATAATGAGCGACTTTGGTAAAGTAAAGCAGTATGACAGAATATGCGAGATGTGCGAATTGGTATGAAATGTCCAGTCATTAAAGACGGTGGTCAGTAAAGACCCTGTTTATTTTTCATATAACACTGTTTACTATATACACCATACAGTAGTTTAAACAACCATGAATAATTTGCTTTAAAATAAAGTATGAAAAAAATAAAATTCTTGTTAAAGATTTCATAAACTTATACAAACTTATAAACAGCCACTGTAAAGATCGTTGCAGTCAACAGCATTTTGTAAAAAAAAAATCTAAATAGCGTATTTATTACATAAGTGAGAATTATATTATCCAACAAAGTGCGCGTGCTAGCAACAGGAATATAGTCCCATTCGACATGAACTCTCATTTGATAAGAAAGAGTTAAAAAAAAAGATAACAGGTAAAAGCATAAGTTCATGATCATCATCATCCGTTAAAGTACAGTCCACCAGGTTGGTGAATCATCGTACTTGTACAATTGTGTATATGTACAATATGCTGTGGAATTAAGATCTATTCTACGTACGTGCGGTTATCCAAGAGCGTTGCTAACTTAAATCAAATTTTATAGGCAATTCGTCGAGTCTATTTGCAATATGATATATGATTTATTTTCAAAAGATTACATGCAGATTTATCAATTGAATATCGCTTCTGTTTAGAAGCGATATTAATGTCGCTGTACATGAGCCATGATATCAAAATAGGGCCCTGCCATACATACAGTGAATATATTTACGACTGCTTACAATTTCGATACATAGGTTGCCACAGAATTAGGGGCCCAAAACTAGTGACAGGCTATGTCAAATGATGATGAGTGGATACCAGCGATTGAAATTACACATCGGTTGAATAAAGAAGTGATATGTAATGGAAGACATTTTGGATTCATAGTGTAATTATTTCTATCTTGCTAACGTGAATTTCCACTTGATCTACATCCGCTTTGCCTTATCCAAGATGGTCTATTCTTAGTTCGTCTAAAACAAATGAGTATACGAACCATTGCTTGCTATACTTTTAGCGAGTCACAGAATCACACAATGTTTAGTTATAATTTGAATAAAGACCTATAAAATGGAGCTAACAAAAGCTAAAAATTAATGTTTAAAATAAGTGGCCTGACTAGTTTACAAAAACAAAGATGTAAAATATTTCGAAACGTATTCCTTGGTCTCCATTTGTACTTAAAATGAGTCGCTTTATTTCACTTCATTTATATAGTTTGTAAGAAATTCAAATTCAATCAGTGCATGTGGAGGATGTTTCCCAATGCTTCTAAACATGCTT
This sequence comes from Lytechinus variegatus, assembly GCF_018143015.1. Lineage (NCBI taxonomy): Eukaryota > Metazoa > Echinodermata > Echinoidea > Temnopleuroida > Toxopneustidae > Lytechinus > Lytechinus variegatus. The sequence continues at coordinate 6,262,091 of NC_054751.1, forward strand.
AGAGGTGAGTATGCAAGATATGAAATTCACGAGAAATTGGAATTACAACTTAAGGGAGAGATATATATATTTAAGAGAGCAAAATTAGAGGGGATGGTGGGTCAACCCACCGAACAGTTGCTCGGAAAGGGTCCATTCCAGAAGTCAAGATTTTGGTTGTTATCCATTTTAGACCATGAGGACTGAATGGTCAAGTAGGGCCCGATCAAAGCAAAGACGAGAGTCCATTTGAGTTCCGGACTTCCGATTTGATTGATGTTTGTTACGTGTAGCTGAATAGCCATCCAGAAAGCATGTTGTTTGTAGGACCGTATCCTCTCAAGGGCGTGATAAAACGTCTGCCATAGGTACTCCAGATTGATACCACCAAGGGCAAGGAAAGGTAAGGCAATGAGCATGATCTTCTCCGACCAGATGGTTATGTCAAGGTACAGTTTGGCCTGCCTTTGAGAATTACCCTGGAGCTGTTGTCCAGAGATGGCGTAATCCCAGGAGAGTCGCGTCAATAGTCCCCAAGATGTTATAACCATGGTCATTGCCATCCAAATGCCCATCAGATCTCGTAGAATGAGGTAGTCGCGATGGACGCGTCGTATTTCACGACGCGCCGCGTCAACGTCCTCTGCCAACGACGCGCATTGGACATTTCGCACCACCCGGTTTAGGTCGTGGTGCAGCGACACGCGCTCGATGTACATGACGTACCAGAAGATCCCATAAACTACCAAAGACCACGCCGAGGTTATATCGCTGAATATAAAGTACATCAGATGGCATTTGTGATGGACGATCGCCGATGTCACAGCTCTCATGATGGCCTGAGCCAATGGCCAACTGATGAAGACCAGCATGAAGAACGGCCTCAAGAGATTGTTCTTCCCGGACGAGCGTAACGCGTGAATCCTCCGTAACAAGTACTTCCGGTTTAGTGGACACTGCGATGGTTGATGATCGTGCACAAACGCTGACAGACGTCTCAGCAAGGCATACATTGGACCTAAGAAAACCTGAAGAGTAAATGTAGCATAGGAGATCATGTACAGCAGTTCACTGGGTGACCCCCAGAAGTTGAAAATGTACGTACCGCCGTCTATCGCAAGAAGTAAGGTCAGTGTTGCAAGGTAGAATATAGAGCCAAGTTCAAGGAAAATATTCCAGCACCCTGAAAAGCAAAACCGGAAAATTAAAAATGAGGATGTGCCCCTTGGCCAATATCACAAGCTAAGAGCTTAGACCTACATTTATTCCATGCATTCGTAATGTTCAGTGCAGACAAGAATATTGTTATGTAATTAAAATATTAAAGACCGAACTTAAAATGATCCGAGGTAAACTTGGTTCAGTACAGTGCGTATAAACGGGACAGTTTTGAAAAGTCTATTAAAATTTTGTTTCAAATTATGATGTCTATATTGTTAATGATCTGGAGTCTTCTCTTTCAACATTCAAATACCATTAAAAAATGTCAGTTTCGTTCACACGGAACACTTTTATGAGGGGTTCAAAATAGGCTCGCGCCAAATGGCATAAAATGAGAAATTACTGATCAGGCTTCTATAATAAGCAAACTTCCGTTTAATCTTTTTTATTATCTCTGCCATAATTTTCGAATTATGCTGTCAAAATCCATTTACAATGCATTTACTTAAATTTTTTTGCTGGTGTATTTTTAATATGTTATCTTTTAACATTGAATGTTTTTTTAGAAGTAAAACAAAAAATTGTCAAACCCAAGTAAGAGGATTCGTATAATTAATGGGATGGGATCAAATTGTTTTGGTACATTTGAAAGACATGAATCCCTGTTAGAAATAATAAATGTTCAAGGAATCAATGTCCCCTTGACAATAGGATTCATGTCTTTCAAATGCAAATTAAACTTTCTTGAAAGTTCTAGGCATGCATGTACATAATTCAGCACCACCGTTTTGATAATTTGAATAAAGGAAGAAAAGAGAATTTCGCCTTTCCTGGATTGCGGTATTAAATTGTTAACAGAAATTAAAAGTCCCCCCCCCCCTGGAAGTAACGCATCTGCTAATGTTATTTTTTCATGCATTGTGTATATGCATGTTAATAAGCGAATCGACGTTTTGTGAAATATTCCGTTCAGAACGTCGGTCTGTATACACCCAATATTTTGTGGGAGGGGGTAATTTTCTAATAATGAGGCTATTTATCAATTATAGTGGTGATGATTTCAAAAATTAATAACATCAAAATATCAAATTATTACGTGCTCTACGCATAGTTTAGAAGGTATCTCAACTCAAAACGATATAGAAAATTAAAAGGGTGCAAAGCAAAAAACGAAAATCTGAAATAAAAATGTAAAAACGTTTGGATTATCAGTTGGTTTTAAAGCTTATGATGTATTAACCTTATTTTTTTAAGTACAACATAAATGTTGAAAAAGGGGTACAATTGAAAACTCACGTCTGTAATTCTTTTTCTCAGCAGGCTCAAAGTTAAGCGCAATGAAATCAATGTCGCGTGTGTCTTCTACATCCATCTGAATTGCCGTCGTCTTTGTTTCTGTGATGTCACGTAACTCGATTTTATCGTTGTCGATATCCATATTGCTGTCGACGTCCGGATCGTGTTTCCGTCGTCCGATGTCACCCCCGAGATCGGAAGACGGAACCCACATTCCTAGAGCAACGAGAGCGAGGAATGCAACAAATGGTAATTCTTTATTGCCGTGGACATCATCATCGTCGTCATCGCCACCGCTGTCGCTCTTGCCTTCATTTTTCGACCGTAGCTCTTTTGAATTGAAAGTGGAGTTATTATCCACGACAAATGTTCCATAGGCGTTCAACATGGGGTCAGTTTCACAAAAATCTTGATCCATAAGTGTTGGTAGATTTTAAAAAAATTTGAGCAACCTTTGATGTTTCCTCGTCATGTTGTAAATGATGTCTAGGCGGTCAAAGAGCCGGTATACACAGTTTTAAGTCATGCCTCACATCTAAAAATACGCCAACGCATGCAACCAAAATAATATAAGAGACGAAAGAGGAAGTGCAGAGGTAAAAATCAACAAAAATGATCAAACACAGAACATCGTCGACATGGCCGTGTAGGTTTCTATCGGGTATGGAGCTGACCAATTATTTTGCGCTGGGCAGATCGATATTTAAGGGACTTCCCTGGACGAGGGTCGTAAGTATTGCATCATTTTGTGATTAAAAGGGCTCAGATGACATTTCAACATGGCCAATATCCACCCTCCCCAGCTTACATTTGGTATTAAAACTCCAACAGTCGGTGTTCTATACCAAGTTTTTTTTTCCACCAAGGTGAAATCCATGGTGTTAATTCAAAACACCCATTTTTTGGTGTCATCTAATATTTTAGGTATGTTAAATTAAATATGCATAAACCTTGCATCTGTTGGTGTTTTTTTTTTGGGGGGGGCAAGCCAAAAATGTAATATCGCGGCAAAACTCTGAACGATTCTGGACTGTTTTATTTTTCCAGGACGGTCGAACTATATCATTGTCGCGTTAAAAACTTAACTTAAGGTGGCAATGCTGAAAACTAATTGATATGAAATAAAACGTTAATAAGTCTGATAATCATCAAAGTTTGTATTTGTGTAGCGTGTACTGATGTCTATGTGATTAGGTGAGAACTAGACATACTTGCCTCTATTAGTGCCGTGTAGATCTTTGGCGCATTCCATACCTGAATTAAACACAAAAATACATGTTTTGTTATGTAATCGATTGGTTCGGATGATTCCCCTACGTTTGATAATGAAGTAAACTATACTAGATCTATACAATATAAAACAAAATTCGTTACTAAAGAAATAACTTGGTTCAGATAACGGTTCATATGAAATTAAATACAAACACCTACAGCAGAGCATTAAAAATACGTTTTTGCTTTGGAATAACTTGGTTCACACAATGGTTTTAATAAATTTTGAAGAGTTTCCAAAGCTGTTGTACATTGTATAAGTTCACACATATAACACAAAAATCTCATGTTGATGTTGGTTCTGATAGCGCGGTTTCTGTAAATATGAATGCATAAATTAAACACGAGATCGATTCTACAATAATATACTAATTTCCATGTTAATGAAATTGCTCGATTGTGGTTTCTCTAAATTTGAATACCTGACTGAAAAACTAGAACTATAATACAAAACAAAATTCATTGTCTTATCATTTGGAAATTATCATCACTGTCATTTGATTTGATTTGATTTTATTTTATTGATTTCCGTTTCACAACATAAGAATGATAAATATAACATGATAAGGTCGAAAATACTGCAAAACATAATAGATATATATAACATAATCTTAGACTTAAGGAACATGATTTAACAAATAAAAAAAAAAAACTAATATGACATTTGTATTTGAAAGTAAAACGGAGGGTCTTGCCGAAAAAAGCCAAGCTTGTACAAAAGGCAAGACCCTAAATAAACTTAGTTTCATTACACACAAAAAACACTGAGTCGTAATGATATGTAGAGCTTTTGTTTACAAATAAATACAAACAGCATTAAGGTGGAAGGGGGGGTAGGGGAAGAAGAGGGGAGGGATAGAGAAGTGCAGTGCACATGACGTAGAAAGAAAGCGGGCAGCAGGAGCAGGTACTTTGGCTAATTACGATTAGAAAGAAAAAAGCAATAACAAATTATACATGTATATGTATATAATATGAAAGCATACAATACACATATACATTGACGCCGAGAATATAAAGAAAGAAAAAAAAAACAGTTATTCAGCATGACCTGCTTGCAACGAGTATTGCAAAATTAACATTTTTTTCAGTTTGCGTTTAAAAATATGTATATTAGGGGATTCTTTAAAATCTTGAGGCAGAGAGTTCCAGTAGGCAGGCCCGGAGAAGACAAATGAATTCTTTGCAAATAAAGTTCTTGTTAAAGGAAGGTGATAATATTGTCGTTGCCGTGTTGGGTAGCAGTGTACTGATGCATTTTTTTGGAACATATTTGAGAAAATAGTGGGGAGATCCTCCTTGCTTAATTTGAACATAAATTGGCTAAGTTCAAAGAGATATATGTCACTTACTTTGAGAATGTTGTTTTCAAAAAATAAGGTATCAGTATGTGATCTAAAGTGTGTTTGAAAAATTATTCTTAGAGATTTTTTCTGGAGAAGTAGTATTCTATTTAGTTGTGTTTGTATTGCACATCCCCAGGCAATTATTCCGTAATTAATATATGGTAGAATAAGGGTGTAGTATAATGTTAATAAAGTTCGAGAAAGGAGAAAAATTTTTAGTTTATTAATAATTCCAATGTTTCTGGAAATTGTTTTACATATACTATCAATATGAGGCTTCCAAGATAATTTGTTGTCAATAAGGACACCCAAGAATCTGGTAGTGGAAACATTATTAAGAACAAAATTATCGAAGAAAATACTGTCTGGTAGAGTATTAATTTTATTGCTAAAAAGCATGTAGTTTGTCTTCTGGTGATTAAGTGAAAGTTTGTTGGCCTTGATCCAATCTGTAACATTTGTTAGTTCAGAATTTATGATTCTAACGAGTTGATTAATATCATCATGGGAAAAAAAATATTGGAGTCGTCAGCAAAAAGTATAAATGAAAGCAAATCTGATGTATTTTTAATATCATTGATATAAGTAATAAAAAGAAGTGGGCCTAGTAGGCTACCCTGGGGGACACCGCAAGTAATTGGAAGAGTAGATGAAATGCTATTATTAACTGATACAAATTGGGTCCTGTCAGTGAGGTAGCTCCTGAACCACTCCAAGGCCTTCCCTCTAACTCCATAATGACGTAGTTTATGAAGAAGAATTTCATGGTTTATAGTGTCGAAGGCCTTGGAGAAGTCCAGGAAAATACCAACAGTATGACAACTATTATCGATGGAAGTGGTGACCTTATTAATAAATGACAAAATTGCATGGGAAGTACTATGGTTTTCACGGAATCCAAATTGGGAGTTTGAAAAAATGTTGTGTAATTTGAAAAAAGCACTTGTTCTGGTATGGACAAGTTTTTCGAGAATTTTAGATAATGAGGTTAGTAAGGATATCGGACGATAGTTGGAAACGAGTTGGCTATCACCCTTTTTGAACAGTGGGATGACTTTGGAGATTTTCATTTTATTTGGGACCCGTCCAGTGCTAAGAGAGGTGTTAAAGATATGTACCAATGGGTCAACGATGGCTGCAATATTATTGTCAGTAGAAAGTTAGGTATGCCATCGTACCCCGGACTTTTCTTATTCTGTAGATTGCGAACTATATTTATTATTTCCATTGGATTAGTAGGATTAAAAAACTAAATAATCATCACCATAACACTTTCTGCAGCATTTCTACTTCTGTTTCAGCTAGATCTTCTTAACAGAAAGAAAAATATGTATATAACTACCAGGTAATCAACGATTTCTGCCATTTTCCCTGCCTACGCGCCTACGTCACTTTCCTATGTCAAAAATCTCAACCGTATAAACTATGTGTAAATCTAGTATTACGTGCGTAGGACTTTTGTGATACTGAACTGGGCGTTGTGGCGTGCGCCTGTAATCCAAGCTGTGGGCAAGTTACAAATTGATGCAGAGGTTCGATCCCTGGTCACGTCTTTCGGATGGTGACGTTAAAGGTCAGTAAAGGTAAATAATGTCTGATTGATACACGTTTGACAAAACTCAAAATACACACAGGCATACATACATTATAACTAACGAAAATCAGAGTCAATGAATGTAAACGAAATAGACTGGTATCAGTTATTGATGTATACAAAGAAGAAGTCAAGCAGACTTAAAAAAAATTTACCGCAATAATTCAAAAAGAACGAATCCATCGATGTTTTTAATACGCATATTGAGAAAGATGACTAAATATACATTAGAACTAATGGCCTTACGAGGCCCCACGCTTAACGATTGTAAGTAAGGCGCAACCTAAACTATTTTTTCAAACAATCGAACTATCCAATAGTTCGATTGTTACTGGGACCCAGTAAACTTAATAGTGACAGTACATTAATCTTGTCACATGGAAAGATAAATGTTAACGAGCTTGTTTTAGACTATATGCTTAAGCTGTCAGGCACTATATTGGGTGAGTAAATTCCTATTTAAAAAAATCCCTACACTAACTTTGGCCTCACCAACCAGCTCGGTAAATTTACAGTTTCATTAAGCGATATTAATATCATTTTTTCTCACAGGTCATGACTCTCGCAGAATTTTGATGGCACGTTCGTGAGGTTTGCGCAGTCGACAGGCTGAAAACCCATGAATAATGTTACTGTTCTGGATCTATATTCTTGAAATCTCGATGAGGCTATAGTTATGATGGTAATCACCTAAGTATTGTGTACCGAGGTCTATGATTGAGACTAAGTGTGAACTAGACTTGCCTCTTGACTAGTCCTGGGTATTTTGGGCATTCCATACCTGAAACTAAACACAAAAAATCCATGTTGCTCAGCTTGGTTCAGGTAATTTCTACAAATTTACATAAAACTAATAACAAGATCAAAATTTAAAAAATCAAATGTTAATAGCTTGGTTCTGATAATGATTCATATAAATATGAAATTAAGCACTGGATCTAGTGTTGATTGGCCTATATATTTATATATATTTGTATATATATATATATATATATATATATATATATATATATATATATATATATATATATATATATATATATATATATATATGAAACAAATTTATATACCAAAGAATTAGCTTGGCACTGATAACGGTTTCCATGAATTTGAATTTTAAAAAATCTGCACTGCAAGTACATTACAAAACAAAACCCCATATTAATGAAATAGTTTGGTTAACCCTACGGTTTCCATAAATTGGAACACAAATTAAGCTTTAGATCTAGTATATGAATCAAATTTCCATAATGAATATTAAGCTCGAGATCAACAATATAAAACGAAACTTCATTTTTTCCATTTGACAGTAATATTTATCGCTATCAGTCTCCACCAAGACACATTCGTTAAATTTCGAATCTAAAATGAATTCCATGCTAATTCTGATAATGGTTTCCATAAATACTAGGAATAATGAATTATATATAAACCTGATCTACAATACATTTTATGTCAATGAATTTGATTGGTTCTGATAATTCAGGGGCCGCGGAACGTTTTTCAAAGGGGGGGGGGCTGACCATGCAAAAAATCACAATCCTATGGTAATTTTTACGTTTTTGTGCACGGTTTTTGAAAAAAGTCAGTGGCGGATCCAGAGGGGGGCGCCCCCCCCCCTTATTTTCGCCGGATTTTTTTTTTTGATGGTTATATTTACTGGATTGGTACAATGTAGTCAATTTCAAGGGCTAGATCTAGTCAAAACTATATTTTAACTTACGCTCATGGTCTTTGTGTTCGCACAAATGCACCTCTGTCATACTGTATTGCAATATGTAAATTCCGGAATTCCAGGGCGCGCAAGTCGATTGGTTGGAAAGTTGCACCACTTGTAATCGGGAGTTGCAGTGCAGTGACCAGTGTGAAGATGTTGGATTGGATATCATTTTTTCCCGAAATTTTGTGTTTTTGTAACATGCGTTTGTCCGTCTTTATGGCAAATACATGTAAATTGTAAGTAACAGATCGCGAGAGAAAGTGTCAACGATGCGAATGATAATGTCTATCCCCGAGATTATTCTTCACTCAAAGATTAAGCCCTATATCGGGCGCCACGTGCGCAGCATTATCATTCTGCCTTGGTCATGTACGTTAATTTTTACCAGCGATTACGCAAAAAAACACAATATAATTATGACAAAATGGGAGGATACGGTATTAAATCTAAAGCGGGACATTCTCATAACATTCCTCCAATCGCGCTTACGTGATAATGCATTGTACGGCAAAACTTCCTTGAATTAATCATGCATGTCATAGAAATAAATTTGGGTGTGATATTCGTTATTAAATTATTTACTGAAGTATTTCACTTACGAAAAACGTATATAATATTTTGTGGCTATGCCCACAGAACCTCGAGACTTGCACAGGCAGCAAACGGGATCTATATAGTGCAGAGTTTTAAAAGTATATCCCTTATATATTATAGTCTGAGTAAATTCCACTATTTCGTCTGTTCTTCGTTTGTCTTGCATAAATAAACTTTCCATATTTTCATCTTAAAAAAATAAAAGTCATGATTGAGCTCAAACTTGGCAGGAATAGCTTTCCCCAACAGAAGGCAATCAATACAGTTTACAACATTTACTTTCGTTGGTTGGAAAGCTAGTATACATTGATTCAACATGTAGAAAAAAACATCAAATTGGAAGCCTATATGAATTCATGGTCTAAACAAGTTGTAATTTCATAAATGAAAAGCTTACAAAATGCCTTCTGAACTCTGTATACCGAAGACGAGCCTCGGTTTATTTTACATTTTCTGCCACTGATAGTTATAACTTAAAAATTATGGACTGGATTTTAAAGCTCCTGACATATGTATTTTCTAGCATTTTATCATTGACCTTATTTAATTATTTGTGGTATAGTTTTAACAAGTGCTTCGTAAAAATTGATTATCTTATGTTAAAATAAATATAAATACAATTTCATCCTGGCTGGTCATAAGTTAAGATGGCAACGCGATGAGAGACTTTGAACGTAAACAATAAAAATGATGAGAATCCCCTTAAGAAGCATTATATTACTTTGAGGTTGTGCAGAATGACTGGATTATTGAAGATGATTTGAAAATAATACGAGGGAAAAGGTTGATTACCAGAAGATGATGTCGTTTTTTTTCTGTAGTTTGTAACAATTTACTGTGCAATTTGGGGAAAAAAGAACCAAATTTTATGCATGTTGCCATACGACTAAACAATTCTCGTTTGAAACACACAATGTAAATACACAAATGACAATAAACAGAATGGATTATTCGGAACTTATCGATTACAAGTCTCAGTTTCGTATAATTAAAATTTGACGTTTCAGTCACACGATGCAAGCAAGTGAAGAGCCTTTGCCAAATGTATGTTTTGAATGACCGCTTATACGGTGTGTGACTGGAAACCAGCTCCTAAATGAGTCAGTATGTGTCTTTTATTCATGAAGTTACAGTGATTTAAGTGTGCATTTTTCTTCTAAAAGTGCTCTCAAAATACGACTTTTGGACATGATTTTTTGAAAAAGTCCTTGCCGTGGGAGGGGGGTATCCCCCCTCCCACATCCTCCCCCCGCTCGGTCGCTTCGCTCCCTCGCCGCTTGCGCCCCCCCCTATTTATAATATATAACTATGACCAACCTCGGCAACAAAACATTTAAAAACATGAAAGGACAAACAATTAACTTCTCAATCAATAATTAGGGAGGGGAGGGGCGCGTATAATATATGACCTCCGGACAGAACGGAGCTGGCGTTTATCAGTGTATCTATATAGTTGTATCATAATTAGAATAATATTAAAGCAATATTTTCTATAATATTTCATTCTATTTAGATGACCCTGCAAAGATGGTAAATTCGTCCACTGCCAGCTTGTCCACCCACCACATGATCTATCTTCATTTAGTCTAATGCCATTCCGTCAATTTCGTCTAACAACCATTTGGTCCAATAAACACTTCGTATAATCACCATTTCGTCTATTACCATTTCATCTAATACCCATTTTCTTTTCCTTCATTTTGGACAAATAACACTTTAATTTAATTAGACCAATGGTAAATGGATATTGGACCAACTGGTTATCAGACGGAATGGCATTATATAGACCATGGGGAGAGTGGACGAACTGATGGTAGACCAAATGAGTAGTAGACGAGTTGGCAATTGGACGAATTGGCATTAGGCTAATTTGAAATAAATCGTAAAGATCACACCCACACACACGCAAAGATCAGATTTTCGATAGACCTTTTCCTCCTTTTCTTTGCCCGGATGATCCCCTCCCTGCCCCGGTCCTCCCATATGTGCACTATTTTTTTTCCAGAATCCAGTGGATAAACTTTTAAGTAAAACGGCCATTTAGATTTGCTTGACGGTGAAATACTTTAACCCACCTGCATTTTTGTACTGGTCAGTGGTTTGTTTCGTGAGTCAAATAGTTTGTTTAGTGTTTATTGTTGAATGTTAGTTTGTTTTTCTGTTCGTAGCACTGCATGCCATGGAACCTCGGCCTTTTGAACCGCCTCGGCCTCGTGGACCCGCGGCCTCGTGCAAACTGACTCGGCCTCATGGGAAGACCCCTATTAAAAATATAGATTTTCAGATTAAATTTTCACTGAGATCAAAATATTCGCTCAATTGCCCTCGACTTTTACCCCATATACGACAGGCTAACCCGCACACATGTTTGAAGCCATTTTCAATAGGCTTTTGCAGTCCATCGAGTGTTTTTCCATGGAGTGTGGAGAGATTGCAGGTTGAAGATAGATAGATAGATAGAGAGAGAGAGAGAGAGAGAGAGATAGATAGATGGATGGATGGATGGATGGATGGATGGATGGATGGATGGATGGATGGATAGATAGATAGATAGATAGATAGATAGATAGATAGATAGATAGATAGAGAGAGAGAGAGAGAGAGAGAGAGATAGAGAGATAGATAGATGGATGGATGGATGGACGGATGGATGGATAGATAGATAGATAGTTTAGATAGATCATGACAGACAGATAGATAGATAGATAGTAGATGAGGTCACAATAATTTATTTGCTCGCCTTCTTCCTTTTTCTGACATTTTTTTTGGCAATGAGTTGCCCCCTTGTGCCTTGTCTGGCCCCATTTAAGTATTTGTCTTTTTTACGCTTCTGATGATAGGCAGATGATAGGCAAACTTAACATCGTAAGCGAGAACCTCCCGGAGAACCTGAAGACCGCTGGACATACATGTTGTAATTATAAACAAAATAATGTTATCATTAATATAGTTTAATCTGCTACATAATTATATTTGGAACCGGGAACATGGAACTTATACTCGTGACGTCACAAAGTTTCTAAACTATATAGAAAGAAAAAAAAAATATGTTAGAGATGGGTTTTCGACACCGCGAACTTGTTTTCTTTAACACACTTGACGGCAGTTTATATAGACTTTCATTTTGATTTATTTTTAGACCCTTTATCCGTTCCTTTTCTTTATGACTGCCGTTGGAATGCATCGAAGTTGCAAAGAGCCTATAAATATTTTTTTTGTCTTTGTTGGCGAAAGGAATTGGTTTCATCCAATAATGAAAAATTACGAGATTCAAACCAAATTGTTGGTCATCATTATCAGGACGGTGCCATGGCCGATGATCTAGGCGGCTAGCTATACATGGAAAGTCCGGGGTTCGATATCCCCACGGTATACCTATGCTAGTGAGCAAGGCATTTAATCTAATGCTCTTTTATCCTGCTTTCAAATAAATGGAAATGCTATATGTATTATTGGTAACTAAGTGTGCACTTGTTTAAAAATATGAAAATAAAGAAATAAAAATCTCGATCGATCATCATGATCATCATCTTCTACTCCCTCCTTTGATTAAACTTTAAGGAAATGATTCATAAACATCAAATATTCTTAACGGATATTATTGGGATGCTAATATGCTTCCGTAATTGACCCCCTCCCCCGTCGACAATCATAATTACATTCTACCGCAATCACCACCCCCCTCCCTCAAAAAAAAAGAAAAGGAAAAAAAGTTTACGATCACATGATGCATATCACGTGATGTCCTATCGTCAAAAGTGCTAGCAGCTGTTGAGAAACTGACGTTCCAGAATATAAGTTCCAGTTGGAATCATGGATCTCGTGAACTTTTTCTTTGCTTTCATATTATCAATCAGTACACCATCCCTTTGTTTGGGATCAATAAGTTCATTACGACTTTGTGTCGTTGAAAATATGGTGGGAACCAATCGAGGGATGCTTGCTTTCCGAACTGTTGTTTCTAACCCGGTGTCTGTGCAGGTGAGCTACGGGAATTCAGAGTCTTCCTCAGCCCGATGGAGCCCGTGGAATACACTTGGCGCGCCGCTGGCAAGCCCTCCGCTGTCCAATCCGGTGTGTGTACATAAGGAACTGAATCAAACTCAGGTGCGTCTATTTGTTATTCTTTTTAGTATTCCTGAGAGGCTGAGACTGACAGTAACACATTGAGATATATATCTACATTGATACACAAAATTTAAAGGAATGAATTCAATAACTAAGAAAACAAAATTCATATTCAGAATTTTCTTCATTGAGTCTTGAGTCTGAGACTCTTGATTGAGAGTTGTCAATAATTTCAATGAATGAAGATAATTTTAATCTAGGATCCAGATGATGATGATGATAATGATGATGATGATGGTGGTTGTGGTGTGGTGGTGGTGAGGATGATGATGGTGTCATGGTGATGATAATGATAATGATGATCATGATGATGATCATGATGATGGTAGGGATGGTGATGATGATGATGGTGGTGGTGGTGGTGGTGGTGGTGGTAGTGGTAGTAGTGGCGGTTGTTGTGGTGTGGTGGTGGTGAAGATGATGATGGTGATGTGGTAATGATGATGATGATGATTATAAGTAAAGGAGAAGAAATGAAAAGATCTGAAGATTTCTGATAAGAGAGGGAAAGAATGCGGTCCAAGAGGATACATGCCTTTCATTGCTTTGGTTTTCACTCTATTCTACGATTTCTAGGTTATGTTCATGTCTATTTTCAGTTCTTATCAATTGTTTCCACCTTTAATTTTTGCATGGCAATCAATGTTGCATGTAAAACAAGAATAGCCAGGGCAGGGAGTTCTCCCTGGATAGCGTATCCAGATCCAGGTCCATTAATCGGAGGACATTAAAAGTGGGTCAGAATAAAATTCTAAAAGGGAACTGATTTTAACTTTTTTAAAGACCCATTTTTTTTACCCAGAACTGGACATTGTACATTTTTAGGACATTCAAGGGGGCTTTCCCCCCCCCCCCCCCTCCTTCATCCGGGAGAAACCACAAAATGATATTTTTCTGTCACATTCATTTGATTAAACAGATCTTTGTGCAAGCCTCCAACGGACAGGTGTATAGTGCAGTGCAAGATGCCGGGTCATTCTTAAAGTTTTCTGCCTGGAAGAAGGTCGGTTCAAACACAATCCCAGTCACTCCATCAAAGCGATCTGTTCTTGTCGATTCCGTATCGGCACACTGGTATGGCAAGGAGCTGATGGTGTTCGCTCGTTCAATCAGCTCCAACGAATCACAGTTATATTGGTGTAAAGGTATTTTCACTGATAAATGTTTTTTTCTGTTATGCCCTGAATGAACCTAATGCAATATGCACTTAATGACTTTTTTTTTTTTTGGACCCTCATTGCAAACTCTCTCGTATGAATTTGCAAACTATGAGATTTTGTTTTTCAAGCAACTGAAATTAATGTAGGCCTTGTATTTTTACTCTTGTAACATTGCTTTTAGAGGTGTCAATGTTTTTCCCCATTATATTCTAGGCCTCTTGTCTTGACTCATGTACAAAATATTTTGAAAAATCCTTAATTGAGGATTTTAAAAGATATATTGTTACTTGTCATGAGGTACTCTTAGTTTCCATGATGAAACTTAGTGAAATTTTAATGAGAGTAATTTATCATCTCCACTGCAAAGAAAAGGAATAGTGAAAGAGTTGAATAAAAGTTACAGTACATACGATACATATAGCTCTAGAAGCACTTGTTATGGAGAACTACATGTAAGCCCACCAACAGAAAGAGAGTAAATAAATCTCTTACTTTCCCTTTCTGTCTGTTGTAAGGTAATTCTTGTCATAACTTATGCAGCATGTCATATATCACTAAATGTTTCTATCACCATATTATAACCTTGACAAAGGCGCACAAGGATTCAAAAGGATCCAAATGGGGGGCACATTTTTTGGAAGAAAATTTTGACAAGCAAAAAAAAAGGTTTTCAACCAAAAATTAAGGACATTTCATACCCGAAAAAATTTGACAAGAAAAAAAAAACCTTCAATTTCAAAAGGGGGGCACATCTCTATTTTAATGGCATTTTTACATTACAAATTATAACTTTGCTTCTTAAAAGGGTGGGGCAAGGGCCGGCTGTCCCCCCCCCCCCCCCCCCCCCCCCCCCGGATTCTGACCCTCGTGGCAAACTCTCTTTAAATACTTCCAAATTATGAGATTTTGTTTTTTTCAAGCAGCTGCAATTAATGTAGGCCTTGTATTTTTACTCTTGTAACATTGCTTTTAGCAGTGTTAATTAAGTCAGTGTTTTCCCACAATTTTCTAGGCCTCTTGTCTCGACTCATGTACAAAATATTTTGAAAAATCGAGGATTTTAAAAGATATATTGTAGATGATTGTTACTTGTCATGAGGTGCTCTTAGTTTCCATGATGAAACTTAGTGAAATTTAAATGAGAGAAATTTATCATCCTTACTACAAAGAAAAGGAGTAGTGGAAGAGTTGAATAAAAATTACAGTACATGTATACGATACATATAGCTCTAGAAGCACTTGTGAAGAACTACATGTAAGCCGACCAACAGAAAGAGAGTAAATAAATCTCTTACTTTCCATTTCTGTCTATTGTAAGGTAATTCTTGTCATAACTTTATTCGTATATATATATTTTTGAGAGCTGTTCTCCTTTTAAAATCTATGATTTTATTTTTACGGCATTTACTATACCTTTTATGATTTTATATATATATATATATACACATATATATATATATATATATATATATATATATATATATGTATGCAGGATGTCATGTATCACTAAATGTTTCTATAGCTACACTATTTTACAACAGGGCGTTGTGGCGTGCGCCTGTAATGCAAGCTGTGGGGGAAGTTACAAATTGATGCAGAGGTTCGAGCCCTGGTCACGTCTTTTGGATGGTGACGTTAAAGGTCGGTCCCAGACGTAAATAATCATATCTGATTGATACACGTCTGACAAAACTCACGTCTGACAAAACACACACACACACACTACATTATAACCTTGACAAAGGCACACAAGGATTCAAGAACTCAATCCTTTGGTCTGTGTGTGTATATATCCTCATTGCGATAATGATGATTATTCTCAATCTCAACTCTTCTAGGTAATGCAACCAGCTTTGGTCAGTGGAATCGTCTCGGCGGTGGTAGCGCCATCCTGGGTTCAGACATGACCATCATAAAGAACCCTTACAGCACCAAGTACGAAGCTTTCATGATATCCTCCAATGGCGAGATGCACAGGACATGGCAACATGATGCCAAGAGCTTCGCAGACTGGACAGCAATGGACTGTAAGACATTTCTCCTTTAAAGGGGTACTTCAGGCAGAAATTGATTATTTCTCTTAATAAAGAGAAAAATTTACCAACCAAAATGCTGAAAAACCCATCAAAATCTGAAAATAGATAATGAAGTTAGTCAAGTTTAGTCTGTACCAATTAGGCCTGAGTCGAAACGGTTCCCCGACCGGGCCCCGCCCGTCGCCCTAAAACCCGGTTTTACTTTTTCGGGTTTCGGGTTTTCCACATACAATAACTGCCCATAAAATCCTTTATCATTCCTCAGTGTTTTGATTTCAAACATTCTCCTACCTTCTCAAATCACTGTCATGTACTTTGTGACCAGTTAACCGCCTTTGTGCTCATGCGAAAGCAGCAAAACTTGTGAACTTCATGACCAGAAGACAGAAGTATGTCAACGTCAAATCAATTTGGAAGAGCCGCGCCGATCTACGGCCAGCTGTGCCAGCCTTGCCTACGCCACATCGCTGGCGCGCCTACCGTACCCACGCCTATATCTCTGGCCTGAGCACGCAGTTGCGCTGAAGCGGCAAGCGTGTGCGGCCGAAATGATCATTATCTAGAAATACATGTAGTTTCAAATCTAATGCGAATAATGGAAGAATTTATCATTCCATTTGACAATCAATTGCAATGACTTTTGAACTTGAAGGGCCCCACGTCTAAACAAATTTGGTTTTAGTTAAAATAGACTTATGATGTCCTATGGGAAGTTTTGTAATCATGCTTCTCGTCGAAAAAAATGGAATATGATACATGCAGCGGGCAGACATAATCCATATGTTTGGCGAGACAGAACAAGCGGAAGGCGTTCATGTTAATGTCTCCCCTTTGCATGATCGCACGTGCTCTGCTTGTTCAATCCAGGGACCTAACCTTTCTTTTTCGGTTTCTGGAGTGTGGTTTCGTTCTTGGGGCAATATTATGTAATGTGTTAGGTCATGTACTCTGTTATCATGTTTCGTTCAAATTCAGAAGCGTTTTGCCCTGGCTTATGAAATTCTTTATTTCCCTTCACTACTATTTCGATCCTATCCTAGGCCCTAGCTAGAAGTGCAACTCTGACACTACTTATTTTTCCAATGGCGATCGTATTCGTTTGATCATTTTGATGGTATTCATAAGTGGTTTTCAAAAAAATAATAAAATTTACTAGACAACTAGTATATTGTTAATAAATGAGTTTTGACTTTTGAATAATGGCAAATTGGCAATGATTAATGAAAATGACGAATATGATGATGATAATAATGATAAGATAATGATGATGAATGATGGTGGCAGCGGTGGTAGCGATGATGATGTTATCAACTGAATCATGGTTGCAATGATGATGGTGGTCACTGCCTGAATGGTGAAATTGGTGATGATGATCATGAATTGTGATTTTGGAGATGGCCATGCGTGGAAAGTGATGATGACTGTGATGAGAAATGAGAATGATGATGATGTTGCAAAAATAAAATCAAGAGCTACATGTGGTTTGGAGTTTGGACAAAGACAGTCATTTCCATGACGGGAAGGCAAAAGTTGAACATGAGGTGCATGGCTGTTAAATCAAAGGGCAGACATAATCCCATTCCATTGTTTATGTTGTGCGCAAAAAAACTCTCTTTCGTCCATGTGGTTTTTTCGGGCCTTTTTGGCACATCCCGCCCCGCCCGCCCCCCTCTTTCTCCTCTCCCTTTTCCTCTCCCCGCTCTCTTGCACTCCGCTCATTGCACTGTGCGATATCCAGAATCATGACTGGGCGAGTTTAATTTGAGGTAGGTGTGTTTGCTAGCACATGCGTAGATCTTTCTCCTTGTTCGAGTTTATTGGGATTATGCATAACCAAGATCGTCGATATCGCGTCGGAAGCAGGCATTGCCAGGCAAGATCGAACATGACAAGAAAAATGTAAGCTGCTGTGATGTTTTTTTTGTGTGTGATTTAATATTTCATATTCAAAAATAGGAATAGTTGAATTTTGCTTAACTTTTTTTAAAAGTTAAATCTTGTCCGAATCATCGCTTTCTCGGCGCTTGCTTCCCTTGCGTATCATCGGTTCTCATAGTCATACAGCCTTTACAGGCAGCGCCATGCGCCTCAATGGCATAAAAATAACAGCAGTCAAATTTTCTAAGAAATATGATTTTAATTTTTCGGGTACCCGGTCCCCGCCCGTTTTTTCCCACTCAAACCCGGTTTGAGGAAAACCCGTGATGACTCAGGCCTAGTACCAATATTTAGTTAATACGGTTTATGCAAGCCCTCATGAATATATCTTTTGTTCTTACAAGAAATTATGATAATTTTGTATTTGCATACATCATACTTCTATGTATATCTCTCTATCCAACTATATCTGTCTATGATCTATCTTATAACTTCCTTGAAATTTTCTTTTTAATTACTGTTTTATTATCAAATTTATTTTTCAGTTGCGCCCACATTCTCCACCATTTCAAGACCATCTGCTGAGGTGATGGGCTACAGCATCTTCAATGGCAAACTAATGGTCGGAGGGGTAGGCAAGGATAATTACATCCATAGATGCTCTCAAACTACCTGTGACGGAGTGGACAATCCCTGGGGCTACTGTACGTGGGGATACTGGTACAAAACTGGAGGGAAGATCCCATTCACCCAAGGGGTGAATAACAATTTTGCCATGAGCAGGAATGTACACTTTGGTGTTGAGTTGTTTGGAGTTCAAGAGGAAAGTGGACAGTGAGTATTGAGTTCCCTTTTAATTTAACTGTATTTAAAATAACATAATTTTGCAGTGACTGTACTAACCAGGAAGAAAATGTAGAGTACCAGGGTTCTGTGTGGAAAATTTCAGACCCATTTAAAATAGGACTTATGAGTGAGGTAACTTTTCCTTTATGATCACTTCTTTGATTTGAAGTTAACAGTTAAGATTTCTGAACATCATCAATACTGCTTGAAGGGTAAAAAGTTTGTGTAAACAAAGTTGAAAAAGAAAAAGAAATAAAAGAAAAGTTCCCACTGACCCCTCAAAACTAATTAATTGTCTTTGGTAATGACTCTTTGAACAGGGCACTTTGTTTTCTGTTTTATTCCATGATTATATTACTATATTTAGGTACATATCACTAAATGAAAATGAAAACTTTTTTAAAGCGAATCCTAAATTACAGAAGGTCAAACCATTGTGTTTGCTTGTTATCAAAAGTTGTAAATAATGATAAGCCAGTCACACAATTTTGACCTTGACTGTGGGCAAACTTTAAGTTAGTTCATATATGGGGCTATTGTCTGAGATAAGTTATCTAAATAGGGTCATATAAACAATATTTCCACCAAAGTTACTTGTTGGCTCACTTTGCTTGGTGTTATCTCTCTATTTAATTTTGTGACCATGGTTGTTCCAAATTTGTTGAAAAGGGGCCCTTTTTTGTTTTAAATGAGAATGATCTGAAATATAGAATGAAATATAGAAATACATGTATTTTGACTGTACACATTTGACATTAATACCACTACCATTGCCAGATCAGAAATATATATAGCCTATAGATAGTAATTTGTAATAATATCTTCATTACTTGATGATTTGCTACTTTAATTGGTCAGGTTTAGTATTAAAGCTTAATGTACCAGCGTAAATTATGGATTTGGCGTGTGATTCAACACCAAACTTTTAGGCATTGAGAACTAGAGCCTATTGAAGGGGTTTGACGAATATATTGCATTCTACCGAAAAAAAACCCCATATTTTTCACCAAAATTCATGGAAGGAACGTGATGTCTATTCACACACATGACTTTTCATGCATACAGAGGAATAATCAGGTCACAAGTATTTGTAAATCTGTCCGCTGTCAATTGCGCAACATTGGTTTCATTCGAAAATATTTAACTCGTTCTGCAACAGAGAAACTTGTGCACTCACTCATTTCCTCACGTCTTGATTTCGGTATTCTCTTTAATATACCTATAAAACTCTTAAATTACCCGACTTCAAAAACTTCAGAATTCAGCAGCTCACACTGTTTCTGTCTCAAATAAAGATGATCACATCACTCCTGTTCTTAAAGACCTCCATTGGTTGCCCATAAAGGATCGCACAGTTTTCAAAATTCTACTTTTGGTTCATCATATCATCAATGGATCTGCACTCAATTACAAGTCTCTTATACACCACTATCAACCTGCACGCACTCTGCGATCATCCGAATCTAGTCTCTTGCAAATCCCACTATCTAAAAAATCCTGGGGCGATCGAGCCTTTGCTTATGCCGGACCAGCCCTGTGGAATTCATTACCACAGGAGCTGAAGAACTAAAACTCTGCAACATCCTCTAAGGGCAACCTAAAATTGCATTTGTTCACCAGCATTCCTTATTTTTTATTTACCCTTTTTTGTACTTCTCTTAGTTCTCTTTACTTTTATGTTTTGCTCTCTTCTATTGTGCCTTGGGCATTTAATACAAATTGGAAAAGATGCTATATAAATCATATGTATTATTGATTTTAGCAGGATATATTCACCATTATCTATTTAGAGCCTTTTAGTGTCTGCATCAATTTTATGGACCCCTACAAAAACAGCATGTGCTGATAGGGTGTTCCATCCCACAAGTGGTAGATAAATAAATAAAAATAAATACCTACATATATGCAGTATCATAGCATATCCCTAAAAAGGATCGAAATCCGACGAATGTCCCATAGGCTCCTGTACAAAATTCGCCTCTATGAGACCATATCCAACAGTCTAGCATGCATGTCAGAATTCATGAAATAACAATGAAAGCAAATTGATGTCGCATGTCAATGACAAAATTGATCCTACAATGTAATGAAGTGATGACTTTCTCAATCAAATTTCTTCCTCTTTTTTTTTTGAGGGGGGAGAGAGATAATGATAATTATATTGGATGGCTTTGGTGATAATGGAGGGCGCTCGTCAAGATCACGATTGAGACACGTCTTCCCAAGAACTGGAAGCTGATTTGCTATTTTTGAACAGTTAGAAAGTGGTGAGTGAAAATTTTTGAGAGACAGTATTACTAAGCTAATAGAATATTATCGAACAGAACAATTCTGCCCGAATATCGACAAGCAGTTTTCAAGAGAAACATGTATCAAAGCGGCAGCTCGACTCCACCTCTCGAGCCTGGCGCCACGTATGCAGGCGCCGCGAAATCAGCGGCCCGAGACTCCGGTATCATAGGTGTGAATGATGGTGGTAGTGTGATCAAGCCCGTATTTCTAAAGAACAGAGATGTACCCATAGACGGAAAGCCGCTTTTACATGAAGAATTGTATATAGCCCTTCATAAACACCTAGGTTCTACTAAGAACTTAAAAGGTCTACAGAGGATTGGGGGACTCTGGAGGATCTATTTTGATGACAGAACCGATAGGATTGCTCTTATTTCTACAGGACTTAGCATTAGAGGTGTGTCAGCCCCCATATATGACACAAACCCTTTCTTGAGCCACCATGATTCCACCACATCAGTAAAAGTAATTGTGAAAGACATCCCACTGTCAGTGAGAGATGATGTGATCGTAAATGAAATTGAGAAACAAAAATGTAAAGTCAAAAGCAAAGTACAGAGAATGAAACTAAGAGTGAATGGCCTTCTGACCGACTGTTACACAGGAGATAGAATGTTGTTCATCACACCCCCAATGAAGCCCCTCCCGAGAGTCTTGAATATGGAAAACTTCAAAGCCCGAATCTACCATGAGGGCCAAGACAAGAGCCCCACCCTGTGCTCAAAATGTTTAGCTCAGGGGCATCATACATCAACGTGCACAAAATAAGTGGTGTGCAGAAAGTGTTCGAAGGCTTGTCATAAAGCATATGAATGCAAGCAACAAACCGGTGGCGATGAGATTCCAAGTATGCGTGAAGCCCAAATGTCTGACAGGTGCGACGGGAAGCCACGAGCACAACCTGTACAGAAGACGCGCGACACGTCGATGGATTCCAATGCAGATGACTCAGCTCGCGATTTAATTTCTGATCATATCCAGAGCAACAGATCATTACGTAACAGTAAAGAAGCACCAAAATCGCAAGCAAAGATCACGCAGTTTATTTCAGCGGAACGGGCGAGCGATCGCGAAAATGCTTCTCAGAGAGATTCGGAGAGTGATGGTGACTCAGAGAGTGATAGTGAAGAAGCCAACACACTTGAAGTTGAAGAAGAGTACTCTGATATGTCGGCAGATTCACCGAAACTCCCTGAAGATGGGAAGAAGTTCGCCAGTGCTAAACGTAAACAAAAAAACAAAAGCAAAGCTGCAAAAAAGAAATAGACAGTATTTACTGCCTGCTTCTAATCAGTGCAAAGTGTATATAGTGTAAATAGATATATGACCGGAATAAAAAACAAATGCTGCAACTTGGTTAGTTTGAATGTTAGAGGTATCAGAAACAAAGAGAAAAGAGACGCCATCCTTTCATGGAGCAAGCAACAAAAAACGGATATACTGTTACTACAAGAAACTTATTGGACAGATGATATTTTGAAAATTATTCGAAACGAATGGAGGGGTCAATTTTTTTGTTGTAATGGGTCAAACCACGCTAGAGGAGTTGCCTTTCTTATATCAAACGATTTACCAATTGTTGTCAACAATATTATTCAGGGTCAAGAAGGACGGATGATTATGTTGAATGCTAAAATAAACAATTGTAATGTATGCATTGTAAATATTTATGCACCAACAGAAAAGAAACACAGAGATAGATTCTTTAAAAAATTATATGTATGGATAGAATCAAATAGACTTCCACATCACGATGTGATAATAGGGGGCGATTTTAACTCTACTCTTTGTCCAAACAAAGACGTGAAAAGAATCCCGAACGCTTATTATAAGACTCCACGAAATTTAAAGATTTTTATTAAGCGTCTCGATTTATGCGATATATGGAGGTATTTAAATCCTAAAAAACAACAGTTTCAAATATATATGACATATATATTTGATTTCAAAACCGTTGCCTAGCAACATTATTTTCCCTAGCAACCATATTCACTTTTCAATATTCTTTGATTTTTTACCAGATTAATTCATTTTATATATTTTTTTAAGTTTTTAATTTGTAAAAACTAATTAAAAAGGTGAATTTTGATGAAAAAGTGATAAAAGAGGAAGACTTGGATGTATAATGCATATATGATCATGAAAAGTTACATTATTGCTGAGTTTGATTAACCCCTGCATGTGACAGATATCACTAAAATATATGTTTGTGTGTATTTACGACTATACGCATCATTTAATGGATATTGTAATATATTGTTATAAATCAAACAGATACCCTACTGTGTCATGTTATCTGTTCTAATCTAAATAATTGAGTATTCACAGATTTTTCTGTTACCGATGGAAACCATTTTATGTTGCCTAGGAACAGTATTTTCCCTAGCAACCATCACTTTTTGGTGATATTTCAAGCCTGTAACCTCCCCAAAATTCCTGTTTTTGGTCCTCAAAATGCATCTTATACTATTCTAAGCATTTATTGTGGTGATGACAGTTAATTTCAGCCATCTGGCCAGGCAGTCAGCATATTGAGAGAAGGCATGGCTTTATACAGAAAACTTTTCCTTGGGGGTGGCAAGAAAGTCTCCAAGAAACAAAGCGAAGAAGCAAAGCGACTGAGTTTGGCAAGGGATGCTTTTTCATAGTAAATGGAAGGATATCATGCACACTTTTGTAAATTTTCAGTTAGATACCCTGTGTCAAGTTATCTGTTCTTAGCTAAATATTTCAGTATTCATAGAATTTTCTGTTACCTATGGAAACCATTGTGTTGCCTAGCAACAGCATTTTCCTTAGCAACCATCACTTTTTGGTGATATTTCAAGCCTGCAACCTCCCCAAATTCCCTTTTTTGGTCCTCAAAATGCATATTATACTATTCTGTGCATTTATTGTGGTGATGACAATTAATTTCAGCCATCTGGCCAGGCAGTCCACATATTGAGAGAGGGCATGGCTGTATACAGAAAACTTTTCCTTGGGGGTGGCAAGAAAGTCTCCAAGAAGCAAAGCGAGGAAGCAAAGCGACTGAGTTTGGCAAGGGATGCTTTTTCATAGTAAATGGAAGGATAACATGCACACTTTTGGTGAATTTTGTGTAGATACCCTGTGTTAGGTTATCTGTTCTAATCTAACTTATTCAATATTCATAGAATTTTCTGTTACCTATGGAAACCATTACGTTGCCTAGCACTAGTATTTACCTAGCAACCATCAATTTTTGGCGATATTTCATGCCTGCAACCTACCCAAATTTTCTTTTTTGGTCTTATACTAATGCATCTTATCACCCTATGGACAAAACCACCCCCAGTCTGTGAGGCTAAAGTTTTCCATGTGACCTAGCGAATCAAGAATGGTCTACAATGACGCCAAGGTAGGTTGGCTTGTTAACTCCTGACCCTCAGTTTTTGATCTGCTCTCTGTTCTTAAGGTGGAATACACTAAGTTTGAGTCTTTCTGGATCGGGACAGAGATGATTTATAGCACAGTATAGGAGTTAAACTTGCCAGATCATCACTGAGTCCGTTTTGGCACACTGAGGAGTGATTATTACTTTAGAGATTATTGTTCAATTCAATGTTTTTCTACTCCATTCAAGTATAGTGATACAAATTATGGCTCTAATTTAAATGTTCCAGCCTTATTATTTGAACAAATCATCATTACAAATGCAAATGCATTTGTATTGTTAGTATTAGTATGTTTTACCAACACTTTAGGGGTATCATCCCAATTACATCAGTTTCAGATATTTTCTCATACACATTCCTTATACCATGGATGTGTTTGAAGATTTACATTGATCTAAATCTCCCTGGAACGAACAGTAGCGTTAGTTTAAGCCCAACAATCATGACAATAGAGGAATGTGTACCCGTTTTCTAAAGCTTTACCCATGTCAACGTCCTTTACATATGTATGCATGTTGAGAGGAATCCTTGTCTTTTTTTCAGACATCTTTTTTTAACTGAGTATTTGAGGCATCAGTTTTTAACCATCGGAGTCACTGACACTATCGCTGTAACAGAAAATACCCTAAGGACAACATCAAAGACTACGTAAGCTGATATGCCTGCTCTCTATATTCCGGGACTTTTATTGTATGCCCCACCCTGGTTGTCTCTATTCAGCAGATGTGTTAAAACCTCATGACATATTACATAATGACATTTAGACATAGAAAACATCTCCCACTTTAGTAAGCCTTTCTATCCTTACTGGTTTTCTTGTCCTTTTCTTGGCCTGATCAGGAATGATAGCTCAGTCGATAGAGCGGGGGTTTCGGATTCCGGTGAGCTGGATTTGATTCCCAAATCCTCATTATATCCTCATTACCAGGAATTGGAGAGGACATTAAGCTGTCGGTCCTCTGGTTGTTTGCTTTCTTAGCAATCAGGTAAAAAAAAAACGCCATATTATAAGGCTTAAGATCCCAAGTTTCCATACTTTCATCTTTCTGATTTCTTGACAGTTATCAGATTAAAAGTGACGTCATAAGTTCCCTGTGATTAAACTTCTGACACTTATTAATAGTATTAAAGTTTCAACAGAAACTTGTCGAACTCACAGATTTGGCATCTTTTGGCTACAGCCTCAACACAGACACAACCTTGGAAGATGGACATGCATGGGTGATTATGTATTATTTGACAAGAGAGATCCATTTGTTAACCATTCCATATTCACTCGAAGAAAGTGATCTGAATATGCAGCCAAAAGCCTTAGCCAATGACTTTAATTGAGTACTAGTATAGGAGGTCCCTGAAATAGAAAAAATATCTGTACAAGCCTAAAGTAAAGACCCACTTTATGATCAAAGCTTTAATCAGGGACTGTGCCTGAAGAGTAGTGTTGTCCATTTTATTATATCATCAATGCTATACCTACTGTAGCAAACTAATAAAATGCTATGTACCCAGCAGCGATGAATCATCCAAACCATGTTATTCCTTTTTTATCTGCAAATCATTTAAATTTCTCTTTGAAGCTGCTCTTTCTTAAATGATAAAGTTTGAATACCATTCTCATATTAAGAATTGGTAGACGATATACGTACAAGGATAAATTATTATTTTTTGGGGGGATAGGAGAAATGAAGCGGTGTCCTTCAATTTACCTTTGCCAGTATGCATGTAGGTATATTATTGAACAAATGGTACTGTACAATTAAAAGTGGATTATTTTCCTCAAGATATATTAAGGGAAAAATATATCGTTGCTAAGGTAAATAGTGTTGCTAGGCAATGAAATTGTGTCAGTACATAATGGTAAACTTCGGAATGTTGTTTGCCTATCGATAACAAACTATCATATGTTAATTTTCTCAATATTTTTACATTAAGGCACAACTTCATCAACACATTTGGCCGAGATGAAGAGTGGTAACATAGCCGTTGCTAGGGAATATTGTTTCTGGGCAACACATTTGACTCCATGGAAGCTATAAAATAGTCAGTTTGTTGAATGATTACTGCAAACGAGGTTATAGACATTATAATAATTGTGTTAGTAGGCCTATTATTTCTCATAATTGATTGTTTTTCCACAGATTTGTCCAGGGAAAAGAGGGTTAACATAGTCGTTGCTATGGAAAATAGTCGTTGCTAGGCAACAAATTGGTATCCATGGGTAATGTAAAATGGTCATTTTGTTGTTGTTCTATTGAAGACAATATAATTGATCAGGTATTTTAAACTCAATCAACTTTTTCACCACAAAATAGTATAAAGTATGTGACTTGTACGCACGTGTATCAATGTAGTCAAACTGAACAATAACAATACAATAACTGAACAAAACTGGCAATTTGTACGATGTGAAGGGGTATGTCAGGTAGAGCTTAGCGAATTTATTTGAGGTTCGCAATAGCTAAAATGGGGGTTTTCAGTTCTTTTTATTATTTTCCAATAATACTTTATATAATTTCATTGGAGTAACTTATTTGGTTTAATTCAACCTAGTTAAAAAGTTAAAAGTTAGGTTTGAAATAGAAAAATAAGTGGTTTACTTAAGGAGCTAAATGGTTGCTAAGGAAAGTTATGTTGCTAGGCAACAATTTCTGAGAAAATGGTCATAAAATTCATGCTAAGTTGTTTTTCAGTAATTCTTCTTACAATATATAGTAGATCTAGCCTTTGAAAATAAGAAAAAATACCTGATAATCTAAATTAATAAGTAAAAAATCAATATTCATGATAGATATTCCAGAAGTATCTAAAATGGGCGTGGCTTATTCAAGGCTAGTTTCCATGGTGATGCTACACATTACGACATTTTTTATGCCCAATTCCGAAAAATTCAGAAAATTTCCTTTAATTTGATCGATTTTGCTTTGATCCAGCCGGGGGGATTAAAGTCAAGAAATAAGGCACTTTTTGGCTTCTGGCCGCTCACCTACAATACTTTGTTGAAAAATTATCAAGAAAAAAGTATTGATGATATCATGTCTATTGCTTTCTGGAGCATATACAAAATGTTGATTCTGAGGAACGAAAAGGGAACAGATCAAAGGAAGAAAAGATTGTGGTTTACTTTTTTGAAGGAACTTAAAATACGAATTGATAACAATAATGCTCTTGTGAAAAAGGGAAAACGAAAAATGTACAATTTGCCTGAAACGTTGAAACTGTATTTGTAGAATGTTATATGGCTTTGTAACCGAATGTGAGATTTTTGTTGGAAAATAAATGCACCTGTTAAGGGTGAAAGAAAAAAAAAAATATTGGATGGCTTTATTTGTATTTCATGGGATACCAGAAATACTTGTTAGGGCCTATATTCCACTCATCTGTGATTCGTGGAATATTTGCCCAAATTCTTGGAATATTTCTGCTATTCCATTCTGAGCCATCCAATAAATTACTGTTGTTTCCCGTTAAGAACTCATTGATAATTTTTTTTCTGTGATACCCACCCCCATTTGGCAGGTTATGGCAGGCATGGCAGCTGGACAGAGATGCGTCCTGGAATACCTGGAGTAAGGTCCCGCAGGACCTAGCGAGGGCAGCCTTTACCAACAACCCATACATCACCGTCAACAAGGGAGGCTGGTGGATGGCTTACGGACTTAACGCCACTGACCAGGTACATGTAGCCAATAAATTGGACGCGACTACATTTGTCTGTTTATTTGTTTATCCTTTTATCTCTCTATCAGACCTGCCAACCAGTACGTTTTTGCAACCAAAATACAGCAGTACGTTTTTTTTAAATAGGTTTTTGTAAAAAAAAATTTTTTTTTTTTACAATATCATAATATATAATTGAGAAAATTAATCTCTATATGTCTCTATTTCATAAAACTTACACAAATATAGTTATTAGATCAATGTAATTTCAGGTAACCTGTTTCTATTTTTTCAATCATTGTTAAAACCAGGGTGAGATATACACATGTTTCAATGTTTTGTGTTTTTAGCTCATCCGGCCCGAAGGGCAAGATGAGCTAATGCTGTGGCGTGGCGTTGATCGTCTGTCGTCCATCCACAATTTCAAAATGCTACTACTTCGCCATTTGAAGTCCGATTTCAATTCTGTTTGCTTTATATAATAGCACTAGGTGGGGAATTCAAAACTTGTACACAGAATTTTGAAATTCATTAAATATGCTAATTTATCCGCATTTTTCAAAATTCACAAAAATGCTTCTTCTCTTCTTTTATTTGTTGACCAATTTTGATTTTTTTGCTTCCATCTGGTAGAGCTTCATGAGGTTCACCAAACTTCTACACAGAATTTTGACATTTGGACCAGAACAATTTTTATGCTAATTTATGCAAAATTAATTTGTGCAAATTTTGAAAAATTCACATAAAATGCTTCTTCTTCTTTATTTGTTGACCGAATTTGATTTTTTTTTTCTTCCATCAGGTAGAGCTTCATGAGGTTCACCAATCTTCTATACAGAATTTTCAAATTTTGACTAGAACAATTTTTATGCTAATTTATGTTAAATTAATTTATGCATATTTTTAAAGATTCACATAGAATGCTTCTTTTTCTTTATTTGTGGAACAATTTTTTTTTCTTCAACCTGTAGAGCTTCATGAGGTTCACCAATCTTCTACACAGAATTTTGAAATTTTGATTAGAACAATTTTTATGCTAATTTATGCAAAATTAGTTTATGCATATTTTGAAAAATTTACATAAAATGCTTCTTCTTTATTTGATGACCGATTTTGATTTTTTTCTTCCAACTGGAAGAGCTTCATGAGGTTCATCAATCTTCTACACAGAATTTTGAAATTTTGACTAGAACAATTTTTATGCTAATTTATGGGAAATTAATTTATGCATATTTTTAAAAATTCACATAAAATGCTTTTTCTTCTTTAATTGTTGATCGATTTTTACTTTTTTTCTTTTCTATTTTGTAGAACTTTATGAGGTTCACCAAACTTCTACACAGAATTACAAAAGAATTTTTTTTCTTCTTCATTTGTTGATCAATTTCAAATTTGTTTGCTTTAATAGCTCGAGGTGGTGATACAAAATTTCAACATAGAATTTTGAAACTCATTAAATATGCTAATTTTATTCATATATTTTCAAAATTCACAAAATTGATTATTTATTTGTTGATTGACTTTCGTTATTTTTGTTCCATCTGAGAGCTGCATTAGGTTCACCAAGGTTCTACACAGAGACTTTAAGAAACTTGACTAGATAAATATTAATACTTATTTCATATGAAATTTATTCATAGATCACAAAAAAATACTTCTATGTCATTTTCATCAATTTCAATTCTGTATCCTCAATTTATGTCACCAATATAATTCACTAAAGTGTCAACTGGGCTGAAATTAAAATTGTGTTAAATTTTGTTGCGAGACGCTGGATGAGCTCCACATCATTGATGTGCTAGTTTTTCATCTGCAAGAGCAGTGGGCATTTTAGCTTGCATGCAGCTTGAGCGCCGCGATGAGCGATCGCGCCACGCACTTTATTATGAAATACACCTTTTGGGGGGGAAAATACAGATTTTTTAATCACAGAATACAGTTTTTCATTCCCAGATGTTGGCAGGTCTGCTCTATATGTCCTTCTAAATACTTGTGCATGTACATGCGTGTATGTCTCAGGAACAGATCCAGGATTTTCCACAAGGGGGGGGGGGCATTTTTGTCTATGAAAACCATGACAAGCAACAAAAAACAAGGTCTTCAGTTACATATGCAAGAAATTTTTCCACCAAAGAATACTTTGTTATGGCTCTCTAAAGGGGGCCCGGGCCCGATGTGCCCCCAACCCCCGGATCCGCCACTTGTCTGTCTGTCTCTATCTATCTACCTATTTTATCTATCCATCCCTCTTTCTATCTATCAATCTCTCCGTCCATCCATTCATCCAATCTACCTAATTATCTACAATATTCATGATTATTTTATTAAGCATGATTACCCAGTGTTTACAGATGTAGTATCATCAATTCATTAACTATCTGTCTGTCGATCTAGCTATCTATCTTATCTATCTATCCCTCTCTCTATCTATCTTTCAATCTCTCCATCCATCCATTCATTCAATCTATCTAATTATCTATCTATCATTCCATGATTGTTTTATTTAGCATGATTCCCCAGTGTTAGACATATAGTATCATCAATTCATTAACAATGCATAATGGAATTTCATTCCAATTTAATAAATTCTGTTCTCCTCTGGGCTAAATTAAAGCACAGCCACTCATCATTATATCATTCATGGTGCCACTTTATTAGATATCATTATAATCAAAATGATTTATGCGATTGTCGTGACCATTACTGCTGCATTCATTTTGTGAATGGTGTTGCAAATGCTTTAGCCATCAGAATTAGCAAGGTTGTTTCCATTTTTGTTAGTGCTATTTCCAAGGGCAATGCAAGAAAAGAAGCAAAGTAGCTGAAGATATTCACCGAGGGAACCAGCTTCATCTAAGTTTAACTTGAAATCATCCAACGTAGTTTCTGAAGTTGTTACCAGTCACATCAATAGTGGGATTGCCAATGTTACTACCATTTGGTGTTACCATTGGTATTGTGGCGTAACGGGGCCCTGTCGGGGGTAGCATTCTGTCATCTCGCAGTCTCCAGAACCCGATCCACGCTTCTCACTTTTATATCTCTTTTGGGGCGGATTCGCTCACAAAAGACTATTGTGCAATGAGGTACACTCTCTCGCTTCTCTGAAATACACCAGATCACCCGCTCACTCACCCTAAATCATGCAAATGAAGCAACTTGGGAGATATTCAGTGTACAGTTCAACCTGATTTATTTGGAGCTTACATCTTACAACTGCACGCCACCGCAGCTCCCAGCGAACTGACGTACTTCTCCAATAATCGCAAAGCATATCACAACTAAGATATCGCCATCTACGATTAAACTATGAAATACATCTTAAAGGTATAACTCATTATGCTACAGTATCAACAGTACCTATCGCATTGCCAATTTGATAGTTTAATCCTCCCTGCAGGTCGTAGTGATGGAGCCAGCACGATCTCTCAACGTCACACCGGAGACTGTCGCCTGGGCCAAGAACCTGTCCGTTTCCTGGTCTGTGGCTGTGGACGAAGCCACCCACATGGACTGGGTGGCTATCTTTCCTTCTGGAGCAAACAATGATGAATATGTGGATTACAGGTAGATCTGTAGGTTCCTTTTTCTCAGGGATCCATTTCATATATTTTTCACATTTATACATGTATATTCTTAGTCAGTGCATGGGCCGTAAATACCAGTATTAAATAGGACACCCAATGCAGGGGTGTGAGAGTTCAGATTTTTATCTGATTCCAGGGTGTTTTTTTTTTTTTCAGCTTAATTTCAGCTTTTTGGGGATTTCCTCTGTACAAAAAGAATGGAAGCTCGTTCTATTTCAGACTTTTTCACCACTAAGCTTTTTTTCAGATCTTTTTATTTGTGACCACTCACACCCCTGCCAATGGTTATAACAAATTTATATGTGATTTAGAATAGAATTTTAAGGACAATCGCTCTAAAAATTTGTAGATGGACAATCTTGAGTAATTTGAAGAAAAGATGTTTAGAGTTGTCCTACGGGGGAGTTGTCCTCAGGGGGGTGATGTCTTTCATGTGAGTTGTCCTTGAAGGAGTTGACTGCTGTGGCAGTTATCCTCCAGGGGAGTTATCCTTTGGGGGAGCAGTCCTCTGGGGGAGCTGCCCTCTGGTGGAGCTGCCCCCCGGGGGAGCAGCCCTTTGAGAGTAGTAACTGTTTAAGTTGTCCTGCAGGGGAGCAGTCCTAGAACCGTTTCTGATAAT
This sequence comes from Lytechinus variegatus, assembly GCF_018143015.1. Classification (NCBI taxonomy): domain Eukaryota; kingdom Metazoa; phylum Echinodermata; class Echinoidea; order Temnopleuroida; family Toxopneustidae; genus Lytechinus; species Lytechinus variegatus. The sequence goes on from NC_054751.1 coordinate 6,294,672, forward strand.
GAGGATGTTGTGTTTTTATCTAGGTATGTTCAAGGAGGCCTCAATCCTGGTAAGAATTCAGTGAGAGCTGGAAGTGTATCAATGGCTTCATATCTACCCAATGGCTCGTATCAAGCCAGGTACCTTGTCAACAGGAAGTACGTCAGCATCATCGAAGAGTGTAAGTTACAGGGGTCCCATGACCTTTGCTCCGGCGACAATTGCTCCATTGGAACATCTACACGTTAAGCCAAACATAAAACCCAACCTCCAAAATTAAATAAACCCTAATCCTTATCTTTACACTGTTCTTAATCAAGAACTCTATTAAAAATCCTAACTCTAACCCTATGCCCTCTGAGACATTGAGACCGGAGCAATTGTCGCAGTGGCAGACGTCGTGTCACCAGTTACATGATTCTCATTCTTTTTTAAGGTTGTCATCACTGACACTTTCAGGGAAATGCTTTTTTTTTTCATTTGTTTACCAGATTTTTATATGAATTTCTAAATGTACATGTACTTTGATTTCCTATTAAATGGGTGGCCAAACATGGTAGTAAAATACAGGGACCGTGGAACGTTTTTGTGGGGGGGTTGACCATACAAAAACTCATCAGATGGTAATTTTTATGTTTTTGTACATGGTTATGAAAAAAAGTTGGGTCGTCTGCTTTCCTTAAAGTAAATGTGTGGAAGGAGATAAATAAGAGAAACAAAATGGCAAGAAATAGGACAGGGAATAACAAAGTTCTCCTTTTGGGGGGGGAAATTTAGGTGATTATGACTGAAATTACAGGATTTTTTTTTCTTTATTTCTAGATGTGACCTACTACAACGAATCCCATGAAAGTGAATTATTGCAGCTTTACCAGGGCGTGTTCACCGGACTGGGTGTGTTCAACAAAGGCATAGCAGAATGTGTCAATGATAGCCTTCTCACGGTGGACAAGTTTCAAGCGGCTTTCGATGCCTTTGAAAGTGCTGAGGTAATGACTAATCTGCAGGAACAGACTCTAATTCCTTTAATCAACTGATATGCAGACATCTTTAACCAATTTGGCCCAAAGTCACATAGTTCGTTTTGAAAGCTATCGGTTGAACGCATGATTTATGCAGATTTCCTGGATAAATTACACTTGTATATTGAAAGATGCCATTTCCTGATGAGCGCTTCTGTCATAGTACGGCAAATTAATTCCTGCTGCCATGGTTAAGCACGCTATGTTATTCATGAGCCCACTGTTTAGAAGAGTGGACTCATTATATAAGCGTAATTGATACAGGAAATCTGCATTAATCATGGGTTCAACCAATGTTTAACCAATGTTTTAAAACCGGGCCTTTGAATTTTGTAAGAATGAATTTGAAATTGTGACCATTCTGAGGTGTTGTTGTGATACAATTTTCCTTTTTTGTAACTTTATTGCACAATCCTATGGGGAATACCTTTACTTTCCTTTTTATGAACAAGATCATCCTTATTTTCCAGCTAAATGTGTTGGGAGTTCTGAATAAGTCTTGAAAGTATCATAACTCAAATTCTGATTTGTATGAAATTTCAAATCAGAAGTTATATCCATGTCAACTTATTTTAATTTTTTTAAAGATTGAAATGATAATTTGCAATTCACAATCTCAATTGCTGTTTCATTGTTTGCAAGTTCAGACCACTTCAGCATGTTACAAAAAAATAAAACATGGAGGGAATTGAGCCTTCAAACTCGATGATGATTTATGCGTACATCTGGTAAAAGGCCAGTCTACCCATCTTGAGTCAGAAGGGTAAACTGAAAAAATTGCAATGTTTGTAATTGAAATATGATGAAAACAACAGTATTCTATTGATGTCATGGGTTGTATGCATATTATTGAGTCAGACGTGTCTTGTGCTCACATTTCTTATGTTGCATCCAATGAATATCTGAATTACATTTTTTACATTCTTGGGTAGAAAATGTGAGTATTTGTAACTTCATGCAAGAAAATTTTGCCTCCGACAAAATTCTGCTAGGATCGAAAGCTTAGGCCCCTTTTGACTTGTTAAGAAAATACTCAGTCAAAAAATAAACTAATGACATTTTACTTGCTAATTGTCATACTGCCTCATTTACCATAACAATGCAGACTTTAGATATGCTTAAAAAAATTTATAGAGATCACAAGACCATCATATTTTTTTTACAACTGAAATTCTCAATATATTTTTCTATTGCTCGCTGAACTGGTACACATAGATTGGTGGCAGTACATTCATTGTGTTCTGAGTTGAGTTCCGCTGTAAGTAATGATGATTGAACTTTGCTTTGTACGAAAAAGGCTATTCTTACATGTAGGTGATTGTTGAACCTGCAGGTCTACGAAGGTCTGACACTCCTGGGAACAGCCTTACAAGACGTCGCCCTGACCCTGAGGCAATGCGAGGAGATCTACATCGCAGAGCAGCTGGAGAAGTTCATCAAGGACCTCGTGGAGTGCACAGAGACCGACTGCACCGACTTTGTCGTCGACGTCCTGGAGGAGATCGTCATCCTCTACGAGAACGAGTACGAAATCTACGGAGACATCAAGGGCGCCACCAACAGCTTCAACCTCCTTGAGGCATACCAGCAGGGAGGGCTGTGCATCGGACGGCTGGTCAAGGCATGTCTTGGGATAGTGCCATCGGGAATGGACGATGACAGGAGAAATGATGTGAGGAGAAACGGAAAACTCAGGTGGACTAAACTGGACAAGAGTATGAAGGTATCGGTAGTACATGTGTGAGGTTATGGTTTGATATGGCCAGAACAGATACATCTGGGTGCTTCTTACTTCTGGGGCAACGAGTACTTTGTAAAAGAAAAATATTGAGTCCCTGTTGCATGTAAAAATTGCTATTAGTAAGATAAATAATGTGGGAACTAATGGTGGACTAAAATTGGACAAGGGTTTGAAAGTATCGCTTGTGAATCTGTGAGGTTGTGGGTGCTTCGTACTGCTGGGGCAACAGATACTTTTTAAGAAATTGATATTCATACCCTGTTGCATGAAAATTGCTGTTGTTTTTTACCATCCAATGGTAATTAACATGGCAAAAATAACAATACTCAATAGCCGATGAAAGGATTCTGTGGAAGTTAATTTCAAAGTTACCGTCGAGATAATACATAATGATTTCTGCGCAATAGAGCATAATGTGATAATATTTAGATTTTTATGAGAATCACTTGTTTAGGCTTCCAGCATTCATATTTCAATGTCACATTGTCTCTATTTACATGATTCTTAAAGTCAGAATGAATTTGCACACAAATAGCATGAAAAAAGATAATCATGAAGTTTGATGGGAAAAAAGAAATCCATATACTACAGTAGGTTTTTGTTTGCTTTGTATTTTCTCAAGGCCAGTGCTTTATTTGGCTCCATCCTCATGTTGTCCCAGTTATGAATTGCCACCTGCCATCTAATTATTAATATTAACCATGTATGCTATATTACTTGTTATTATGTAATTTTGATCTAATTCTAAACACTGTGTACCACTAAATATTGAATGTTAGTGTAATATATTGTAGGTACCCATTGTATGGAATTATAAAACGGTCATAATGTGGCCAAAGCGAGAGAGTATGCAAGTCATTAATTCCATACAACAATCCGGCCATGTATTTGTGGATTCTGCAGTACTGTTTTTGCATAGTGATGTTTCTCTTCACCTTTTGCATGTGAAGGCCAAGGCAAGGATATTAATAATAATAGCATGGCCCGCTGGGAGAACAGTTTTTCAGAACTGAAGTGGCTACCCTGGGTAAATATGCCATTATTATTCTTATTATTATTAACCCTAAATAGACTGGGCTTTTTCGATGCCTAAGAAGACTGGGGGGGCTGATTCAGCCCTCCCCCCCTTATGATGTGGGCCGTCGACCACGCGATCGCGACGAAAATTGGCGCGCGCGTTACCCATGGCATTATCTACAAAACTATAATATCAAATTCTGCAAAAAATCTTATTGCTCATTAATTATGCTAATTTATGCATAAATCATAAGTTTGCTCTTATTAATAAAATAATGCCCCTAAAATGCTAATTTTTGTTTCACATACTCTAGATAGGCACCTGATCAAATTTATTTTAAATAATTTCAACATCACATTTATTGTCTTGTGTATTCTATTGTTTTCTAAATTTCTTATGTATTTCTGTGTTTTTTTACTTTTTGTTTTTTATTGTTTTTTCAATGGAAATTGTCTGGAATTTTATTTTGACCATTAAAAAGATAAAATTAATTGATTTTAAGCAGTAAAAAGAAAAATAATGATACATTTATGAAGTTTGGCTAAAAACACTATTTGCTTTGGATTTGTACACAAAGTCACGTTTTTGAGTAATTTTGGGTCTGCATGCACTTAAGAAATGTTGCGTAATTTCGGAACCGCATACCCGGGGGTCACAATTTTGGTCTCAAATGTTGCACGAGACTTGAAAGTAAAAAGTCAGCGAGCGACGCGGTCAAAAAATTTCAAGCGGCAGATTTATCGCGAAAAATGTTGAGGGGGGCTGAATCAGCCCCCCCCCCATCTTTTTAGGGTTAAGGATTGTCATACTCAAGCATGCATCATACTGGCTATGCTTGTTATGGACCTTTCTACAAGATATTTTGGAATTGGAGTGGTTTTAGCAAATTTTCCACTTCCTAAAAAATATGTACTGAACCGTTCCATAAAACAAATGATGCACAGACATAGATGCATGATGTCAGTCGTGATGCAGGCATCTTTGGTATTTGAAACATTACACCCTTTGAAGTGCATTGCATCCCCAATATACATGTACATGTCCATGTGAAAACGCATCCCGACACATCGCAAGAGTGCATTATTTGTATACTTCCATGATGTGGCATATATTTTTGCTTTTCAAGCTTTAATCATGTACAATATAGTATAGTAATTCATTTCAATTAGACATGAAGTATTTATCTTTTTTTCTTTTTGCACTTGTAATGTTTCTTTGTTTCACTTCATTCCATGGTGTCTAATTATCAAATATAAAACGGTCTTCCAGCATTTTATACATTCGGAGGTAGGATGTTAATAGAGGAAACCTATTTTAATTAATCAAGTGTGAGTTACTCTTTACTACATGTATTTTGTGTGAGAGATTTTTGTGCTAAATTGTTGAGAGAGGTGAAAAAGGTCTTTACTAGATAGAATTATGTAGTAAGTGAAAGATCAAAGATCTAATGCTTGCATGAAATGTACAAGTAGATAGGAGATGAATTTTACTACATACAGTAATTACATGTACATGTACGTCTTTGGTGTAAGTGTATATTATACATGAAGGTGATCAGTTGATGCAGTACAAATATTTATTTCTAAAATTCTTCTTGAAAATATAGTCTTTGCTAATTAGAGATGATTTTATAACTTGATGATTGATATTTCAATTTTTCAGTTATTCAAGATATGAGCACACCTGCCGTGGAAGACAGTTTGGGGCCATTTTTAAAAGCTTTTCTAGTATCTTTTGTCAAGTATGATAATGGCCTAGTTATTTTTTTAACCCTATTACTGGGCATCATTTCTGGCTAAATTAATTTGGATGTGTTCTCTCAAAATATTATCCATACCTGGATATATGCAATGGGACAACTGCACTGTATGACACTGGTGTTGGTGTTGAGAGCATTCTCTCAGTCTACAGAACTAGGCACTGATACAGACTCTGCACTGGCGGATCCTGGGTGGGGTGGGGAAACACAGCCGGCCTGTGCCCCCACCCCCCCCCCCCCCCTTGAGAACCATATTGATATTTGTAATGTAAATATACTGTTTTTACCCCAAGTGTGTCCCCTCTATTTTGAAAGTGATGACTTTTTTTTGCTTAATTCCGAGCTCAACGCCTAAGGGCATTGTCCTTTATACACCATTCTTGCTTCAAGTTTGATGTTCTGGCTGGTGTATGTTGGACCTCAGCACCAAACCTAGCATTTAACACTGTTCTTAAAATGACACAATCTTTTATTAGAGCATCATAAAGTGGTTTAATCCGTACATTTGCAAGCATAAGTTGCATATTTCTGGAACTGATTAATAGTAGCCACAGGCCATAACCACCTGCAGTAGCTTGATCATACGGATGTTTGAGCGATGCATAAGTATTCTAGTTTAGCATAATAAATGCATGCACAGTATTGCATGGTCAAAGGAATAATGATTAATTAACAGTAATGATGATATTGTATGGCTTTTCTTCATTTGATACCAGAAAAATTCCACCTGTTAAAAAAGGGCAATATTTTTGCACTCATGTTTAATTATTGCAATTTTGTCCCTAACTCGTGGAATATAAACTAGTTTCCCATTCGCGTAAGGCATCCAATATGATATAATTATGTTTATGATACCAAAGCCGATTGAAGTCATTTTAAAGAGAAATGCCAGTAGATGCAGTAAAGACTGATTTTATGAGAAAGTCTGTAAAACCAGGCTTAATTGTCAGAATATCATCGAGGATCTAGATCTGGTACAGTTACATAAACTGGACTTTGTGAAATCTTGAAATCTACGCTGAAAAATGTTCACACTGAAGATCACCAACACAGATAGGCACACGTGGGACAGTGTATTGATATTGCTGGAATAAAGACCCGACGGAAGTGACCGAATCCGCGCTTATTTTGCTTATTTCTCAGCAATTACACAATTTCTTCCAGAATCCTTTGGCACATATTTTTTATTCATACAAACAGACACTTGGGTGGTCACTATATTAGATTCTGTGAAAAGTCATTTTGAGATCGTTACCAAAACTGGAATTTATCTTTAAGTTGATAATAATGGATGTGGATAGTTCCAAATGGACCACAGAAACTGGGGAAAGAAAAAGGGCATGTAGTTGTCAGACCATGCTGAAGATTAGGATTGTGCAATAGTATGGAGGTTGAAGAATGAATACGTATTAGGCTGAAATTGTACACATGATGTGAATAGGCAAAAAAATGATAACTGATGCATGTGAAGTGACAATTGAATGTACATGTTAAGACTACCATACTGGAGGCATCATGGTCGAGTGTTTTTCAATCTGAAGAACATGGTTTCAAATCCATGTTTTCCTTCAGCAAGAAATTTACCCACATTATGCTGCACTCAACCCAGGTGAGGTGAATGGTTACCTGATAGGAATTTATTCCTTGAAAGGCAGCGTGTGTACCAGCTGCTCTGCTAAAGGGTACTCATACTGCATTATTGTGGAGCGCTTAGAGACTTCTGGGTAGCGTAACACAATAGTTAGCAATTGATCGTACGCTCGATTTTCATGATTGATTGTACATTGTTGTCAATGGAATCAATCGGAGAAAATGGTTCTACGATCATTGCTAAGCTTTGTGTTGTGGCCCCAGATGAAGCAAGTGTTAAGTGCTTTATTAAAATCGTAATTATTATTACCCAATGGAGACAAGAAAAGTAGTCTTTATTATCATGTTTCAATGGGGCAATATAAATGAATGGAAACCAGATTAGGGTCTTATCACTTAGGCAGTCCTGTTATCAAGAATTCCAGATGGTTGGTAAAGCAGGGTTAACTCATTGCATGATTTTACAATCATGGGATTCTGCACATTGTACGTAATTTATGATCAACTACTCTTGCATATAAGTGATAAGCACTGCATACAGTCAAGATGAAACGGTTAGGGAATAGAATAAATGCTGATTTGTGCAGTGGTTCTGATGGTGATGGTGGTGATGATGATGATGAGGAGGAGGAGGAAGATGATGATGATGATGACGATGATGATAGCCATATATCTCAGTGGCATACATTCATTTATGATTTCTGCTACATAAAGCAATGACATTAATGCACATTTGTACTTACGTCGTACTTGCATGTAACATGAAGAGAGTTTCCAATAAAGAAGAAACACTGGCGTTTCGTTGTTTTAATTGCATGTATCACTTGTTTGAGCTTAACACTTATTTTAACATGTACTTATTGAACATTCCTTTGATTGTATGAAAAATTACCTTACTGCAACAAAAGTCTGTGAATTTGATTGTAATTTTTTCAAATAAATATTTATCATTCTCATACTTGCAAGTCTTGTTTTTTTTTATTGTACAGGTTGTATTGCCACTAGAGATATTACCTTTAATAGTAAAAGTCCTTTTCACTTGTAGCGGGAATCCTGCTTGGCAACATTTTCATTACGCTGCTCGTAAGTTACACATGATTTTACGCCTGACCTGTGACCCTTTGTGCTGCAAATCTCAAAATTAATACCTTTTCAATTTGCATTCATATTCTTACCAGGATTTCAATCTGCAATGATCAGGGCTCCGTTTCATAAAACATGTTATAAAGACAAATTTACAATAACAGTTAAAAGCTACTGAAATTCTTTAATCCAATTGGCTGATAGTACATTTGTTATAGAAATTGCACATTTGTTATTATAACAAGTCTTTATGAAACTGGGCCCCAGATTTCAAGTGTAGCAGATGGTTATCAAAGCTATTGAGAATCGGAGCACCAGAGAAATGGGTCACCAGGTGGGTGTTTCATGAAAGTTGTCAGCACTGACTAAATTGTCCGTGCTGACTATTTCAGTGAAATCCTTGGTTTTGATCGACTAAGAGACACCGGTCTCTGATTGTTACTATGGTAACTGTCGGAGAGACAACTTTTCTGCGCTGACAACATTCATGAAACGGTCCCCAGGTCTGTCTTTCAAATCGTTGTGATTGATCGTATCAACCACAACCATGGAATGCCAGCCATCCAACATCTGAAACGCGTACGTCTGTCTAAGAGGCGTTACATGACGAAAATCTTGCTTTGAAGAGCAGTATACCCCAGTTTCCCTTATCATCAAATCTCTTCTCCCAGTTCTACAAACCCTATTGCCCTCAAGCATGAAATTTAAGTATAGAAACACCTGTTTCTTGACCTCGGTCCGAAGATAATACACCCCAGCATCAACGGTCACAGCAGGGGGCCACACACGATGGATTGCAATGTGTGTAGTTCTGGTGAGTGCATGGAGTTCCATATACACGCGTTGATAGAAACTTTTCTTCCTTTCTTTTTTATTCGCTTACTTTCCTTATTTCGAGGTCGATTTTCTTCGTTCGAAATTGAAAATGGACTAGTATTGGATGTCTGAATGTAATATGCCTTTGAAAACGTGATTAATATCGAATACAATAATTTAATTCCGAAGATCCTTCTACAGGCAGACAAGTCTTACGTAATAGCACAGCTGTTGTTTATCATTTCGTCCTTGGCTCAACGCTCGTTTGGCTGGCCCGTGGTGGTGAAATTGAGACAAGGGGATTACCTGGCCAAGATGGGTTTATTGGGGTTAGAAATGTTGTTTGAGATTTTCCAAACGAAAAATGGGGAAATCAAACAGGAAATTTTCGTAATGATGCACACCTTACGACTGGTCTACGATTCGATTTCTTAACAAATCGCATTTTGCTGATTTTCTGAAAATGTGAATAAAAGATATTTTATTTGAGGTTAAAATTAAATCTAAAAATACTAATACAAAAATGTTGAATGGTTGCAAGGGTTGTATGGTGGTAAAGAAATAACAATTTTAGAGTGTTGCCCAAGTTGTTTTCAATCGTACAAAGTGGGTACGATTTGAAACGATTTAGTACGCTATGACTTCATTACGACTAGATGTTAAATTCGCTTTTATTCTAGAAAGGGCTGTAGCGTAGTCACATATTTTTTTACAAAAGAATTTGTTCGGTGATTTAGGACTTTGAACAGTAATATGTTCAATGTCTCAATATTCGCATCAAATTTTACTACATTTTATTCCAAAGATGGATTGCAGACTAATCGTGGGGTGTGTGGTGGCCTTAAAGTAGTTTCCAACGATGATGTACTTTCATGCATGCATCATTATCTTGAAAATTCAATATGCTCCTTGTTTATAAATACACATGGTGCATATTTCCTGCCTTAAAAATTTTGGATGGATTTGCAGTGAAGGCTGATCAGATCAATCACAACTATGGTTTATCTGTAGGACGGGCACCCTGTTGCATGAGACTTGTAAATAGCTATAACGATGAAACAAAACATGAACAGGGCATTGTGGTGTAATCCAATTACAAATTGTTGCAGAGGTTCTACGTTTATCCCTGGGGCCCATCTTACAAAGAGTTGTGATTAATCCGATCAATTGCAACTATGGAAAGCCAGCAAAGTCAACATATGTAATGCATGTTTGTTCAAAAAAATTCTAGATATGAATGTATATCCATAAAGTCATTGATTTCTTGACAATTTGGTGTGTTTTTCTTCCTTTGTTTACAAAGGACATTTTGCAAATTTCCTGTAGAAAAAATTGACACCGCTGGATTTCCATAGTTACGATTGATTGGATCAATTGTAACACTTTGTAAGATGGGGGTCCTCCCTGGTCACATCTTTCAGATGGTGCATCAAAGGTTTCTCCCAGGTGGGTGTTTCATAAAGCTGTTCGAAAGTTAAGAGCGACTTAAAGAAGGACTGGTGATCCCTTCTTGTGGTAAGTGGGATATTGAATTGGCGATGGTTTAGCGTGTAACAAAGGATCACCAGTCGTTCTTAAAGTCACTCTTAACTTACGAACAGCTTTATGAAACGGCCCCTCGGGGGCCGTTTCATAAAGCTGTTCGTAAGTTATATCAATAATCATATCATATCTGATTGATATAGCCCATAGAAAGCCCAATCACACACACACACCACCCTAGCACAAAATGTATTCTTGCAACTTTGCCATCCAAGGTATAACTTCCACAGGATTCTCAATTTTAGCTGTTGAGCAATGTTACCATGGAGATTACTATGCGATGGCACAGTAATATAATATTACTATGAATTTTATGCAACAGGTCTTTGAATTTCATCTTGGACTAAAATAATAGCCAGGGGAAAGAAAACGAAATAGTATATGACATTATATTGCATTTATTGCTACAACATACACACATACTGTATTGGATAGTGAATAAATGATTGCTTTGGATAATATGTAATTAGATAATTCATAATATTGCTGAAATATAAAAAGACTACAGTTAAATAGGTGCACATTTTTCATCTTTTTAAGATCCAATGACACATTACAATTACATTCTCTCTACTTTAATGATTTCATTTTGGTAAAATATAATCATCATATTATTCAAATATAATCACCAATGAATAGGTACCAAGTTTTCAAGTTATAAGACTAATGACACATATCTGATGAAAGAAAATGATAAATTCCATTTCTCTACTCGTGATTAATAGAAATGTAAGCGCAAGAAAATTATTAAACATAAACAGACAACCAGTAACTAATTTTATTATTAAATTTTTGTGCTTGGACTTTATAAATCTTTGTGCTCTGACAAAATAAAATCTATCGTTAATTTCAAATGTAAATGCTGTATAGTGTAAATATCAGATACAATATAACCTTTATCTATTCATGAAAAAACCTCTTAAAAGTATGCTGTTTTTAACCTCTTGTCTATATATGGTAGATACATGTAAAGCTACATTGTAGGTTGTATTGGTAATTTTTGTGTGATTGTTTTACTTTACAATCACAAGAGAGTGTAAGGTACTCTCTGAACAATGGGATGTCCAATACAACAACTTTGTCATTTGTTATCCGATTTTGATGAATTTTCTGCATTTTGCTCTGTGAGTTTTACTCCATTTATATAGATACTATAAATATTTTCATCCCGGACCATCCCTTTAAAGGGGAAACGAACTGGCAGCCTTTATAGCCCAACCTCAAGTCCTCAACAACTAGTGTTAATCATATCTGGCCAGATTCATTACCCATAATGCAACATTATGGGCAGTGTAGGGTTGGAAGTACATAAACCAACTTGAATGGTACATGTCACACACCAATTTACTACTCAATATAGACCATACTGCAATAATTACCGGTACTTTTCTAAAGTAAAAAAATAATGTCTACAGGTACCTTTCCTCTCCAAAGCATGTTAGTTCCCCTACACAACTAAAATATGCTAATTTGTCCTCTTTATTACTAGTTATCTCAAGGGGAAAGGGTATATTTTAAGATTAGCCATTCATAACGCACAGTCAATGAGAGACAACACAGTTCACTACCCCTATGAATTGTAATAAATAAAGTAATTGTATGTTGACTGAAAAAAAAGGCTTTTTAAAGTCAAGAGTTGTGCAAATCGTCCTACACGAAGCTAAATGCTCATCTACATGTACTTTATATTTAAGAATATTTACAACTGAATACTATAAATAACATGAAATAAATACTGTATAATGACCAAAACCCAAATTTTTCAGCAGATTTCAGTCATGTGGTATGCTAGACAACCAGTACAAAGCCTCTAATGATGTGATAAAAGGCAACCTTTGCCTGTATATTCTTCATACTACAGACCTTCGTTATAAAGGTACAGTAGCAATATTTTATGAAAGATGGGTATATGAAGTGCAAAAGTTGAATATTTTACATCTTTTTCTGACATTAAAATCATGCATCACCTTTTAAATCTCAGACTGAATCTGACAAATAGTATTACACACTAACAATGCATTACTAGTAACTAACCCTAATAGTCCTGGGTATATTTTTATTCTGTTCATTCTGAGTGGGGGTGAAACATTATTTCACTCATTCATAAGCTAATATATTCATGAATTCAAAACTGTTTTCATCCCAAATTTGGCCTCAATAATTGTGCAAGACTAGAAAATATAAGGTTAAAAAAAATTCTGTGGTGGGAATCGTATGTCGAGTGCGGCCATTATGCCCCTACCCCCCATCAGCCAGTTGCACAGCACATGCACAGTACAACACACGCTGTGCTGCTTTTGGTTACATTGGCCCAGAAGGAGGCACAGCCAACCTGCCAAGATTTTCAAACAGTCATCTTCAATGACTCTTTCAATTTTGGCAAATCAAATAGCATGAATGCATGGTATCAGAAGCTTTAAATAGTAGCTGTCAATACGGTCATTGGTACAATTTTTATGAAAAGGGGGCCAAGAAACATCCGCATACGCCACTACCAGCTGAGATCGTAGATCTTAGTAGCCGCAATCATCAAGCGATCCTTGAAGTGCACAGAGTTGTAGTTGCCTAGCGGAACAGAGCTGAAACCATGTTGAATGCCCCACCAGCCAGCAGCGAGGGCGCCAGACACATTACCCTGGCCTGCATGGAACATTGAGTTGTTACAAAGATCCTCCCAGCTGCTCCCCGATGAAAGCAAGGCATCATAACTGAGAATAAATTGGAAATAAACAAGTAGATGAGATTCCCTCAAAACACATATCAAGGTGGAAACATTTTTTTTTATTTTAGTATCAGATATCGATATGTAAAACAGGTATTATAAATTTCTAAAAGTTCAAATAGATTTACATAGTTTCAAGAGTTTTTGACTTCTTTGAATCCACTGACCAGCATATCTACCAGTAACTAAATACAAAGCTAACAACATTTTATTTGTTGTTCAAAACTTATCGATTGTCATCTTTAATTTCCTTTGATATATTTCTGATTATCGATTAAGAAAACATGGCTGGCTTGGACAAAAACATGAATTAGGAATATTTTCTCTCTCCCTAGTCCCTCCCATTCTTAATGTTCTCTTTTTGGTAGACAAAGTATGAATTTCTGTCCTTCATAATTGGTAAAACTGTCTGAAATAGCAGAAATAGATGTACTACAGTAATCTTGAGTAAAATATATTTTAAAAAAAGTAAATTATTGTTAAACAGATTTCAAAACTTATTGGCTTGAAAGACAGATGGGCCAAACCAATCCCTCAAAAAAAATGTCAAAATTTCCTGTGTGAATTCCTGACCAATCTGATTCCAACGTAAACTCACGCTATAAGAGTTGCATCCAGTCCAGTCGCGCCCAGCTCCTTATCAGGAAGAGTAAGACTCTGATAGAGTTCATTCCTCTTCTTCATGTCGTACTTCCTAGGAAACTTTGGTTTCCTCTCACCGTCAGTAATATCTCTCCTCCTCAGATACTCTTTCCATGTTTCCTCAAAAACCTGAAATCAAAAATGGGTAAAAGAATAAAATTAGTCACGCAATGATGAAAACATAACATGTAGAGAAGTTAAACACAAACAATTTTTTAAATGTCAGCTTGAGTTTCATGCCTTGAGTGTCATAAACTGAACACAAGCACAACTTCAATTTTTAAAACAGATCTTTTTGGGGGTAGGGAGTTAGGGACAGTAAATGAAATGGAAATTCCATTTGGTTTTTACACTTTTCATGTAAGAATTAATGGAATTCACCTTTGCAAAACGGAATTCAGATTTTAGCTGTGCACATTTTCAGTGACAAAACTAAAATTTCCATTCTTATATCAAGTTGAAGCGGAATTACAGAATAGATGGATCCATTTTGGATGACAACATTGCCACTGGACGCCACATACTCGAGGACCATCGGAAATTCATTTCTCCAGATTATAAGATTTCTGATACACGTAACAGTCATTATTATGTAAATAAAATAAAGTCCATTTAAGTTTCAATAGTGGCCTAGTAAATCAACAACAAATCCTGACCCAACTGTACAGTACCATGGGCATGGCCACTCAGTCAATGAACAAGGCTATGGCATGACTAGACCAAAAGCTTCGGTCTCTGTTTTGTTGGTTGTTCAGCTGACCTCCGTTGACTTTACTCACCAAATACAGAGACCGAAGTTCTAGCGCGATCTGTACAGGGGACTCAATGGCCATATGTTTATGTACTTAAAGGAGAATGAAACCATTGGAACAAGATAGCTTGTGTGAAAACAGAAAAATAAAAGAAACAGATCAACGAAAGTTTGAGAAAAATCAGACAAATAATGAGAAAGTTATGAGCATTTGAATAAATACAATCACTAATGCTATGGAGATAGCAAATTGGCAATGCGACAAAGATGTGTGATGTCACTTGTGAACAACTCTCCCCATTACTTTAGTATATATTTCACTTGGATTGCCTGTTTTATCACATCTATCCATAAAAAATCATGTCTTCTTTCTACATGAGGGCATGTAATACATATTTTTTAAGAATACATCATGGATAAAGAGTTTGTATCATCATAAGAAAAAGCAAAAAGAGACATTTTGAGGGTATTTTATAGTCCACCAAAGGTTACCTGATACGTTGACATAGAATAGATGGATCCATTTTGCATGACAACTTTGCCACTGGACGCCACATACTCGAGGACCATCGGAATAGTCGCCATTAGACCAGCGCCCCATTCTCTTAATTCTCTCTTCTGAATGGCATAGGACGTGAATAACGCAGCCGTCACTCCTCCCATATACGCTACTGGATGGTGGTGGAGTATTCGGCTGATGTCCACAGCAGCTGCGATGAGATCCCGAACATGTTTCGCTTTGTGAAATCGAAGACCCACACTGAAGCATCGAATGGCTGCCGAACTGTGAGTTGCATGGTCGTCGTAGTCCTGAAATATGCCGTAATCTATATCGCCTGGTTGGAGACGAGATACTTTATTCAAAAGGTAAGTACTTATTGGTTTATTGGCCATATCAGTAGCCATACAATCCGCGTAACGCATAGCGACATCGCGTACCAATTCATCGCCCGTCTTCCCCGTCGCTAATGCTTCGATTGTAAAGACCGCAAACACCCCTTCCTCCGGGACGGGCCAGGCGGGAGGAGCCACCGTGATCGCCCGGAGTCCCCCGAGCCCAGCGATGATTTTCTGCTTTTCATCGCTCGATTTGCCAGTTCCCAATTTCTCGTTTTTACTACCAAGTGCATTACCTGCTATCCCGAGGACAAGAGACGCCTGGAAACTCTCGAGAGACATTTTAAAAGCACCTCAGTTCATCATTTTAGGGATATTCCACGTAAAATCGGGGCAAAAGTCATCTTGGTAGCCGTGGATACGAAACGCTCGTCAAGTTGTAGATCGACGAACGTAGGGGGTGCTAACACAATTGTTGAAAGTTGCTTGTCGAAGAAACCGCTATGGGGGGCAAATTGAGGAGAGTTATCTACTAGTATTGGTATTTTGATAGACCACCTTGGCCTCCTGATAACCGATTTTTTTTCTAGGCTTACTCGAGATATATTTTTCTTAAAGTTTTCATGAATTATATGTATTCCTTTTTATTTACGCATTTAGTGGCATACCCATTTATAGTGAAACCTGCATTTCGCGTCTTTTTCACTTGCTTTTCCGTTCATCCATTTTTGTACAAAATTAAACAATTCATTATTTATCAGTTAATTCATGTCTTCATTTATTCGTTTTCCATTCATTTTTTGTATCATTATTTCATATGGGCCCTGTGTTCTGATTAGCATCAATTAAACCATACAGCATCCCACTGTCACATAAACGCCCCCCCCCAAAAAAAAAAAAAAAAAATAATATCATTCTCGGGTCAGACCGGCAAGTGATGATGATGACGAGGATGATGATGAGGAGGAGGAGGATGACGATGACGACGATGATGATGTTGATGATGATGGTGGTGGTGGTGGTGATGATGATGATGATTGAAATTTAAAAAATAATGAAGTTATAATGATAATCATGATGAAGAATGATAATGATAATAAACGATGAAAAACATCGTAATCATCATTATCATGGTCGTCAATATACTATATTAAACAAAGCTAATAATGATTTCTGCCATATTTAGATCTTTCAATACTATTAATGTATTTGAGACTCAATGAAGAGTTTAGTTGCAAAATGGGTTAGATCCACTTTGGACCATTCCGAGAATTTTTTTTTTATTCTCCCATATTGCAATATTCTTATGAGAAACTAAATTGTAATGATGTACCACCCTTGAAAATTGGATATGAAAAAAAATCTACCTGTCTCCATTTTATATTTTTTTTTTTCAAAAAATTACTGGATCTAACACCTTTGCAATCAAATTGAAATGAACACAATCCTTTTGAATAATTTTTTTTGCCACTTTTATTCACGTTTTGATGTGAATTTCAACTTTCTTTGGTATCATCAAAACAATAAAATTTATGAAAAAATGGATTCAACCACTTTTGACAAAATGAGCTCTTGAGAAGAGTTTGGTTGCAAAAAGGGTTAGATCCGCTCATGATTTACTCTGCCATAAAGGAATCGACATGTGTTCATATTTTTTTCAAATATTCTTTTCCCAAAAAAAATTGCGGATCTAATCCCTTTTGCAACCAAATGTATCTAAACCCTTTTGTAAAAACGGTGATTTTCTTTGCCATTTTTGTTTACTTTTTATTGGTAAATTCAACTTTTCTTTAGTATCATTTCATAAAGCTACTGAAATTCTATACACAGAGACCCCCCCCAAAAAAAATCAAATTTGATGAAAAATTGATCTAACCCCTTTCGCAACTGAGCTCTTATTTCGTGTCTATCTAAACCCAGATATGCAGTGTTTGGGGATCGAGACTTTTGAAATAATGAAGAAAAATCTATTTTTAGATTATTTGCGAATAAACCACTTAAATCTGATTAAAACAGTGCTCTCGTGTCACGTGCAAATGGACCACAACCTTCAGATAATGAGAGGCAATATTAGCTCTGTTGTTATCTTTCATTTGAAATATATGACCAGCCATGCACATTGCATAACATGTGATTAAAGTTCATCTTTGACAGTCTCCAAATAGCATTCAGCGCCATATTGAACGATTACCCGCCCCCAATCATCATGATCAATATTGGTACAAAGTTGACAAAAATGAAGGAAGCACGCTGCCCTCGCCCCTGTCAAATTCTGAAGCCTGTCGGATCATTTGCTAACCATATCAAACTTGCTCTTCATCATCATATAATTGGCTTGGTTGGTGGTTGGTCGATTGATTGATTGATTGTGCCAAGGCAGGCGCGCCGGAACACTTTCAGTTTGGGGGGGGGGGCAAAATCCCGAAGGGGGCACAATATTTTTGACAGCGTGAGATACGGAAGCGATCGAGCGGGAGAGGGTGTGGCAACCCCACGATAAGGACTTTGTGTAAAAATGGAGTATAAAAGTTGCGTTTCTAAGAGCATTCAAAATAAATTTCATGAGAATTGAACATATAGTTCACTACGAAAACTATAATTATAATTTATAAGAACCTATGAAATCAACACGCAAAACGGTCGAACCGGAATGTGGTTTTCATGTCTGATCAATTAAAGGGATGGTCCGGGCTGAAAATATTTATATCTTAATACATAGAGTAGAATTCACTGAGCAAAATGCCGAAAATTTCATCAAAATCGGACAACAAATAATAAAGTTATTGAAGTTTATAAAGTTTAGCAATATTTTGTGAAAACAGTCATGATTATTCATTAGGTGGGTTGATGATGTCACATCTCCACTTCCCGTTTTCTTATATTATTATATAAAATCATATTTTTTCATTATTTCATACTTCTGTGAATAATATATCCCCCTTATAATGAAATAAGTTGCAGCAATAAATATCTAATGCACTCAGTTGTCAATCCATTTTTTCTAGTTCTTGGAGGAAAAAATTTGAATAAACCTAATTTCATATGATAAAATACAAAAGAACAAGTGGAGATGTGACATCATCAGCCCACCTAATGAATATTCATGACGACTGTTTTCACAAAATATTGCTAAACTTTGAAAATCAATAACTTTGTTATTTGTTATTCGATTTTGATGAGATTTTCAGCATTTTGCTTTGTGAATTATACTCAATGTATCAAAAAATTAAATTTAAATTACGTATTACGCTTATATTGACTCAAAATACCAGAAATTACATTTTTCATGCAATATCCTTTCAGAAACATATATTTATGTACATTTACATACACGGACGACGCGAGAGAGCACATTCATCATAAGTTTCAAGTAATTCCTGTCAGAACAAGGAGTGTATTAAGCAGAAGAAGCGTAACAACAGAAGCAAAAGAAATTCTAATGAATGTATTTTCAAATTTAAAATGTTATACTGTTCTGACGTGGCAGACGTCGATAAGCACTGGAGCATTGGAGATAGTCCCTGATTATCCATGCGTGGGCAATACGTTTCATATTTTGAAATCTAACAATGAAAATCATTAAAGTTTAATACATTACTCGATTTATGTGTTTCATTTTGCATGTTCTGTTTGGCTGGGAAGCACTCTTGGATGACTTCAAAATCTTCTATTTTCTTTACATATTTTCTGGGGGAAATGTGACCATAACCAGGAAATGATGAATATCAAATTCCAGGAAATATTCATATGTAAATAATCATTAACTGATTGACAAACTACCGCAGTTCATAATGTACATTATGTAACATTATCTAGAAGAAAACAATTACATTCCAAAAGCGGATGTGGTTGACGGTGCACTTTCGATTTGCCATTCTGTTTTAGTCTGAAATGTATTCATTAAAAGCTTAAACGTTACAACACTGTTATAAGATGGAAAAGGGGCTTATCAAAGGTATGTTTCACAGAGGGACATGTTCGTCAAAAGATGCGATCTTACTATGATATGTAATTGCCCCGTCAGGGGCGAAATTTTTTCATTTCTGACAATGGAAATGACAATTTTTAGGCAGAAAAGTGCCTCCATCGTTTACTTTTGTCCTTAAATTATTTATAATTTTTCTACTTTTAGGGGGCACATTGGGGGGGGGGCAAAATCTCGTTTTGCCCCCCCCAAAAAAAAAATTATTTGGGGGGGGGGGCAAGTGCCCCCCCCCCCCTGCCCCCCCCCCCCCCCCTTCCAGCGCCTATGGTGAATGGCACTTTTCCACAACTATAAAGAATGCCTATATTTTCTCACTCGCTTCACTCGCATACACAAGATAAGTCAGGATGCTTTTGGAATCTAAACGTTTGTGCTTGGTAACTTTGAAAGTAAAGTCACATTTTGCAGTTGAAGAATTATCACTTCCTTTTTGCTCAGATCAATAATATTGCTTCAAGTCATATGACTTCTGGTCCTCACAAGCATAACCTCGCCTTGTTCTTCCTTAAAGGACAAGTCAACCCCAACAAAAAGTTGATTTGAATAAAAAGAGAAAAATCCAACAAGCATAACATTAAACATTTGATCAAAATCGGATGTAAAATAAGAAAGTTATGACATTTTAAAGTTTCGCTTAATTTCACAAAACAGTACTAGTAATATGTACATCCTGGTCGGTATGCAAATAAGGAGACTGATGACATCATCCACTCGCTATTTCTTTTGCATTTTATTATGTGAAATATGAAATATTATATTTTTCTCCTCATTGTCAAGTGAAAAAAAAAATTAATTTCACCCTGAACATGTGGAAGTAGCATTGTTTAATGGTTCAGTCAAGTTGGTCCTTATTGTCAAATCTGTAAAACATGAAATACTGTTTTATTCAAACTATAAAAACAAAAGAAATAGTGAGTGATGGACATCATCGACTCTCTCATTTGCATGTCCCTCAGTTGTGCTCACTCTTTTGTGAAAAATAAGCGAAAATGGCATAATGGCATAACTTTCTTATTTTACATCCGATTTTGATGAAATTTTCAGCATTTTGCTAGTTTGATTTTTCTCTATTTATCCGAATCAACATTTTCCTGGAGTGGACTTGGCCTTTATATGTGGTATAGGCCTAGACCCACTACAGCTGTAAAGTCTTTTTAAAAAGATATGGCAATCGTTTATCGGATCAGAATACATATCAGAAACAAACACACATTAAGATTTGTGGCCAAGTCGTTTCCTTACTTTAATGCACAATATTGATATTGTATAGAAAACACATGAACTATTTATATCAATCCAGTTAAAGGTCAAGTCCACCCTAGAAAAAATGTTGATTTGATTAAAAAAAAATCAAACTAGCATTAAACAAAACGCTGGAAATTTCATCAAAATTGGATGTCAGATAAGAAAGTTATATGACACTTATAATTTTTGATTATTTTTCACAAAACGGTGATATGCACAACTCAAATGAGAAAGTCGATGATGTTCCTCACTATATTCTTTTGCTTTTTTTATTGTTTGAATTATACAGTATTTCATTTTTATAGATTTGACAATAAGGACCAACTTGACTGAAACAATGCTCATTCCACATGTTCAGGGAGGAATTAATCGTTGTTTCACTTGACAAATAGGATTAAAATAGAATATTCCCTATTTCATTATAATAAAAAAACAAAAGAAAGAGTGGATGACGTCATCAGTCTCCTTATTTGCATACCCGCCATGATAACTGTTTTGTGAAATTAAGCAAAACTTTTAAACGTCATAACTTTCTTATTTTACATCCGATTTTGATGAAATTTTCAGTGTTATGCTTATTGGATTTTTCTCCTTTTATTCAAATCGACATTTTTTTTAAGGGTGAACTTGTCCTTAAAGAAATCCGGCTTTGTAACCACACCTCCCCATAATCTATTTATTATTTTCTTTTTTCTGTAATTTTATGTATGATCGTACGGATATGCTAAAACAATTTACATGGAATATAAAAAGTCGTTTTTTCTGTTGTTTTCTATACTATCAAAATTAACAAAACAACAACATAGATCAATAATTATTGAATATAGAAAAACAGATAGTACGCCCTGACCAAAGGCTAAATTGTGTGCTTCAACTTGAATGTTGACACAGTAAAGCGCGAATATGCATATTTTTATGCATGGTTCCATTTTCTGGTTCTACCACAACGGACAACCTGTGTTTTTAAATCGGAAAGGGTTGTTGTATATATTTTTTTTATAAAATTAATCATTTTAATAGGAGAAAGATGAGTGGCGCCCACGGCCATGAATATGGAATTGCACTCAACGAAGTGAGTATAATAAGCAGTTGACTACTACATTCTTGATATCTGTTATAATGGTGAATATAATCATTGTCTCTAGAAACAAAGGATTCGCCTATAGCGTATAATTTTTTTCTTAAATGAAGTAAATTGTCTATACATAATGTGATATCTCATTTCCAATCAGTATTTAATTTACTTTTTTATCATTATTAACTATGTGACAATTCATGGCATGCTTTGGATTCGTTTTGTTAAATTCGTAATTTCAGGAGAATTTCATCACTGATAAAAATAGGCAGATGACAACAGCCATTATAAATTGATGACGTCACAGTGCACGACGATTTTGTGTGTGTGTGTATGTGTTCTAATGCTTATTTACATATCATATAATGATAATAATGAAAAATCATTACTATAAAACTATAGTGAATGAAAGATTTTTAAAGTTTAAAACAAAAAAATGACCAACAATTATTGACAAAGAATATATGGCCTACATCGTAATTCTAATAAAAATTGTCAAGTTCTCGTAAAATACTAATATTTTATACAATTTGGCTATAGGCCTAACGAGACCGCCCTATCGTATATAAAACTGATAAAATATTCATAGATCATGCAGTGAACAGAACTTTAAAATACGAATTTGCTTTTTAAAAACGTTAATTACTATAATGATTTATGATAAAGGAAGAGTTATTTTATACCCATAGCCTAAGTAATACTGTTTAGTATAATTGCACCGTTGCTGGCAGGGAGTTAGTATATGGTGCGTTCCCTACCCACCCCACCCCCGAAATAATCAAAACCTATGTTTTGGCCTATACCTCACCCCTACCCCCCCCCCCCTCTCTCTCTCTCTCTTCCTCCCTCTTCAACATGAGAGCGATGAATGAAGATAATCTTTCATGTTGTATTTAATCAAAATTTAGCTCCTATAACACCAATTAAAGGTTGCATCTACATTTTCATAAAAATCCAAATAAAAACATATTCGAAAAGGACATGCCACACATCCACAATTAAACTTTTAGTAATAGGGCAATAGATTTAATACACAATGAACAGAAAAACAAGTCGGTCAAGGTTTGAGGAAAAAATCATGGAAGATTAAGAAAGTTATTATAATTTTTAGTTTTTTTTATTTGTGACGTCATAAACGACCAGCTGCCCCATGAATTTTACTTTTTGAATAGTTCATGATGGCTAGAATATTCTTTTCTGTCAGAAACTTTGATATTCTTAATTCACGATAACATGAAACACACGCTCGCACAATGATGATTTTTTTTTACAATAAACTTTCTGTCAGTGTAAACTTCCCCTCTATGAAACAAAATATTGCATAAAACTAATATGTATAACTGAACGCCCTGTCAGATCCACGTCCAGTCAAATCAACCTCGTCAGCTAGGTTTTGATGCTCTTGTTACCCATCCCATGCCATCATCATCGGGATCAATTACATGGGAAGAAGAACAAAGGAGAAAAGAAGAGGAATGTCGTCGTAGACAACAACAACAACAGCAGCAACAACAAAACTATCAACATCAAAATGAACAGGGCCGACAACCACAAGAACAAGAAAAGAAGAAAAAGAAGAAAAAGAAGAAAAAGAAGTAAGATCAATTCCATTCCTTTTCTTTCTTATATTTTAAATACCATTCAAATTCGAACTATCTTGACTTTCTAATTTATAAAGGTCCAACTCAACTCATTTATGGAGTATTTTATTTCTACATTTTCGCAAATTATATTCTTTCCTGGGCCAATAAGCAAGAAAGATGAAAATATAAATCTTTAATATTCTGCATGTGTTTTATAGGCTATCTCACCGAAAAATAGGCTTGTTCAGATAATTTGGGTTATTTTGCTAATTTTCATTCTCATATAGCTAGTTCCATTAGTTTCATTATTGCAGTTTTGTTATTATAGTCATTACCCTTATAACCATTATTATTATTATTATCATTGTAATGATTGTTATCGTTATCATTATCATTATTGTTATTGTTGTAGTCATTTCTGACCTGTGTTTATTATTATTGCTGTGCATAAGATATTTTCTAAATAAGCCTATTCATATTCACCAACAGACCTAGCGTGAACTTTACAAAAAAATCAGTTTCTTTCCTTCTCATCAATTCTGTACAATCCCTTTTTTCCCCTTCTATTTTGAATATTTCTCCCTTTTTCAAGGAAAGACGATAATGACGATGATGAAGGGGTATCCAAGATGGTAAATATATTGGGCATATACCGAATAGGTGTGTGTGTGTGTGTGCGGGCAGGGACGGAAATCTCCCCCAAAAGGTAGGGGGGACAGGGGGTGGAAAATTTGGTAAGCTAAAAAAAAAATTAAAAAGGTTGTCGTCCCAAAATTAAGGTCATCTCGTCCTTAAATGCATGTAGTATTTCGATTTTAAATGATGTATTTCTTACCATCATAAATGACCAACAAATAGTAGAAGGACATTTTATATTGTGTCCCTCTTATGACTTCCCCTTATGTGTGTGGGGGCGGGGGGGGGGTTGTCACTCCATTGGAAGTGACTTGACCTGAAGTCAAATCAATCTTCGTCGTACCCATTTTTTCCGGGGGGGGGGGGCAAGACGCATAAAGATGTGTACGAGGAGCGAAGTGACTGATATTGTCATGGGAGCGCCTTAGCATTTTCTAAAGTGAAATGGAATGATTTCGTGAACAATTTTGGTGAATTTTGTGAACCAAACTTTGAAAGAATAAAAATTTACCATTTTTAATGAACAGATAAATTTCTGACGTCACTCGTTGAAGACTGAAAAACCTAGATTAAACTGATTAACCTAGACGTAAAATGTTTCATAGGTAATTGGTTTTATACCAGCTTGGCGTTTACCAGCAAAATGCTGTCCTGCCGAGTTCCTACGGGAGTTACCACAAACAGAAACAGAAACAAAATGAATCGGACTGCATAAACAAGGTTTACTTTAATTTTCTGAAAACACTTCAAATCCAACTCTTAATATTTCGCCTTTACTCACAATGGATAAAAATAAATGGGTAAAATATCATTTGGTCCTTCATCAGAAGTTCTGGAGAGATAGATTTTCGCCATCTAGGTCTCGGCCTGTGTATGATTTAGGTATAATGGACAAAAAAAACTTTCGTTAAATATTAACTTGGAACGAGGCGTAATGTTTGCTCTTCATTGAAAATGTTTGACGATTTGGGGCAATAAAAATGAATCATCTTTCACACACAGACATTTATATCGGAGCAAATAACGGGTGTGTTGAGTACGTATGCTGTGCGGTACTGTGATGGGTTGATTATTTTATACATACTATTAAAAAAAAACAGGTACCACGTGTACAGGACAGTGTATCAAATGAATGTAAAACATATATTGAGAAGATGGCACTTAAGACTATTATCATGATTATTTTAATGTTCATGTTATTACCGGTAGGAAAGCAGCGTGTGTTGCTAAACTTCGAGTCTCGAGTTTCGAGTCTCGAGTCTCGAGTCTCGGGTTTCGAGTCTCGGGTTTCGAGTTTCCAAAATTTCATTGGAATTGGTCATTAAAGACCCTCCCTTTTAGTTGTTTTTAATTTAAGCCGCTATTATCCACAGATTAGCGAAATCATGCACGTCAAACGCTTTTACTCTGGTGCCGCTAAAATCTTCTTAGGACATAAAAGGAAATGAAATTGACACGTTGCAAGCTTGTAATTCCATTAAGGCAAAATGTGCTTTATCTTTTTTTCAGGTAATCAAAGCTAACTATGCAGTAGAAAATGAATCAAATTCTCGATTGGATGATTATAAAAAGATATGCTGTTACAGGTATTGTTTAACTTTGTGAGCAGCCGATTTAAAAAAAAAATTCTCAAACCAGGATGAAACATGTGTACAAGTGCATGTATTAGAACTAATAAACCCTGAAAACAACCATTATTGAGAATGAAAAGCTAAAACTACAAGGCAAACCCCGATTTGTAAATAGCCGCCTATAGACGCCTAAATAGTACACATAAGTGTAGGGGATGAAATTAAGATGGTGTTTCCGGTCACTTTATTTCAATTTTTGAAGCACTAAATAATTATTTTCGAACGCAATTTTTCTGGGCTTCATTTTTTGTAACATCACAGACACAGGTGACAAGTGTGACCTTCTAGCTCAGATTTTCTTTAAAGTCAAACCAATGCAATAGAGTACAAGTATGTAGCCTCCCGCAAATAATAAAAAATTAGAGCTAATTCAGTATGAATAGATCTAATTAAAAAAAGGCTCTATAATGACATAAACATATATCGTTAAATACACTTTCCACCATAAGTAGGAGCAATAAATTTGATTGATTTGTAAATAGAATGTCAAGGCCTATATATCTAATACTATTAAAAAATATGATTCGAATGAGAAAGGCGAGAGCATTGGCGGCGGACGCCAAATAATTAAGGGGGTGTCCACCAGAAATTTTGAGATGGACACACGTAAAAAATTGGACAAGTGCCCCCCAAAAACCAAAATTTTAGGAGTGGCCAACCAAAATTGACAAGCAAGCAAAAAAAAAAAAAAGTTCATCAACCGAAATTTTAGGGGGGGACAACACACGTTTCAGGGGAGGGGACGCTAGAAAAAAATTGACAAGCAAAAAAAAAAGGTTATCATAAAAAAAATTAAGGGGGACCGTCCCCCCCACCTAAAATTTAGGGGGGACACGTCCCCCCCCCCCCCGCTTCCGCCGCCTATGGTTATGTCTATGTCCTTTAATACTAATAGTAGGAGAAATAACTTTGATTGATTTGTAAATAGAATGTCTAGGTCTATCTACTACTATTAACAAAATATTACAATTCGGATGAGAATGGCGAGACTCGAATTTTTCCAAAATTCGGGTTAAATTCGTCGACTTGAGCGGCGTTGGAGATCTTCTAGAAATCCTGCTGACCGACTTCTATATGTGGAGCAGAAGCAACATGTGTCTCAAATGATGGACCAAGCACAGAAACGGTATTATTCTTCTTCCATTGCAGATTGTTCAGGAAACCAGAGACGTTTGTTTAAAATTGTTAACAAATTATTAGACAGGAAGAAGGATCCAATATATCCTAACACAGATAATGATCATGATCTAGCGAATCGTTTTTGTAATTATTTTGTAGGTAAAATAAGAGGTATTCAAGAAGAATTAGCCACTCTTAGTTTTAACACAAGTACTGATGCCTTTTCAAATATTGTTCCTATCACTGCCACTGGTATGTCTGAATTTGCTCCTGCCACAATTATTGAAATTAGGAAAATTATCATGAATTCCCCTGTATCTTCATGTGGTTTAGATCCTATACCCACTTGTCTAATTAAAGAATTTGTCAGTGACTTTGCTCCCTACATCACTGACATAGTTAATATGTCCTTGAAGTGTGGATCATTTCCTGAATGTTTGCAGCATGCCATTATCAAACCCCTACTGAAAAAACACTCACTTGACAGACAAGATTTGAAGAATTATAGACCAGTAGCAAATCTGAAATACCTTGGCAAACTGATCGAAAGAGTTGTTTCAAATCGACTACAAACTTACATGAAGAATGAAAATTTGCATAATCCTTTCCAGTCGGCATACAGGGAGATGCATAGTGTGGAAAGTGCTTTGTTACGGGTAACCAATGATATACTTACTGGTATGGATAATGGAAACGTTACAGGTTTGGTATTGCTAGATCTCAGCAGTGCCTTTGATACTGTTAATCATCGCATTTTGTCTTATAGATTGAAAGAAATAGGTCTAAGTGGTATAGTTTTAAGGTGGTTTGAGTCTTATCTTTGTCATAGATCACAAGAAGTTTGTATACATGATGCTCACTCTGCCTCAGTAAGTATAGATTTTTCGGTCCCGCAGGGATCTGTTCTCGGTCCGCAACTTTTTAATATTTACACACTACCCATTCAATATATTGTACAGAGACATAGTGTCAGTTATCATATGTATGCGGATGACCTACAACTTTATTTCACTTGCAGACCAGTTCAAACGGAAATAGATGAAAATGTACAAAAACTGGAAAACTGTATAGCTGATATAAGGAACTGGATGATTGAGAGTCACTTAAAACTAAATGATGCAAAGACAGAATTCATTTTATTTGGTAACAGAATACAGCTTAGTAAAGTTCATATATCTCATGTCCAAGTTGGCTCTGCCCGTGTAACTTCTGTACATCAGGCTAAGAATCTTGGAGTATTATTTGATTCTGCCATGTCATTTGAGTCTCACGTTTCGAATTGTGTGAAACTAGCTAATTGTAATCTTCGAAATATCCGTACAATTAGACAATATCTCTCACCTCAATCCACCCAACAGTTGGTACATGCTTTCGTTACCTCACATCTTGACAATTGCAATTCTTTACTCTTTCGTTTACCCGCCAACCAAGTTAACAGACTGCAAAAAGTCCAAAATACTGCTGCTCGCCTTGTGACCAAATCAAGAAGATCCTCACGTATCACTCCTATCCTAAAATCCCTCCACTGGCTCCCTGTTCAACAGCGTGTAATCTACAAAATTCTCCTCTTAACCTATCGTGCACAAAATAATCTAGCTCCTGATTACATTTCATCGCTTCTGTTAACCCATTCCTCAGGTCGTTCTGGTTTGCGTTCTTCAAATAATGTAAGGCTCAAAGAAATACGTACTAAACGAAGTTGGGGGGATAGAGCATTTTCATCTGCTGCACCTTTTTTGTGGAACAGGTTACCGCTTTCTATTCAGACAGCTAATACTCTTTCTACATTTAAGGCAGCACTTAAAACTCACCTGATGCTTAATGCATACTGCTAAATCATACCAGCAGTTTACAGTCTAGTTCTTTATTCTTATGTTTAGTTTGTTAATTTTTCTTTTGTTATTTGTTATTTGTATGCGCCTTGAGCATCTCTTAGAGATGGATATGTTGCGCTTTATAAATATTGTTATTATTATTATTATTAAAAGCGCTGTCCTTTAATACCAATAGTAGGAGCAATAAATCTGATTGATTTGTAAAAAGAATGTCAAGGTCTATCTACTACTATTAACAAAATATTGTAATTCGGATGAGAAAAGCGAGACTCGAATTTTTCAAAAATTCGAGTTAAAAGCGCTGCCCTTTAATACTAATAGTAGGAGCAATAGATTTGATCGATTTGTTAATAAAAAATGTCAAAGCCGATCTACTACTTTTAACAAAATATTATAATTAGGATGAGAAAGGCGAGACTCGAATTTTTTAAAAATTCGAGTCTCGCCTTTCTTATCCGAATTATAATATTTTGTTAATAGTAGTAGATAGGTCTTGAAATTGTTTTTACAAAGTCATCAAAATGATTTTTCCTAGTAATTGTGGAAATGTGTATTTAACGATTTTTGTTTATGTCATTATAGATTATTTTTAAATTAGATTTATTCATAGTGTTTTTAGCTATAATTTCTATATTAATCGCGGGAGGCTACATGATTGTAATCTCTAGCCTTGAACTGCATATCTTTTTATAATTGTCCCATCGAGAATTTAAATCGTTTTCTACTGCATAGCTCGCTTCGATTACCTGAAAAAAAGACAAAGTATATTTTGCCTCAGTGGAATTACAAGCTTGCAACGTGTCAACTTCATTTCCTTTTATGTCCTTAGAAGATTTTAGCGGCACCAGAGTAAAAATGTTTGACGTGCATGATTTTGCTAATCTGTGGATAATAGCGGCTTAAAAGCAATTAAAAGCGAGGGTCTTTAATGACCAATTCCAATGAAATTTTGGAAACTCGAGACTCGAAGTTTAGCAACACAAGAAAGCAGCAGCAGCAGCAGTAGTAGTGTAGTAGTAGTAGTAGTATAGTAGCAGTAGTAGTAGTAGCAGCAGTAGTAATAGTAGTAGAAGTAGGAGTATTAGTAGTATAGTAGTCGTAGCAGCAGTAGAAGTATAGTAGTAGTAGTAGTAGTAGTAGTAGTAGTAGTAGTAGTAGTAGTAGTAGTAGTAGTAGTAGGAGGAGGAGGAGGAGGAGGAGGTGTATAGTAGTAGTAGTGGTAGAGGTATATTAGTTATAGTCATCATCATCATCATCATTATTATATCATCGTCGTCGTCGTTTTTTTATGTTTATATTATAACCGGTAGGAAAGCAGCAGCAGCAGTATAGTAGTAGTAGTAGTGGTGGTAGTAGTGGTAGTAGCAGTAGTAGTAGTAGTAGTATTAGTAGAAGTGGTAGTATTAGTATAGTAGTAGTAGTAATAGTAGTAGCAGTAGTAGCAGTAAAGTAGTAGTAGTAGTAGTAGTAGTAGTAGTAGTAGTAGTAGTAGTAGTAGTAGTAGTAGTAGTAGTAGTAGTAGTAGTAGTAGTGTTGAAGTAGTAGGAGGAGGAGTAGGAGTAGTATATAGTAGTAGTAGTATAGTAGGAGGAGGAGAAGTAGGAGTAGTAGTAGTAGTCGTGATATTAGTAATTACATAGTCATCATCATCATAATTATTATCATTATTATTGTTATCATCGTCATCATCTTCGCCGTCGTCACTATCATCATCATTATCATCATCATCATCTTCTTCATCATCATTATTATCATCATAATCATTATCATCATCTATCAAACACTGTCTTCTTCTTTTTTGCCATCTAGGATGATTTTTAATTTAATTTTCTTGTACACCTTTTCTTCATTCAGGAATGTCTCTGCGCTTGTTTATCATTGTTAGCAGCTTGTGACTCCGATGCTAGTATAGGTGATTGGTGAAAAAAATGTTCAGAAAATGGTAAAAGCATGAAAATTGGCACAAAGGTAGAGTAAGTTATTCTAATCACTTTTAGCAGGGGGTGCCAACGTGAATTTGCCAAACATAGCAACGGTTGCTAGGTAACATATTTACCTTATTAACTGAGCTGTATTGGGCTTAAGTAACATTTTCATGAGCGATGTGTTGCATGAATTTTAATCTAAAGCATGTTCCTTTGTATCACAACAGTTTTAATCCATTTATTCACAGCAACGGCTGCTTAGGGACCATTTTCCATAGCAACAAATTGTTTATCATTGTTGAGATGAATATGATCAATATGATTTACTCAGAATAGCTCAGAAATTAAATCTGGCCCATAGATTCCTCATGTGATGAATTTTTCCTTAGGAATTCCTAAAAAGCACAATAGCAACGGTTGCTAGGTAACATTTTTTCCACAGTAACCAATTCTTATAGGGTATTTTTCCATGATCATACTTCGTATGAACCACATCTTTTCTATTAAATAATATACATTAATCACAACAACCCAGGAACTATTATACCATGTATACACGCCCATGCGAAATACCAGATGATGTAACATGTTTACTGTAGCAACCGATGGTTAAAGGTCTTACGGTAAGATTATTGATAGATGATCATTGATTGGCGTAAAATCTTGCACAAATTAAACTACAATGTACCTCATGATATGGTTCATATTTCCAAAGACGATGTCTATGGGTTCCATGTTATTGGTATAGTAATGCTTAAAAATCACCTTAACACCAATTTTTCTCCATTTGGAAACCATAATTATCATGGATTAACATAAACACATGTAAAAGATCGACCATCGATTTAAATTATTTGGTGTCTTTCATAGCAAAGGTTAATTTGTTAATGTCTGTTATTACTATATAATTTAGTTACCCATTTATCATTGAATGATAATAGACCTCTTGTTTAATTATCTGAGTGATTGGAAATGGAAGTAAAATTGATCGAATTTGTATCATCGAGAATTAAAAGTCTAGAAACCGTTGACATTCTGGAAATTTGTGGGCTTTGTGGCTATGTATTTGCCATATGAATATCCTTTAAGACCCTGTATAACACCAACAAATGCCCTTGGAAAGAATTCCACAAAACCAACATTTAACAAGAGAAGAATAGTTAGAAGAACAGTTACGAGAGCTCACCAGGAGGTCATGGTTGCTTAAAAGTTGAATATCTCTGATCTTGGAGCGATGAAAAATGAATGCCAAGAATTGAATGAGTCAACTATGTTAGAAATTATTTCAAACACCAAAATCCCACCAGAAAGTAATTTTCAAATGAGTGCTTGGATACCACTTATCTCTAGCTAACAGTGGTCGTTCTCTTGAAAGCCAACAAACTCTGCCTTGGTTTATCCCCTCCCTTTCGAAGCCTGCAATGAAGATCATATTAGCTTTCCATACCGTTTCCGGACCTAATGCCATGTGCAGGAGTTGCAATTCCGTCTCCAGGTGTTCTGACTTGGATCAATCCTGCAGCTCTGTGATCTATCATGACGTGAAAGATCATGCATGCTAAAGTTGATTTTGACCGATCAGTTCCGTTTCTAGTCATGTTGGCTGGATCCTGTAGCTATAGGATCTAGGATATAGGATAGCTATCCCGTTCTGTTGTAGGTGTTTTGACCTGGATCAATCCTTCACCTTCAGGATTTATCATCACGTGAAAGATCTCCCAAGAGTTGATTTGGACCAACCATCAGTTCTGTTTCCAGGCTTGTTGGCCTGGACCCTGCTGCTCCATGATCTACATGTGGAAGCGTCGTGGTGTAGCGGTTCTGACTCTCGCCTTGTAATCAGAGGGTCGTGTGTTCGAATCCCACCATGGCCTAGCGTCCTTTGGCAAGGCGTTAATCCACACTTTGCCACTCTCCACCCAGGTGTTAAATGGGTACCCGGTAGGATGTGAAAGCCTATATGTAGTATGCCTAGCAATTGAGTCTTGGAACTCTTGTTGGAATGCTCCCCAGGGAGTGGAGAAGGTGCATTGTATACATTGTATGCGGGCATGCAAGGATCCGATGACCGGGGTATTAATATGTCTGTAAAGCGCTTAGAGACGTCGTTCCGATGTATTAAGCGCTATATAAATGCGGAATATTATTATTATTATTATTATGTATCATGACTTGAAAGCTCTCACAGAAGTTGATTTTGACCAGTCAGTTCCGATTGCAAGTGTTTTGGCTGGGATCCTGCAGCTTCATGGATCATTACTTGAAAGATCTTGCAGGATGTACCATATGACGCACTTGTGATATTTTGGGCCCGTTGCAGAAAGAGTTGCGATCAAACGCAACTCAAAAAATCTTGCTCAATTTGATTTTCAGCCAATAAAGCACCCGTGTTTGGGACTTGCGTTTAAACGCAACTCTTTCTGCAACAGGCTCCAGGTTGGCTGGACGCCGTGATCCATACTCGACCACAAAACCCCGGCACAGAACAGTAACATTAAGATCAACATGCTTCTTCCTTCAAAATACCTCCAATACATTTTTGCATGTCCAACTCAGAACTCAGATGGAAATGAAATTGCTGATTGCACTACCACCTTATATAATTTCCTTATGTGGAGAAATGTCTCTCACACTCTGATTGACGAGCAATTCATTGTTACACCGAAGATGATGGCTGTAACTTCGATGAATTCCGCTGTTGCCTGTAATATTCTTTGTCGAGCATAATGCATGCTTTACAGTGGTTTTGACTTTACCGACTTATGATCAATCCAGACAGTCTTTACCTAAATCTTGGACTAGGTATATGCCCAACTCTGTAAAGGCATGTGTAACACATAATAATGTACGTTCTATTCATTCGATAGAATGGTGCACAAAGTCCTAAACTACTGGAAACTGCACAGTTGTACATTATGTAAATACTTTTTTCTTCATTATCTAGATAGAAACTATTGAAAAATAAATGACTCAACTGTCCAGCATTATAATCAAATAAAAAAGGTGCAACATACATATACAATGATGCTTGAGCTGTTTCAGGTATACTGCACATGCTCTACAGTGCATATACAGGAAATGATTCTTGAGGCTGTTTCAGGTCTACTGTATATTCAAGTCAGTCAATATGATATCATAATTTTACTGACAAGTGCGTATGCATTACTCGCCATTACTTCCCAAGGAGGTTTGTCATTTAATTGGGAGCGATTAGTTAATGTTTAAAAAATTCAGCTTCCCTTTTCCCTCAAGGTTCGGTGTTTTTCCGAGTGTTCCATTCTACATCTACTGCACCCTGTTTCAGTTTCATAACAAGAGAGATCCTATCTGCACATTCGATGGCCCAATGATGATTCTTGTCTGTGTGTTAGATTTGTCATATGTGAGTAAAAAGTATGCAAAAATAGTAAAATTATGTATATCGAAATTAGGTTTGTTACCTAGATAAGATTAGGCCTGCAGGCATTATAATTATTTGGACTGTCTCTGAACTTTTTAGGGATCTGGTATATATTTTTCACTTTAGAGTCACACATTGACCAATTTTCTAACCACTTTCATTCAGACATTATTTCCAGATGTTGTGTTAAGTAATTATTATCTATAGTTGCTATGGAAAATGTGTTGCTTAGCAACTGTTGCTATACGTGGTTGGAATGTTTCTAGATATGTGATTGTAAAATGGGAGCTTCGAAGTCAAAATATAGTTTTTGAAATGTAGATAACACCCCAAAAATGGTGGTTGTCAAGATAAATATGTTACCTAGCAACTATTGCTATAAGAGAAGAGGTCAGGTTGGCACCCCCTGCTAAAAATGTTCAGCACGATTTTCTCTACCTGTCAGCCAAATTTCATGTTCTTACCATAATCTGAACAATTCTTGCTATTTTTTGCACCGATCATCTAGACTTTTAATGACTCCACCATTACGCAGCGGTATCAGAAGTTCAGAACAATGCATGGAAAGCCCTCCCTCAACGTTGATGCAACCATGGATGAAAATCTACGTAATAAATTATTTATTTTACCTCCTGAACAACAACAGTTTGTATTCAGATAATTATGCACATCAGCTATAGTGTATGCAAAGTTCAACTGCATGGACTACAGCGCGGTATAGCAGTGAACATGCATGATGAAGGCTTATACGTGAAGTTCATTTTAAGTCGGGATCGATCAGGCGCACGTTGAACCCCTTTTCCCTTAATTAATGTAAATTTTTAAAACTAGCTTTAAAAAAAAATCACCGCCTGATTTGAGCCCACCCCACACTCTCATTATCCCATTATGCAATGATACTGGTGGTCCGTTTCATAAAGCTGTTTGTAAGTTAAAGGTATTGTTGAACTTTGTGAGCAGCCGATTTAAAAATTCTCAAACCAAGATGAAACATGTGTACAAGTGCATGAATATGAAACAAATAAACCCTAAAAACAACAATGATTGAGATTGAAAAGCTAAAACTACAAGGCAAACAGCTACTTTGTAAATAGGTGTCTTATAGACGCCTAAATACTACACATAGGCCCTAAGTGTATGGGATGAAATTAAGATGGTGTTTTCGGTCACTTTATATTTCAATTTCGAATTAAGCACTAAATAGTTATTTTCAAACGCAATTTTTTCTGGGTTTCATTTTTGTAACATATCACAGACACAGGTGACAAGTGTGACCTTCTAGCTCAGATTTTTTAAAAGTCAAACCAATGTCAACCAATCACTTTAAGAGCGACTTTAAGAATGACTGGTGATCATTTCTTTTGGTCATGGTGGTAAATGGTATACTCATTGTCGATGGTTACGCGCGTAAGAAAAGTTCACCAGTCGTTCTTATTATAGTTGCTCTTAACTTACGAACAGCTTCATGAAACAACAACAGGAACAGAAAAAACAACAACAAAAACATTCCGTTTCATAAAGGACTCTATAAAGAGAGAATTATTATGGTACCTTAAACAAGAACTGCGTCACGTTTCCCCGCTCTAAATAATATTTAAAAGTTAAAAGTTCTATTTATATAATAAGGTTATACCCTTTCTACGTGTTTTACACAGTATGTATAAGCTTGGCTATTGAAAAGTAAACTTCAGTTCTCCCCTGATTTCGACCGATTTACCATTTCGTCTACTATAACACTGGTAGAAAATTTATTCTTAAAATAAAAGAAGTTCCTGGAGCAGGGTCTCGAGAACACCTGTAATCTTACAAGATTGCGTAATCTTTCAGGAAATTGGTATTTGGAGTATGGAATCTTACAAATTTCCTGAAGTAAAACGCCCTTTTTCCCCTTTTTTGATAGACATGTTCTGTTAAATTGCAGAAAAATTACTGTTTTATGAATTTACAGAATGATTCTGCATGTTGTCGCTTTCTGCAAAATCTTCTTTTCTTTTTCTGTAATCAGGGTTTTTTACGTGTAGGCTATATATGTCTACCCATTTGGTCCTACACCACGAACTTAAAGGGGTCTTCGGGCTGATAATAATCATATCCAAATAAATAGAGTAAAATTCACCAAGCAAAATGCTGAAATCTTTACCAAAATCTGATAATGAATAACGAAGTTAGGGAATTGTAAATAAAAAAAAATGCACACCTATTACAAATTATGCATAGAGCATTTTCATTTATTTGAAAGCAGGATAAAAGAGCAGTGTAGATTAAATGCCTTGCTCACGGGCATAGGTGCCGCGGCCGGGCGAACCCCGGACTTTCCATGGTAAAGCCAGGCGCCTTAGACCACTTGGTCTAAAAAAAAATTGTAAATTTTAGCAACATTTTGTGAAAACAGTTTATGCATGTCGTCATGAATGTTTATTAGGAGAGCTGATTAGAATGTCTCATCCCCACTTTTCATTATCTTGATACGTCGAAACATAACTTTATTATTCCTTGTCCGATTTTGATCAAATATCTTCAGTGTTGTGTCTGTCTGATTTTTTTATATATCTATTCAAATCACATCATTTTCAGACTGGAACACCCCTTCTAGTAGAGCGGATTAGCCGAACAATTGTGCAAATTTTGACTAAAGCATGAAACTTTCACAAGTATCAGTATATGCCCTAAGATTTGTTTTAAAGATGGAAGGTAAATTTTAAAATGCCTTTTTCGGCCGTTGCCATGGCAACGGATTAATTTCTCAAAATAAAAAAAAATTTCCTCCCATCTTTAAAATAAATCTTACGGCATATACTAATACTTGTGAAAGTTTCATGCTTTAGTCAAAATTTGCACAATTGTTGTGATTTTTAGAGCTTATCCGCTCTACTATTCCATCTTTACGATTAGTTGAAGTTGTTGAACTATGACAATGTGATGCGTTAGAGTAAATTAGGCGTCTCGACAAGGATATAATAGGATATAATAGTCAGTATAATGGCAGTTAGACCAAATTGGTATTGCCCATGTGTAATTAAATTTAAAAAAAATTACTGTAAATGTATTTTCTATCAGCAATTACTATATTTTATTTATCGCGATGAGATTTTTCTTTCACTGGCTGAAAATAAAAAAAGTTTTTTTCATGGTAGATAAGTTCTTTATTCAGCAACTACTCATTTGTTATTACTGTCACATCTTCTCATATGTAGCTCAGTTGATTCCATTGATTATTTTGTATTCTCTCTCCTTCTATACTCCTTATATACTGAATGTATATAAGTAGAATTTACAATTTGGAATTATTTTTCGTTTTTTAAAAGTAGTTTTAACTTGTATTTTAATTTACTTGATTTATTTGGGTTGAGTATACATTTAACAAAATTCACGTATTGCTAGCTAGCTTTGATTGAGTAAATCTAACTCAATTATGCAAAGATGATTATTACTTATAAAATCACGTTGAATGTACTTATATTTTACGCCTTATTTGAATAATGCATAAATATTCATTAGAGCAAGTAAATGTTGTTTTGTTTAATAACTGTCATATCTATTTGTGTTTGAAATTGTTTTGGATGATGGTGAGCTAACTATTTTATTCTTTTGTTGAATCAAAGAAAGAGCAACATTAAATAGTCATTTAGCAGAAAATTTTAGATTTCTTTTCAGGTTTTCGTAAAATGCTTATATTATTCTCACTGTTTTATTTGTAAGAATGAAACGATCGCGTATGAATATCAATGTCAGTACCTATACAATGATGCTACTAAAAGTGGGACGATGGGGGAGTGGACGTTCGAATCACAAAGTCCACTCCTCCATTTGATTTTTTTTCCAAATAGTAATAATTGAATTGAGTTATTGTAACTTAATTTTCTTCAATAAAATGGATGCAAAGAAAAAAGTAAATTTTACTTAAAACTGCCTAACTCATAAATACTTGAAAAAAATTAAGGCAATTTTTTGCCACAATTTTATTGATTAATTTCAACTAATTCTTTTTTACAGTGTACAACATGCGAAGATTATGATCAGTTCATCGGTAGCACAGTGTATGAAAGAGGCTGGGGTGTGTCACTGGAATGCGATCAGCTCAGATGGCTTGGGGTCATATATCGAAAGATGAAAACAAAATACCACCAGAGATGGGGGAGATAGAAGTTGGGGGGTTACAATGAGAGCTAGACAGAGAGACGAAGACGAGGGCACATATAGAGAGAAGTGGAAAGAACGTTAAGTTTGCGGGGGAGGGGTGGTGTAAAGAGTGAAAGCCCAAGGGAATCGTTTATAGAAAGTATATTTTTGCAAAAAAGGAGAGGGGCAAATTAAAGAAACAGAAAAGAAACATTATATGATTTAGCCGATATTGCAAGAATGAGAAAGGAAGGGAGAGAGCGAGGGTGATGGGGGTGGGTGGGGGACATTATAGACAAAAATGGAATTTAAAAACAAGCTCTTGAAGACAGAAAATATTTGCTTCTGGGATGGGAATTGTTACAAGGGTATTCCATGCCGAAGTGCGCACGGCACGGCAACCGGCCCAGTTGCCTCAAGATATTTGGAGAAAAAAAACAAACAGGGAAAAGATGGCCGTGTGATCCGGCTTTGCTCCAACATTTTCTTTTGGCATCCACTTCCATGCACCCTTCCACACAGCAGGACCGCACCAATTATTTTACACCGGTGTTAAATTGGTGGTGTTAGTTTTACACATAGAGGTGTTATTACAACACCTTTTGTTGTTACATTTACACTTTTTGGTGTTATGTTTAATCTGAGGGTGTAATCTTAACACCTCAGGGTGTGGTCCTCTATTAACGCCAATTGGCGTCAGATTTAACACCGCAGTTTTTACAGTGCACATGTCATCATGGTCATGGGTCCGTTGTAGAAAGAGTTGCGTTTAAACGTAAGTCAAAAAATCGATCACAAGTCCTTAATGTGCGCTGTTGATTAGTTGAAAATCAAATTGCGCGTGATTTTTAGAGTTGCGATTGATTGCAACTGGCCCCTGTGTGCCGCCACTGACTTCAAAGACTGGAAAAAATACTGAAATTTTCATCAGCTGAAAAATAAACATTTATGATAAATTTAAGTTTCAAATGATAACGGTGACTCTATTCCATGAATGCCAGTATATGAGTCCGGACCAAGTAAGCTGATCTCCCCACTTTTTATTATGTATTTCATTGTATGAAATATCATTATTCAAATTTTCTGGCCGACCAAGAATTAAAAAAAAATGCCTCTAAACTTATTCTGTCAGAAGGAGATATTCTTTTCACAAACTGAGTATGAATCAATATCAAAAATTTGAAATTTCATATCATAAATGAATAATAATAATAAGCCCCGTTCGCAAAGGTTATTCCTTTTTTATGATTATAGGCCTACGTTAGGTTAAAGGACAAGTCCGCCCCAAGCCCCCAACATGAAAGTTAATTTGAATAAAAAGATAAAAATCCAACAAGCATAACACTGAAAATTTCATCAAAATCGGATGTACAATAAGAAATAGTTATATGCACATCCTGGCTGGTATGCAAATGAAAAGACTATGACGGATCGACACCAAAGAATGGTTGGACTTGGCGTCCCCAGACTACACCGTGAGGTGTACACACTACACTGAATGGTGTAAAAGTGACAAGCAAACATGTTAACATGCAGTAACACCCATAGTTGTTGAACAATGACTGCTTGAACCAGGCGCGTACGCAGGATTTTTGAAAGGGGGGTTTTCGAGCTGATTTTTTTTTTAAATCTCCCGCCCAGTCTCTAAAAAGTGATGAGCGGGGGGAGGTGATGATTTTTTTTTCAGCGCTGCAAATAAGACAATAACATTTAAGTGGGGATGGGGTATGTAACAGTGCGGTCATGACCCGCGAGCGAGCAGAAATGTTCTCGTTTTTGCGTTGAAAATAACCTTTTTGTCAATAGTTTGTTGGTATCATAGTCGATGCTACATGTCCTTCGGATCGTAGCACTCATGATATGGCCTTGATCAGAACACTAGAAACTTGAGAAATGTCATGAATAATTACGAGCGAGCGGAGCGAGCGAGCCGAAATGTTTGCGTTTTTCCGTCAAAACATACAATTCTTCTCAATAGCTTGTTGGTAATGATTACATATTAGTTGATGATACATGTCCTTCTGCTCGTAAGTCTCATGATATGGCCTTGATCAAGAGACTAGAAACTTAAGAAATTTCATAAATGATTACGAGCGAGCGGAGTGAGCGAGCCGAAATTTTCGCGTTTTCCCGTCAAAACATACATTTCTTGTCAATAGTTTGTTAGTAAATCAAGTATTAGTCGATGCTACATGTCCTTCTATTCGTAACACTCATAATACGGCCTTGAACAGGAGACTAGATACTTATGAAATTTCATAAATTATTACGAGCGAGCGGAGCGAGCTAACCGACATTTTAGCGTTTTCCGTCATTTTGGTTTTCATATTGGTAACATATTTTGTAAGAAAACGTATGTCTATTTGTCTTGGTTCACTTGTATTCATAAGTATACATCATGATAATCATGTATGGCCTTGTTAATGGCGATACCGTGATCATGTCGGCGACATGCGGAAATAAAAGATATAATAAAATGGAGCGAGCGAAGCGAGCGGAAATTTTTTCTGTGTTTTTCGTCCGAAACATTCTGTTCATTATTGCTGTCATATACATTATTGGGTAGGGAAACTCTCCGTAACCAGACCAAGGAGTTATCAGGCGCTTGCCCGATAACTCCGTGACCAGACCGACCTCTGGGGAGACAAGCAAAAAAAAAAGGGGGGGTGAACCCCCTAACCCCCCCCCCTTGCGTACGCGCCTGGCTTGAACACTGTAAAAACTGCGGTGTTAAAACTGACACCAATTGGTGTTAATAGAGGACCCGACACCCTGAGGTGTTAAGATTGCACCCTAGAGATTAAACATAACACCAAAAAGTGTAAATGTAACAATAAAAGGTGTTGTAATAACCCCTATAGGTGTAAAACTAACACCACCAATTTAACACAGGTGTAAAATAACTGGTGTGGTCCTACACCGGTTAACACCACAGTTTTTGCTATAAATATCAATCACCCCAAATTTACTTTCACAGACCTCTCTCATCAACTCTCCTAATTCCACAAATATATCCCTTTTTATAACTATTTGCATAAAAACTGAAAATATAAACATTCCAGTAGATACCTTATTTTGTTTTCTCTCACTGGAGGTGCCGTAGCCGAGTGGTCGGCGCCGACTATACATTTGCAAGTCCGGAGTTCGAT
The DNA here is from genome assembly GCF_018143015.1 of Lytechinus variegatus. Taxonomy (NCBI): domain Eukaryota; kingdom Metazoa; phylum Echinodermata; class Echinoidea; order Temnopleuroida; family Toxopneustidae; genus Lytechinus; species Lytechinus variegatus. The sequence goes on from NC_054751.1 coordinate 6,335,876, forward strand.
CCCCGGCCACGGCACCTATGCCCGGCGTGAGCAAGGCAGTTAATCTGCAACGCTCTTTTATCCTGTATTCAAATAAATGGAAAATGCTATATGCATTCTGCGAAGCTAGGTGTGGACTTAATATAAAGTAACAGCACAAGGAGTGGAGGTGCTGTGGCCGAGCAATCTAAATCGCCTGGCTATTGAAAGTCCGGGGTTCGATGCCCGCGTGACGAGCAAGACATTTAGTCTATACAATGCTCTTTTATCCTGCATTCAAATAAATGGAAATGGTATACGCAAGTTATTAGCAACTGTGTGTGTTTGAAAAAATATGAAAATAGTAAAAACAACAACAAAACAAAACAAGGAAGCAGCGCAATAATATGCCTATTTCAGCTATGTGAAGCCTTATTAGTGCCAAAACCCCATTCTTGTCCCATTCCATTGACCCCGCCCCTGTCCGGCCAGCGTCCTGTTTCCACTTCACGTGGGGATAAACGTGGTCCTCATTCACTCGTTGTGTAATAGTATAATGGGTGAGCACTGGTCCGAAACGCCATTTCTATCACACGAACTGCAACCCAGTTTTTCGACAACAAAGAAGAAAAGCATTGAGCGTGTCTCACCACACATCGATTATAGATAACCGAAAAGAGGAAAAGGAATGATTCCTGTTTTGTGCCGGATACATGCCGACGTTGAATTTACAAGCTCTCAACCACAGCTAACATTCTGGTACTTTGACAGTCAATTTTTGTGGAGAGAATAATTGCCGAGTCAATAAAGGTAAGAAAACCTTTATTTTTGTACAAAAATACGGAAATAAAAAATATCTCGCTTTACTTTTAACTTTTTGAAATTTTGTGTTTGACTGTACCTCCTAGGTCTTTTAACTGGTACCTTTAGAAAGTTTATTTAATCTCGAACACCTTCATTTTAGAGCATTTTTTTTGAGGGGCAAAAATCACCTCAATATTGAGGGAACGAACCCCCCCCCCCCCCCTTCTTTTTGTCTTTTTATTTCCAAATCAGCACCCTCTCTTCATCGTTCCCAGGGCCTTGGGGGTAATATGGAACTCTTCCCCCCTGCTCTACGCCATTCTATTCAATTCAATAATGCCATTTTATTTCACAAATTCAATTGCAAATGGCAGCATTAGCATGCTTACAAGAATTCATATTGCATTTCAAATAAGAAGACAATAATATAGATAAAGTCAGTAGCATATGTATTACAAACATAAGGAAAATAAATTTCATTATAAATTGATTTCATTATCAATGAATTTCATTATAAATTCTTCAGTATCGTACACAACTAGTTGGGTTTTTTGTATAATGAAATGGCTTCATTTATCAAAATTGCGTATAACATTAATTTTGTTAAAAATTACCAATTCCAAAACGTTAACACATCAATAAAACATCTCAACGAAAAACAATTAAATTACTTTAAAATAATGAGTTAAAGTAAAAGTTAAGGTGAAAGGTTGGTAAAAATTATTGCATGGACAGACAAACATATATATATATTGTCTTCAAGATCGCATGAATTGATAGGCAAATCTTGAGTAGATATTAAAGGACAAGCCAACCTTCTGATGAAACATACCGAAAATGAATCACTGTTTTGTATTTTTAATTTTTATTGAATTGAATCATATGTTTCTGCATTTCAATAGTGAAACAAATCACATGAATGCAAACTTTAAAATGATATTTTAGAATTTCCCACGAATTTCTTAAGCTTATCTGGGAACAACTTTAAGAGTGGGATGTAATTATGGTGAGTTTCATCTTCTGCATACACTTGGTTGATTTTTCGTTTGGTCTCATCCCATATTGTCTAGTTCGTCTACAATCATTTTCTTTCCTTACCATCTGGTCTAATTGTCATTTATCCCATTTACCATTAAGTGTATTTTGCAGTAAGACTGTAACAACATTTCTGGGTCCGACTCCCGCCTTACAAAGAGTTATGATTGATCCAATCAACCACAACATGACAACAATGGAAGGCCAGCAACGTCAACATCTAAAATACACGTTGGTTCAGACTATTTTCTTCATTAATTTATGACGTATAATTATATATTCATTTCTTTCTTAAAAATTCAGTGCGCTTCTCTTTATTTACAAAAAAGATTGTGCAAATTTTCTGTAGAAGAAATTATGAGAATGATGGACTTCTGATCAATCGCAATTCTTTGTAAGACGGGTCCTTATAATTATCCACTTGGTCTAACATCACTTAGTACATACGATGAACTGTCTGCTGAACCCAATTTTCATTTGACAAAATGCAAAATGATAATCAGACAAAATGGACATCTTCAGGAAATTTGATTAGAATGACAGGCGAAATTATGTTTCGACTGAACGGTAATTAGACCAAGTTGATAGTAGACCAACTGGGTTTAGCAATCATGGAACATCTGAGTATGAGACAATCTGCAATGAAACCAAGTGAAAAAAAAGGTTTTCAATCACAAATAAAGGATTTCGTACCAGAAAAAAAATGACAAGCAAAAAAAAAGAAAAGTTTTTCAATCACAAATAAAGGATTTCGTACCAGAAAAAAAATTGACAAGCAAAAAAATAGAAAAAAAGGTTTTCCATCAAAAATAAAGAATTAAGTACCAGAAAAAAAACACCAGAGGTCTTCAAGCTCGACAGGGGGGGCAGGGATACGTCCTTTGCATGGGTGGTGGCTTGTCAGGGGGGAGACTGCCCCCTCTGCCCCCCCCCCCCGTAGGTAGACTAGTGGTAAGACATGATATCTACACTGTTCAAGAATAAGGAGTGCCAAAACTTATCGAAAGAAACACACAAGCCAACATACTTCTCTTTGTCAAAGTACTAGCAGTCAACGATTGGATTAATCCGTATGCCCAAAGTGTTAAAGAGAAAAAAAATATACACAAAAAGAAGACTCTTATTCTTTTTAAGAATGGAGGAGTGTTTGTAAAGAGGCTCTTGTGGAAAGTAGATCGTATTGATGTTAATTCTGTCTGCAAAACATTGAATAATATTCATGTTTTATTCATGACGTCCCTAAGATTATAATATTATACACATTTGAACCGGTATTTTCTTTACTTTTTGTTTTCCAATTTTTTTCCGTGCTGTTTTTTGTTACTTGTTAGAATTGTCCTTAAGTGCATTGTTCGTGTTTGTGACCTAATTAATATTAGCCAAATTTGACGGTGAACTTGTTATTCTTCAGGTTTTCCTTATTGAAGAATCATGGAAGCAAAAGAGAAACAAGATCAACAAGATGAAGGGAAAAGGGTATGTATTCGAACATCCTTTATTTTCATTGTAAAAATATAGAAGTTGATTCAACTTCTTCTATTTTTTTCCTTCTTTTCTTTTTATTCTTCTTCAGTAGTAGTAGTAGTAGTTGTTGTTGTTGCAGTAGTAGTGGTGGTGGTGGTAGTAGTAGTAGTAGTAGTAGTGTTGTTATATTATTATTATTATTATTATTATTATTATAATACTTATGACTATTATTATTATTATCTTCATCATCATCGTCATTATTATTATCATAAATACTACTACTACTACATTTCTCAGCTATAGAGAATCGGTGAAAATTTCTCTCACATCATCAAAGCTGTAAAGTTTATCTCCAACTCCCTGATGGGTAACCCTTACTCGACAAAATGACAGCTTGTTATCACCTTCTTTATTGCTTTTAATCTCCATTGGAAGATAGCGATGAACATGTGCGTATTTGTTCAACAAAGTTATCGGTTGTCGAGTGTCTTTAAGAGTGTCTTCGAGATAAAAGATATGCTTTTGACAAATGAGTCTGCCCACTGTTAAAGGGATGGTCCGCGCTGAAAATATTTAGATCTTAATACATAAAGTAGAATCCACTGAGCAAAATCCCGAAAGTTTCATCAAAATCGGATAACGATAAAGTTATTGAAGTTTAAAGTTTAGCAATATTTTGTGAAAAAAATCGTCATGAGTATTCATTAGGTGGGCTGAAGATGTTACATCCTAATTTCATATAATAAAATACAAAAGTACGAGTTGGGATGTGATATCATCAGCCCACCTAATGAATATTCATAACGTCTGTTTTCACAAAATAAAACTAAACTTTAAAATTCAATAACTTTGTTATCCGATTATGATGAAATTTTTGGCATTTTGCGTAGTAAATTCGACTCTTTTTATTGAGCTATAAATACTTCCAGCCCGGACCATCCCTTTAAACCGTGCTCTGCATGTGTTACATTTCGGCGACATTGTGAGCTTTAGGGGTCTATAAAAAAACAACAACCTTGGAAACCAGAGCAAACCAGACTCAAAACCTGATAACATATTGGATCTTGAGAAAACGTGGAGAAACATGTGATTTTTTTTTTCAAACAAAAGACGACACGTCCTGCATGAAAACGTCAATCTAAATTTAATATCCGGAATCATAAAAGGAGAATAATGTTTACTCAACAGTGCTTGCATGGGTGTGTTCAATTGAGATTAGGATTTTAAACAATTTAAAGAAAAAACATTGAATAAAAAAAACAATATCGGAGATTCATAAAAAAAAATCTCATCACATCCCCAGGAAAAAAATCTCTTAAAGGACAAGTCCACCTCAGAAAAATGTTGATTTTAATCAATAGACAAAACTAAGACAAGCATAATACTCAAAATTTCATCAAAGTCGGATGTAAAATAAGAAAGTTATGACATTTTAAAGTTTCGCTTATTTGTCACAAAATAGTTATATGCGCAATTTAGTCACATTCAAAGGAGAGAATCGATGATGTCCCTCACTCACTATTTTTTTTGTCTTTTATAATTTGAATTATACAATATTTCAATTTTTACAGATTTGACAGTAAGGACCAACTTGACTGAACCGTAAAATGCTAAACAATGGTTATTCCTCATGTTCGGGGAGAAATACAACTTTGTTTCACAGGACAATTAGGAGAAAATAAGAATATTTCATATTTCACATAATAAAATAAAAAAGAAATAGTGAGTGAGTGGTGTCATCAGTTCTCTCATTTGCTTACCGACTTGGATGTATTTTGTGAAATTAAAAATGTCATAACTTTCTTATTTTACATCCGATTTTGATGAAATTTTCAGTGTTATGCTCGTGGGATTTTTCTCTATTGATTAAAATCAACATTTTTCAGAGGTGGACTTGACCATTAAGAGATTTTTTCCTGGGGGTGTGATGAGATTATTATTATAAGTAGTAGTAGTAGTAGTAGTAGTAGTATAGTAGTAGTAGTAGTAGTAGTAGTAGTAGTATAGTAGTAGTAGTAGTAGTAGTAATAGGAGTAGACTAGTAGTAGTAGTAGTAGTAGTAGTAGTAGTAGTAGTAGTAGTAGTAGTAGTGGTAGTAGTAGTATAGTAGTAGTAGTAGTAGTAGTAGTAGTAGTAGTAGTAGTATAGTAGTAGTAGTAGTAGTAGTAGTAGTAGTAGTAGTAGTAGTAGTCATAGTAGTAGTAGTAGTCATAGTAGTAGTATAGTAGTAGCAGCAGCAGCAGTATAGTAGTAGTAGTAATAGTAGTAGTAGTAGTAGTAGTAGTAGTAGTAGTAGTAGTAGTAATAGTACTAGTAGTGGTAGTTAGTAGTGGTAGAGGTAATATTAGTTATAGTCATCATTGTCATCATCATCATTATTATTATTATCATTATCATCCTTATCATCATTATTGTTGTTGTTATTATTATTATTATTATTATCATCATCATCATCATTATTATTATTATTTTATTTCCTTTAAAATTTCGTACGGGTACATGAGCACCCTGCAGCAGCCGCTTTTAATTGTACGCAAATCGAAAATTGGTCCGCACATGTATTGATGAACATGCAGTACCAGGAAGTGAAATGCCATTTCCAAATTCTGATAACCTGATAGAATAATTGATATTCCTTAATTAGATCTTAATTAGACTGATCAGGAATATGAAAAAACACTGCAATGTTTATAACGATTGAAACAGAAATGAAAATAAATAATTTTCGAGTTAATTATATTTGAAGTGACATGACAATGGATTTCAAAATATTGATCAATTGGTTAGTTTATTGATTTCATCTTATTGATTCATTCCCCCAACATTCTTGCAATGACACTCTTCAATAGAATTTTTATATCAATAAAATAGATGTAAATATCGATAAACTCATTCATATCCATTTATCACAACTAAATCGGATCGGCACGCTAGACTTCTGTTTATTTCTCATTTCACCTTTTTTTTTAATTCGGCCACATTGATAGTAGAATGGAATTCTTCTTTCATATTATTTTTGTTCAGGTGACCTGCTGTCGTAGGTAACATTTTTATATCTGTAAATTACATAGCAACATGTAAACTTGGAATTGCTCTGCTTTTAAGGGGGAGTCGGTTTACAAGGCATATACAACTTAATTAGTTATATCCAATTCTGTATTCCAATCTGGCTGGCAGTGCAATTATTTTATTGGGTCTAATCGAGTCGGAGAATCTCCAATAAAACCCGGGTAACAATAAAACTAAAACAAATTAGATCACATGATAACACTGTGTATCGATGAAACGTGTATAAACATAGGCCCAGTGAGCATTTTCATGATTTTTTATTTTAAACTGAAGGCACTGAAATGTGTAATGATAATTATGATATTATCAATAGTAGTTCCTTTATATTATAGCGCATAGCGAAATAGAATGTCCCTATTGGCGCGCATAAAGGGGAAAATTACAATTAAGTAAAAAAAAAAAAAATGCGTTAATAATGTAAAAAAAAATAGGCACCCATTGTCGGATATTAAGGTCATTGGAATAAAAGTATAGTTATCGAATCTTTTACATGTATTGAACTTTCTCAAAATTGTTTTCCTACAGTTAACTAGCGACCGAGCAGGTTGGCATCTTGGTACCATAACTAAAAACAAATTTACTGTGAAGGGGATATGGTTGCAAGGGTTGCAGACATTATCTCCCAATAATAATCTATCCCTAAATCTACAAATTCTTATACTAGAAAGGAAGATGGTAAATCAACTCTTAAAAAAAATCATTGCAAACTTTACCAGCCCTTAATACCCTCCGAACTCGATCCGTCTTTATGATTACTTTCCTCTCTCAACTGACTATTTTACATACCTATTGCACCCCCCCCCCCCTCCCCCGGCGGAAAAACAAAAATCTTGCATCTGCAGCCGATTAGTAGAGATATTTTGCACCACGGCGCAGAACTGACTAAAGAACACAGAAAATGTATTGAAAATACCCGTCAAATGACAAATAACAATTAATGGTCTTTGTCGATAAAATGTTGGTGTAGCTTCGTCCTGGTTCAGAGCTGACAAAAAAACTCTCGCCCTCTCTCTCTTCTTACTTTGCTTTCACAATTTTTCCTTTTTCACTCTTATCCGGCTTTACTTTTCTCTTTCTTTCTGAATTCTTTCTATTTTATCATCTTTTCTTTATTTTCCCTTTTTCTTTCTGTCTTTATTTATTTTTCTTTCTTTCTTTTCTTTCATTCTCGCTCTCTCTTTCTTTCTCCCTCTTCCTCTTTCATTTTTCCGTTTGACCTTTTTCCTTTCCTTTTTTTTCTTTATAAACTTGTAGGCCTGCATTTGCGAATTATGTCTTTAAATGTCTTTGTTATCTGTTATTGATTTTTGTTCATAATTTTGAACAGTGTATTTTAATGTTAATTTTTCTCTTTATCACGTCTTCTAACAGAAATCTGATTTCTTTTGATAATCTCCAGGCATTAGCTGGTGTTATTTCCTTTTTAGTATTTTTATCCTCTTTCATTCTGATATTGTGTTTTGAATATTGTCTGATGATTATTTTCAATGTAAGACATGTAATATTGTAATGAGTGCAACTGTGTTCCTGGAAATGAAATAACAAATAAACTAAATAAAAACTGAAATATATGACGTTAATTCGTCCAGAGTCCAGGATGAAACTGCTTGTGTGATTCACCAAATTTCGACAAAGACTTCTTGGTTATTCATTGTCATGAATGGTATTTCACAATACATTTTCTATGTTCTTGATTCCGTTCATCTGAGTCGCTATAAAAACTTCTTCACATTATGATCGACGACATCAAAAATGGGGAGAGATCATTATTCATGTCCCTTGAAATTAATGTGTCAGCTGAGAAATGCATGGCAGTATCGAACTTTTAAGGACCCCATGGAAGAACAGTGGTATCTTATTGATACCGCTGAAATGGGCCATCCTCCATCTGTATGTTATGTTAAATAGATCATGTATATATTTTATCTTTTTATATGGAAATAACTACAAACAAACAAACTTTAGGGTACCCCCTTTCCGCAATGTTCTATAGTGATATACATTATAATCCCTTTCCTTCTATTGGCCGGATAATCCCTTTCCAGGATCGATTATTTTAATCTTCAGTATCATTTATCATGTAAATTGGTTTGAAGCTTTGAATATAAATCATATTATTCATGTCCCTTGAAATTAATGTGTCAGCTGAGAAATGCATGGCAGTATCGAACTTTAGGGTACCCTCCTTTCCCCAATGTTCTATTGTGATATACCTAATAATCCTTTTCCTTCTATTTTGGCCGGATAATCCCTTTCCAGGATCGATTATTTTAATCTGTTCTTCAGTATCTTTTATCATGTAAATTGGTTTGAAGCTTTGAATATAGATCTAGTTTTGGTAGGGCCCACTGTCGTTCGTTTTTTCTTTTTTTTTGTTACGTAATGGAATGACCCTATCGGCTTGCAGGGGAGGGGGGGTCAAGTGCATCTCCCCAAAACAACAACTTCACTCATTCCATAAACTACTGGAGCATCTTTTTCAAAGCTCCTTACCACAAGCATTGTCCTTACACAGTGTTTAGAATTTAGGCCAGCCTCTTTCACTATATGCCAAGTGAGTTTAAAAGCAAACAGACTACGCCTGAAGAATATGGCCAACTAACTTAAGATCCCTACCTATACCTCCACCTATCTTTTCATGTTCCCGAGGGAGGTAGGTCGCCTCAAATAATGGCAGCATTAATATGATATCCATTACTTTTACGTCAGTGTACTTTAGTGCATAATCTTGAATATTGCCTCCAATTCACTGACATACTTAACAAATATTATTCAAAAAATATTTGGGATAAAAGGCTTTCTCATTTAGACTGTAATTACCACTTGTTGTGTATTTTTTACCCATCCGATCGAGTCACATAAAATATATACAACTCCTCATAATTCATCTTTGAAAACGACACAAACAGTATGATCACTATACATTCAGCATGTTTCGGAGGAAGATTCTCCCTCACACACACTCAAAATGATTTTAACTTATATCAAATAAATATATTAATTTTGAAATATAACAAAATAATAGGAAATTTTAATTCACTGAACGTTATTATTTGTATGTTCTAACCACAGAAGAAGCCTTTCATTGGACAAGATGTGATAGCATGGTTCCTTGGTGTCCTCTTTATCACTGCCCTGCTCATAGCAGTGAAGTTCCTTGGTGAAGCCAGAGGATGGGATGCGGATTCGGGATATACACACAACACCAGCGAGACTTCCTCAGAGCGCTTCCTTTCGGAGCCCTTCGTGGAGGAGCCTGGCGTCCTCGGCCGATGCGGCAGAGGAGCAACATCACGATGGTACTACTGGAAACTGAAACCCGAAGAAGTGACAACTCTCTCCAGGGTGATTCCTTGGCTTTGCTACACCTTGCATCAACTATTCGTCTGGTCTTGCATCTACTACGCCCAGAAGAAGAAGACGGTGTACGCTGACCCCGACGTCCCCCGTTACTCGTCCAACATGAAAACCTTCAACTGGGTCGCCTTGATCGGGAACATGGTGTTCCACCTGATTCACCTTGGACAGACCCATTGGACATACGATTCTCTGGCTCAAGATGTCTCAAGTCCGAGCAACATTGGCTCCGCCATCATCATCCTCATCTTTGTCTTGATGCTCGAATACAGGAACCGCGGAATGGCATTCGGGTGGCCATCCCAGGATGATAAGGGTAAGATCAGCAACAGGATGAGGCTTCCCTGGGGTCCACAGGCTATGATCCGCAAGTACCATGGCTACATCTTTGCCTGGGGAGCCGTCTTCACATTCTGGCATCACCCCATGGAGAACACCATCGGCCATGTGATGGGATTCGTCCACACCTGGATGTTCTTACTGCAGGGTAGTCTGATGTTCACCAAGGTCCACCTCAACCGTTACTGGCGCTTCCTCCTTGAAGCTTGGGTGATCATCCACGGTACAGTGGTAGCTTGGCAGACAGGGAACTACCTCCCGACCCTCTATCCCATGTTCATGTTCGGCTTCCTCTGGTTGTTGGTCATGACGCAGCTCTTTGGATTACCATTCTGGCAGAGCCTCCCAAAGTGGAGTCGCTTCATACCCTTCGCCATCTACCTCATCACAGGCATATGCATCTATGGATTTGTATTACCAGACGGTGATGGAAACTATTGGTCACGGCTCAACGAAATGGTGCGGATTCCCGCCATCGAGTACTTTGGTATCCTCTTTGGTTGGGTGGTCATGTGGTTCTTCACGTGGATTGAGGAAAAGATGAAAGGCGACAAGTACAACGAGCCATTCCAACCTCCGAGCACCATCGTTGAGATCCTCTACATCTGCGGTGTTGTCTTCACCTACGCAATCATGATGGCCGTTTCCATTCTTGTCCAGTATCTTGACTGGCAGACGGGCATCATCACTCTCTTAATGTTCTTCATGCTCTTCTTCACGCTTGGTGTTGCCGTGACTTGCATGCTGCTACGGCAAATTATCAGACCGGTTAATGACAGACATATTGTCGAAGTGAAACAGGTGTCACCCACGAAAGTTGAACCTGCTTTTGTTAATGAAGCATTTAACCCTGATGATACGGCGGACAGTTTGCCTAAGAAGTCAACCCCAAATGATATGAAAGTATGAGCTACCCCACACCATATATCTATATCTAATTTGACTGGGCATAGTGGTTCCATGATAGGACACTCGCATCATGAACAGGAATGTTGTTGATTCAACACTAAGAGGGCGATACTAAAGACCTGTATAGATGAGGGGCCTTCTGCCCGGTAGCTAGATCGATGCTCAGATTTTGCCACAGATTGAAGGAGAGTTGTAGTAAATTATTAATATCATGCAGGTGTCTGCTGGTACAACAGGGCCCTGTTAAATTGTACAAAGAGTTACGATTGATCAATCATAACTCTATGGAAATCCATCAGTGTCATAATTTTTTCTACAGGAAATTTGCAAAATGTCCTTTGTAATCAAAGGAGAACACTCCAAATTGTCAAGAAATCAATGAATTTATGGATATGGATTCATAATTATATCTAGAATTTTTTATCATGCATTTCCTATGTTGACTTTGCTGGCTTTCCATAGTTGCAATTGATTGGATCAATTGTAACTCTTTGTACAACGGGGCTCTGGTTTATAACTGAAGTGACCATGTACACTGTACAAAAAAATGTTTTTACTATCACTACACCTTTTTGTGATCTTAGTCCCTACAGTACTTGTACATCACCATTTTAAAGTTGACATAAACATGTATTGCCATAAAAGAGTGTGTTCTTGTATATGAGTATTTCATCTGGACATTTCATCTTGACACACTTGCTTCCGAAGCACCCTTCTTAAAGTCCACAAATTTGTGTAAATATCCTGGACATATATATATATTATCTTTTAGCAAATGTATTTTTGTGTAGTCAGATCACTTTGTTTTTATTTCATATTGAAGAATATGTGCACATTTCTAACCTAATTTTAAGATCATGTTCTTGCATGTTTGATGTACACTTTATTTACGCAGCCATTATTCTTATCAATCTTAAAAAGCATATCTCAAAGGTGAAGAGACCCTAGGCTATGAATCGAAAGTAAACTAAGGGGGTTAAATCAGGGTGGAGCTAGACCAACTGAGAATTAGACCAGTTATATGCACATCCAGGACGGTATGCAAATGAGACCGAGTGCATAAAAAACACTTGAGACATTGAAAAAGTGTACTAGAACTTCTGACATAGCAGCACTTCATGTACCTGGGCCCTGTAACAAAACAATAGTAATTGATTGTGGGGTCACAACCATCAATGCAACCATCAAACCAGTTCGTAGTTACTTCATGGACAACTTTGGTCAAATGACCTTTCATTTATTTCATTATGATAGGCAGATTTCAAAGCAAGCTTGCCTTACACAGCAGGACGAAGAAATTGAATAGACCAGGTGACCAGAATAGCACACCAATGAACACTTTATGAAGGTATTTGTTGCATTCCTACTTTGAATGCATATCATAGCATGTTGCACAATGTACTTGGCAAACTGTGAAATACCAGTCGTTCGTGGATGCATTGTTTTTTGAGGATGTAAATGAAAAGTTGAAAACCACAATTCAAAAGAATATATGAATAATCAAGACATCAAAGTTGGTGCTTATCTCATTAGAATTTAAACCGCCATGTCACTTTAGTACAAATGACCTTCTTCTGATCATGCGTAGAATCTTTAGATCATGCGCAGAAAGGAATTATGAACTGGCTTATTAATCCCAACAATCAGTTGCTAAGCTTTGTATCATCGGGCCCAGGGAGCCACTTCATAAAGCAGTTTGTAAGTTAAAGGCAACTTTAAGAACGATTATTGATCCTTTCTTGTGGTAATTGATATCAAATGTTCATTGCTGATTATGTAGCACGTAAAGAAAGGTTCACCAGTGGTTCTTTAAGTTGCTCCTGACTTACCAACAGCCTTATGAAATGGCCCCCTGATCTGGCATCGGGGTGTCTCAGAAAAGCAGTTTTGTGGAGAATGTACTTTGCATTAAAAATGTTTCACATTTTGTTTTCATTGTTGGTAAAATCATCTTTTCACATAGAGAATGGTACCAAGATGAAGGAACTGAAATAATGCATTTCACATGAAATTCTTTTCTGAAGGCAAGGTACTTTCATTCCACAGTTCCGCTCTTTCTGTGGAAGCTATACCTATGTGCTTGCAAAAACTATTTTGGCAAGTCCAATACACAAAAGTATACAACTTTGTATGCGTTAAGCATTTTACATAATTTGATGAGGTACTTCATCATTCCTGTGTGAATTGAAATGATTAAGAATGGTGGATAAAAAATGTCATCCCTAAAAGACATGAATAAATTATTCAACACACGTAAATTTTAATATTAGCACAATATTGTTCTTCGCCATCTTTGCATCAGCTTTTGAATTCCCAGTAGAAAATGTACACAGTGGAGGGGGCCCTTGGAGAAAGAAATTAAAAGAGAAGAAAAGAGAAGAGAAGGGATAATGAAGAGAGAGTAGATGTTGGAGACATTTAGGTTAAGAAATTAACCTGTTGATTACTGAAATCTGGGATTCCTATAGACTTTTATTACAGTGATGATCTGGTTCCAGTAGGCAATGGGGTAAAAAGAAAAAGAGGGAGGGGTGAAGAGATGAGATGACATGTACCAAGAGAGTGGAAGACACAAAAAGTGTGAGATGAGAGAGAGAAAGAGAAAATAGAGGTGAAAGAAAGATGAGAATGAGGGGAGTAAGAACTGCAAGAGAGGAACAAAAAATGGAGTAAGATGTGAGACAAAAAATGTGACATGTCTAAAGGACACAGATGCTCCCGCTTAACGCGATCAGAAATTCGTTCAATATGATTGAACTTAATATCGTGCAGAAACCAATATGCATACATGTATATATAATGAACAAATTTAGACCTTTGAACCAACTCGCATAATGTAATGAGCTGTGACCTTTGACCTGCAAACTCCAAATTCAAGCTTAGCCTGTATTTCGGTATCACCTACCTACACACCTAAATTTTTAAAAATATGTTGAATATTTCACAAGTTATCATGCGGAAACCAAGGGGACAGACGGACGGACAGGGTCAATGCTTGATGCCCCCTAAGACTTCGTCTGTGGGGACACGAGATGAGATGAGAGAGAGATGAGATGAGAGAGAGAGATGGGAATGAATAAGAGGAATAGAACAAAAGGAAAAGGAGTGAATATGAGGGGGATGAAAGATAAGAATAAATGAGAGAAAAGAGCTAAAGGTATGGTTCATCAATTTTTTTGGTATGAAAATGTAAGCAATTAATTTGGATTTTTATAAAACATTGGTGTTCTAGTAAAAGATTTATTCTCCAACCAATAACCAGAAAGAAACGAGTGTGACAGTCTTTCTTTTTTCTTTCATTTTTGGTACACATACGCACACTCAAACGAAGCAACTTCAAAAGCAAGAGGATGGACTTATCAACTATCAATGTGACAAAAGAAAACAAATTTTATTGAAACCAAAACACTTCAACAAAGACTTGCATCCATGCACTAAATTACAAATTTAACAATTTTCTTAAATATACTTTTTTCTCAAAAACAGATCATCAAATATTTATTTTCTTTTAAATATGATATGGAATGAAAATAGAAAGGTATATCATGTGTAAAATAATATATTTATAAAATTAGCAGCTCTATGTTGATAATGAATGATGAATAGTAATAATATTAGAATGAACAATGCCTGTTATATTTACAATGGCCATGGACGGTCTGAAACATTTTAGGGGTGTTCATATAACTGTTCATAAAGTTATACATGCAGGTGATAAATAAAGAAATGAAATATGGAATGCCAAAAAGGAGGCTCAAACTTTTCCTGAAAGCCCCATTTGAATAAAATTGAATATTATTGCCTAAAATATGGATTAGAAGTAAGAATTTTGATCTACAATACAAATTCAGATCTTAGCTTAATTATATGATGAAATTCATTGGAAAATCTACTAAGCTTTCCATAATCCAATGGCATATAATGTCATGCACAATTTCATAAACAGTTTTGTGAAACATCCCCCAGTATTTATCGTACAGTACACAAAATTGATGAAAAAAATACAAATCACCATATTAAGAAATATGTACATTTCTAGAATCTATCATATCAAAAGTAGTTTTTTGAAGACCTATGGGTCCCACAACACAAAGGTTAGCGATTAATCGTACACTTGATTTTTACGACTGATTGCACATTGTAGTCAATGGAATCGTTCTACGATCATTGCTAAGCTTTGTGTTAAGGGAAACTGGTATTTAGTGCCTGAATGAGAATATGAGCAACACATTTCCTGACACCTCATTGACCATTTACACAGAAATGTTGCTGGGCAGGCTCGCTGAGCTTTCATGTGCCATGTATGAATGACGCTTTAGGTTCAATATGTCAAACTCAATACACTTTGTCACAAGCATTAGCAGGCAATATTTCATCTCAAGTCTAAGTAGAACATTTTTTTTTCATATAGCCTGCTGCAATCAGGGGCCTCTTTCACAAAACTGACAACTATCATAACTTTTAAACTACCATGAAAACCTTGATTGTTACTGGCTGCTGAACCTTCCTGTTAGGATAGTTGCCGTAATGACAAAAGTTACCACTGTTGTTTCACTTTATGAAAAGGGTCCAAGGACTAGAACCTGGACTATAGCATATCTTTTTAGAATAACATTTTACATATTTTTCTAAATTTTTTTATCACATTCTGTCGCTTTTTCACAATAATGTATGGACCAGTTGCTGCTTCAGTATTAAGAATTTTGTACTGATTATCAGACAACAATACCACTTCTCCAGCTACTATTCTGCTATTAAATCCCAATTCCTTTGACATATGTGCATAGCATTGAAAACTTGGGAGTAAATAAGCCACAGGTAAATGACAATTGACCTTCTCCCTCCCTTTCAGCAAGATCTGATTGAAAAAAAAATAAAATAAAAAAAATAGAAAGATAACTGCGATCTGTATATCCTATGGCCTTAGACCACTCTTATAGCAGTGAAATAAAGATTAAAGTTTAATGGGAAAATATTGTGGTGATGTGAAGTTTGAAATTAAAGGTCAAAGATTAGATGTGACCCCTACCTAACCTCTAAAAGATCCATCTTTGAACATATCATGGAGGTGCCAACATGTACTTAAATGGAGATATGCAAATGGAAATGATAGAGATGTGGAATTTGAAGAAAAAAGGTCACGTATGTGACCCTTGACCCCTGACCTAGCGTTCGACCTGTACCAGCGCAGGGAAGGTACGCATGCGCAGTCTCTCCACCTCGGCTCTGAGAACCGCAACCTCCTGGGCCTGTGCCTTGGCGAGGTCAACGAGCTTCCGCCTCTGGACGATATCCTGCATCCGCTTGGCCGAACCCGTGTCGCTCCTTGCTGCCGCTGTGAGAGAGAACGTCAAGCAAGTTCAAAATAATTTGATGTATGATAAAACATTCATTCTCGAAAAGTGCTGCTAACTAATCATTGTGGAAACAATTTCAAAGTCTTATTGATATGACATGTGGTAGCTCTAACAGCAGCTGAACATTATCGTAAAACATTGTTTTCATGAAGTTACCGGTACTCACCATTTACATTATTGATATGTTTTCTCTCTGAAACCATGACGGTCATTTCTTCTAGCTCTCTGTCCAGTGTGGCATTGTCCACTTCCTTTTGTCGAATGACGTGCTTCAGTTTGCTGATCGTCTGTTTCCTCTCACCCACGGTTTTGTCGTGATGCTAGAAAAAAATCGAGAGAAGATTTTGGAATATATCGATTTATTTTATCTGGCATTCCAGACTTGAGACTGATATGTGGCATCCCTGTGGAAGCCTGAAGACTCCTTCTGTTTATGCCAGGCGGATTTTTCATAAAGCTGTTCTTTAAGAATGACTGGTGAACCTTTCTTGCACGCTAAATAATTACCGATGAACATTTAAATGGTGAATATCATTTACAACAAGAAAGGATCACCAGTCGTTCTTAAAGTCACTCTTAACCTATGTAAAGCTTTATGAAATGGCCCCCTGATTGGTCTGAATAGCTTGGTCTCATTTCCTGACTGGTTTTTCTTTGTTCATACTAAACCCTTACAATCAGAGTTTCATTTTGTCTGACCAGCACTTGCTGCAAGTGTTAGAGATCTATGATCCACTTAGGCTAACATAGATTTGAAGCAGTAGTAACATGGAACCTAGCAAAGACAGAGGAGTCCATGCAAGCAACTAAGGTTGGGTTGGGTGATACTATCATCCTTCATCTATATTCAACATCATCATTATCTGTTTCAGAGAGAATGCATTGGCCTGTAATACCCAGTCACTGCACATGTGGTTATAGTCTGGTTAACTTATTACTGTATGCATGCAGAGGAGTGGTAGTCGTGGTAGATCAAAGCGACGAACCCACCAATGTTTATCTACATCAACAGCAATTCGGCCTTGTAGTGTCTCTGTGAGATCCTCATGTCTCAGTTTTGCTAAAAATTGCAGAATGCCATGGTAAATTCAAACAGAATGTTCTTTTTTATGTGCATGTACATGCAGTGGTTCCAACTAGCGGCTAATTGCTATAAAAAACTTGGTCAGTTATACAGTTTTAACATAATTTTGCAATTAATGCAGATATTTTCTTGCAACACCCCGTAAGGTGCGTCTTACAAGAAACTGGCTGCAGGGCTTTAGATTACTACTGACTTCTTGTATGAATAAACATGGGAGGAGTTGACTTACTGCTCTCTGGTTTTCTAGAGTGTGTTCTAGAGTCTGAATCTGCTGCTGCTTCTTTCCCTCGTGATCTTCATTATGAAGGAACTAAACAAAAATGACAGGGTATATAGAATTATAAATCAGCTTTTGAAAAACATGCAGAAGACCAATGACTTGAATACATTTTAAAACTTCATAAAACAGACTTTATAAAACTTGATATCAATTATATACTTCAAGTAATAGGTATAAATTACCCTATAAGTACTACCAAAAGTACTTCATATCAGAGTAAATCAATATAAAAGAATTAACAAAAATTTCCAACTTGTATACTAATCTGTCAACACGTTTATTGGAAACATTAATGTAGAACCAAAATTTTTAAGATTAGTTGAATTTAATTCATGGGTTTAATAACATTATCTGACATCATTGGATAGATTTGACAATGGACTGATAAAACATTCAATTCGAGGAAGTTGGTGAAGTTGACCGACGGGTTCAAGCATGTCCTTAATGTGGCATTTGATGTCGTATATCACAAATAAACACATGGGTGAATTTGACCTCTGGGTTACATTTTCCCAACTTATTGGATTCAATAATACAATATTAATCATGAATAAAACAAGAATTACCCCTTGGAGTTCTCTTGACACTTTTAACATCTGAATGACTTTGGCTTTCTCGAGTAGATCTTCTATCTGCATTATCATCTTCTTATGCTCCCTGTGAGAGAGAGAAAGATAGTGTGTGTGTTTTAGAACAAGGGATTAGAGTCTGCCAATCTTTTGAAGAACTTAGACATTCCAACTTAACCCCAATCTTTTAAAGCACTTAGACTCTCCAACTATTGTGTTAAGTGATAAAAGGACAATTAGAACTGAATAGACTTTTCATGTAATGCATCATCAAATTTCCCACAATGTATTTGACATACTACTTTAACATATCCTGTTCACTGTTATGAAAAAGTATCAGTGCAAGAGCTTCAATACCATGAATAACAAGAATTTGGGGCCTTCAAAAAAGAAGAACTGCAACTTCCACAATCAATACATATAAAAAAAACAATAAATGGGTCTGTTGAAGACTTTCAGAATACCACTTTATGAATTATTAGTATATTCAAATTTCTACTGCAAAAAGAAAAAATACCCAAAACTGAGTATGGTTCCACTGCATCCAATTTCATGCTTCTTTTTTTGGTGAAATTAAGTAAACAAAAAATACATGTATTGCATGAGGTTGACCGAAGGCGTAAAACGTCAAGTCTTCTCCCTCCTGTTCTACCATGGCTACAACTCTACTCGCCGACTCAAGCCAGCCTTCTCTCGACTGCTCAAGCCTCTCATCTCTACATCTACTCAAGCTCCTCAACACTCTCTGATGAACAGTCATTTTAAGGACTACACTTCCAAAATTCTGAAAGATGATATTCTTCCTAATCTCCACTTTCTCGCTTACCCATTTCATTTCTACTTCTATCCACTTTCCTCGGTCCTTTCTGGGACTTTCCACATGATGTACTTCACCATAAACCACTTCCCGAGTTATAAATTTATTAATAACCAAACTTACTGGAATAAAAATACACATATTTTACTTACCACTCTAAGACATGAATGCCCTTTCTGAAGTCTTTACTTTCTTTCATTGCTGTGATCTTAAGTTCTCCAAGTTGCTGTTGAAAATGAAAAAAAAAAGAAATTCACACCCTTCCCAGGATTTTTAGCCCCATTAAGCATAAAACCCTTTTTAGTAATTAAAGTTGTCATCGTTTTTATCAACATCACTACTATCATCTCTATTATTATCTTTATATTTATCCTGATTCATTTTATTATCATTGTCACAACCACCACCACCCTCATCACAATATCATCATTATCATTACCGAAACCATTATCACCACACCTATTACACCATCATCGTCATCATCATCACCACCATCATCATCACCATCATCATCATCACCATCATCATCATCACCATCATCATCGTCATCATCACCATCATCATCATCACCATCATCATCCTCATCATAATATCATCATAATCATTACCGAAACCACTATCATCACACCTATTACACCATCATCATCATCGTCATCATCATCACCATCATCATTATCACCATCATCATCATCACCATCATCATCACCATCATCATCATCATCATCATCATCATCACCATCATCATCATCACCATCGTCATCATCACCATCATCATCATCATCACCATCATCATCATCACCATCACCATCATCACCATCATCATCATCATCATCATCATCATCATCCTAATCATAATAGCATCATAATCATTACCGAAACCACTATCACACCTATCATACCATCATCACCATCACCATCATCATCATCATCATCATATTCATCATCATATTCATCATATTCATCATCACCATCACCACCACCATCATCACCATCATCACCATCATCATCATCATCACCATCATCACCATCACCATCTTCATCATCACCATCATCATCGCCATCACCATCATCACCATCATCATCACCACCATCGCCACGATCACTGTTACTAACACCAAACCTCAGGAGTTTTCACCACAGCTATGCAGACACTTTCTGGAACACAGAAAATCTATTATCAAATGCCCTTCATGACAATGAGATACTTTACCGGGGGTTGGTAATTCAAAACGGTTGGTTTCCTCCATGACTCTGGACAGACGACATACTCGCCATTATTTGTCAGCTCTGAAACGGACAAAACTGCTGCTCCGAATCACCGATCCTCAATAACGACTCCATTGTGATTTGGGTTGCATTTTCAATGAATTTGCTGCGTGTTAGGATTCATTCCGCTTCGCTGGGCGAAAACTTGCTACTTTCATCATCATCATCATCAAAGACATAGAGTAATTAGATCTCCTACTCTCTATCACCCCCATCTTTTCTCCCTCTCTTGAACTTACCCTAATACTGGCATTGAGATCTTCCACCACACTACGATGAAGCAGCACACTGTCATCAAAGTCTGCGATGAATTCATCTACGTTGACCTCCACCTGACCCTGCTTCAAGACGAGCTGTACCTCAAGATTGCAGGTGAACCTCAGACGCTCTTCACGCAACCTGGGGGTCAAGGGTTCAACGGTCAAGAATGATCCAATCGTTACAAATGGTAAAGTACATCCACTTGAGCTTGAAATGGAATTTCGAATACGTGAAATCATAACACATGGGTAATGTTATATCCCAGCTATGGCATAATTTCCTACTTCAAGAATTTGATCCACAATGTGCTGCACTCAGCCCAGGTGAGGTAAATGGGTACTGGCTTGAAGTAGTTCCTCAACAAGCTATCGAGCATAGCAACTACCAGAAACATTTATAAGTGAAATTTGTCTGATATAATCACAATAATTCATGATTAAATTTTGCAGGGGGATCATCTATAAATTTGCACACTACATTACGTACATGTAGGTACCCACTGCAGCATGGTCGATGGTCAAGAGCCCAGAAGAGATTGAAATCTGCCCCTTCCCCCAAGACAGAAAACAAGAAATAGATAAAAAAAATCTAATATATATGTAACAATACAAATAATATTGATAAAATGGGACAATACTAGCTTGTGAATATGACAATCAGACAGCTTTAAAGCATCACAATTTGATATTCACAGTTGTCAAAAGGTTACATGGTTACATAATGAATTTCTTTGAAGTTTTATTGAACACTTGTCGAGAAAATAGCACTTAGTGCCATTAATCATGTCTGTTATGTGGAGTTTTACAGTTGACAAAAGTAACACATTGATGTTGGTCCTACCTATTGAGAGCATCAAGGAGGTCATCGATGTCGCCACGTAGTCTTTCATCTTCTTCCTGTCTTCGCTGTAAGTAGCCATTCATGTCAGCTAGGGTCAGTGCATGAGCCTTTACCTAATGACCAAATGAGAACAAAGTAGACAGAAATAACATCATGGACGGCGTTCATCCTTACATGTAGCTTGCGAAAAAGACCACAACTTTACAAATTCCTGTGGATTCGAAGAAGGCTGAACAGACCAATCTTTGCCAAAAAAAAAAGGTCTGATGCAGTGTGGACAAGCGGAAGCTGGATTTGCACATCTTGACTTGTAGCCGGACACATCAGCCCTAACCATGGTGCACCAGGCAGAACGGTCCTCTGCCGGTTCCTCCCGGGTCTCAGGGTTGATGCCACAGCATTTCAGGGAAGCTTTTAGAGTGTCTTTAAAGTGCATCAATAATTCAATAATGATATTGCGCATCTATAAGTACTTAATAAATCAGAACAAAGTTTGATGAGATTCCATGCTTATTTTGCTCATTGCTCAGTAAATACACATTATCTTCCAGAATCCTTTGTCACAGATTTTGCATTTGTACATAAAGACACTTAGTTTTAATTTTTGTTTTCACATTGTACAAACTCGTTTTGAAATGACTTTTCACAAGGGGCTTATTTTATCTTTAAATTACTCAGGACGAGAGCTAACCTCCTGTTCACTGATGACCTTGGCCTTGCGAAGGTCACACATGTGCCTCCAGGTGTGCGGTTCGACACCCTCTGGCATGTGACTCTCATCGTTGAGTTCATCCAGGGCTTTCACCATCGCAGCCGTCGTGTTCGGCTGTCGGGCAGATAGGGGGCGCTCTCCGTACGGATTGGCCGCGGCCTGGGCGGGTGTATCGGCAGTCAGGGAGCTTTTCCGAGCGTGCTTTTGACCTCTGCAGATATGATACAATATAGGAGGGAAGATAAATCAGCATTCCTTCATTCTTGATATACCTACAATATTTTTTCCTTCAAAAAGTTCTTATATACGTAGGAGTTCTATTACATGAAAGTTAATGGTAACTACCATGGGAACAATGTTCATCAGCCAATCAAAATCAAGGATACCATGGAATTTACATGCACCATTGAATGGCAAAGTTACCGTAATAATATCTTTTAGCCAACAGGGCCAGGAAAACATTAAAATCTGCACAGGATTTTTTTTCTAAATTCTGCTCTTTTCAAGGGTTTCTTTTTAACAATGGGGGCACCCAATTGTATTTCACCCCAAACCGGAAAAGGGGGGTAATAGTAGTAGTAATTCGAAGTTAAATTTAATAATATCAATCATCATACAAATTTTCTTCATGAAAAACTGCCCGATTTCTATCATCAGGGCAGGGGAAAAACATACGGGGGGCCTGGTGATTCAACCCCAAAAATGATTAAAATAGCCCTGGAAAATGAAGTAGCCCCCAAAAATAAAAAAAAAATAAAAAATTCCTGGGCCAGTCTTACCTTGGTCTACGCCTGTAGAGTTTGAAGAGCTGATCGACGAGCACCGGATGGACGTCGTGGAATTCCTTCCTGAAGTTCTTCTCCATCACCTTGTCTTCAGCCACCCTGATATCGTAGGTGTCCCGGTACTGCTCAACCTGCTTCTTGGCTTGCGCCATGGACGTCACGCTCGTTGCCTGTCATGGACAACACGAAATACCTTTATAATTGACTGAACTCCCCACACCGATCACATTAGAGACTTTGCTCCAGTAAAGACAGACACTGAACATTAATTGTGTATGTTCTGCAATAGGCCACGTTACGTACGTAACGTGATAAGGGTGTCAAAAACACAAAAATTATGAAAAAAGGGTATCTATTTCGCTAGGAAAATTACGTGTTAAGGGTCGAATTTGCGGGGATGATAAAACAAAATTAAAATGTTTTATAAAGGATGTCCTTTTTGCCCCAACACTTCGTGTTTAGAGTCCGATTTGCGCGAGGTGTAAAAGGTGGGGTCGTACTAAACCAAATAAGGTAAAGCCGACGACCGAAGGACCCGTAACAATAAAACATTCCTGTACTTGTTTAGGGGTTCATTTCAGGAATATTTGCCAAGAGTATCGATTTGTTTCCTACACTTGTTAAGGGTAGGGTTTCATACGCCAATACTTGTTAAGGGGTGCATTTTCAGAATATGGAAATTACGTGTTTAGGGTGCTTTTCGAGACCCCATGGTCGCGCATGGTATCCACTCGTGAATGGAAGTGGCCCCCCCTCCGGGAGTTGAACTCACCTTAAGTGCCTTCTTTGAAGTGAGAAGTCTTGTCAACTCCTCCTCTCTGGCGTCAAGCTCATCCTCCACCATCAACACTCGACTCAGACGAAGAATCTTCAGTTCCTCCTAGAAGATTAAAAAAAATGTGAAGATTGAAATCATACAAGGCAGTGTCGTGGTCTAGTGGTTTTGACTTGTGTCTTTCAATTTGAAGGTGGTAGGTTCATATCCCAATGAGAGAAGTAGCGGATGACCTTTTGCATGGATATTAACATGGATATTCATAGCAAAATAAATCGCTCTAAAAAAATATTTATAATTATGTAAAGTGCTGAGAAAAATTGTTCTGATGTAAAGCACTATATAAAAGCGGATTACTGTGAATATCATCATTATCATTACCATTATCATCATCATTACTATCATTATTATGTGGTAACAAGGTGGCAAACCTGAAACAGTGCCAGCTCAGTCTTGACCTTCTTGGCAAAGAGGGTCATCAACTTCTCATCAAAGTTAGCCGTGGTGTCTGCAATGATGGTCTGGAGCTTCTTCAACTCTGCTTCGAGGGTCTGAAAAAAATATAAACATACGTAACATATGAATGAATAAATATCTACCTCACTAAGAGAGGTTTCAATTGTACGTACCATGCACATCCTCCACTCCCTGGGGAGTATTCCAGCCAGTCGCCATTGGGACACATACACCACAGGTGGATGTTTCATATAGCTGTTCGTAAGTTAAGAGCAACTTTATGAACGACTGGTGATCCTTTCTTGTGGCAAATGGTATATTCACTGGCGATGTTTTAGCGTGTATGAAAGATTCACCAATCGTTCTTATCTTATGAATATTTTTATGAAATGGACCCCAGGGCAAGCTACAATTACTTTCACATCCTTCTGGGTACCCATTTAACACCTGGGTAGAGAGTTACCAAAGTGTGGACTGACACCTTGCCAAACTAAGGACGCTATTCTACTGGGGGATTTGAACACAAACAACACTCTGATTACAATAGCAGAGCTGCCTACCTGAACAAGAACATTTCAGTATTTTAAAAGCTGAAAATCAGTATTTTGGCGAGGAAATCAGTCTTTTCAGAGAAATACCATAGGACAACACATCAAACTGGAACTTGAGAAATCAGTATTTTGCGTGAAACCATCAGTATTCTTCTCATTTTTCAGTACTCAATACTGAAAATCTGTACTACTTGGCAGCTCTGCAAGAGTACATACGCGTAAGCGCGAGAAGCTTGTCAGTCAATGTTTCCTGAGACAGACAGAATAACATGGGCAGCGAGAGAGGAGGATTCACAAGTTCAGGTGAAAATAAGGATTGATCAATACAATTACAGGTGAGATTCCAGGAAAATTGTAGCGTTTAAATGGAGTTTTTTTTAATAACATTATACCATAAACACTGATTGATGAATGGCGTTGAGTAATCTCTCGAGAATTAAAACTTAAGAAAGGATGTCAAAATCATGGTGAAATTTGCATTATGCATTCTAAGCACAAATTATGATTGGATAAATCATACCTAGTCACTGAATCATAGCTTCGAATTTGAATCTTGGGGCTCGTAACACAAAGGTTAGCGATTATCGTAAGTTTGATTTGTACGATTAATTGCACATTGTAATCAATGAAATCAATCATAAATAGATGTTCTACGATTATTGCTAAGCTTTGTGTTACAGCCCCCTGGACGGAGTTTCTCTAAAATGTCTTTAACCTGAACACATTTACCTTCTTGTATTTCTCCCTCTCTTCATTGAGTTCCTTGACTTTCTTCTCGTATTCCGCGGCGATCTTCTTCTCTTCATCGCTCCACTCCTCCGATCCTTTGACAGTCATGAAGATAGGTACTGGAATGTCCTGCAATCAAATGGAAAACAAGGGAAATATAAACTTAGACCCAGTTACATAAAACATATCAATCAATGGCAGAATGAATTTTAAGACTGATTGCAACAATGTGTAATCAATCACGGTGGTACATGTACATATACAGACCTGACAACCTTTGGTAATGAAAAATTGTATTCTGTGATTAAAAACAATGTATTTTCCCCAAAAAAATGTATTTCATGATAAAATGTGTGGCGCGCACGCTCATTGCGGTGCTCAAGCTGCATGCAAGCTAAAATGCGCAATTGCTCTTGCAGATAAAAAAAACAACATTGAAACGTGTATATCTAACCCTGGTTTTAACAAAATGATTGAAAAAAAAACAAGTTACCTGAAATAACATTTATCCAATAACCATATTTATGTAAGTTTTATGCAACAGAGACATACAGTGTATAGAGATATTTCTCAATAAATTACAGTTTTGTAAAATTTTGTATTTTACACAATCATATTTTCTAAAGAAAAAATGCAGTCATATTTTGGTTGCAAAAACGTACTAAATACGCTAAAAACGTGCTGGTTGGTAGCTCTGCACATACAATACCATCGTTTATGTAGACCTCACATATTTATTTCTGATATTTATTCAGGGTAGCAGATACATGTATCACCAACTTGGTTGTCTTCCATGTGGTCCCGTTAACAATAAACAACACATATGGTGTTTCATTCAAGCGCGCATTGGAAATTGGACTTTTCTTAGCGTTTGCGATGAAATAATCGTAATTATGCACATAAGCCTGAATAAACCATGGTGGTTTTGTACCATGGTACAATTGAAATATCTTTTTGAGAATACAGACCAATGAGTTGATGATACCATGGAATATGTCAAAGTGATCACCATTATTGCTAATTCCATGTTTTTATATTTAAACGTTTCACAACAAAGTAAGATTTGAGTTTGCGGGCATGCAAAGGTGTTTCATCAAATCGGTTTTGCTTGATGAACGACCCATTCGGCCTTTCTGCATTGATTCTTTTCTGCAAATGATTCGTTTCCGCATCATGGTATCACCCTTTCAAAAGAATAATTTTAATGTTTTTGAAAATGAAGTTTCTTGCAACATTCACTGGTGTCATATAAACACAATATCAAAAGTTCCCCCAAAGTATACCATCAGAACTTCCAGTGTAGCAAATAATTAAAGTTGAAACCAAGCATGGATATAGCTAGGGTTGTTAGAAAACAGTTTCTCAAAAAATCAGTGACATCCCTGTGAGTTAACGGCTGAATGAGCACAACATGAACCCCCCAAAATACGCTTTTTCCAAAAAAGCAAAATCTCTGCTTTAATGATGTGTTTTGTGAAAATTACAGAACTTGTTGTTTAAGGAATCTAAAGATAAAATTTAGAGAAGTTGGGGAAAACAATGGTAAAATTAAGTCCTGACCTTTTTGAGTTCATCCTCTTTCTTGATCTCCAGCACACCACCCATCATCATGTCCAGGGCTCTCTCCCTTGCATTGTCTCCCTTCGCAGCCAACTTCTTCTCTTCCTCCAGCCTTGCTTCTTCGTCCATCTTGGCTTGCTGCTCGGCACTTATAAACTTCTCCCCAGTAACCTATGGGGGGTGGAGTGTAACAACAAAACGAGACATATTACTATTAATGTTAAGAGAAGAGAAGGAATGGTTTGAGGATAGAGGATGCACCGAGCAAGGCAAAGTGGAGAGAAGGGGTAGGAGCGATTGCTGTGACAGCTGAATCCAACCATTCCTTTTTCATGGGTACTGGGACAAGACCAAATTTGAAACTTTGTTTTTACTTTCTAAATCTAATTTTAAAGTTGAACTTATGACGGAAATTAAAATCAGAGGGATGTTGGTTCAAATCCAACCTGGGCTCCGTAACACAAAGGTTTGCAATCAATCGCTAAATACCAATGACCAATCAAGATCGTTGTTGCACGCGCACTCTATTTAAAATACCGACT
This sequence comes from Lytechinus variegatus, assembly GCF_018143015.1. Classification (NCBI taxonomy): domain Eukaryota; kingdom Metazoa; phylum Echinodermata; class Echinoidea; order Temnopleuroida; family Toxopneustidae; genus Lytechinus; species Lytechinus variegatus. Next base: position 6,363,398 of record NC_054751.1, read on the forward strand.
GGGAACCGATCGGTGCGGTTCTTTCATACTTGCAATTCATTGCAAACTTTTGTGTTATGGAGCCCATGACACTTGGCATCCAGTTTAACTAACATGTAAGCCATTTGTACAGACCCCCAAAATTAATTCCACCCCAAGTTCAGGATACAGGCCCTAGTTAAAATGAACCTCCTTCACGTTCATTTCACTGCTACACTGTCAATGAAAAAAACAGAAGCGAATCCATTTGACTCTTGCAAATGAAATTCACAGTATTTACCTCTGAATCTTCGACAGTGAGAAGCTTCTCGGGTTTCTCGTCGGCATCCATGACGGGCTGCCAGATTTCCTCGCTGCTGGCGAGGTCGTCGAGGATCTTGGTGATGCGGACGTTCTTCTCCTCGATGCGAGCAATCTCCTGCTCCCGCTGCTTGTAAACCTCATCGAAGATCTTGTTGTACGTCTGCTTGATCCGATAAATAGCATCCTGTGAGAATAGAATCGAAGTGGAAAGAAAGAATCCTGAATGCCATTTGTTTTACATCTTTAACCTTACAATCTTTTAGGAGGCGCGATAGCTCCGTCGGTGGAGCGGGGGATTCGTATTCCGGTGACACGGGTTCGATTCCCACTTGGTGCGCTAGTGCCCTTTGGTAAGGCATTAATCCCCATTACCAGGTCCTTCGGAGAGGACCTTAAGCCATCGGTCCTCTGGTTGCTTGCTTACAAGCATTCATGCTTTCTTAGCAATCAGGTAAAAAAATCTCCACCAATCTAAATTAATTAAAAAAGTGCAAAACAAGACATTGTAATAAAATTTACATAGCCTTTTCTCAAATTCACAAGCAATCAAAACAGTGTCATAATTTCCATTATGGTGACCTCATCTTACCATGAGTAGATTGTTATTCAAATAGCTCGCAGTGAAATATGAGAGGATTAAAGAGAAGAGGGAAAATATATCAAATCAATTTATCATAAAAAAAAACTGAAAACCTAATATTTTCTCTGAAATACCCTTTTGGAATACTTTATGCACTTGGAAAGAAATTACTATTTTTTGTTTACTTCATATTATGCCGCAAAGTAGGCTTTGGGCACATCATAATGGAAATGCACTACATAAATAACAAAATGATGCATATATGTACTAAAAATCAAAGGAGCAGAGATAAAGATGACATTACCTGAAGTAGTACAATTTGGTTGTTTTTCTGCTGTCTGGTGTGGAGTTCAAACTGACTATAGAAGAGATCGTTGGCTCCACCGTACTGGGATCCCAGGGAGCCGGTGATAGCAGCTGGATCCCCTGCTGATTCTCCTTCTTCAGACTCCTCGTCTCCTTCCTCGTTCTCACCAGACTGGAGTAACAAAATTATATAAAACATGGGTATACAATCAGTTGGCCATGTTTTAATAAATTTATATTTCTGGTGTCATGACTTTTGCTCAGGGGATGTTTCGTAAAGCTGTTCATGAAGTTACGCACAACTTGAATATGTTCTTAGCCTTTACATGTACATGTAGGTCATAAATCAGTTATACAGGGATATCACATCGCACAAGAAAGGATCACCAGTCATGCATAAAGTCATTTGTATCTTACGAACAGCTTTATGAAACATTCTCCTGGTCGGTGTTTCATAAAGCTGTTCGAGAGTGAAGAACGACTCTAAGAACGACTGGTGATCCTTCCTTTTGGTAAACGGTATACACCGTTGGCGATGGTTTAGCGTGTAAGGAAGACTCACCAGTCATTCTTGAAGTTGCTCTTAACTTCCGAACAGCTTCATGAAACAGCCCCCCGGTCTTAAAATCCCAGAGGGCTTAGGGTTAGAGTCAGGATTGTAATATAGTTTTCAGGTTCGGAATAATGTAAAGATAAGGATGAAGGTATATTTAGTCTTAGAGGTTGGGTTTTATGTTTGGATTAATGTGCAGAATTTCCATTGGAGCAACCGTCGCCAGAGCATATGTCATGAAACTATATTTCTTCTCATAGCTCTTTAAAGGGAAAGTTCACCCTGAAAACTTTGTTGTAAAAATAGCAAAATAAATAATAAAAAATATTGGTGAAGGTTTGAGGAAAATCCGTTAAAGAGTAAGAAAGTTATTAGAGTTCAAAATTTTGGATTTGTGACGTCATAAACGAGCAGCTGCCCCATGTGTTATGTAATATAAAATGTATGAATTTCAAATTTTGTATGGTTCCTGATGACTTAATTTTGTTTTCTATTCATGATCTGGTGTGAACTGATTTGTCTATTGATATACAAAAGTTACAGTGAAAACCATTTTCAATTTTCTGAGAAAATGACATTTCATTGATTTTTTACCATTCGCTATGTAGGAATGCTGCTCGCATATGACGTCACAAATCAAATAATTGAAATTCTAATAACTTTTTAATTATTTGATGAATTTTTCTCAAACCTTCGGCAATATTTTTCATTATTTTTTCTGCTATTTTTACAATAAACTTTTTGTCAGGGTAAACTTCCCCTTTAAACATGTTTTGATCTTTGAGGCTTCATTTGTGTAGTATTCAGATGGAGGCGAATTGGAGGGTTGGTTTATGGATTGACAAAGCACCGAGTAGGGCAAATGGGGGGATGAGATACTTGTAAGGGCGACTGTCCTGACTACGAGGTGAAGCTGGGCCCCGTCTTACAAAGAGTTAAGATTGATCCGATCACTCGTAACTTTGGACGGCCAGCAACATCATCATCTATCATGCATATATTGGTTCAAAATATTTTCTAGCTATGATGTATGTTCATGCATTCATTGTTTTCTTGAAAATTTACTGCGCTTCTCTGGCATACAGAGGACAGTGTGCAAGTTTTTTGTAGAAAAAAAATGACAATGATTACATAGAGTTACAATTGATTGGATCAATTGTAACTCTTTGTAAGACGGGGCCCTGGTCATCACTGTTCAAAGTTGACAGAAATGAGTGTGATAAAATATCAGGGTCCAGTTACACAAACGTAAGCGATTAATCATACACTCAATAGTTACGATTGATTGTACATTGTAGCCAATGGAATCAATCATGGGAAAATGTTCTACGATCATTGCTAAGCTTTGTGTTACCGACCCCTAGTCTATACTGACTGACTTAGATTCATAGGACAGTATGTCCCTTTGCTCTCAGACTACGGGTAATCCTTTACCGCTCAGTTCCACCTTTGGCTAAATGTAGGCGTTCAAATCTGGTAGGATATCTATTCATTAATGGGATAATACTGAAATTCTTGCAAATAATAGGGGAAAAGCCAAGGCTTTTGATGAAATTAGTATCTCACTTTAAAACTACTACATGATATCTTAGCACTGACTCCATCAGTCATTTGCCTTTTTTTATATCAATCCCATAATGCAAAACAACACAAATGTACAGATAAATCTTCAATACAAATATTGCAAAATATATTCATAACCACTTACTGCGTCTTTCTGGGCTCCCAGTTCAATAATCTCTTTCCTTGCCTGTGTGTAGAGATTTTAAAAATAAAAAACATGTTTTTTTTTTCCTTAATCCACACTGCAAAGAATCACATGCAAGATAGCAAACTGAAAAGTACAAAAATCAAATATTCGAGTGAAATTTCATTGGAGTTAAATATATATATTACCTCCCTCCTTTTTCAGTCAAGGAACATGATTAATTAGATTTTATCCTCAAGTCTAGCCACAACATAAAATGATCCTTTCTCACATTACCAAACGCAATATATCCCTAAACCTCTATGGTAATGCAAAATACAAACATATTGAAATGAACAGACTATCAATGAATATATACAACTTCAAAATGCTGCAACAACAATCGCATATAATTCATAATTATCTTGTTAACTTTAAGCCAAAAGGAATATAAAGCCGATCGCGTATAATTCATATCATGTTGATTTTAAGGCAAAAAGACTATAACATATGAGGATATTCATACATAGGAAGACAAAAGCATTTTTTTTTACTTTAAGCTGCAATCTCACACCGCAATCAATCTGAATTTATGCACTTAAAAAAAGAGATATTTCAAATCAATTTGAGTAACATTTGAATCAATCATAACTCTTTGTAAGACAGAGTTATGGGATGAATTGAATGCAAAAAAATTGACATTGTTACTGATGGAAATAAAGAGTGTAGCAGAAAAAGGCTGAGATGTACTTCCCACTACTTGTTATTGATAACATATGCTGGAAATATATAACACACTGCTCCTTTAACCCTATCTAGGCCGGGGTATTTTGGGAGTTCCTATGGCCGGGGGGGGGCCTCCCAGGCCCCCCCTAAGATCTCGGCCGTCGACCGTGCAATCGCGCCGAAAATTGGCACGCGGGTTGCCTGGGACATAATCTACAAGATTGTATAGTAATTTATTTCATGCGAATCGCTATTAAGTGATTATGCTAATTTATGCGTAATTAGTATGCGAAATCATACTATTTCCTCTAACTGACTAAATAAAGCTCCAAATGTACTAATTTTTTGTATAGAAACTCTTTGTGGTGTCCATAGCAAGTGTACATGAAAAAAATTGTGATATCAAATCATTTTCTTATGTATTATATTGTTTTTTGCAATTTCTTATGTATTTCTTTGTTTTTTTGACCTTTTGTTTTTCATTGTTTTTTCAATGAAATTTGTTTGGGACTCTTCTGTGATCATAAAAAGCATAAAATGAATACATTTAGACCAGCAAAACTGAAAATAATCATACATTTATTAATTTTGGTTGAAAACACAATTTGCATTGACTTTGTACACGAAATCACGCTTTTTTTAGCAATTTTCGGTCTGACATGCACTTACATAATGTTGCGTAATTTCGGAACCACATACCCGGGTGGCGCAAAATTGGTCTCAAAAGTTGCGCAAGACTTGAAAGTAAAAATTCAGTGAGCGGCGCGGTCAAAAAATTTCGCACGACGAAAATATCGTGCGATTCGTTGAGGGGGGGGCCTCGGAGGCCCCCCCCCCCCCGGCCTAGATAGGGTTAATCTATTACAAGACATAATATCTAACAGTAACTTGTACATTACAATCAATGATAAGGTTTTATGAAAGCAGGCATTGATTCAACAAATGATGGTTACTTACAGCCATCTCAGCGACCTCGATGCGTCTCATGTTGCTGACAAACTCCAACTCCTCTTTCTCTTCCTTGCTTCTCTCTCTCATCGGGTAGTTGCTCACCTCCAGAGGGAAATGGAACGCCTAGAACATCAAAACAAAGTGAAAAACATTAACCGTCAGTCAACGTTTTTACCATATTGTCTGTTTTTCATCGTGCATAGAGACACTTCAGTGTTCATTAAGCACTGTACTATTATTAAAAGATAACAGCCTGTACTCTTGAGTAAGGTATACCTTAGACCATGTGCCATGTGCTTAGACTATATGCTAAAATTACGGGGAGCCAGAAATTCAAAAATTCTTCTTATATTGTATATTTCTTATATTTACTATTTTGTTTTCCTTTGCTTTCAAAGTGAAGAAAATATTTCAGTTATCATTCTGAGAGAGTTATACATGATTTGAGTGTCATCAGGGTCAATAAATTGAACATGTACTAATTAATAGAGATTTGTGCCCCAATTGGCTCTCGATAGTTAAATCACAACTTTATACCAGAGTTTAATTTTAATCGAAGTTCAGAATACAGGCCAATGAGAAAAATGAACCTCTCACTAAAGTATAAAATCTGACCTTTTTAGGAGCATATTGAAGGTAAGTCAGAGGGGCAAGGGCAAGGGGGCAGGGGGCAACCGCATTGTTATCGGGGTGGGAGGGATCATTCATCATCCCCCCCTCCTGCATATTGCCTGGTGATCTTGAATTTAAGTTTGTAGAATTTAAAGGATTTTATTGACTCTTTGGCCCATTTTATGCTATGATAAAACAAACAAACCTACACGAGTTATGAACAAAGGTTTCTCAGTCATATCTGTAGTATAGAGTTCCTTTACCTTGATACTGCGACCTTTATTGATCATGGAGTCCCAGCATTCGTTCTTGATGGTCTCTCTCATGTACATCTTGGCCAGGTCTTCAAGCTCCATCTCTTCACGAATCTTTTAAATGAAAAACAAAAACCAAAGAAAAATGTTGGTTAGTCTCCCAACTTTGGACCACAAAGTCTGGGATCGAATGCCATTTCATCCTGTAATAAGATGTTGATCCTCATTTACCACTCTATACTAAAAATTTACCTAAATAAAAACCCAGTAGGAAATTGCCCATGTACACGTACCTAGTCATGCTAGCTTTGCTTCATAAGCCTGGATAACAATACGAAGCACTTAGAAACATTTGTTTTCAGTAGAATATGAGTGTTGTATACTTCCATTATTATTACAATTTCAAAATGCTGACTATTTCTTGGAGGGGTTTCTTTTTTTCACAAGTTTTGCAACTAAAATAAAATCACTCCCGGATATGTGTATGAATAAAGGGAATGGAAATGCGCTAACGTCACAAAAATGGAATCTAAAAATTTCTAAATTCATCATTAGTCATTTATCTTATTTCTTGTTTAACCATGCAACTTTGCAATATGCATTTCTATCAGTACTTTTTAAACAAGTCATTATTCTATTAAACCAAATCAAAACAAATAACTGAAATCTAGAGACACTGTCCCTCTCATTGGAGATTTTTGTCGTCCCACACTAAGGCTTACCTGCTGTACTTGAGCCTCTCCTTCAGCCTGCAGCCTATGCTGTTCTTCCGTGTCCAAATTGAATTCATCATGGCCGAGCTTCTCGATGTCAGGCAAGGTTTCATTCACCTTCATCATATCTTGGATCTATGGGGGGAAGAGACAAATATTATCAGAGGTACACTCTAAGAAACCTCCCCCTCTTCTTTTAATACCCTTTTAATAATAATGATAATATGTCCACTCATATAGCGAAGTTACTATGTGTATATACTCAACTACACTTTGATACTTGGTATATCATTACCCTGGCCATAGCTAAGCCGCCATATTGGCACTAAAAAGCTTCAAGGAATAAATCCTACCATGTATCCATTCACCTCACCTGGGTCAAGTGCAGCAGAATGTGTGTAAATTTCTTGCTATGGGAAATCACTGACTTGCTTGGATTTGAACCCACACCTCTCTGATTGAAAGGACGAGAGTCATAACCACTAGACCACAACACCCTCACATTGTTTCTTAGAGAATATCTCCAACTAGATAGTACTAATTTATTCGTTTTCCAACTCCCTCTTACCGACCTTGATTCAATATTTCTATCTTTTCATTCAGCTAAACATTTGGCACTGTTATTTGTCATTTATTTTCTCTTTGTAATTTGTTCTATATATCTTCATGACCCCCTAAAATAAAATAAGAATGAAAAATTAAACCTACCATCCTACGTAGATCTCTTATCTCTCCTCTCAAATCTTTCTTAACAGTAGCATACTGCTTGTCCTCATCATGGAGAGCCTATTGGATGAGAAGGCGAGTGTGTATAATTAAAAGAATCATCATTATCAGAAAAAGAAACATATTATTGTCATAATCATCCTATCATATTCATCTCCATCATCATCTGCACCATCATCATCCTCATCATTATTTTGTTATCACCAGCACCACCATCATCATCATAACCATCACCATGGTCATCACCACCACCATCATCATCAACCTCATCATAATCTTCACACCATCATGATCCTCATCACCTCATCAACATCACATTCGCTAGCACTGTTCCAAACCTAGTATCATCCCATTAACAACATTATCAATATTGTAGCGAAACAGTACGCTACGGTTTTGGTTATCTTGCTTTTAACGCAGATGGCGCTTTAGCTTTTTGGTGCGTGAGAGCTCAATGATCAACGGATGCAGCACACTGCATGAGGCAGCTCTCAGAGACTATAAATTGCAGAGATTTGTGATGATCTCGTCTCGACACTGGCTCAGGTCATGGTCGGATGGCGAACTCCCTGCGCTCCTCTCCAACTGGGTTGAATCACGCAAAGGATTGAGAACCAACATTGCTGCTTAATACATTTCTACTACTGCCTACCCATAGAGGATATACAGCTCCAATAGAAATCCCCTGTTATTTTATAATTCATCTATTCACACTACCACTCAACACTCCACCCCCATATATTTTGGGAGAACGGAACACGCCCGGGTCTCTACATAATGACCTATACAAGTATAAGGAAACCGTTGCAATAAAGGATGGCGAGCTCATTAATGGATGAAGGTGATAGAGGCAAGGGACATGCCGGCCCCCCAGCATCTAGGACCCATTCCAAGATAGAGTCAACAGTGAGTTACTGCCAACATCATTATCACTAGCATTACATCCACTTAGAAATTTATTGTACAACACTTCAAGGCATTTGAAAATGTAAGTGATAAGCACAGTATACGCAATCATCATCATCACCATCATCTTAAACATCACATCCACTAGCACTTTCCAATCCTATTACCCCCATCAACAACATTATCACTATGGCCATCAACTGCCAATATCATCATCATCATCATCATCATCATCATGATAATCACCATCATCACCACTATCACCATCATCATCATCATCATCATCGTCATCATCACCACCTCCTTCATCATTAGCATCCCATCTACGAGGAGTTTCCTACCCAAAAAACATCACCAACATTTTCACTATGGCCATCAGTTGCCATCATCACCCTTATCATCTTTATCATCATCATTAACATCTCCTCCTCCTCCTCCTCTTTTTCCTCCTCCTTCTTCTTCTTCTAAAAGGTCAAGTCCACCTTAGAAAAATGTTGATTTGAATCAATAGAGAAAAATCAGACAAGCACAATGCAGAAAATTTCATCAAAATCGGATGTTAAATAAGAAAGTTTCGCTTATTTTCAACAAAATAGTATGAACGAGCCAGTTACATCCAAATGAGAGAGTCGATGATGTCACTCACTATTTCTTTTGCTTTTATTTGTTTGAATTATACAAAATTTAAATTTTTATGAATTTGACGATTACGACCTCCTTGCCTGAAGCACAAAATATTAAAATAATGGAATTCCACGTGTTCAGGGAGGAAAGAAACCTCATTTCACATGACAATGACGAGAAAATAAAAATATTTCATATAATAAAATACAAAAGAAACAGTGAGTGATGTCATCAACTCTCTCATCTGGATGTAACTGGCTCGTTTTTTCGTATTTTGTTGAAAATAAGCGAAACTTTAAAATGCCATAACTTTTTTTATTTCACATCAGAGTTTGATGAAATTTTCAGTGTTATGATTGTTGAATTTTCCTCTTTTTATTCGAATCAACTTTTTGTTGGGGTGGACTTTTCCTTTAACAAAACATGTCCCATGAACTAGCACGTATACATACCTCCAGTTCTTTGACATCCATCCATGCTGGGTCACCGGTCAGTGTTGGGGTAGGTGTCATGTAGATTTGGTCCGATTCGATCGCCTTCTCAATAGTCATATTCTACAAAGGATTCAAAGTCAGAAATCCATGAGCATTAAAGGGAAGGATGAATAGACTTTGTTGAGAGTAGAAAACTTTTCAAGATTCAAGATTCAAATATTCATTGTCTGTAAAAACACAGAAATTCGGCCTCCGCTGGCACTAAAATTTACATGACAACACTTATTCAACATTACATACAAAATACAGACATAACATAAACATAAATAATCAGTACAAAAATAACAGTATACAATTCCACCAATTTTCAGCACTCTCGAGCACGCCCATTCATTTCAAAGGTGATTATGTCTTACAAGCTATGCTTTAGCTCCAAACTCAGTTCTGCATAATTGTTATTTCATTTTTAATTCACCGATGACAATGGCCTGTATTCTGAAGTCGGGTTTAACTTAGACCATGGTCTAACTCTGTGCTAAAATTATAGGAAGCCAAACATGTCAAAATTTTGTTTACATTAGATGCTTCACGTGTTAAATGTTCTTCCATAATGTTGAAAATAACATCATATTTATCCTTCCACGACAGTTAAGAATGACTTGAGAGTCAAATGAGCTGATCCATTGAACCTCTAAAGCTAATAATTTATGTCACTACTGGCTATCCATAGCTACACCACAACTTTAAACCAGGGTTTAATGTAAACTTGAGTTCAAGATACAGGCCATTGGGTTTTGTGGAATTTTACTGAATGAAAGGTACAGCATCTATTCCAAGAGAACTACAGTCAACTTTTTTTGGTGAAATAGAATGATCTAAGAAGGTAATGTAATCTAGGCTTGTTATAAACCGTGCCTGTGAGCACCCGGCATATAGCTCAAGTGACCCGATACAACACACTAATGGGGCGTTGCAAGAAACTTGTGATCAATTAGAAGTCTTTTTTCGTTCCCAAAATCAGGCATATGCCGTGCAATTAATTGCAAATTTGCGATTGCTAATCTGCTCAATGAAACAAGGAGTGAAATCTGATTAGCTATAGTTAAAAGTGATCAATCAATTGTAAAATTGCAACAGAATATTTGTGATTGATTGCAAATATTTTCTTGCAAAACCCCCTAAGACAACATCTGCCTGGATGGTGGTACCTTTAGCACGACTTCATAGATAACAGACTGGTCGGGTTGAGATAAAGTTTTTAATAGCAAAATCACTGTTATGTCGAGATAACTACTAAGTTTGGCAAAGGTGCTGATGAATCAATCGTCTCTTGTGAAAGATTAATGCCCTTCTTTTCTCGACTTGAAAGATAAAAATCATATCACCTTCAAGATGGATTCATAGGGCATTAAAGGTAAAGTAAAAGTTCATGGACTTGCCGTATGACTCCATTTTAATTGGAAGGGATACAACTTTGTCCTGTTTTTTTTTTAAAGTTAGGTAAAGGGCCCAAAACTCATGAAAAAGTTCAATTTCAATTATTCTATCTATCATTTTTATCCATCGGCATATAGTGTACTTTTTAATCCAATAAGAATTTTGTTGTAATTTGCTTGGTCAGAAATGCCATTCCAGTACATGTATACACCTACTGTATGTTAGTAATCTAGTGTGACATAAACTGAAAACGATCTTTCAGATTCAAGAAAGATGGGAATTTTCTCAATTTTTTTATAGTTTCCAACAAAACCAAAGTTATATTGAGGAAATATGATAGATAAGTGACCATTTCATGAATAAAAAATGCAAATGTGAAATTTCAGCAACTTTTATTATTTATTTGTTATTTCTTATGTTAACAGGACCATGCTGAAAAACAGTCAATCTGAGGTTGTTATCCTCTATAAAGATATTTTAATAAATAAATCAATTTAGAAAAGTTTTTTTTCATACCATCAAACGATTATCGAAATCTGAAAAGGTTTAAACGGCGTTGAAACGTAATATCAAAGTCATATCAAGCTTACCTCATTAGATGACGAGATGTGCTCGTGGGATGCGGTCCTGGAGCCCACTAGAGAATGAGGACTCCAGTCTCTCATAGACTGCAGGACCTCGTCCTCTCGTTTACGAACCGCCTGAAGCATAGACTTGTGGGAGCGTGCCGCCTCGATGGCAGAGTTGGCCTTGGTCTTCCCCATGGAGTTAAAGCTTTTAAAGAAAAGTCACATACATGAATAGTGTTTATTATTATATGACACGATGTGTAGGTCCTTGTCATTGGAATGGTTGTTTGACAGCAATATCATTAAGCCCTTTTTACAATGATATTATCATTTGTGGAATCTTAGATCATTCATTGAGCAATTTCGGATCCATACCATATTGTCCGTTATGACACAAGTGACTTACACCAAAATGTAAAGTACCTTCTCTCTTATTTCCAAATGCATAAAATTATATCCGTAAAATCTGTTCCATTTTTCCATTTGGTACAAATTTGGGGAAAAATATTCAAGAATATTCATTTCAATAGGTCACAAGGTCACAAATAAGATTTTTTTTAAAGTATAACCCATGATAAGTGCAACAAGCACACATCCATGTATATATAATAATATTGATGAAACATAGGATTAACTAGACTTCAATATAATCATTCTGAATAAATATACATATCTCAAAAAACAAGATACACGTAGTGTTCATTACACTCATAACAGCTAACAGCAATTAAAACCACACACATGTACATGTAAATCATTAGAGGTATCACATTGCCCATTTCCTAATACTTACTGTACATAATAAAGAAGCAATCACATACATCATTAATAACATACTCAAACCCTGGACATCAAACAACATACATATATATATATAAATCTTTTCATCTGTTGATACTGTGTAAAAATGTGAAAATTTGTCAAAATCAAAGCTGCCAACTTTAATATTCACTTTTCAGGGAGAATTACTAAGAAAGAAAGGAGATCTCTCTCTATTACACACTTTAATTTAATGAAAGAAATAAATATATGAATAGGGAAGATATTGAAAATCTTCAGCTTTTCACTTGAATATCAGTAAAATTTCAGTGAGTCTCCCCGTTAATCAGGGAGGCTTGTCAGTCCTGTAGAATACTGACAAAAATTGTTGAGGACATTAAATTATTAACAATGAGATCTGCAACCAAAATTTCAAATATAATGATTAAAACAAAGGTCAAGATTCCTACAGGGGACCGTTTCATAAAGTTATCAGCACTAACAAGCTACAAGTATCTATCTCCGACAGTTACCATAGTAACAGTCAGAGGCTGGTGCCTCTCGGCCAATCAAAAGTGAGGATTTCACTGAAACGGTCAGCACTGACAACTTTCATGAAACACCCCCAGGAAATAGAAACGTGCCCACCACCAATCCCAACACCACATGCATGTACTATTTCACTTCCCATGGAACACACCATCTACCTATTCATACTATTCCAAGATGCATGATGATGATACAAAGAGCATGAAAGATGAAAAATAAAAGATGAATCTTCACATTCGTGAGCAAAATTTGTAAGAGAGCAATGAAAATAACTTTGTGGTAAAATGACTTTTGCAAGGAAAATATCATTCATTGATTTTTTTAGCCAATCATATGACCAAATATCTACAATACAAAGCATTGAAATACACTATCAGTTTGTTTTATTGAATTCACTGTTAATCAATAGTTTGGACAGTCAGACAGTGACATGTATATCAATAAATGACATAAATAGAGAAATGTGAAAAAGAAAAGAATGTGTGGAGTGAGTGAATAAAAGAAATGTGAATTTCCATCAAATAGCTCGACTATTGTCCCATTCCCACCCAAAACAATCTGCTTCATCTCTCCAACCCATTCGTAATTCTTTCTCCAATGAGCATGAGTCACGAAAGATACATGTATTACATTGTAGATGGAAAATTTTATGTTCACCTGTATTCATAATTTTCAACAACGAATATTTTGTCATTTACTAGCCTAAAAAATAATAAAGCCCATTCGTAATTCTTTCTCCAATAAGCATGAGTCACGAAAGATACATGTATTACATTGCAGATGGAAACTTTTATGTTCACCTATATTCATAATTTTTAACTACGAATATGTCGTCATTTACTAGCCTAAAAAATAATAAACCACCCATGGATAAAGAAAGTGATAAAAGAAATTGTTCCCTTGATAAATACTGCAGGAACAGCTTAATAAGAAAAACTCTCTGGATCAAAATGTTCAATGACCCTTTAGAGATTTCAAAGTGTAATGCCTTTGTAGAACATGTTCTGTATGAGTAACGTCAAATTCAAGATATTCATGAAAAAAGAAATACATGAAGTTTGTGCATATATGGTTTTATTTTCTTGTATGGGAGGATTAATAAGGATAAGCATCTGAATTTCAAATTTCTATGAGGCCTATTTAATTTTGTTACCTACATTGTAGTATTAACCTCTAATGATATAGAAAACAGTGCACTCAGAAATGCTCTTATTTAAGCCCCGAATAAATGCTTTGTATTATTACATATTTAATAATGACGACATTTACAGGGCAATTTATATTGATGTTTCAGAGGACACAGGTGGGCTGACAACTAATATAAACAATAGATTCATTAATAAAAACAAAATTAATAAACTACACTTGTAAAGAAAGAAAGGTGAGTTGTATTTAAGTAAGGATTTGAATATATTTTAATAGAAATATTTACAGAATGTTTACCCGTCTTTTAACAATATTGCCTTTTTTGTGACCGGAATCAACAGTAGAGGCCAATCACATATTCGAGATTCATTATCAAATGCTATATTTAAGAAGAAAGAAACAAACTTACTTCCATGCATAGCACGTCATGGTCCCATCCTGAGCCCCTGTGGTCAGTACTTGAGTGGCATCTTGGGTCAAGCACATCCGATGAACGCCGCCGGTCTGGAAGCTGTGGCAGTGGATATTGAACGGGTTCTCCATGGCGTCCGTGCTTCGGATGGTCATCTTGCCGTCGGGGGAGGCAGAGAGGAGCCAGCGCTTGTGGTAGGAGAGGAGGAGGGTGCCGCCGGCCAGGTCGTGGACCGGGTAGTCCGCTTCCGACTGCAGCTGGCAAGCTTGAACGTTGTTCTACAATGAGAATTCAATTTCAATCAAACTGACGTTATCGCACCAGGTGGCTCTGCCATATTCAGTTCTCTTGGGATAATAAAAAATCAGGCTGACGTGTGGGAAAGTTTGACGACTAGGAAGAGACGAATCAAGCATTTTTACATAACACGATGTAAATAATTGCTTGGACTTAAGGAGCAATTAGATATGGAAGATTGATTCATGCAGACTTAATTTTGTTTCATTCATTAAAGTAATAATGTGACATTCCTTGAAAATTGAAAGGCAACACACACATACAGGTAAAATGATATGAAATGTAAGTGTATCTTATTTTTATTTACAGATACACTGTACATTGTGCCTTTTAAAAAATCAAGAGAGAAAAAAAATCAGAGAAAAGTAGGAAGGAAGGAAGGATGGAAGGAATGGAAGAAGGAAAGAAAGGCCGGAAGGCAGAAAAAAACAAAACGAAAGCATGTATTAAAGAGAGAAAGCAAACAAAACAAAAAAAAAGCAACATACCTGTTTTGGTGGTTCTTTTGGAAGAGTCATCTTCTGGATCTGTTTGTTGATGGACAGGGTGTAGACTTCTCCACCAGACCCTACTGCGACACTCATTGCTTGGCTGGGAAGTGTCAATACCATCTTCTTCACGATGTCTTCCTTAAAATCACAGTTGGGACTGGCTAGGAGATTGGACAAGTCTAACACGGAACAAAGGAGGATAAGAACTTGTAAATAAAAGACTTCCTTTTAGCACGCTACGAGTGCCAGTAGTACTGGATTGGTGATTGATTGGTAGTGATTTTGTACCTGATTGCTAAGAAAGCATGAACAAGCAAGCAACCAGAGGACCGACGGCTTAAGGTCCACTCTAAAGGACCTGGTAATGAGAATTAATGCCTTACCAAAGGGCACTGGTGCATCAAGTGGGAATCGAGCCTGGGTTACTGGATTTCGAAACCCCCGCTCTACCAACTGAGCTATCTGAGGAGACAACAGAATCCAACCAAAATTTTATCTGCCCAAGAATTAGTCGTGTTTAATAGTGATCTCCGACAAGTGCTACAAGTCAAAATGGAGAACTTTCAAGGTTTTGGTACATTAGGTACATGTATTATAGCTATGCTCTTGTAAACAACTCTCATCTTTTGAATATAACTTTCTCTAATGTAATTCTTTGTTAGCTATTCTTATTTTGCTAAATAAATTCTATACTTGTTACACTAAATTGAAATAAGCATATGGGCATTTTCACGGTAAACGGTACACAGTACAATTTTCCCCCCCATTTTTATTTGTGTGTATGATTATCTTTAAAACAAATGATGGAAGTTTGCTTCAGCAAATGATGACAAATGATGGGATTTTGCTAAAGCAAACTCATATTATTTGATGTTTTAGAGATCTTCATACACACAATGAAAAGTGTGTAAAATTGTGCCGTGTAACGTCCGTTACCGTGAAAATGAACCTATACAGAGCTGCCAAACTGAACAAGTACATTTTAGTATTTTCAAGGCTGAAAATCAGTATTTTGGTGAAGAAATTAGTATTTTCACAGGAATACCATAGGACAACACATAAACTGAAACTTTAGAAATCAGTATTTTGCATGAAACCATCAATATTCTTCTCTATTTTCAGTACTAAATACGGAAAATCAGTACTACTTGGCAGCTCTGCCTATATGCAATACAAACAACCTAACACAACATTGGTGACAGCATATGTGATAAATTTCCACCAAAAGAGTGACAATCAATAAACATAATGCTGAAAGAATTTGCAGCAGTAACTCCTCCATTCTCGTAAAGTGAATTTTCATGAATCTCATGACATTGTATTGGATTTTCTCACCATCTGCCAAGTTTCCAGGAACATCAAAGGCCACAAGCTTGTCGGCGCCGGTGTTGACGGAAGAGTCGGTGTTGAGGAGAGCCACCACCTTGACCGGTCCCCGTTTCTCATCAATGCTCGTGGCGATGCTCACCACGTTACCAGTGACAGCTAAAGAATAATAGCAAAGATGAATGTAAACAGGAAGGGTCAGGTTTCATGAAGCTTGTTATGACTGATTACTCCAAGTAGTCTATGACAAATCCCCTTCAACCAAACAATTAATTTCCAACTCTTTTTATGAACTACACTGTAGCATTCTCCAGCACTCATTAAGGTAAGACTGAGAGCGACTTGGAGAGTAGAATTTAGATGTGTGTTTCTTTCTGTTTTCGGGAGGCCCAGCATCATAAATGGTAGGTCAAGGCCCAGGTTTCATGAAGCTTGTTATGATTGATTGATTATTTCCAGAAGCCTATGACAAATTCTCTCATACCAAACAATTTCAAACTCTTTTATGAATTACACTGTAGCGTTCTAAATCCATGTTCAAGCACTCATTTAGGAAAGACTGATCAGGACTTGGATAGTAGAATTTAGATGTGTGTTTCTTTAGTCAGGCCTGGCACCCAAGTGTCCTCTCAGTCTTTTTAATTAACGATGTGATGACCAAATATAATCATACGACAAAATGATTCATATGGGGATACAGGCAATTTTTCTAGCTCATTACCAGCTTACTCTGCGGCCATCTTTCTGCCCGAGATGGTCCAACCACGTAATCTATTGTTATTTTTGTTACCACAAAGAATATCTGAAGCTCTCATTCACAACACTACACACATTACCGGACAAGGTCGGAATTCAGTGTGCAGGCCCCTTTATCGTGTAACCTGGGTAGACTGAATATCCTAAGCAGACTCAATGACACAGAGGTAAATCTCCAATTTATAGCATGGACTACCTTAATAGACCCTTTATTAGTCTACAGGCCTGTGTCACTTTGTCTCTGAAACTTACGAGTCTGTGCAAGGATCTTGAATTCCGTCGAAGGTCGCGCGTCGGTGGCAATAATATGACCATCCTCGCCGGCAGAGAACAGGAAGCGTCCCTCAGTATCGTAGCTGATATGATTGACCGGCATCCGATGGACGTGGTGCTTCTTGACCACGCGCGGCTGCTCCATGCGCGAGGCGTCCACGAAGCAGATATGCCCAGACAGTGTACCTACGGCAACAGTGCTGGAGGACGGGCTTGCTGCGATGCATGACGCCTGGATTAGTAGTAAATAGATTAAAGGGGAATTATCCCACCCATCAGCAAACAGAGATCATGTCAAAATTTCATTTTTATTCGTTGAAAGGTTTTTACATTATTCCTCATGTTTTGATAATGTTCTGAACATTAAAAAGTATCTATTTGTTTTTATCAACATTAAAAGCCCTAATAGTCCTACCAAAGACACGTTAAAGGTAACAAGAACTTTGTGAATAGCGTGTGACATATTGAAGAGCCGGCGCCTTTGACTGTTTTTACAGATAAGTGGCACTATACAAATGCTGATCATCGTCATAATAATCATCATCAAAAACAGTAGTTATCAATTTATGTCCGTAGAATAGGCCATTGCAACAGCTAGGTGATTACAATATGTTTTGAGAAATTTTACATATAGTTGGGAAAGGGTAACAAGTGGAATGCCTCTGGCCGTCTCACCTGCACCACGCAGTTCAATATAGCAGCAGTGCTGACTTTGAATACTACTCTAACTCGCACAAGATGTTCAGTGATACATGGTTACTCTTATGTCCACTTTTTATGAACTAGACCAATAAACTTACAGAGATATGATGGTTATTCAACAAAAAACCCCAACATGGCCAAAGTTCATTGACCTTACATGACCTGTGACCTTGATCATGTGACCTGAAACTCGCACAGGATGTTCAGTGATACTTGATTACTCTTATGTACAAGTTTCATGAATCAGATCCATAAACTTTCAAAGTTATGATGGTAATTCAACAGATACACCCAATTCGGCCAAAGTTCATTGACCTTTGACCTTGGTCATGTGACCTGAAACGTGCACAGGATGTTCAGAGATACTTGATTACTATAATATCCAAGTTTAATGAACTAGACCAATAAACTTTCAAAGTTATGATGGTAATTCAACAGATACCCCCAATTCGGCCAAAGTTCATTGACCCTAAATGACCTTTGACCTTAATCATGAGACCTGAAACTTGCACAAAATGTTCAGTGATGCTTGATTACTATTATGTCCAAGTTTCATGAATCAGATCCATAAACTTTCAAAGTTATGATGGGAATTCAACAGATATCCGCAATTCGGCCAAAGTTCATTGACCCTAAATGACCTTTGACCTTGGTCATGTGACGTGAAACTCGTGCAGGATGTTCAGTGATACTTGATTAACCTTATGTCCAAGTTTCATGAACTAGGTCCATATATTTTCTAAGTTATGATGACATTTCAAAAACTTAACCTCAGGTTAAGATTTCGATGTTGATCCCTCCAACATGGTCTAAGTTCATTGACCCTAAATGACCTTTGACCTTGGTCATGTGACATGAAACTCTAATAGGATGTTCAGTAATGCTTGACTAACCTTATGGCCAAGTTTTATCAACTAGGTCCATATACTTTCTAAGTTATGACGTCATTTCAAAAACTTAACCTCAGGTTAAGATTTGATGTTGACGCCGCCGCCGCCGTCGGAAAAGCGGCGCCTATAGTCTCACTCTGCTTCGCAGGTGAGACAAAAATGAAACAATAATATTGTGAAATATTAAAAAAAAACAGACTGACAGACTGACAGTATAAAGCAATTCAGATTTTTCACTTACGGTTGTGTTAACAGAAACACTTCCAATGACGCGACTGTCCTCGAGGCTCCAGATCTGGACTTCTCCATTCACTCTCACAGACTGAATGGATAAAAACAGAAACCATGTTCACATGTACTAGTATTATGCAAAAATAGGGGATCATGTCATCAAAATTTGCCATCCAACAAGTTGAACATACATGTAAATTATAAATAATCATCATGTATTATTATTATACCAATTACTGGGATACACATATTTAATGCCCTATCATATAAAAACATTTGATTAAATTACTTTCCTCAGAAATTCTGATACATGGTCTCATCACCCCAATGACAATGTATCATTAAGTTTAGACACCTCTTTTCTGTTTTTATTGGAAAAGGGCAGTGTACAATATGTATATCTAGTAAAAATATCAAGTTATTTATGGGGAGGCAAACTGACCAACATTTTGTGTAGTCTCCCATTGCAGTGTCATAGAAACTACTGGTCCTGAAATTATACATTTTAAGACAACCATGAATTAGCCAATAATTTCATTCATAAAGAGAAATCAAATGTTTTAAGAGGAAAGTACTTGTCTTGCTACTCAATAACGGTAACATTAGTGTGGTATGAATGTATTGACTGGTTAATTAGTGTAGGCCTGTATTACAAGACTACACAGTGTTGCAATATGCTGGCCAGATTTGAGTCGTTAAGGACTTGAGCTGGCGCTACTCAAGCTGCTGGTTCGTTTCTGCTTTAAAGGAAAAAAATGTTGGATACTTACCACACAGTGTGTTGTACCTGGGGCCAGCACTGACACACCTACAAAGTTACCGAAGTGAGATTCCACAACGGGCTCAGCCGTTCCTGGATTGGTGTGGTCATACATGTGAATGGAACCCTGCATTAATGGAGATACCAGTATACAGACACAGTTAGATCCATGCTTACGATTACTCTGAGACCTGAAACCTTTTCTGATAGATTTAACAGCTGAAATATAACTTGTATCCAGCATGGCAGATGTAGCTCTTTAGCATTTTCAATTTGAATGATATGTTTCTTTCTACTGCATAAAGGCTAAAACATAGTGTTCTATGCATAGAATCACTAACTAAATAAATAATTTCAAAATAAAGTGAAGTGGTAGTCCACCAAAAGTTGGCTTTGAATTGAAGAATTTGATTTAAAAAATCAAACAAAATTAAATGCTGAAAATTTCATAAAAATCATATTAATCACATACTGTATATGCTAAAAATAGTAATAATTATCAGTACATAAATTTTTTTTCTCCAAATATGTTTGCCAGTCCCAGACTAGGTGAATGAGTACTTGACAGGATTAATTCCTTGATGCGCTGCATGCTGGGAATGGAAGCCACAGGTAATGGTAATAATAGATAACGATAGCAGTGCAACACAGAATAGATTATTTGTACATAGACAGGGCTATATCAAATCATCTTACCTTGGAACTGCCAACGGCAAGCTTGGTGTAGGTCGTAGACCAGCCTAGCGATGAGATCGGGCAGCCTATCGTGAAACTATCCTGGACCTGGACCACGTTCTTAGTGATATCCAGACATCTCAGAATCCCATC
The DNA here is from genome assembly GCF_018143015.1 of Lytechinus variegatus. Taxonomy (NCBI): domain Eukaryota; kingdom Metazoa; phylum Echinodermata; class Echinoidea; order Temnopleuroida; family Toxopneustidae; genus Lytechinus; species Lytechinus variegatus. Next base: position 6,384,178 of record NC_054751.1, read on the forward strand.
GTCTCCCCCACAGAACAGACCGTCGCGGTGAAGAGCCAGAGCAGCCATGCTTCCCTCGGTTAGAACGGAACCAGGGTTTACAGATTTGTCTTCACCATCTATACAAATTAAAATATATTTTTTCAGTGAGCCTCTCTTTATAACGTATCTTTAGTTCTTCTTATTGCATAAAGCCGATGCTCGGTGACATCAGCAATTGATATCAACATCCAGGGTAGTTTCTGGGACATCCGGTAGCAGTTAGCACAGCATTTCAACAAGGCTACCGTTTACAGCTATCAAGCTAAGCCGATTGTGAAAGTGCAAAATTCATTGTTTCTCTAGCTCCAAGAAATTATTAAAGTGTGTGAGAATAATCATGATTTTATTTGAGCAGTTCAACACTGAAGGGATTTTGAACAGTCAAGGTGTTCTTCATAGAAAAATCACTGGTTCAAACAAAAATGTATTTTGTTCAAGCATCCAAGTTCAGCTCTATGACAAGCTGTCACTGTGATTGTTTCTATGGGATATAGAACTAGAAATATCACTGAAGGTGATTAATACCCCCGCCCTATGGCGTTACCATGACGAATATTTGTGCAAACTTTCATGAGCACTGGCTAAAAACTGGGGAAGTACTTTGGTCCACATGGAATTTTCCTGGATTTTAGGCAATAGTATGCAGTTACCATGGTAACATTAAAATGTATCATGTTCATATTTACTACAAGAGCAATGTGTGAGCCAAATTTCATGAGAATTGGTTAAAAATGGAGGAAGTAGTTTGATGCGCCTGATTTGCAACGGACCAACTGCCTGACTGTACGCTGATTCCTATATACACCCTTCAAACTTTGTTGGCAGGGGTACAATAAAGATTGCCATGAGACCATACCTTCTGGCATGCTAGGCATGCGTTTGTCCAGAGTGCTGAGGAGTGACACTTCCCTCCTTAGACTGGTGGTGCTGGCGGTAGGTCGGGCAAGGGTTCTGATGTGGTTCAACTCGGTATCCACCTTCAGGAGTTGACCCTCTTGGCAGCCACAAAACAGATCGCCAGTTGGTGTCCAGCAATGCGAAGCAGGGACGACCTGGAGGGGAACAAGCAAATGGACCCATTAACAAACATATTTTTAATCGCATGCATGCTTTTGAAATTCGGGTTATTCATGTCTGAAAGCTTGTCATTAGCTTACCACACAAATTAGCCCATATTCCGAATGCAGGTTTCATTTAAACTCTTGTCTAAAGTTGTCTTTAAATCATGACACAAATCTTAACACCAGGGTCCCGTAACACAAAGGTTAGCGATTGATTGTATGCTTGATTTTTACGATTGATTGTATATTGTAGTCAATGGAATCAATCGTAGAAAATGTTCTACAATCATTGCTAAACTTTGTGTTACGGGGCCCAGATATTTTATTTATCATTTCGTCGCACGCACCACGAACCGTCCTATCTGGGCTCTTCAATGTGAAAGTTAGTTTTGCAGAAAACGCATTTAAAGAAAAGCTTTTTTAAAACCAGCAATAAGTGCACCTGCAAGGACAGCAAATTGTTTACCGGTGTCTTTGTTTAAAAGTTCAGGTTCCAAAGTTTCATCCCGTACCTTCACATTTTCTTGAAGTTAATTATTTACGCTACAGTGGGCATTGTAACAGAGAGGATGGTTAGTGGTGAAATCGCGAGGCGCGATAGCGCACTGTATTTGCGCAGAGAGGACGGTTCGTGGTGCGTGCGACGATTTGACACCAAAATCATTCATACCATCTGATAAAGTCCTACCTTTCTACTGTTCTCATCAAAGATTCCTGCATCGAAATCGACAGCGAGGTCGCCCACCAGTCCGGCCACAGCTGCGTCATCCAGCTCCAAATCATACGGGATAGCTGTATAGTGAGAGGCTGCCCGGCTTGGTAGTCGAGGGTGGGGCGTGGTAGCGTCGGGGCCGTTCTCATAGGGAAGGGTGAATTTGCTGATTGAGAAGGCAGAAGTAAAAATGAAGATTCTTACCTATTTATTCTTAAAAAAATAACCCTTGTGTTATCTTCTCAAAAGACATAGGATCAAGTTTTCTGACAGGGTTTGATATTCAAAATATCAGGACAATGAATAGGGTATGGAGTTGTATTTTGGGGTTTGGTTTTAAGGTTTGTTGAAATTACAGATTTTCATCAGATTAATTCCTGGCAGAGCAAATGTCATGAAATTACTGTTTTACACCAAGGAGATTGATTATGGTTAAATTATACATGTGAAATAATCTAAAAATTGTTTGAAGATAGAAAAAAAAAACTTCACACCCCTTTAATGTACTTTATCTTTTATATAAAGCAAAGTATCCAACAACTGTATTCAAATTAAGTTTAATATGTTTGAAACAAGCACTTCTACATTGACAATGCTTTTTGGCACTGAACATTTAATGTTTTACAATCCACATTTACTGTTGTAATCAGATAACTAGATATAAAACATGCTCTTACAAGCTGTCTTCAAGTGTAAAGTTTTTCATACTCCATTTTTTTTGTCATCATGCACAGTCAATTGTACAAAAATGTCTCACATATTGATTGAATTCTCATTGCGCAAACTTGGAAAAATTTGGTAATACATCATGGTCTTAGCATGATTATTCCTGGGTTGGAGGAGACATGGGGGGGTGGATGGATGGATGGATGGGCGGGTGGACGGAGGATTGGTGGGTAGGCGGACGGACAGACGGTGGGTGGGTGGTTGGGTGGATGGATGGATGGATAGATGAATGGATGCTTGGAACGAGGAATATATGAGTGGATAGATTTAATGGATGGAGAGATTTGACGGATGGATGAAGGAAGAAAGGAATAAATACATACCTTGGAGTCAGGTGATACATGGTATCAGCTTGCTCAATGGTCCATACATTGAGCTGTTTAGGTCCTACCACACACAGTTTATGCCAGTCGGTTGGGTTGAAGGAGACTTGGGTTGCACTCAAGCCGTTCATCATCTCAGTAACCAGAAGCTGTCCAGACTCCCAGTTCCTGAGTCAACAAAAGAAGTAATTTCAATCAAGGTTTATTGTAATAATAATAATCCTTATTTCATTGTTCAAAATCGGAATTAAAAAAAGAAAACCTACAAAACTTAATTCTGGGCAATTAATCTTGGACCCGGCAGTTGCTAAGCAATGCCAGATTGATGATGCTTTGCTCTATTCCTCAAAGCGTTGAATGCCATACAGGATAGCAGTGACCGTCCGAATGTCTTATGGTCCAAAGCTCTCAGGATTAAACTACAGAGTTTATTTCTCTTTCCATGGTTTAAACCAATAAGTATACATGAATTCATATAACAAAAGTTTATATATTTGAATAAACTATGGTTTAAAGCACATGACTGATTAAAAGATCAAATTATAGCATGAGCCATCACTATGAAATAAACAAATGCCACAAACCACTAAAACTCAATAGTGAAGTTTCTAGACGACACTGTTTTGTTCCTTCAAACTTAAATTACCAATGGGTAAGTCAGATAACTCCTTCAAATAAACCAGCAAAATAAACTGACATTATCATACCGTACTTACCACAGAAACACAGAGAATTCTGGAATCCCCGAGCAGCTCACCATGTATGGATGTGTGTAGGAGAGAGCGATGGCCGAGTATTCTAACTTTGCTCCCCCTGCAATATCAAGCAAAATAATCCTTTTAATTTGCCATGACAACAGTTTCTTTTCTTTTATTATTTCAAAGAGGTCACATGTGATTGTATAATGATAATACAACTTTAATAGGAAGCACCTTCAATCCCTCAGCACTCTGCAGAGCACTGAATGCCAAAATTACCATGATTCAGGGGGAAAAAATACACCAGGCTGGGGGTTAATTTTGCCCTCAAAATGCTCAAAAGCGCCCTAGAAACTAAAAAAAGGAGCCCTGGCAAATCCCCATTCTTTGTAACGTTGAATCTTATCCAAAGTTGCAGACGTACTTGTACTATAGGCAATAAGTAGCTCCTGAAAAAAAATATATTATTTGCCTACCATGATACCATGTACTTGGTAATAGCTTTAACCCTCTTCCAATCGACACACAAGCATTCAAGAAATTATACCCATTTACTACATGTATGAGTGGAGTAAAGTAAAATTTGGGCATAGGGATTATTTTCCCTTTATATAATCATAACAAAGTCATGAATTTGAGGAGCTTCAAATACTTTGAATAAACAAGACATGTTTCTAGCTTTCATTGTCAGAAATCTGAAAAAAAAATGTTAACACTTTAGATTAAAAACCTATTTCCCCATAGGCATACAAAATTATTCATCTGTTTCTTTGTAACTTGTGCACTATTTCATTCATCTCAAACTTTTGATTTCTTTTTTCCACACTTTCTGTAATTTACATTTGAATAAAATTTGTATTTGCTACTTCTCTGGAATATAGAATAAATAAATGATATCAACAACAAAAGGTCATACCTTTACATTCTGCTCGCTTGGCGAGGGATGGATAAGAATAAACAAAGATCCTTGGGTTGAGGCACATCTCCGAGAAGGCTATCAGATGCTGAGTTCCGCTGACAGCGAGGGCGCCCACTCCATCCCCAGGTGAAGGGAAGACCGTCTCCTTGTTATTGGTGATGTCAATAAATTTGATGTTGTTTCCACACACGTGACAGAGCGTGTTCTTGTTGACAAAACTTGCCTGGGAGCCATTGTAACCCTGTGCCCATCTACAGATATAAAAGAGATTATATTATATTTTATTGGCTAATGCAAGTATTTTACAATTCATGATATTTATCAGCCGATTGAAGTATTTCCTTTTTTATTTAAATTGGCACTGCTCATGCTATCGTCGCCCTCTCTTTTACGCGTCTTTAGGCTACAAACAAAGACCGAAATATGGCGACAAGATCATCTGCGAGTATCTGCTCACCTTCTTACATGATTTTACTTAATTTTTGTATTATTTTTCGTGTAAAATGGGGGGAAATGAACTTCTTTTCCATTTACAAAATTGTGTGATAAGTACATGTAAGTTAAACAAATTAGGTATTTTGGAGCAACATTGTTGTCTCCAAAATACTTGGTACGTGTGGGCCTATGCTATGCCGTCCCAGGCTTCATGGGGAGTACATCTAACACCCGACCCCCCCCCCCCCATCCTACGTGTGAGTGGGCTTGCCTAGCCAGGAGGCTTCTAGAGAGTAAAAATCATTTACTAACGTAAGGTTACTCTCATACGAAGCCAGGGCTTCTATTCTATACATGTGCGTGTACTGTAGGCAGCCAAAACCTGAAACTTTCGCCCCCGAGATTTCTACTTTCTCTCTAAAAGATCTAGCCCTAAATCATGTACATGGGATACAACTTCATTTCCGACATTTCTATGCTATGGATTTTATTTTTAGACAAGAATTCATTAAAAAAATGACAGAAATATCATGAAAAGAAGGAAGAGACTTGCCCGATGTTTACGCCGCCATCTTGTTTTCTATTGTTCTTCACCCACGATACGGACGCTTGCGTCGCGTAACGTGGGTGAAGAACAATAGAAAACAATTCATGATAATTATTGAGACAATACATTGTAACTATTATTACAATAATAATAATTATTTTAAAATTATTATAATAACAATTGCAATGAAAGTAATTATAATTGTAATAATTACTGAGACAGTAATATTGATAAGTCATCAATAATAATGATTATGAAAATAATTATAATTATAAAAATAATCATAATTACAATTAAAGGCCTTATAATTATTGAGACAAAGTATTATTACAATAATAACTATAATTATAATGATAATAATAATGTAAGTAATATCATTGTAATGATTAATGAGACAGTAATATTGATAAGTCATCAATAATAATCATTATCATAAAATTATTTTAATAATAATTATACAAATTTATAATCATAATTATAATTAAAGGCCTTATAATTTTCGAGACAATAATAATTATTTCAATAATAATTATTATGAAATAATTATAACAATTATTACTATAATGATAGTAATTTGATTGTAATAATTATTTAGAAATTAATATTAATGAAACAAAAATAATTATTATTATGATAATAATCATAATAAAAATTGGGACAATAATGAAAAACGATGATGAGACAATAATAATATCAACAATTTTATTGAGACCACAATAATGAGATAATAGACAATTGAAATCAATCTGTTTTTATTTTTTTCAAGAAATCCTAAGATTATTATTTTAATTCTCTTCTTTGATTACAAATTATATTTATTGAAAACTTAATTTCTAATGTTCAAGCAAAGAAAATCAATATCAAGTCATGTTTACCCTGTGCACAAACCTACCACAGCCAGGCAATTTCCCCCAAAATAGGCTTAGGTTAGGTGTAGATTTTTGGATAGGGGTATAGTGTAGTTGTCGGGGGGGAGGATAATTGTCCGGGGGGTTGGGGGAGGGTAATTGTCCGGGGGTGGGGGAGGGTAATTGTCCGGGGGTGGGGGTAATCGTCCAGGGGTAGTTGCCCTTGAACCAAAGACATCATATGCCAATATGTCAAATCAATCTGAGTAGGCCTACTTTAAGATAAATAAAAAGATTGTACAAATTCCCCATATTAAAGCTATGTGTTATAAATGTGCCATGCCCAAAACAAAGAGAATAATAAGATTTCGCAATCTTCTTTTGTCCACAAATCACAAAGATGACAATAACTCGACTTCTAGATATCGGAATTTGAAAATTCAAACAGTTTTGTGAATCGTAGATATTGGGCCTCATGATTGTGAGCCTATCAAATATGCTGGAACAACCTTTCTTAATTTTCACCTGAAGTGCCTATGTATAGAATAGAAGCCCTGGCTTCGTATGAGATAGACCAAAATCTTCGGTCTCTGTTTTGTTGGTTGTTCAGCTGAACTTCGTTGGCTTCACTCACCAAATACAGAGACCGAAGTTCTAGCGCGATCTGTACAGGGGACTCAATGGCCATATGTTTATGTACTTAAGATCGGATAAAACGGGGAAGTGAATTTGCGCGACAGCCAAGGTAAGTCACTGTTTTTTTTACTTTTTTTGTTCCTTTTAACTTCATTTTTCTCTGTTTTTTGGCAATTAATGCCAAGACAGGCAAGAGGGAATATAAATTTGCATTTTGGTCACGTTGTCGTTAGTTTTCAAAATTTTTATTCATTAAGACAAAAATTGAAAAGCCCCGATGGGGGGATTTTGCATTGCAAGTCCCCTAATGGTGGCTGCACGATACTTTTTATTTTAGTGGGCCGTCTGTGTACGAGGAGAAATTAAAAAAATGTTAGAAAACTCCTCGAAACAGACGGCTGCCAGCTGTCTACGTATGAGAGTAACCTTACGTTAGTAAATGATTTTTACTCTCTAGAAGCCTCCTGGCTAGGCTTGCCCTGCCCCTGGCCTTGGCAATTGCCCGTGCCCTTGCTTGGCTCTCCGCGGCAGGCAACACTAGTTTGACGCCGCCGTGGAACCCCCACAGCACCAGGAGCTAGTTCCCGTACCGTACCGGTAGGCGGTACACATGTACAACGGCATCGAGCTCAACCTCAGCTAACGTAACGCTTGCACAGCACAGCCAAATTTTCGAGAAGCAGCAGCTCGGGTTATTTAGCTCGCCACAATCAAACTTTTTGTTTTCAATACTCACTTGACATCTAATGTTCCGACTGAATCCATTCTCTATTTGAAAATTCTTTTCATTAATATGAACAACAGCATCCGATTAATATTTTTGTCTTAAAATTCGGGAAATGGTGTGAAATTTCCCCCAAAGTTTCGCTTCTCGTTGCTAAGCACGTACGCACGCACGCGTGCGCTGAGCGCGCGCACTCGCTCCGGCGCGGCGCGCAGCGGCCGCGCTCCAGTCGAGTCGTTGATTACAATGATTTTCAGTATAATAGCATATAGGACTTGATTGATTGATTGATTCATTCATTCATTCATTCATTTGATTATCTATTTATTCATTTGTTTATTCATTTATCAGTTTATTCAGCTCAGTCGGTAGAGCGGGAGTTTCAGATCCCAGTGACCCGGTTTCGATTCCCACTTGGTGATATAGTGCCCTTTGATTTAATCCTCATTACCAGGTCCCTCAAAGAGGACCTTAAGCCGTCGGTCCTCTGGTTGCTTGCTTACAAGCATTCATGCTTTCTTAACAGTCAGGTAAAAAAAAATCACCGACATTTACTATTAGACCTACCTTTTACCATTTATTTATTTTTTTAATTTATTCATTCATTTATTTATTTATTTACTTTTGTATTTACTGGTTGTTTCCCGGATCGTTGTTCGTATTTTGTCATTCATTCACTTCATTGAGAGATGAGATGACAGCTACTCATCCCTATAAGATTTTAGTGGGATTTTGGTTCACAGCTTGAAAGTTTGGAAGGGCGGGCGCCGATCAGGCGTGCCGTCATTGCAGGGACGTCGGGAGGAAGGGGGAAGAAAGGGGGTGAAGGGGGGGTGAAGTAGAAAATAAGGGGAAGAAGTTCTCTCTGATAACAAGTTGGTTTTGATAAAAGCATGAAAATGAGAGGAAGAGGGGTCCGATATTGGTGAAGTTTGCAGGTGGAAATCCTTCAATGCCAAGTTTTAGTTTGTGACGTCACACATGTCGATACAATGGCGAAATCCTAAAATATTTTAATCTGAATAAATAGAGTAAAATTCACAAAGCAAAATGCTGAAAATTTTGTCATAATCGGATAACAAATAGCGAAGTTACTATAATTTAAAAGTTTATCAATATTTTGTGAAAACAATTATATGAACATCGTCATATATTCATAGGTGTGCTGTCGGGTGTGCTGATGATGTCACATCCCCGTTTTCCTTTTACTTATGTTATTACATGAAATCATATAAATGTTTCAATTTTTTTCATACATGATGTGTCTCCATTATAAATATGATGAAATATAACTGATGTGTCTGTCTTATAAATATGATGAAATAAATTGTGGCAATAAAATTAATGCACTTAATCAATTGTCAATCCAATTTTTTTAGTTCTTGGTAGAATTTTTTTGAATAAACCTAATTTCATATAGCAAAATAAAAAGAACAAGTGAGGATATGACATCATCAGCCCACCTATAATGAATTATTCATAAAGACGTGCCTAGAACTGATTCACCGGAATAGTGCAAATCTTTAATATTCAAACAACTTCGCGGGTAACTTCGTTATTTGTTATCCGATTTTGATCAAATTTTTCAGAAATCTGTCTTTGTGAATTATTGAGATATAAATATTTCCAGCCTGGACCATCGTTTTAAAATTATTTACACATTTTATTGTGTTTTTTAGTATTCAATCACATGCATACGATCACAATATTTGCATCAGAATTCATAATCCAAAAATATTTTTATATACTTTAAAACTTAGCTGTTGAACTGAAGCTTAAGCGCGTTCTATGCCTATCATAGTCTGTCCCTAAAGTTGTTTAAACTTGTAAACAGTTTTTAAAATTAACTTTTTTTATTAACAACTTGTTCCAAACATTAGACTATGTTAGAGTGGGCCATAGAGATATAATTAGTATACATCTCTATGGAGTGGGCCTAATAGGATCACAGAGATACGATCTTACGTACACGTAAGCTCCCGAAGGGAGCTAGAGAGGTAACTCTTTTCGCGCGTTTTTATTTCCCATAGGTTTTGTACACAGCCAATATGGCTGCCGGCGGACAATTTGAAGGGTGATTTTGGAGGGTCAATGTTTTATTCATAAGAATGACGTCAAATTACGCAAAATGCACTTCTCTGATTGGCTAAGACGCTAATGTTTTATTCATATATTATGAATTAAACACGTTTTTTCGATCCCACAATTCCCTACGAGATCTGTGCGAAGTGTTGTTCTTTCGGACTCTGCGAATTTCCAGTTTCTACAACGAAATAGCTCGACTAATCATCTGTTTATAGAATTCATGTTCGAAATCGTGACTTTTGAGTGAACTTCATTGGAGCAGAAAATCTTGGAGGGAACATCAATAATAATCTACTGACATTCCATGAGAATAAAAGTAAGTTACGTTAATTTTCATGTTTTGATCTCACTTGCAATGGTGATGTGTTTGCCGGGGTTCGGTGCCTATACCGTATTACTTTACTACGTAAACCTCCATACACTCGACTCCCATGTCTTTTGCCTGACTTCCAAATAAATCATCTGTCATTTGAGTTTCTCAAAAAATAGGCCTAACTTACCATTTGTCGTAGATCTAGACCTTCATCGGAATCCTTCATGTAGGCAAAAAGTAAACCTGTATTTCAGTTTTATTGTCAATTATCAGGGGTAGATGTGGACTTGTTTCCGACCTCCTGTTTTAGTAACGAGAAACTGTCGATTTTGGTCAGAGCGGGATCCGGTCTTGATATCGCCGGTGCTAGCCGGCTAGCGAGATTGTCGATGTAGTCATGGGGTATGAAAATAGCGGGGACGGACTAGGCCCAAACTTCAAGTTCAAGCTTGAAAGTTGAAGTTTAGGTCTAGTCCGTCCACGCTATTTCATCTTCATATGAATAAGTATAATTCTCAGCAGCTTCTTTTATTCAAAAACTTTTTACTTCAGAGTAATCATGAATGAAATCCAATTGATTTAGTGTTAGATTTGAATGAAATGTCTTACTTAGACGCAAATCAAGTTTCCATTTGAACAGGATGCCATGGGCCTGGCCTGGGGTGGTATTCTGAAAAGTTCTTAGTGTTTACTTGATTCAAATGTGTTGTGATTCTTTAGTTATATACAGGACCAGTATAGACCAGGTCCTGATTCAGCTATACAGCTGGAGCAATATTGGTTGGAATCATTTTACTTTAATATTAATAAACACTTTGGTACCTGGTGGGTGTTTCATAAAGTTGTTCGTAAGTTAAGGGCGACTTTAAGAACGACTGGTGATCCTTTCTTGTGGAAGATGGTACATTCTGGGCAATGGTCAAGCGCGTAAGAAAGGTTCACCAGTCGTTCTTAAAGTTGCTCTTAAGTTGCGAACAGCTTTATGAAACGGTCCCCTGGTAATATGCGTATGCTTCTCTGTGAAACTTTATGATAGAGAGAGAGATTGAAGTTTTTGGACCAACCAGATAATTAATTTTGGAATATTCATAGGCCAATGATATGGGCAGCTTGAAATTTTTGAAATATTGTTTAAGAAGAGTAGTTATTGGGTTAGTTTATTTATCTCTAATACCGTACTCTCAAACTTTAAAAAAATGTTTATTGCAGATCCAATAGGACCAAGATTTTAGCAGTTCACACCCGGTCAGAGGGACAAAATTGAGAACCATGCAGATCGGCAAGTGTGGGTTACACTCTAATGAGGAACAGGATATCTGAATTGGAAAATTGCAAGGTATGCTTGTTGTTTTAATAATAATACAGGCTGTATCTAAGCTAAAGTCTAAATCTAAATGAATAAATATTCCCTCTTTTGGGGGGAGGCGGTATGGATAATTGAGCTGAATCAAGATAAGATATCATGTATTTCCATTTTCACCAACCATACCTTCTGTCTATTTACATGTACATAAAAAACATGATATTAACAGTTATCTGATAAATATTTGAATTAATTTGGACTCTTTATTATCAAAACATACTGTAAATAGTTATATTGATATATCAATTTATCTGGATGTAGGACAAAAGTGACAAAAGTATTAAATAGAGTTTAAATCTTCTTAATAAAACTGGACTAGATGAGTAAAAATAATTTACATCAGCAGCTCATTTTGTTCTTTCTCTATTTTTTACAATGCAGGTTTCCCACTGCCCAAGCTGTTTTAGTACTGGTATCACAACAAGTACCAAGATGGAAGATATATGAAGGCCAAGCTAATAAGTAGTTACTTCAAATTAATATGAATAGATATATCAACAAAGCATTGAATGTTCTTTAAACTGCACATCTGTAGAAAAGAGTTAGGTTCATCAGCGGGCAATGACATTAAAGTATACAAAATTTCACACAAAATACAAGAAAGAAATATTTTTTTTCCAATGGGCAAATGTATCACCTTTTATTAATATTTAATATTTCTACTAGTTCTTAGAAGTTTTTGTGAAATTAAATATAATTTCCAGTTTAAAGGACTAGACAAAAATTTATTTTGAAATAAAAATCATGCGTAGATAAATGTTAATAAAGGTGATCAGAGGATTAAGAAATAATTTTAGTATCACTCCTGGACCTCATTCCATAAACAAGTTATTACTATTGTAATCTTGTCACTATGACAATTACCATGGTAACAGAGCTGAGCAAGAAATCAAGGTCTTTATGGTAGCTGCAATGGGCTTGGACAAAGTTAACATAATTGCAAGTCGTCATATAATGGCTCAATAATTATGTAGGGAGATTAAATTGCATTTATTGTTATCTTACTCAAAGTTTTGAATGGGTTTCCTCTGCAAAAATATATAAATAGACCATATTTTTGAAAATAGATTGAATTCTACCCACAGCGACAGAAGACAATATCAAATTTGTTAGTGATTCACTGACTTGGAAAGGCACTGTTTAGGGAGATTCTTGAATTATGCCCCCCCCCCCTCTTTTTTATGTGGAGTGCTCTCACATTAGTAGAATATTTCTTGTCAGGAAATTTGGAAGGAATTTACCCCTTTTTTGAGTGACAAACTTGTGTGGAAAGAATAAACAGAATATTTCAGATTTTTATGCTCTTTTTATGAAATCTTGGATGCATCCCTCATATTAATTATTAGGCTCATCAAGATCTTTTGAGTGAAATTTTAATAAACATTGTATATTTTGACTTAAGTGTAGAAAATGTACTAAATCCTTTATTTTTTGGAAATCTAATTTAATGCTTGTAAACTCTAGTTATGTTATTTTCAATGTTTCAGAAAATGGATTTCTTAATAAACATGTTGATTTTGAATTAAATTATCTGATCTTGGTCATTTTCATTTATTAATCACCAATTTGTGATGATGTAGTACTACCAAAATTTTTTATGCACAAATGGCACAAGATGTTGCACCTTGTACTCAAATGTGATACTACTGTGACATCATGAGAGCAAACAGCAGTTAATCAAAATATTCTTCAAGAGAACTAAGGATAAGAGTGGGAAAGTATGTAAAATGACAGGAGAATTATTTGCCTTTATGCATATATTTGTGTGTGTCAGTTTCTGAGAGAGAAAGAAAAAGAGAGAAGGGGCAGGAGATGGGGGCAGTTAGAGAAAGTTGTTTGTTTTAGAAGAAGCAATCATAAGACCTTACTGTTCATGATGGGTATACGGGGAGGGGAATTATTTCTACAAAATTTGGAACATGTATTTAATGTATTTTTCTTTCCATATAAAAATTATACCAGATTCATTTCCAGTTGAAAATAAAAAATAAGTATCCTATAGCCTACGATCGGTTTGCTCTCCTGCCTAGATAGTTTTGAGAATCCCCCTAAAATATTGTACCTAGGTCATGGTTATTGATATGATAATGACATAGAAGTCGCCATTTAAAATTAAGTGCTCCCGACTGCTATTCATAATAGGACCTATATTGGGGACTACAATAATTATGTAAAAGTATTTGATTTGTTCTTATTATTTTTTAAAATTATGAAATAAAGTTTCATTTTGTTTTCTGTAATCAAAAATGAAAAGAAAGAGTGGTTGCAAAAGGAGTCCACTTTTTACCATTCCGAGAAAATCCATGTTTTTTATTCTCACCTATTGCATTACTCAACTAAATTGTCATGTACTAGCCTATCATGTGAACATAAAATTGGCCGGGTATAAAAGAAATCTACCTGTTTTCAATTTTTTTCTATATATTCTTTAAAACATTATCATTTTGGACCTAAAGCCTTTTGCAACTATACTGAAATGAATCCAATCAATTTTGATTTAAAAAGTGATTTTTCTTTGCCACTTTTATTCACGTTTTCATGTGAATTTCACATTTTCTTTGGTACCATCTTATAGAGCTACTAAAAATCTATACATTGCGAAAAAAAATCAAATTTGATGAAAAATGGACCTAACCCCTTTTGCAAGTAAGCTCTTCAAATAAGGGCTTCAGAAACATAAAGAGATGCCATCGTAATGACATTCAACCATTATTGTCAACTGAGGAACACTTACACTTACACAATTTAAGGGAAAACTATTATGGCAACATTTTCTTTGGGATCTTCTTCTGTAATGGTAATAGTGAATGTAATTAGTAGAAAGAAAATTATATGAAAAGAGGGCAATTAAATTCCCTCCCATAAAGTTTCCAGTTATTGCTTTCGCAAAGATCCTGGCAACTTGCGGTTAAAATAAATCAAAGGTGCAGTAATAATCGTGACAGGCAAGATCAAATAGATCAATGAAAATAAGATTTTATTTACATGTACTTAAGAATGAATGAATGTAATGACAAACGATATTAAATCAGGTCGCGCATTATGCTAATTAGTGACCAAATGCTCATTTACATATTTTTACGCTTTGCGCGAAGGACGTTAAATGGCCACGCCTCCATTTCGCTGGTGTACCAAAGCAGTGGCGGTGTCCATAGGCTTGTACATGTAAAATGGGAGCAGTGTGCACTTTTGACCCTCCAAAATTTTCTTCAAGTCTGACCGGATGCAGAAGCGGAGTTTCCACCCCCTGTCTTGTTTCACAGAGATACGATCTTACGTATACGTAAGCTCCCGAAGGGAGCTAGAGAGGTAACTCTTTTCGCGCGCTTTTATTTCCCATAGGTTTTGTACACAGCTAATATGGCTGCCGGCGGACAATTTGAAGGGTGATTTTGGAGGGTCAATGTTTAATTCATGAGAATGACGTCAAATTACGCAAAATGCACTTCTATGATTGGCTAAGACGCTAATGTTTTATTCATATCCTAAGGAATTAAACACATTTTTCCTTCCCACAATTCCCCACGAGATCTGTGCGAAGTGTTGTTCTTTTGGACTCTGCGAATTTCCAGTTTCTACAACGAAATAGCTCGACTAATCATCTGTTTATAGAATTGATGTTTGAAATCGTGATTTCTGGGTGAACTTCATTGGAGCAGAAAATCTTGGAGGGAACATCAATATTAATTTAATGACATTCCATAAGAATAAAAGTAAGTTAAGATCATTTTCATGTTTTGATCTCACTTGCAATGGTGATGTGTTTGCCGGGGTTCGGGCCATCCCGTATTACTTTACTACGTAAACCCCATTTCCATACACTCCCATGTCTTTTGCCTGACTTCCAAATAAATCATCTGTAACTGAGTTTCTCAAAAAGATAGGCCTAACTTACCATTTCATTTTGTCGTAGACCTTCATCGGAATGCTTCATTTAGGCAAAAAGTAAATATGTATTTCAGTTTTATTGTCAATTATCAGGGGTAGATGTGGACTTGTTTCCGACCTCCTTTTTTAGTAACGACAAATTGTGATTTTGGTCAGAGCGAGATCCGGCCTTGATATCGGCGGTGCAGTGCTAGCCGGATAGCTAGATTGTCGATGTAGTCATGGGGTATGAATATAGCGGGGACGGACTAGGCCTAGGCCCAAACTTCAAGCTTGAAAGTTGAAGTTTAGGCCTAGTCCGTCCACGCTATTTCCTCTTCATATGAATAATTATAATTCTCAGCAGCTTCTTTTATTCAGAAATTTTTACTTCAGAGTAATCATGATGAAATCCAATTGATTTTGTGCTAGATTTGAATGAAATGACTTAGACGTAAATTAAGTTTCTATTCGAACAGGATGCCCTGGGCAGGGCCTGGTGTGGTATTCTGAAAAAGTTCTTAGTGTTTACTTCATTCAAATGTGATGTGATTCTTTAGTTATATACAGGACCAACAGAGACCAGGTCCTGATTCAGCTATACAGCTGGAGCAATATGTGGTTAGAATCATTTTACTTTAATAAACAGTCGGGTACCTGGTATGCGTATGCCTCTCTGTGAAACTTTATGATAGAGAGAATGAAGTTTTTGGACCAGATAATTTAGTTTGGAATATTCATGGGCCAATGATATGGGCAGCTGGAAATTTTTTTGATATTGTTTAAGAAGAGTAGTTTTATTTGTCTCTAATAATCTCAAACAAAAAAATTTTTATTGCAGATTCAATAGGACAAAGATCTTAGCAGTTCACACCCGGTCAGAAGGACAGAATTGAGAACCATGCAGATCAGCAAGTGTGAGTTACACTCTATGAGGAACAGGACATCTGAATTGGAAAATTGCAAGGTATGCTTGTTGTTTTAATAAAAATACAGGCTGTATCTAAGCTCATCCCCCCCAAAAAAAAAATAGTCTACTGTAAATAAATAAATATTCACTCTTTTGGGGGGGAGGGGGTGTATGGCCAATTGAGCTGAATCAAGATAAGATATCATGTAAAATTAAAGCTCCATTAATATTTGCTTGAATTCAGATTCACCAGTATTTCCATTTTCACCAACCATACCTTCTGTCTATGTACATAAAAAACCATGATATTAACAGTTATCATCTGATGAATATTTGAATTAATTTGCACTCTTCATTATCAAAACCTACAGTAAATAGTTATATTGATATATCAATTTATCTGGATGTAGGACAAAAGTGACAAAAGTATTAAAGAGAGTTTAAATCTTCTTAATAAAACTTGACTAGATGAGTAAAATTAATTCACATCAGCAGCTCATTTTGTTCTTTCTCTATTTTTTACAATGCAGGTTTCCCACTGCCCAAGCTGTTTAAGTACTGGTATCACAACAAGTACCAAGGTGGAAGAAATATGAAGGCCAAGTTAATAAGTAGTTACTTCAAATTAATTTGAATAGATATATCAACAAAGCATTGAATGTTCTTTAAACTGCACATCTGTAGAAAAGAATGCAGTACAAGTTCAGGTTCATCAGCGGGCAATGACATTAATGTATACACAATTTCACACAAAATACAAGTAAGAGATTTTTTTTTCCAATGGGCAAATGTATCACCTTTTATCGATATTTAATACTTCTACTAGTTCTTAGTAGTTTTCGTGAAATTAAATATAATTTCCAGTTTAAAGGCCTATTGTATACAAGACAAAAATTTATATTTTGAAATAAAAATCATGTGTAGATAAATGTAAATAAAGGTGATCAGAGGATTAAGAAATAATTTTAGTATCACTCCCGGACCTCATTTCATAAACAAGTTATTACTATTGTAATCTTGTCACTATGACAATTACCATGGTAACAGGGCTGAGCAAGAAATCAAGGTTTTTATGGTAGCTGCAACGGGCTTGGACAAAGTTATTGCAAGTCTTCATAATGCTTGAATAATTATGTAGGGATATTAAGTTGCATTTAATGTAATCTTACTTTTTAAAAAGTTTTTGAAATGGGTTACCTCAGTAAAATTATGTATAAATAAACTATTTTTTAAATAGATTGAATTCTAAACACAGTGGCAGTAGACAATGTCAAATTTTGTGAATGATTCACTAATGTATTGATAGGGAAAGGCACTCTTTAGGGAGAATCTGGAATGCCCACCCCCCCCCCCCTCTTTTTATGAGGAGTGCTCTCACATCAGTAGAATATTTCACATCAGCAAATCTGGAAGGAATTTACAATTTTTTTTGAGTGACAAACTTTTGTGGAAAAATAAGTAAACAGAATATCACAGATTTTTAAGCTCTTTTTATGAAATCCTGGATACATCCCTCATATTAACTATTAGGCTCATCGACATCTTTTGAATGAAATTTTAATGAACATTGTACATTTTGACTTAAGTGTAGAAAAATGTACTTAATCCTTTATTTTTTTTTTAAATGTTTGGTAGACTCTAATTATTATTGTTATGTTATTTTCAATGTTTTAGAAAATGGATTCCTTAATAAACATGTTGAATTTGAATTGAATTATCTGATCTTGGTCATTTTGATTCATTTAAATTGTGATGATATAATGCTACCGCATTGTTTTATGCACAAATGGCACAAGTTGTTACACTCTGTACTGAAATGTGATGATGCTACTGTGACATCATGAGAGCAAACAGCAGTTAATTGAAATATTCTTCAAGAGAAATAAGGATCAGAAATAAGGATCAGAGTAGGAAAGGAGTAAATTGACAGGAGAATTGTTTGCCTTTATGCATAGTTGTGTGTGTCAGTTTCTGAAAAATGAGAGAGAGAGAGAAGGGGCAGGAGATCAGATGGGGGGGGCAGTTTGTGAAAGTTCATTTTGTTTTGGAAGAAGCAATTACAAGACCTTACTGTTCATGATGGGAATACGGGAGCGGGGGAATTAATTCTAAAAAAATTGGAACATTTATATTCAACATATTTTTCTTTCCTTATAAAAATTACACCAGATTCATTTCCAGTTGAAAATTAAAAAAGAAATAGCCTATGATCGGTTTGCTCTCTTGCCTAGATAATTTTGAGAATCTCCCTAAAATATTGTACTTGGGTCATTGCCTATTGATATATGATAATGACAAAGAACTGAGTCGCCATTTAAAATTAAGTGCTCCTCACTGCTATTCATAATAGGACCTATATTGGAGACTGTACAATAATTGTGTAAAAGAATTTGATTTGTTCTAATTATTTTTGTTCAAATTATGAAATAAAGGTTCATTTCGTTTTCTGTATAAAAAGAAAAGATTGAAAAATGAATAAGGGTTTCATAAACATAAGAGATGTCATCGTAATTACATTCAACCATTATTGTCAACCATGCAAGGAACACTTTCAAGATTTAAGGGAAAAATATAATGGCAACAATTTCTTTGGGAACCTCTTCTGTAATATAAAAAGTGAATGTAATTAGTAGAATGAAAATGGTATGAAAAGAGGGCAAATCAAGCTCAATTAAATTCCCTCCCATAAAGTTTCCAGTTATTGCCTTAGCAAAGATACTGTCAACTTGCAGCTAAAATAAATCAAAGGTGCAGTAATAATCGTGACAGGCAAGAACAAATAAATAAATAAAAATAAGATAACTTAAGAATGAATGAGCTAGTGGCATGATGTATTATAATCACAGACACCAACGATATTAAATTAGGTCGCGCATTATGCTAATTAGTGACCAAATGCTCATTTACATATTTTTACGCTATGCGCGAAGGACGTTCCATGACCACGCCTCCATTTCGCTGGTGTACCAAAACAGTGGCGGTGTCAATTGGCTTGTACATGTAAAATGGGAGCAGTGTGCACTTTTGACCCTCCAAAATTTACTTCAATTCTGACCGGATGCAGAAGCGGAGTTTCCACCCCCTGAATAGGATGTTTAATACCGCCCTCACAAGTCATGTTCGACCGATTGCATCTGGGCGTTGTGGCGTGCGCCTGTAATCCAAGCTGTGGGGAAGTTACAAATTGATGCAGAGGTTCGAGGTTCGAGCCCTGGGGTGGTATTCTGAGATCCATTTTATCTCAGATAAAATAAAATATTTTATCTCCGTTAAAATCAGTGAGATAAAATACCCTTAAAATCTCTCCGAATTGGTATTCTGAGAACCATTTTATCTTCATTTTATCTCTGTAAGACACACCTATTTTTTTAATCAATGTCCAATTAAAAACGCGCTTTTATAGCTCTCTCATATCACTCAACCAATTAAAATCCATTCCGCCAGGAGGTGTGGCAAAGGGGCCAGATTGCGTCAATTTATTGACTTCAAATACGCTTGCACTATACGCTTGCGCGTCTTTACGGAGATTTCTTTTTAACAAAAAGGACAATGCTCTTATCTTTTTTCGAAGTCTATATCGCATCTTTTCAAACATCATTTCAAAGACAATATTAGTAAAGAAAAGTCTTATGAAATACTCTCTGATTGTACAGGAACAACGTTAAGGTGTTATTCTCAATAAGTATATAACTTTTCTTCATTTTCATGTCACCATTTGGGGTTAATTCACCTAGAAATACTGGTGAAATCAACGTCGCAGAGATAAAATAGCCTCTACCCTCTTTTAAGTTTATTTTATTTTTTCTTCAAAGTAACATGGGCGCAAGCACATCATCTGCGTTGCAATGGCCAGATACGCGATGGGTATGTGTACACAGGCATTGTTCTGTTGCGTATCATTCGTAGATACGCAAGATAAAATTCATACGCAAGATAAAATCTACAATTTTATCTGAGAGATAAAATCTCATCTCAGAATACCAATTTCATTTTAAGAGATAAAATAAAATATTTTAAAGATAAAATGACCTCAGAATACCACCCTTTCGGATGGTGACGTTAAAGGTCGGTCCCAGACGTAAATAATCATTTCTGATTGATACACGTCTGACAAAACTCAAACAAACACACACACACTCTCTCCGTCCGAACTAGATTGTTCACATTTTTAAATAAAGCCTGTGATAGTTTAGTTTAGTTTACTCCAACGGTGTTGTAGGACTAAACCTGTTCATCGATCAGAGTAGAATGTCTATTGCTGCTCTCCTTCAGACAAAATTAAAATAGGCTTTTAAAAAGTACGTTAATTATTGCCATGGTTAATAAACATATTATTAACATTCTCCTTTAAACAGGGGGGGGGGGGCAAAAGAAGAAAATTTCAAATAGCATCACCTAATTATAATCAGATGATCGTATCCCCCAAAGAGAAAGAGGTGTACAATATTATTATATGATAATATTTTCTGAATATCATGTCAAAATTTATCACAAAATTATTGGGTTTTGTAATAAAGAAGTCTATTTTGCTCTCTCGTTTTTCTCCCGATATGCCATAATTATAAGTGGCCCCTCTTTTATTTTTATTTTTATTATTATTATTATTTTTTTTGCCTTTTGCTTATTACGCCACTAATTCAGAGATGAGCAAAGAAATCAAATCAAATAAATCCAATTGATCATGAATTTGTTGCTTAGAGGTCAAGTGCACCTCAAAAATTGTTGATTTGAATCAATAGAGGAAAATCAAACAAGCATAATATAATTTCATCAAGTTAATTGGAATCCGATGTGGAAATAAAAAAGTTCTGACATTTAAAGTTTCGCTTATTTTTCATAAAACAGTTTCATGAACAACTCAGTGATATTCAAAGAGAAAAACTCAGAGAGGATGATTTCCATCACTCACTATTTTTAAGGCTTTTTATTGTTTGATTTAAACAAATATTTCCTTTCCTTTAACAGATTTGTAAATACCTTGACCGAAACATTTATGTCAAAACAAAATTTCACATGCATAGTCAGGGAGAAATAAAACTTTCTTTCACGTTCAGGAGAAAATTAAAAATATAAATGTCATTTTCTAAAATATACAAAAAAGTAGCCCGTATGTGGGTGGATGTCATCAGTTTCCTCGTTTGCATATAGGCCTACCGACCAGGAGGAGGAGCATAACTGTTTTGTGAAATTTATTCTACCTCCGCGATTTTTTTAATTTTCGTTGTCTGCTTTTTGGATTTTTCACTTTTGATTCAAATCAACTTTTTGATGACGGTGACATTAATAATTGTCCTTTAATATCTCTGTCGATTTGCTGAAAAACGCCAAAACTTTTTTTTTCACGGTGCGTGAGGATGGGCCAATATCGTGATCACTGTCGTAAAGTGATCAGGGGGGGGGGGTTAACCTGGGGAGCGTTTCATCAATATTTTCATCCGACAAGTTGTCAGATCTGACATCTTTTCATGATTTCGATTGGCTGAGATGCACTGTTCCTATGGTAACTGTCGGATAAACTGGTACTTGTCGGATAAAATGTCCGACAAGTCCTTTCATGAAACGCCCCCCAGATAGCGATTTGGGATATTTTCATGCACACATTCAGAGTTTCAGACCTGAAAGTAATATTGGTCATTTTGGTTTTTGTAATCACGATCAAGATAATATCACACACAAAAAGCGCTTCGTTAGGTCTACTGACTTGAGCTAGGGCCTTGTAGAACCGTTTGCAGTGACTATAAAATAGAACATTATTTCACTAATCATGAGATTTTTTTCAACCTTAAAACTTTACATTCTATGAGCACTCTTTATAACCATGAACATGCATTACAGTATAAGCATTTTTATATTCTGTTCACTTTTTGTAATCGTAAACAGGATGGGTATTTTCCTAAATAAATGATGCATGCGCCAAACACAAGCTGAATAATACCTGAAATCGGGACAATTGAATATTTTTAATTTGTAAATGAACAAACATGCAGGCTTGCGTATCTAACTAAACCATTATGTGAATGCTGAGGCGATGAGATATTCAATAGGCTAAGTGACCTGAAAAAGAACAATTCAAGGATTTTTTTCGTGAATTCATGAAGAGTATACGCATCTCATAATCAAATGATGTTCGATCGCGTAGATTTTTTTCTTTCAGTTTTCAATTCCCATTGTCTTTTCTATTTCACCTCTTTTCTATTTCACCTCTTCTCGTTCTTTTATTTCTTCCCTTTTTTCAAGGGGATGGGCTTAACTCACCCCCCCCCCCCCGTCTCCGCCCGTGATCTGGTACGATTTTTTTTTTGCGCCTGTCCGACTGGGGTCCGGAATTGGAGGGGTTTTTTTTGGGGGGGGGGGGGAGGGGGCGGCACAAAGCCCAGTATCCGTGATTTCAGCGATTCAAAAGAAATCCGGTAGTCGGATTCCTCGTTGCATCAGCTCAAGCACGACTCCGCTAATAACCGTCTATCGTATCCGGTATTAAAATCGATTACATCTAACCAGCTGTTTCTTTATTGTGTCGAAAATTGAGTGCTGACGCCACGTAACCTCAAACAAAATTCGGCATAAAGACCAAGAACGGTTACTTCTTTCATTAATAACACTTCCAATACGTTTATCACCTCAACAAGATATTCGATTTGTGACATTGCAGTTGAGTTAGGTTTTACGGTAGTCGCTAAGAGAATACATGTCAAACTTGAGTTTGGACAGCGAAGCCGAAGGACTGCTTACGGCACTCTGACTGCGTTATATCGGGAAGGAGCTGGCGAGTCTGCGGTGCTTTGTTTGGCTGGCACCGGCACGCGACGATATACGTCTGACGACGTTGTCTGTCATTGTCAATTGATCAGCGGCAGCGTCATAGATCATAGATGGTTTAGGAAGACAAAAGTCTAAAAAGAGGAAATTCTTTGTTCGTGGCTTCGTACATTTTGAAAATAGGTGAGATTAATTGTAGAACATTTTAAGGTACCGGTATGTCAGTCATGTCAGTAGATTGATAGAGCTACATATGCATGTAGGACCTGGCTGTAATATAACGGTGGCATGATATTAACACCAAACACTTTTCATAAATTCACATTTTTAATTGATTTATCAATCACATAAAAAAAAACAATTCATCAACTTCATTCATATGGAGTATGTTACCTATAAAACAGAAAGGTATTAAATATTTGCAGAGATTAGCTTTCTTTTTAACAGTATCAGCTAGCTTCCAATTGCACCCTTCTGGCTCTGCTCTGGCTATAGCCTATAACGCTATTTTGGTCACTTGGAAGTTGAAATTTAAAAAATGGTAATAATATTTATACCGGTACATGTAATATTGCTATTGAACATGTGTTTTCTGTGGGAAAAGTTGTGAAATTTACATACAAATCACAGACACTGACTTAACATTTTGAGAATATTTTGTTGCTTTGAAAATGTTTTCATTTTCTTTTTTTGGCTCTATTTCATCATCATGATCTTCCCTTGGCTTTGAAAGGATGTTGTAATATTAATATTGATTTTTTTTTTGTTATGCATGTGTAGACTACACACGCATGTTCACTGTACAAGGCCGGTCAGTAATACAATCACTCACTATACTTATCTTTCTGCTCAGGCCTCAGCCAGCCAGGAATGTACATGTATTTCTTAGAAAAATTCAATTATAAATTTCATGAAATTATGATTAGTTTGGCAAGACAAAAAAGTTTCACACATGCCATGGTTTGTCATTCTAATTTAATATGCCTGTGATTTTGTTTTTCTTGGTTTGGACTCTCTAGTTTTATATACCCAATAGAAATTTGGTACCTCCTTCCCTCCTTACTAGCCAAGCCTAATGTCAACTGGAATTTCTCTCATCAATTTCTGTGTCTCCTTTTTTAAGTGCTTTGGCCTGTTAGCAGGTAGACTCAGATTAAAACCTTTATAAAAGCTGACAAACAAAACACTGAAATTTTTATCAAATTTGGGCAAGGAATTTGTGACATTAAAGGCTTTCATATTATTTCTGTGAAATGGTTCTTGTCTTCATGAACATGTAATGAGCAAGCTGATGATCTCATATCCCCACTTTTGTATTATTTTTTTAAATTATATTTATTCAAAATAAAATTTTGTCCACCAAGAATGAAAAAAAGATCTACAACCAATTGATTTAATGCCTAAGACATTCATTTACAGAGCAACTATTAAAGGTAGACTTCTCATACACATGTGATTCAGTTTAAATTTTAACAGACATGTTACTTTATTTAATGTGCAAAGTAAAAGAGAGATGTCATTATCCAAGGTTGCTCATTTTTATTTTTTTAATTCTCATTCTCTCCGTAATTTGAAATGAAATTAAATATTTCACAAAGCATGGTGGACAGATGATTCCAGTGATTACTGTTTATAGATTCATAATTCATATCATTTCCATATCAACTCATCTGCTCAGAAAAAAGGAATTTGTCATTGAAGCATTGTGAGCCGGCAACATTACAGTGATCACAGAAAAGTCTGAAAATATGCATTTTTAATGATTTACATGTATCTTTCATGCAGTGTACAGGACTGATAGCAATTTGAAACTGCAAGTACTTTCTAGGGAAAAAAGGGAAATTAATAAGAATTTGATTAGAGGGTGTGGTCCTCTATTAACACCAATTGGTGTCAGTTTTAACACCGCAGTTTTTACAGTCATAATATGAAAGACAATGGTATTGGGAAAAAACAACATATTGAAATAATACTGGGATTATTGATCCAAAAAGTACGTGCATAGGCCTAATGGTACATATAACTACATGTTCATATAAGAACATTTATGTGCCTGTCAGAAGTAGCCTACATGATAATATTGAATTGAATATTGAGTTCTGTAAGTAGCCACTTTACATACAGTATGTACATGTAAGTGATTTCATGCCTCATATAATACATATCTTGATTACTTATTATGCTTTTGACAAGGCTTGAATGACCAAAAATTTATTTTGTTTGTTTTGACATGCATGTGAAGTGCACAGGATGGATCCACACATACATGTATGACTGTTATGTAACTTTGCCTGTAGGCATGATGCTGTTAACAACTTGCATAATTTTAGGCCTTTCAAATTTCAAATTCACACAGTACATGTACATTCATGTATGGATTTGTGTACTGCCTTTGAAGGTTTCATCACAGTCAGCTGTACTCTATTGATCAAGGCCCAAACAGCTGATGAGAGTAAATAATCCCCCCAAGCACTCATGCAGATCAAGCCTGTTGGAGACATGTCATTGGTGGAATACGACCAATTGATACACACCCCACTGGCTCCAGAGTGTTTGGTATCAGACTAGTCTCAATACACAGGCATGTTGTAGTACAAAATACTTCCTGTATCTTCCAAGAGATTAGGTGTGTATGTACATGTATGTTATGTATGATCTCCAAATTACAAATCACTACCCCTTGATCTTGAAGTTTGATCTCAAATTCATTGTCTTTTAAAAGTACTGGTAGCCCTATCATTTACATAATTTGCAGATGTACATGTACAGGAAGGGTTGAAAATTTGGGTTGTACTGTACATGAACATGAACATATCATGTTGTTTATTTTGCAATGTATGGTGAGACTGCAAAAATATATAATTTTTATTTTCTTTTTAAATTAAAGGAATTCAACTCAATTGGAAAGTACAATGTAAGGCATTTTCACTTCCAAAGAGGTACATGTATTCAGAGGAGCAGATTGAATTATTATCATTTGTTTATGATCTCATTTTCAAACAGCCATGGCTTTTATTTAATGTAACATTTTCTTTTATGCTCCTTTCACAAAAATCATTTTAAGGTTGTATTTCCATTTGATTTTTATTTTTTAATAAGTTTTTGACAGATTTGAATAAAGGGCCCATTATCTTCATGAACAATCTGTAAGCCTAATTATTTACTTGTAGGCTTACATGTACAACCCAGTCTGTGTTTTTTTTTATTGAATTTTTATTGCCTTGACAGGTCAGACGTGTTCAGTTGGTGTACGTTGTATAGGTCTTGAAAATCAGCAGAAGTTGATGACTGGAAAAGGCCAGGGTATTCCTGAACTTGAAGGGTATCTATTTGAACAGTCTCACATCATGCCTGGAGAAGACCAATACGCCTTGAATAACTTTGGGTAGGTTTGTTTACTTTTTAGGGCCAAGTCCACCTCAACATCCAATAATGTTTTACATATAGGCCTGCATATATATATATTCCTTAAGGGACAAGTTTGCCCCCCCCCCAAAAAAAAAGAAAGGTTTATTTGAATAAAAAGAGAAAAATCCAACAAGCATACAGTAACACTGAAAATTTCATCAAAATCGGATGTAAAATAAATTATAAGAAAGTTATCACAATCAATTTTGCTTAATTTCACAAAACAGTTATAGTGCACATCCTGGTCAGTATACAAATGAGGAAACTGAAGATGTCATCCACTCACTATTTCTTTTGTATATTATATGAAATATGAAATATTCTAATTTTCTCCTTATTGTCAAGTGAAACAACAATCCTCTCTGAAGATGTGTGGAATTAGCATTGTTTTATACTACATGGTTCAGTCAAATTGGTACTTATTGTCAAATAAAAAAAGAAAAGAATTATTGTTGAAGGACATCATCGGCTGTCTGATTTGCATATCACTGAATCGTGCATATCATTGTTCTGTGAAAATTTCAAATGTCATAACTTTCTTATTTTACATCTGATTTCGATGAAATTTTCAGTGTTATGCAAGTTTGATTTTTCTCTATAAAATTTATTCAGATCAACATTTTTCTGGGGTGGACTTGACCTGGCTTTAAGCAGATACATGTAGAAAGGCCCAGGTTGTAAACATGTACATGTAAAATGTAAATTCACTGTAATTGTCATTCTATTTTTTTAGATGTTTTTCATTTGAAGTACTTATATGAAAATATTCAAAGCAAAATACATACAATGAAAATGTGTATGTATGTACAATGAACTTGCAGCACTTAAAGAGATTTGTACAACAGTGAGCTACAGTATGTATTACG
This sequence comes from Lytechinus variegatus, assembly GCF_018143015.1. Lineage (NCBI taxonomy): Eukaryota > Metazoa > Echinodermata > Echinoidea > Temnopleuroida > Toxopneustidae > Lytechinus > Lytechinus variegatus. Next base: position 6,411,399 of record NC_054751.1, read on the forward strand.
TACATGTACATGTATGACACTCACTAAATGAAAATCATGATACCATATCGGCCTATAAAATTGTACTACTTATTGCTTGAAACTTTGAATGATGTTCATGGTTGGGGATTGGTTATGCCTTCAATGAAAAGAATGTCCTGATATTTTTCCCATTTTATTTTGAATAATACAGGACGTCAATTTCATGTGCATTTTTAATAAAATACATGTAAATAAAAATGAAACATGAAGCCCCTTAGGCATACATGTATACAGATTGTGTATTGTGTTTATTGGTGTTCATTCACCATAGGCATAAACAATATGAATATCTATAAAACATTTTCTGTTTTATTTTCATCATATTGGGGTAAAAGGAAAAATATCATCCACGAGCCTACTGGCTAGTCTGATCACAAGCCACTGCTCTTCTGGGAACATTAACCTTGGACATTTTTAAAAAGATAATAAGAAATAAAAGGCCCTATAGAGCAGGACTTTCAAGATTATCTACATGTACATGTAGAAGAAAATACTCCTGATATATTTCAATAAAGATAAAGTTTTTCCTCCCACTTTTATTTTGAAGAGAACATTTCATTTCATGTGCCTTTTAATACTCTACATGTACTGTACATGTATGTACATGTATCATGTGTTTGTCCTGTAAACAAATTGTAATTAACTCATGTCTAGTGCATGTATGGTACTTTAAAAATCAATGGGGCTTAACCATTCAAGGAGAAATGACTGTAGGTTGAAAACACAATGCCCCTAATAATCCGAGACTGCATTTCATTCGCATTAGGAAACTGCCACACAGCAGTGGTTGTAGATCTGTGGAAGAGAGAGAGAGAGCTCTTGAAGATACATGTAAATGCATTTTTCCAGGCACGGAAGAACTACCCTGGAATTCAGTAATTATTTATGCATAACTGCGTTCGACAACAATATTGATATCGCACATCATACAGAAGTGCAGTGCATGTATGTGTACTTTTGACGTTATTTCTGTCAACACTTTCACCTTCTTTGAGAGAAATAAACACCGACATGAAGAGGAGGCGAGTGGACAAACCACAGGATCTGATATTTAACAAATGTTGGTAAGGTTTATCATGAAATTGAACCTTCAATTACGTGGGTGGAAGTACATGTAAAAGTGTGTACCGGTATTGGCTGGCTGTGTGAATGTATTTGTTGATTGAGGAAGTAATAGCTGTGAGTGTGTGTTGGTGACTTGAGATTAATAATGAGAGCAGAATGCTACCATGGAGCTATTACTCCGTTAGTAGCTCCATGATAGCTCTATGATGCTACTGTGCAGTGGTTCACTTGCACATTAATACAAATGAGCTTTGAGGAGTGGAGTAGCCTGTGAACCCAATGTGACCTGATGATTGTACTGTTTATTATGAGGTTTCTAAGACTGAGTTTCAAAATATTAGCTCAATAATACTCTGATATATTATTTGTAAACGTAAGAAAACATTCAGAAAGTAGATGTATTTTGTTTTGACCAAAATCCGAAGAGCAACTGCTTTTACAGCAAATGAACTGCTTACTAGGGCCCTCTGCACCAGCCCGAGTTGTCAAATTAGCGCACTAAATATTTCTGATCCAGCAAATTATCCCGATCTGAACTATCTCAAGTAGTCCTAATCTCGAGATCATTTGTACAAGATCGCGCTATTTTACAAATTATCCCGCTAATTCACAGGTGCAGAAGCACTCAGGATTATTTATTCACGGCGTCAAGATCATGATGCATCGCTCAAGCAGGAATTGCTCTTCTTGCGATGGTGGAGACAGGGTTTCTTGAATCTTGAGATTAATCGCGAAGAGGGTCGTTCAGGCTAAAATCTCCCTAACATTAAGGTCATCATTGAGAAAACATCTGCATGCCCCCAAACTTGATTCTGATGCTGAAGTACGTGTTAGAAAACTCCATATTTATGGAAAATATAGGCAATCGTAAGCTACATGTACAAATGACTTTACGCACGACTGGTGATCCATTCTTGTGCTAAATGATATCCCTGTATAAGTGATATATGACCTAAGAAGTAAGAACATGTTCCAGTCGTGCGTTAAGACAGTTGTGCGCGACTTTATGAATACATGTAGCTTTATGAAACACCCACAAGGGACAGTTGTTTTTCTATTGCAGCCTGCAACAGGCTCTTCCGAAGAAAACATTTAGGCAAAATAAGATTATTACCGTTATACCAGATCTACTGGTCCTGAAAAAATACAGCAGTTTCTGCTGCCAAGTTTCTATTATTGTTATTATTTTAAATCAAAAATCCTATTTCATTGAGAAAACCACCTCTCCAGGGGTGTATATGACTTCATTTCATGAAACGTACACAAGTATAGTACAACTTTTGGGTAACAAAAATATTTTTTCCAATCATAGGAAAGTCTTAATCAGTTTGTTATAAAGCCACTGTGAGATACGCTTTTCAATGTTTTTTTTAAATTTCCATCTGCAAGAGCAGTGATTAAGATTTTTTTAAAGAGAAAATACAGTGTATGGGGATGAACAGTTTTTTTCATACCAGGGTGTAATAAACTAAAGTGAGGTTTTGTGGCTTTACTATTCCTGGATCCAGACCAGCTCTGATAGTTATTCTAACTGAAACACAAATGTTTACATGAGGTGGTTTCAGACCGCCTCGAAGTTCGCCAGTTCCAGGTATTCTCTGATCGGGAAATTTACCCCGATCAGAAAATACCAGGTATTTTGGTAATGTGAAAGCAAACTACGCGTAATCTCCCCGAAAGAAAATACCCGCTAAATAGTAGGTACTTGGCGAAATTACGAGAACTTTCGTGGGGATTTTTCCAAGGTCGCAGGTATTTTGGCGATGTGAAAGCAAATTACGGGAACTGTTATCCCAGCGTGTAGTTGGGTGCGGCGGCGTGGGTGGCTGCTGGGCTAGAGATTTTGAATCTCCCGCCTTGCCTGCTTATCAGACCACACTGCGCATGCTCGTAACTTTGGGAACTTATCCCGAAGGATGTGTTTCGGGGCGGTGTGAATGCAGGAATAATTAACGGGTATTTTTTAGCCTTAAAAAGTTCTCGTAATTTAACGGGGATTCTTGTGATCGAGGCGGTTTGAAACCGCCTATGGTGAACCAGCCGCAAATTTCCCATGATAGTACGCTTGAACCGGTTTTGAGGAAGTGAGATTAGAGGATTGTTTCCCATTTCATGTTCATGTCAGGTGGATTAAAGAATTAGCACTCCGAGACTTGTATTCAAATGAAGGACTTCCTGCCTGCTTGGGTATTGGTTGGCTCTCGAAAGGATGGAAAAGTTTGACCCCCCTCGTACAGGTTTAAACCGCACATAATGGAGCAATGAACTGCTCTTGGCAGCCAAAATAGTTAGGTATAAATAGCTTTGACAAGCTGGAAGCTTTGGCTTCCTGGTCATTTGCGCATATTACTATCCAGGATCAAGATCGCTTTCAGTTGTCTCTAAAAAGGGGTTGAATTTCAGCTTCTCAGATTCCTTGTGTGGGTTTGATAAATCCGGCTTGTGCTTTATCATTCAGTTACTGATACCTGAGAATCAAAGCATTTTCATTCATTGACTCTTCTGTAGCTCACTCGGATAGGAATAGAATTGAAGAATTGTGAATATCATGTCTGGAATAAGTGTGTATGTGAACGGACACCTGCAGGTGAATCAGAATGATGGATGTGAACGGCCCCGGGCCAGCACCTTCAGGTAATATGTGTAGGCATACAGTTTTGGAGAGTGTAATCATGGTAATAATATTGACCACCATCAATTGTAGGCGGAATGAATAATCATACATGTACATGTATGTACTTTTCAATGTTCTGCCTTTAACCTTTTGAAGCGTGCATTTTCTGCCATTTGTGTGAAAAGAGGGTGTTGGTTTTCAGGTATTCAGAGGAGAGCATGGACCCCATTATGTTTGAAAATAACTTCTATTGTGTTGTAATCTCTTGACAAACACATTTTCAGTCAATAACAAGTTGAACTTTGACTGGATGAGATATGGTATCATCTATTGTTCTTCAGCAGTATGGAAAATCAGACCCATGAGCCAATTGAAAGAAATAAGTTTCAGGAGTGAGAGATTTTTAGCTGATTTCAGATTTTTGTTTGTTTTGATTTTCAGCTTAATTTCAGCTTATTTTTGGCTTTCCTTTTTTGAAAAAAATATTGGAGGTCTTTCTACAGTATTTCAGACATTTTCAATGCTCTTCAGCTATTTTCAAATCTTTTTTATTTGTGACCACTCACACCCCTGAAGTTTTCAAAAGAAATTTTCTGATGAAATCTGAAAATCAGATCAGGTTGAATGCTTGTACTGTACATTATGTATAAAAACATTGTGCTGGTATTATGTATAACCATGTTAAAATAGCTCTATCGTATTACCATATAAACACATGTATGCATTGTCTTCCACTTTGAAATGTTGGTAATACATTTCAAAGAACTACTAGTTTTCAAATTAAGTTTTCAGGGTTATTTTGTGTACATCTGATCATGGATCCTATAATACATGTAGATGCTAGACATTTATTCATGCCATAGATCCTATACAGAAACACAAGTTATTCAAGCGAAGTTTAATAATCTTTGTGTAATTTATGTATCTTGATATGGTTACTGTACCTGTAGGTACATTGTATGTTCTGATAAGGGAAAAAATAAAAACAATTTTTTCACACGGGTCCCGTAACACAATGGTTTGTACTCTCCATTTTCACAAAATTTTGTACATCGTACACTGTACATGTATATTTACTCAATGCAATTTAATGAAATCATAATAATAATAATAATAGACAGTTCTTGTATAGCGCATAAGGGCAAGTCCAAGAATTCGCGCGCGTTACGTATGGGACATTTCAGAGGCTTCAATGACCTGAAAAATAGTGTTAATTGACTTTGATTAGATTGAATACCCTCATGATGGTAGACATCTAGGAGAAGAATAATCATGGAAAAAATGGTGACATATGACCTTGACCTTGACCTTTTAGAGAGAAAAGATGGGCCGTTACGTATGGGACGCAGAAAAAAGACAATTTTTAAAACATTTTTTTCAAGTTGAGAATTCTCTGAAAGTATTTCATTTGACAACTTGTAACTTAGTGTGATAGAATTCACAATACTCTAGTATATCTAAGGCAAGTTTCATGTCATAAGTCAAATCCCTCTAATTACAGACACTAATTAAACAAATTAATGACATGTTACGTATGGGACAGTTACGTATGGGACATTTTGTCCCCATAGAGAACGTACACAATTTTCCCCATAATTAAAAAAATGAAGTTATTTAAAATATAGAAATAACCAAAGAGTTTCTGTCTTTTCAAATGTTATATTGAGACATATTTGATATGACTGAAAAGGAAATTAGCCATTTTAACATTTTTTTTTCTTGTTTTTCATGGTTTCATGAATTTCTTATGTATTTCTATTGTTTTTTATTTTTTTCATATTTTTCCAATTTCACAATTTTTTCGCTTCAGTTGTTTTCATTAATCAGTATTTATAACAAATCAGTCTTTAAAAACTAAAGAAATGGTAAATAATCACTATTTACTGTAGAGCACTCTTGAAATTTGTTTTTTCTCCATTCACTTTGCACACAAATCTCCCCATTGGCATTGTGTGTAAATGTCCCATACGTAACATGTTGTCCCATATGTAACAATTTTTTAATTAACTTTTAATTAAAAAGTAAACTCTATTTTTGAAACGTTTTGTGGTATAACATTTTCATACTTTATAAATTAGAACTTCCCAGAGATGCAACAATACAAGTATTGTATTATGAGAAATAACTTAAAAAAACATCCTCAAAATGTTACGTATGGGACATTCCATCCTTGGACAAGACCTAATTTGCATAATTAATTAGATGACACCACTTTTGTTCCCTCATAAGTATTAAGATGTTAGGGGGTCCATGTCCCACCTATGACTAAATCTCACAAGTTTTGTTTTTATTTTCTATGAGTTTTTATAATTGTCCCATACGTAACGCCCATTTTACCAATTATGCAAATTAGGTGCCCCAAATTAGCATAAATATGCATATTATCACATTTTTCTTAATGAAATTTTAAAATTCCACATTTAGGCTTTCTTACTCCACCAAAGATAACTTCTTAAATTAAAGATGAAATTTTGCCTTCTAGGGTGACCTTTTCTTGGACTTGCCCATAACACATAAATAATGTCTCTATGCTCTTCCAAAGGACTTGGATATTATTACCCTGGCTTTAGCCCTGCAGCCTTTTTACAGCACTTGTGCATTTCAAGGAATAAATTCCTGCCAGGTACCCATTCACCTCACCTGGGTTGAGTGCAGCACAATGTGGATAAATTTCTTGCTGAAGGAAACTATGCCATGGCTGGGATTTGAACCCACGACCCTCTGTTTCAAAGTCCATAAAAAATGTTCTGTGATGATTGCTTAACTTTCTACTACGGGCCGCTGTTAACCTGCACAATTCCCCAAACCTGTAGTGTAGCTTGCTTCTTCAAGCTCAGACCAATGGATTTTGAAGCCTTTATTCTTTTTTTTTGTACATTTTTAGTACAAGGCCACTTTTCAAATGGGCATATTTTCATACATGTATTACAACACAAATGGGAAAAATAAAAAATGGTATTACATGTACATAAAATATTCAAGGCTTGCCAGCGATAGACACATCAACTGACTGAAGCCAAACTAAACCTTAGCCTTGGATTGATCTCTGTTAGCGCTGGATTTCTAATTCATGGAACTTCAGGCCCCCCCTCCCATTGCATATTATGGTAATTTTGCCATCCAGTGGTAACTACATGTGGAAATGCTGATCAACAGCCAAACAGAATCAGGGATTCCATTCCAGTTACCATTAGATGGCAAAGTTACCATAATACAACATGGTCCAGTTCTTTTTTTTTCTTTTTGAAGTACATGTAGTATGATGTAAATATGTATTTTCTTGTTTGTTTGTCTATGTTTCCAGTGGAGCGATGAGCTCGGAATCGAGTATGAGCCATGAGGGTGGAGATGGGCTGGATTACCTGACCTCACCTGCCAACATCAAGAAATACAGACGTGAAGCCCACAAGAGAGTCTTCGTCAACAGGAGTCTCAGCATGGAGAAAATCAAATTCTTTGGATTCGACATGGACTACACTCTAGCAAGTAAGTATGGCTTTATCGGCGGTTGAAAAATTACATGGGGCCCGGGCGATTTAGTCCCCAAACTGCTCTCAAGAGCCCAGGAAACTAAAAATGGAGCCATGGAAAATGCAGCCTTTGCAATGTTCCAGATTTAGGCATTAATTTGTGAAAGAAGCTCCTTATATCTGTATATATTTCTGTATATATATTTTTGGCCCAATTATCAGAATCGTGTGTCTGTGGGGTTCTGTACTACTAAACTTTTTTTTTTTGGCAGGGGGATGTCAGTTGTTTCGGAGGGTGTAAGCATTGTTAGCAGTTCAGCAAGGCCGAAAAGTCATCCCCAGATCATTGAATACCAAAGAAGGTATAATGTACCCCTTTAAAATAGAGTATAGTCTTGCATGTATAGTGTATCTAGAAACTTAGTCTGACCATGACATAATATGACCCAGGGAGTTGTCTGATCAGCTGTTTGGTATTAGCAGGGGACCTGGATGAACTTCCTCTGCATTAGTCTCCATCTGCAGACCCACTTTCTGTGAATTAATTTCTCTGAGAAAGCTGTATTATACTTATATAGTCCTGAGTGCCTGAACTGAAACAAATTGCTCACAATAAAAGTCTTTGACATCAATTCAACATATGTATTGTATATGCACTTGTAGGTCTCTGTTCAGACCAAATCAGCAACAAAAGAAGGCCTAATAAATAGATGGGATTATATTCAATGTACATGTATATGTAGGATAGTACATGCAATACAGTAGTGGGTAGGTTTAAATTTCAAAGAGGTGTTCGTAAGTTAAAAGAAACTTTACAAACAACTGGTAATTCTTATAAAAAAAGTTTGTGTAATTACCATGAGAAAGGATCTCCTGTTGATCGTAAAGTCGTTAGTAATGTATAAACAGCTTTATGAAACACCTGACCCAGCTGATGTGAACACATCAGTTGCATTATTCCAATTTTCCAATGTATGTGTGCAAGATAAAGCCTGTATGCTCATTGGAATACCCTGTTTGAATCAAATCAACTCTTTACCAGGTTAAACTTTTTTAATAATAACCTGCAGATTGGGGGTCATTTTCGGGTCACTTTGGGAGTTTCTTTGTGCAGTCAGGACATGTTTATATCTGTTGTGCTTTGACATGCGAAGTTCAAAATCCTGAAGTAGATGCTGGCATGCTCATGACATTTGTGGCCTTGATCATGTCTATCACATGTGCTGGGTCAGGTATCCATTGTTCTACATTGTTGGATCTCAAATGTATTTCAGTTTGCCATATTAAACATCTGCATGGTCTATGTAACATCTGGAATGCATTCTGCGATCGAGGGCAATGGAATCTGACGTTGCATTATCAATATGATACAGTACATCATGTACTGTCATGACCCCTTTTTAACACAGGAATGATAACAGTGTTGATTCAGCGTGTGTTAATTAGCAAACAATGGGGAGTCGCCCTGGGATTTTCAGAGTGTTTGAATAGTCAACAATATTCAAATCCAGCTTACAACACTTCAGCTTGTGTATACTGCCATTATGTACTACTGTAGTTGCTTTTTTTTTTTTTTTTTACATTAGTCAGTGGAAGTGAGAAAAGGAGAAACAACCACTAGATGCTGTTGGCCCTACAATGTACATGTAGGCCCGTATATGATGATGATGATGATTATGATGATGATGATGATAATTATAATGATAATAATAATAATGATAATAATAATAATAATAATAATAATAATAATAATAATAATAATAATAATAATAATAATAATAATAATAATAATAATAATAATAATAATAATAATAATAATAATAATAATAATAATGGTAATGATAATGATAATGATAATGATAATAATAATAATAATAATAATAATAATAATAATAATAATAATAATAATAATAATAATAATAATGATAATGATAATGATAATAATAATAATAATAATGATGATAATGATAATAATTGATAATAATAATAATGATAATGATAATGATAATAATTAATAATAATAATAATAATAGCTGGATTTATTCGGATAGACCAAGGGTTTCACGACATGCTCCTTCAACATACATGTACTGTATGCTCTTGTGACATTTGCTCCTGTATTGATTTTTTTAATCTTAGAGGGCATATGGTTAGAGTTCAGGTTGTAGTAGACTTTTTGTTCAGAATACAAACAACGAAGAAAATGAAAATCCATTTAATGTTCGAAGTAGAAATCCGAGAATAGAAATATTCCGAAAATTCATTTTGCCCAATTGATCATGGGCCAGTCTGTTCAGCGTAAAGGATTAGGGTTAATTTATTTTCAGAGGTTAGGTTTTTATGTGTAACTTAACATGCAGATTTTCCGCTAAAACCAGTTTAACAGGGCAAAGCAATCTTGAAAACTACATGGTTTGGAAGGTCGCTCCAAAATACTGCTTCAACCATTCTCTTTAAAAGTTCAACAAGCTACCACTAAACTAGTTTCTAGTGAACTAGTTTTATGGCGGTAAATGAGAACGGGGTCTTTGAGACTTATACCCCTTTCATAAACCCAATTATGCGGCTAATAGCAGCATAATTTGGTCGTAAAATTGGAGGACAAGAGTAATCTGCATTATTTTGATGCTGCTATTATCCGCATAATAGCAGCATTGGGACAAGATTTTGAGTTTATGAACGCATTTCCAAATAATGCGGATGATAATAATTGCCATGGTGGCATCACAAGGTCACCCTTTCCCAACACAACCGCATCGGAGGGGGCGTGTCCAGTTGTCATGACGATTATCCGCCTTTTTCAGGACGAGCGCTCGTAAAAATAATGCGGCTTATTTTCGGAGTTTGTGAACGCAATTTTTATTGAATTATCCGCATTACTCTTAGGCGGCTAATTGGAGGATAGGTTTATGAAAAGGGTATTAGCAAACTTGTGCTTTTATATAGAGAATAAACTGATGTGCAAACCCTTCACTTGAGTTAAATGGCCTGAATATGCAGCCTACAATGACTTGTGTACTGGAGGACCTCTTGCTCTGGAAAGTGAAACAGCAAGTTTAAAATGTTCTACATGTAGTCTTGTGTGAAGACCCACTTGATCAAAGTTTCAATCAGGGTCTGTGCCCGCAGACTAGATGCAGAATCAACTATACCAGTATTGTGTGGACTGTGGATTATTCTAGAGACGTCAATAGAAGCATGATTGCAATGCGATCTATGATTGGATAACAAATCTCTATGTATGATGCCATCAACAAAATGTGCTAGCAATGCTGTAAACCTGATCTGTTGATCTGCGTTCAACCCTACACCTTACCTCATACTCAGCCCAAGGAGAATCTGCTTGACCTGGCCTACTTCTGCTACTACATGTACTTAATTTATATGAAATTTATTCATAGATCACAAAAAAATGCTTCTTTGTCATTTCTTCCTCAATTTCAATTCTATATCCTCCATTAGATGTCACCACTATAATTCACTACAGTGTCAACTGGGCTGAAATTAAAATTGTGTTATTAAATTTCATTGCGAGATGCTGGATGAGCTCCACATCGTTGATGTGCTAGTTTAATTTTCTGGGGCTACTTTTCACCATTTACTACCTGAATGTGCATGTTGGAAAAGCTTTGACATTGCAATGAATGGGGATTTTCCAGGCCTCCTTCTTTTAGTTCCCAGGGCTCTATTGAGCATTATTTTCCAGGGAAAAATCGAGCCAATCTCTCTTTCTCCATGAAAGAATCTCTCATGACAATAATTGATCTATAAGAGTTGTTCGAGCATTTTATCGATTGCATTTTTCATCATAGAAATGATCTTCATTTTCTTCATCTTCCTTTAATGTTTATCACCTCTTTCTCTTACTCTCCTCTCTCTCTTCTCTCCTCTTCCTGTAAACTGCCAGCTGATAAAGTGGGTAGACTGCAACTGAAAATGGCATGTGTATGGGACATGCGTATGTCTGTTTTATGTATTGACATTGATTTTGTAAATTTTATTTTGATTTATTTATTTACCAACAATATTCACATGTTTACAGGTGATAAAACAAATTGCATAAGAGTATACAAAAATACGATGGTAAATGGGACCAGAAAATAGCACAACTGCTAATCGAGCCTGGCCCCACAAATATGACAAAATGCACATTTAAGAAGGAAAAACAAACATAAATTTAAATTGCTATATATTCCTTGTAAAGGGTTATCATCAAATGATGTGTTTGTACTGTCAAATGAATTATAATAACCCATCCCAATCCCCCCTCTTTCTTTTCTCTTTTTCTACAGTGTACAAGTCTCCACAATACGAGCAGCTAGGCTTTGAACTGATTGTCAAGCGTATGGTTGCCATCGGATACCCTCAGGTAAATAAACCTTCCTGTGCTAGTACATACATGTACACTGTATATCATCTCACCAGATGCAATCTCATGATATGAGCATTGGAAAAATCATTCAATCATGATCATATGAGAAGAATAGAGTGAGATCATATTCACTTTCAAGTTGGTAGACCGTTTCATGAATATTGTCATCACTGACTGGATGTCTTTCCCCGATCGATAGTTACCATAGTAACAGTCACGAGGCCAGAGCTTATTAACCAATCAAAACCTAGGATTCTCTGATATTGTCAATGCTGACAACTCATTCTGCCCAAGCAAAATTTGATCTTTTCATTACAATTCTATTTAATACATAAATATTTGAGATGAGCAAAACTTAATCAGCTGTCACACAAAGTAGGCAAACAAGAGTTTCCCCGGGCCGGAGTTGCAGAGAGTTGCAACATGAATTATATGAATATTTTACAGACTTTTTAAATTCACAATCAGTCATATCTACCCAAAACATGTAGCTACATGTACATGTGTAACAAATATCCAGTCTAAACATCCCCATAACATGTAACCTGTTTTATTCAACAAGAGCAACAAAAGACATATTAAGACTTCTTGACCCATTACTTGAAGATGTGCATTAAAAATGACAATCGATTGGTTAATGTAATTTTCATTACAGACACTGCCATAGACTTGCAAAATTTTGCAATCAATGATTTTGATTGCAGTGCACTGTGTTGCAGTGTCTTGGGGCAAGAACCTAGCGAGAATTATTGTTTTTATAAAATGGGGCCAAGGCAGTAGCCAATAGTGTGTGCGTATGCGAGTCACATGTTCATGCTTTAATTCTATGCAACCGCCCATTAGTGCATTTGTAGTGCAGCACTGTGCAAAGGTCCATGCGTAGATGCATATGCCAGATTCACCCGTGATGTCATATTAGAAAGCAAGTGAAGTGTGACCTATTCATCTGGTAGCAGGGGGCACTTGTACCCCCCAAAATAAATAACAGGGAAATGCTATTTTTCCAAAATGGGAAATTCCTTTTTTTTTTCAAAATAAATACTGTGTTTAAAGTATACATTTTAGATCAATTTTCAGGAGAAGCTCTTATTAAAAAGGACATCCACTCCAATACAAATCCTATTATCTGGAGGTTACTCACAAACGACCAACACACTTAATCCCCCAGCTGCATCTTTAAACCATTTGCTTGGGCAGCATTTGCTCAGATAAAATCGAAATTAAGCGTATGTTTGATCCGGGCGCCTATTCTGAAATCAACACATACTTTGGCCACAACACACACATAATATCATCGTTCGTTAGTTTATCATTGCATAATATCCTGTTATCTTGCAAGAACAGCACCGTTCTAGTTACCAAAATGAACTAATTTCATTTTCGGAAATACGAACCTTCGGAATTACGAACCTCATTTCGTTTTCGCATTAACGAACCTTCGGAATAACGAACCTCATTGAGTTTTCGGACTAACGAACCTTCGGAATTACAAACCTCATTTTGTTTTCGGATTAACGAACCTTTGGAATTACGAACCTTCGGAACAACCAAACCTTCGGAATAACATCAAAGCACTCAGTGCAAGTGCCTTTTGCTTTTGATAGTGCAAATACCCTTGAGTGTGCTACATTGCCATGTAGCACACTCATAAATGTGCATTATTTGTATAATATACAATGAATGTTGATTTCTCGTTTTCTTCTTTTTTTCAGGACCTGTACAACTTTGAATATGATCCATCCTTTCCTATTAGAGGTCTCGTCTTTGACAAAGTTTATGGAAATCTACTGAAGGTGAGATTATGCGGGGCTTAACCCTATCTAAAGTTGTGGTTTAACTGTAGATAGTCAATTGTGATACACATATCTACATGTATACATCAGTTGTTCAAATACCAGCTCATTTGTTCACAATGACCTATTTTCATTGTACCCTTCTGCAGTCCTCGTAAACGCGATAACTGCAGTTGAACTTAACCTAGGCTAATTTGGTATGTATAATACCAGCAGGGATCCAAGGAAGCCTATTGATTTTGAGGTCAAAGGGTTAAAGGTCAAGGTCACAGTGACCTATTTTCATTGTACCCTTCTGTAGCCTTGTAAACGCGATAACTTCAGTTGAACTTAACCTAGGCTCATATAATTTGGTGTGTATGATACTAGCATAGATCCTAGCAATTCTATTGATTTTGAGGTCAGTAGGTCAAAGGTGAAGTCGCCATCTTCCACTTTTCTTGCTTGACCAATAGCTCCATTATCCGCATTACACACGGGCGTATTATGTGCTCGCCTTAGCGACACTCTTGTTTCACAGATTTCCAAAGAAGAAAAAAAAAATATGAAAATGCTCTCTTCCTTACGTACATGTACCTATACAAAAAAAGGAGGCATGAATTTAAAGTAACAAATGACTGGATGCATTTCCTGTTGCGAAGCCAAATAGGGAAAAATTACAATCGTGAAATATTTTGCATTAATCAGTTTGTGTTAATAAGCTTAAATTAAGCTTCCTGATTAACTTCCTGATTCCAACATTGCTAAAATAATATCCACTTCAATGAACAGTACATGTATGGTAATTACTACATGTGAAAATAAAAATGAAAGTGCTATTTTTCGTTAGAATGTTTGTCAGCCAGAACGTAGTACATGTATGTAATACACTTTTCATCTAGCGATTACTTTGTTTTCTTCTGTCTTTTGTGTTTTACCCTTTTTTTCAACAGTGATGTTGATAGAAGAGTAATTTATTATCATCCAACAATTGACATCCCTCAATATTTTGTTAAAGTGTATTCTTAATTTTCCAAAAAATATCTCTTACTCTTCCTTTCAACTATTAAACTTCATGAACATGTGAATGGGTATAATGATGCATGGATATAATTTTCACCTGTTTTCAAACCTATACAGATTGATACATATGGCAATATCTTGGTGTGTGTTCATGGCTTCAAGTTCCTCACCTCGGCGGAGATTGCAGAACTGTACCCTAACAAATTTATCGCACTGAGGACGGAACAGGAACGTCTTTACGTTCTCAACACACTCTTCAACTTACCAGGTATACCCAAGTCATAGCTTGGCCCTAATTCCATATCTTAGGTATTTCACAACCAATTTTGATTAAACTTGTTTTATATTGTTCCTCTCACTTTCCACTTTCCAATAAGATTGCTTCTCTTCTTGGGTTTTGGTTTCCTTTAAATCTTGGGTTTGCATGTAGTTTAAACAATGAAACCTTTAGAACAAGTGGGCTTTTTATGTAAAAACAGAAAAATCAAAGAAGTTTCAGAAAAATCTGACAAATATTAAAAAAGTTATGAGCATTTGAATATCACGATCACTAATGCTATGGAAATCTTCTTGCTGGCAATGCGACAAAAATGTGTGATGTCACATGTGAACAACTTTCCCTCTGATGGACTATAGAATACCATGCCCCTTTTTGCTCTTTCTTCTGGTGATACAACTCTTTATCCATAATGCATTCTTTGACATTCTGTATATATTACATGCCCTCCTATAGAAAGAATATATGACCTACTTGCAGATGTGATAAAAGAGGCAGTTGAAGTGAAATATGTACAAAAGTAATGGGAAATTTGTTCACATGTGACATCAAATATCTTTGTGTGGAAGCGCCGTGGTGTAGCGGTTCTGACTCTCGCCTTGTAATCAGAGGGTTGTGAGTTCGAATCCAACAATGGCCTAGCGTCCTTTGGCAAGGCGTCAATCCACACTTTGCCACTCTCACCCAGGTGCTAATTGGGTACCGGTAGGAAACAACAGTCAATGTGGTTGGTTTAGCAAGTGTGCGCCTAACAGGCTGCTTGGAATGCTATGAATCCAGGGACCGGGTAATAATTGTGAAGCGCTTTGAGCAGTCGTAGATTGATTAAGCGCTGCATAAATGCTGGTTATTATTATTATTATTGTTGCATTGCCAATAGGAGGAACTATATTACAATAATGATCTGAACTTAAGATGTTCATAATTTTCTTATTATTTTTCTCAAATTTTCTTTGATCTGTATCGTTGATTTTTTTGTTTTCGCACAAGCTATCTTGTTCCAATGGTTTCATTTTCCTTTAACTTAAGCCACGATGTACTCATTGGCATTCACGGCCAAGACTAAGGACGATCAGCTACCCATACACACAAGGGCTTAAGTTACTACCCTTTTTGTTATCATGTACCTCTGTTATAGTATCAATAAAATGTCATTGCACCCTTCTCTCGTGCCCAACATAGAAACCTACCTCATCGCGTGCCTGGTGAACTATTTCTCAACTCAACCAGACTTTGTGGACGGTGATAGGGGCGTGAGGAAAGGAGACCTCTTCATGTCGTGGGAGAGCATCTTCTCGGATGTCAGGAACACTGTCGACTGGGTTCACATCAAGGTTGGTTCACGTTTCATTTTGAAACGTTTGACAAATCTGTGTCTTCACTTGTCAATCATGATAATAGTAGCAATAGCTATGTTTTTAAATAGCGTTTAATTCTTTGCATTTCTAGCGCTTTATAACATTAATCATTCATAATATCTTACATACATGTGTCTTGTATAATCTGGACTCCGGAACACAAAGGTTAGCTATTAATCTCTAAAGGCAGTGCTGCACCAGCCTGGTCTCAAGATTTTAGCCCGATCGGCCGTCTTTGCGATTAATCTTGAGATTCAAGAAATCCTGTCTCCACCCATCGCAAGAAGGGTGATTCCTCCTCTAGCGAGACATCGCTGCATTATGGTCTCATGCTGTGAACAAATAATCCTGTGTGCGTCTGCACCTGGGAATTAGCGGGATAATTCTTGAAATAGCATGCTATTTTACAAATAATCCCAAGTTGACTTTGGATTGCAATCTCGAAATAAATCCAGTGACCTAGCGCGATGATTGGATCACCATTTCAAATAATCTCGAGATTGTTCAGATCAGGATAATTTGCCAGATCAGAAATAGCGCGCTAATTTGAAAACTCGGGCTGGTGCAGATGGCCCTTAAATGAAAAAACCTATTACGATTATTGGTCCATGCCCATTTTGCTCAGTAGTCTGACTAGGAACCAATCAGCTTTGTTCTTTCAAATTAGCGATTAATTGCTGAACTTTGTGCTGCGGCCCTGGTCTAAGACATTGGTTTGACTTTGGCGAATACTTGATTTGGGGAGTTTCTGTCTACATGTAGTCTGTATCCTTTTGGTTTGTTTATTCCTTTGATCTTTGTCTTGTTCAGACAAAGCATAGAGATCAACCCACTAATAAAAAGAGTGTCCAGTGCCCTGTTGGACAATAACTACTATCATGATAACTTTGCCACAGGGGCCGCGGAACGGTTTTCAAAGTGGGTGGGGGCTGACCATGCAAAAAATTACAATCCTATGGTCATTTTTACGTTTTTGTACACGGTTTTGGAAAAAAGTGGGGGGCTGAAGCTTCCGCCACCCCTGTGCCAGTGGTTACTACCATGGTAACGATGATCAAGAGCCAATCAGAATCAGGGATTCCATGAAAGTGACCGTTGGATGGCAAAGTTATCATAATGGTAACTCATATGCAATGGAGCCCAGACATGTGTCATTGACTTGAACAGAGACGATCCTAACCTGTTGGAGGCTGGATGATTTCGCTATAACACATATTTTCCATAGACTCCAGCCTGCATAGAGAGGTGATTCCATGCTCGAAAAATCAGCCATTTTCACTACATTTTTCAACCTGCTGTCAAAACAAATGAAGAACTTCAATTTGCTTTGTGGTAATATTAAAGTACTGCTGGGTAGACATGCAAAAAACTGACAACCAATAAAATTATGTTGTCCGTAGGTGAATTAGAGCTTAAAATGTTGAGTGTCGTACGGGACATTTGTGCGTCCTGTACGACACAACATTTTCACTTATAATTTACCTATAATCAATTTTTTGGTGTTGGTTATAAGTTTTTCACATGACTACCCACTATACTGTAGCTTTACCATTGACAAAATATAATTTATTGCTCAAGCAATTGGCGGGGAAACTAGAAGTTGTGGTCAAAATGTCCCGTACGACACGTACATGTATGGAATCGCCCATAGATGGGCTCGGTCTGCAATGGGTTAACATAGTTTTTCACAACAAAATTAGTCTCCTTCCTTAGAAGCACACACAAATGTTACATTTGTCTTCAATCTTACCAGTGCGTTACTCTGTCTGAACAAGCCTAACCCTATCCCTGTAGAAAGCAAAAACAGATACATGTGGTCAACAGGTTTTTTTTTAAGCATTGTTTCCTTTTCCATCATGTGTGAACTAAAGAAGAAAAGCTTTGTTTGTTCTTTGATCCCTAGGGCTCCCTCAAAGATAAAACGGTAGAAAACCCCGAAGAATACATCATCAAGGATCCAAGGTTACCCATGCTTCTTCAAAGGTGAGGGCAGCAGACTGGACCGTTCTACGCAACCTCTTTTTTTACATTTATTTTATTCTCCAACATTTCTTTCTTTTTTTCTTCTGTTTTTTTTTTGTTGTAACCGACACTATTATACTGGCAAGTCATTTATCTATCGATGCCATTCTCACCAAAGACAGTTATTTGGGAACAATTATGCTGTCATCTCAACAAAGTAAAAATTACTCTTATTGAGCCTAATACGTTTGTGTCAGTTTCTTAAGAAAGCAATTTTACAGCCGTAATATTATTTAGTTAGTTCATGGACAATACAATTCAGGCTTCTATTTTCCCCTCTTGTGCAGAAGCAACAGTATCATTAGATCTTCTGGCCTGCCGTTTTTTTTTTTAGTAAATATACACTTGCATTTGCCACATTTTATCTGATTTCTAGAACCAGCGCACTCCCACCTTATTGATGGATGACGACTCACTGGTTTTAAAACTAAAGACAAAGTTTTTTAGCAGGCAAGGTTTGCTGTGCTTTCCAAAATTTAAATCTCTCCTGTTCTCAATGCGTCATTAATGTAGGTCTGAACTGATCTCGAGGAGGAAGAAGGCGAGAGAATGGATTCGATAAAAGCAACCAAGCCTTTTTTTTATAAAAAAACCTCACAATGTACTAATATGATAGGATCAGAAATGGCAAATTAGCATTAACATTTTCTAATTGAAAACATTTATAGCATTGCTGCCCTCTTTTGATAAGAGGAAGCAAATGGCCCCAAAATTAATTTTTATAATGTGTTTACTTAAAAAAGAAAAGATTTATTCTTTCATGTAAAATTTAATAGAAAAACAACAATCCTGCTTTATACATGTATGGCATATTTGTATTGGCATCTAGATAAATGAAATTGGTATCTACATGTACATGTAAGTAATTTTCTTTTTTTTTCAGAAACATCACTTTTGTTACTTGCTTCCTAACGTCAAAGTAGGGTTGAATAAGTGGATTGTTTGTGGAATAGCTCAGTCCATAGAAAGGTTAAACTTCCATTGTTCACCAAGCTGGCAGAAGGGTGTATACCAAGGGTTCTTAAACTTTTTCCTTGAAGGGCCAGATAAGATTTCAATGAAACCTTTTTGAAGGGCAGAGTAAACTGGAGACTTACATGTGCATCGCGCATCAGGAGTGGGGAGCGCTAAGTCTGTTACGGTCGGCCTCCCCTTGAAGCTCGGATGTCCTGGATTCTCTATGGTTCAATCTGAAACTTTTTTTAAAAACTTTATCCAAAATAGTTTTATATGAAATACGGGCAAGACTTCAAACTTCAATGGAAGTCAATAGCAATGTTAAACTACTGCTTTCAGGCCTGCACATTATTCTTGAAACAGTACAGTATACTTTACACCACATTAAAGTCTATTTTATTTATCCTAGCATCATTCCACGTTGGTGGATTATATCTCCTAAAGGTACACGATTCCCGAATTTAGAGGGCGCTGCTTGCCCAATGACACTGTTGTTATCATGGCTATACGTCACAAACGCAGATGCCATGTTCCAAATGCCCGAGCTCTGATGATTTTCAGTTCGCATATGCCTCGGCTGCTGTTGGAAGATCTTGGCAGCTTCCTTCGTGAAGTGACGTCAGAAGATATTTGGACCAATGCCGATGAAGCCAAAAGCAGCGTAGCTTATGCATACTCTGAGCGTATGCACTTGCTGCGCAAATGCCTGATGATTGACAGCTGCATGCAAATTACGTCAATGATCTTCACGATGAAGATACCGGCGAGCACGCAACAGCATGGGGGTCGTGCACCTTTAAAGGAGAAGTCCACCCTAACAAAAACTTGATTTGAATCAAAAGAGAAAAATCTATAAAGCAAAACACTGAAAATTTCATCAAAATCGGATGTAAAATAAGAAAGTTATGACATTTTAAAGTTACACTTAATTTCCCAAAATAGTTATGTGCACATCCTGGTCGGTACGCAAATGAGGAGACTGATGACATCACTCATTCACTATTTCTTTTGTATTTTATTTTATGAAATATTCTAATTTTCTTCTCATTGTCCTGTGAAGCAAAGTTTTATTTCTCCCTGAACATGCAGAATTGCCATTGTTCAGTCAAGTTGGTCCTTCTTGTAAAATCTGTAATTCAAACGATAAAAAAAACAAAAGAAATAGTGAGTGAGGGACATCATCGATTCTCTCATTTGCAGGTGACTAAATAGTGCACTATTTTGTGAAAAATAAGCGAAACTTTAAAATGTCATAACTTTCTTATTTTACATTCGATTTTGATGAAATTTTCAGCATTATGCTTGTCAGATTTTTCTCTATTGATTCAAATCAACATCTTTCTGGGGTGAACTTGACCTTTAAAAATGAGGAATAAGGTAACAATGAATCAACGTTTCAGGTACTCTATGTTTTGTTTGTAGAATGAGAGATCATGGAAAGAAAGTGTTCCTAGTGACCAACAGTGGCTACAACTACACCAAGGTAAAGAAATTCAATTGATTGCATGCCAATTTTAGGTCCCAAAATCAATCCTAAAGTCTTGAAATCTGTTGTAAATTTGCTATTGATTCCTGGAGCCTGTCTTACAAACAGTTATGATTGAGCCGATCAACTTCATATATATGGTAATCCTACGACGACATAATTTTTTTCAGGAAATTTGTAGTGTCTTTGCAAACAAAGAGAAGCACACTGAATTTTCAAGAAAAACTATTCAAATGTGTGAATTTATACTGAACAAACACTTATATAGGTGTTGACGTTGCTGGCTTTCCGCAGTTGTGATTGATTTGATCAATCGTAATTTCTTTCTAAGATGGGCCCCCAATCTATACATTGATTTCTTTTAGTTAAAGGGAAGTACTCCCTGACAAAAAGCTTATTGTAAAAATAGCAGAAAAAATAATAAAACAATACTGCCAAAGGTTTGAGAAAAATCCATCAAAGAATAAAAAAGTTATAAGAATTTAAATGATTGATTTATGACGTCATATGCTAGCAGCTTTCCTACATATGTATCGTAAGGCAAAATATCAATGAAATATCACTTTCTCATAAAATTGAAAATGGTTTTTACAGTCCCTTCAGTATATCAATAGCTAAATTATTTTACACCCATTTCTAAAAAGAAAGCAAGAATAAGTCGCCACAAACCATTAAAAAATTGAAATTTATGCATTTATATTACATAGTATATTAGGCAGCTGCTTGATTATGATAATAACTTTCTTCACAGGCGGATCCAGGGGGTTAGTGCAAAGGTGGCCTGTGGTGCCCCCCCCCCCCTTTGAGAGGCACAATTAAAATTTGTAATGTAAAAATGCTATTGAAATAGAAGTGTGCCCCCTCCCCTTTTGAAAGTGATTTTTTTTCCCTTTTTTTTGCTTGTCAAATTTTTCCTCGGAAAATGTGCCCCCCTTTTGGAAAATCCTGGATCCGCCCCTGTCTTTCTTAATCTTTAATGGGTTTTATGGATTTTCCTCAAACCTTCACAAATATTTTTTATTGCGTTTTTGTGCTATTTTTACAACAAACTTTTCTTCAGTTGAAGATTGATCTATAACTTGTAAATTTGCAACTGTGATTTTCAACTGATTGCAAATATTCTCTTTCAACACCCCCATAGTGACGTAAATGGGTAACTCCATTTTGAAAAAAGGGTACCAAATTGTGAACTTCTTGATATCCCCATTTACTTCAGAGCCCTTTATTATGATAAATGCATGACAAATCATCACAAAACTAGTAATTTAAAGTAATCACAATCACAAAAATTGATGATTCTCCTTTTATGTACATATTTTATCTGTATGGTGAATGAAATATATGAAATTATCAAATATGATAAAATAGTTAAGCATGGGATGATATTTTGTTTATGTATACACCCATCTTGTGAGTAATATACATCCCAGAATTCAACAGAAGAAGCCTGTAATCAGACCTGCCAACCAGTATGTTTTTGGCATATTTAGTAGGTTTTGCAACTTTAGTATGTTTTTTTCTTTTAAAAATAATTTTTTGTAAATTTTTTTTTTCACAAAATCAGAATTTATTGAGAAAAATCATCTCTATGTGTCTCTATTTCATAAAACTTACACAAATATGGTTATTAGATCATTGTAGTTTCAGGTTACTTGCTATTTTTTCAATCATTTTGTTAAAACCAGGATGAGATATACACACGTTTCAATGTTTTTTTTTCATCTGCAAGAGCAGTGCACATTTTAGCTTGCATGCAGCTTGAGCCCCGCGATGAGCGAGTGCGCCATGCATTTTATTATGAAATACACTTTCAGGGAAAAATACAGTTTTTTTTATCACAGAATACAATTTTTCATTCCTAGAGGTTGGCAAGTCTGTTTAACAAATTTAAACTGAACAAAAGCCTCATTGAACATACCCCCAAACTTTTTTTTCATCAGTCCTTGAAATGAATTTACATGGACCTGGGCTGTTCTTACTCATGCACTCCATTGCTAGACATGACCAGTAATTTAACTTGTTTTTTTTTAAATAGATAAGTTACAAATCACCAAGCCTTGGCTGAAAGTAATTGATCAGACTTTATTTACTATTCTTACGCAGATTTTGTCTTTCTTGGGGGAGGGGGACGATACGCAAGCCCCCCCCCCCATGAATTACGGAAATCCAAAAGATAGATATGACAATAGAATTGTTTTTATTGAAGATGCACTTTATTCATGTAATCAATATTAGTCTGTCGATTTCAATTATGAAATGTTAATAAAATACATTTTCGTCTATATATTTTTTTGTCGTTACAGAAAGTGATGAAGTACTTATTCGACTTCCCTCATGGGCCTGCAGTAAGTGATCATAGATCATATACAAATCATTAAATATCAGTTATTGTAGTATATTTTTATTATTATTATTATCATTATTATTGTTTTTATTATTATTATTGTTGTTGTTTTTGTTGTGTTGCACTCAAACCAGGTGAGGTGAATGGGTACCCGGTAGGAAGAAGTTCCTTGAATGCTTCAGTGTATACATGACTTTGTATACATGTATATGGCAGCACAGCGAAAGCCGGGGTAATAATAGTAGCACTTCGTATCCTCAGGCAAAAAGCACTTAATAAATCCATTTATTATTATTATTATTATTGCTTTCTCTGGCATACATGTACTTGTCAAGAAGAAAGATGTTATTATACTCATCAATTGACTGTTACTAATTAAAGTATTTAATGTTTACCAAAAGATTTAGATATGTGACAGCTTGACCCCAGTGGAATTTTTCAAAAAACAAATATTTATCATAAACTACTAAATATCCTTTCATCTGATTACCTCATTGCAAATTGTCTTTAAAAATCACTGAAAATCACTTGACAAGATGTTTGATAGAACCCCCCCCCCCAGAATATTACATGTACAATATGTCGTGAACAGTGTACATGTATAAAGCAAATAATGCACTACATATATATTTAAATTGATATGCCTGCCATCTCTCTGCAGCCTGGGACTCCTCACAAAAAGTGGTACCAGTACTTTGACAATGTGTCATGTACATGATGTATATACATCATAAAAAATATAAAGCAAATAATGCACTACATGTATATTTGAATTGATATACCCTATCATCTCTCTGCAGCCTGGGACTCCTCACAAGAAGTGGTACCAGTACTTTGACATCACCATCGTAGATGCCAAGAAACCAAGCTTCTTTGCCAATGGGACCATCCTAAGACAAGTTGATCTTGTAAGTCATATCATCTGGAGGGTTGCCACCTTTGCACATTAAAAACCCAGTGCACTACAATGTATTTGTATAAGAGTAGGGGAAAACCTGGTGTAGTGATCCACCTGCACCCCAGTTTGGATGAGAGAGACCTTCGGGTCATAGTGATTCAGTTTGCTTTTTGCCTCCCAGGCACAAGTGACATCAAAAAATAATAGTAATAATCTCTTTATAACCAGTCCTAGATATTTCTGTACTTTGTTTTCAGTTTATTAATAAGCATTAGATGAAAAAGCACCTCCTGTAATTTTATTTTATTGTTGTGAAACATGGACATGCAAGAGCAATTATATTATCTGTTGTATTTTGTTTTTGTAGAATGCAAGTTTAACTACAGGTTGTTAAAAAGTATTCAATAAACTTGCATTTAGCCTGTCTCTCTATGTTTGCGAATTAATATATACTTGAACTTATCCAACATTTATAAGCTCAGCTATTTTGTCTGTTTTTTCCCCTCTCATTTCTTTACTATCTTCAATGACAATGCTATCCCAGATACCAAACTGATATAAATATCATGCAATGTCTACACTGATAAATACTCTGATATACAATGTAATTCGTTGTATTTTTCATCCCCCCCCCCCCATTATTCTATTTTATACATATTTTCATTCTTTGGTTCTTTTAAATTTGACTGAATACCGAATAGTATGATACCAATGTCATTTTCATCCAAATGTTTGAATTCAAATGAATTGCACCATATTTTCCATTTTCTTCATCTCGCGCGCACAAACAGGATACAGGTAGTCTGAAGATTGGTAGTCATGTCGGCCGTGCCCAGCAAGGCCAAGTGTACTCTGGAGGCTCCTGCGATGTCATCTGTGAGATGCTCAATGCAAGAGGCAACGATGTCCTCTACATCGGAGACCACATCTTTGGCGATATCCTCAAGTCCAAGAAGGAGAGGGGATGGAGGACCTTTCTGGTGGTGCCAGAGGTCGCGCAAGAACTCTCGGTCTGGACAGAGAAGAGAAGTAAGTTATGATGATGATGACAAGAATGATGATGATGATGATGATAGTGGTGAGGATGATGATGATGTTGATGATGATAATGATGATGATGATAGTGGTGAGGATGATGATGATGATAATTAAAGTGATGGTGATGAAATGACGCTGATGATGGCAAGGATGGTAATGGTGGTTGTTATGACGATGATGATGATGATGAGGAGGATGATGATGATGATGATGGTGATGGTGATGGTGGTGGTGGTGGTGATGATGATGATGGTGGTGATGATGATGATGATGCTGATGATGAGGATGGTAATGGTGGTGGTGTTGGTGATGATGATAATGATGATGATGATGATAATGATGATGATGTTGATGATGGTGATGGCAGTGGTAGTGGTGGCAATGACAATGTTATCAATTTATATATGGGATATGATTGCTAAATATTAAATAGGAGCATATTATTAAAGGTTGTTGAAATATTAGTGAGATACACTACAAGGATATATTGATTAGATGCAGCTCAAATATGTCATGTTTTGTTTATTACAGCATTATTTGAAAAACTCGAGGAGCTTGATGTGGCCTTAGCTGAGCAGTACAAGTAAGTGATTTTCTGTTTCTGTTTCTGTTTATGGTAACTCCTGTAGGAATTCGGCAAGACAGCTTTATTTGCTGGTAAACCCCAACCTGGTATGCAACCAATTACCTCAGAAACATTTTACGTCTAGGTTAATCAGTCATAGTGGCTGATGTTATAGACGACAGATATCACTCTCGGGGCCTTTTTATCAAAGTGGAGACAATGGCTGAGTTGGGATTCGAACTCACAACCTTGCGATTATGAGTCCAATGCTCTAACCACTGGACCACACGACCCGTAACACTTGGACTGATGTTTAATTATATCTCCTTTAATATCAACTACTACCTTAACTGATTCTTTTAATCTTCTGCATGTCTTACTCTTACATGTAACTCCGTAGTGAAGATGATATTGAGTAGGTGCTATGTTTGAGTGGTCTAAATTACCCGACTTCACTCAAGAAAGCCATGGATTTGATCGCGTAATGGCAGATTTGCCATTTAGCAAGGCAATTCATCTTCAGTGCTCTAATATCTCGCATCATATAAATGAAAATGTTATAGTTATTGTGTCAGTGTGTACACATGCTTAAAATATTTTCAATTCAAAACCTCAGCAGTTGTTGTTCTTAAGTGTACATGTATCTTATGTTGTGAAAGTGCTATCAGTAAAGCAGTATTAGAAGTTACTCATGGGCAAGACATCTAAATACATTTGCCACACTCTATCCAGGTGAGGTGAATGGGTACTTTGCTGGGGATATCTATTCCTAAAATGGTAGAGCTGCTAGAATGCCAATCGTTAGTTAATTACATGTATATCCAAAGTGAAATATATTAACTGCATAAATGTTACGTAAAACATCTATTAAGTTTTTTTTCTTATAATAAGGTATATTTTAGGTTCATTTATTAGGTTTAGAAGTGCATGGAGAAGTTGTTTCTTAAAGTTTGATACAATAATAATAATAGACAGTTCTTGTATAGCCCATAACACGTTGTGAATAATGTCCCTATGCGCTTCCAAAGGACTTTGGATATTATTTCCTTGGCTGTAGCTCAAGCAGCTTTCAGGCCCTCGGCATTACAAAAAAAAAATTCCTGCCAGGTACCCAGATATGTACAATACAAGACCTATTCGTTATACTGATGAAGTATGTTTTGTCATTTTGTAGAAATCTTGACAGTGCAACGGAGAAGATTCCAGACATCAGCAAAGTCCGAAAGGCCATGCAGACCATTACGCACGAGATGGACATGTGCCACGGTAAACTAGGCAGTCTTTTCAGAAGTGGTGAGTTATTCTTCCAAGATACACTGTACATGCATCTGCAATGTCTACAATTTTGAAATAAAATCACCATTTTACCATTTAGAATTCTTCCAAGCCTGCCAACTGCTCCTCCCGTCTTTAGGAGTTTTATTAACGAAAAAGGGGAGCACTCCGTTTTTCCGTTTATCTGAGATAAAAAAATAAATCGGCTCATCTAGGTATTTGTGTGGTGGGGTATGAGTATGTTAATGGTTGTAAGAGTAATATAGTTTTTCAACACTTGTACTTTCTCAATGTTTACATATCAGAATGATAAGCATGTCCTAATTAAAAAAAAGTGAAGAAGAGACTCCCAAAATTGGGCAGAAAAATTTGCACAAAGATTTTTACAAAAATGTAATATGTTATTATACCAAATGTGGGTATATGGTAATGTAGTGACAATAACTGTAATTTTAAAGACTCAGTCATTAAATAATTGTTTGCT
Source organism: Lytechinus variegatus (assembly GCF_018143015.1). Taxonomy (NCBI): domain Eukaryota; kingdom Metazoa; phylum Echinodermata; class Echinoidea; order Temnopleuroida; family Toxopneustidae; genus Lytechinus; species Lytechinus variegatus. Next base: position 6,438,440 of record NC_054751.1, read on the forward strand.
GCAACTGCATCACTTCATACTTTCTATGATCAACATTTGCAGTGTTTTTTTTCATTGATTAAATGCCCTCTCAATGACATACATATATGTAGTGAAATTGCGATTCAAAGACTTGGATCATGACAGAATTATTTGCTGCAACTGCGTCCTTTTACCTTTAAATTTCACAGGTTCCAGACAGACCTTCTTCGCCAGTCAAGTACTCCGCTATGCCGATCTCTACTCGTCATCATTCCTTAACTTACTTCATTATCCATTCAGCTATCTATTCAGGGCGCCCCACCAGCTGGTAAGTCTGTATTCCTATCAAAATTGGGCTGTTTCACAGAATCTAAAAAGAAAATTATGGTTTATGTCAAATTCACACATGATATTTAGTGCCTATTCTCGTTGGTGGCTTCGCAGTAGAGCAGGTCCAACAAGTGTGATGTGACCATTGATTTCGTAGCAATTTATCTTGATTTTCAAGTGTTTCAATGTCTTTAAAAGTCTTTTAAAATTTGAATTCCAGATTTAACAATTTCAGTCCACACTTCGATGGAATACTAGGTTTCATCCGATTCAGCATTTATTAAAAGAATAATGTACCAAAGGATTAATTGAAATTCACTGTGTGCTCAAATTTTGTTTTTCATAATCTTTTCATTTCATAGCAAAATAAATGTTTGGAAATTTTTTCACAATGGCATTTGAATTATTTCCATATCTTTAGTAAATAACTTGGCGACACACTCCATAAATCTGGTCATAGTTCATCAGGTTTATATCAGTGGCATGAAAATAGCTCCCATCGAAGTCAAATGTTCCAATCATGCATTCTCAACCCTTTGATTACTACCTTGTATTTCCGTTGCCATTTCAGATGCCTCACGAGGCCACCGTCGACCACCACGACCATTACGAAGAGGAACCCCAGGCCATGATGTCGCCTGCGTTGTCGCGGAAACGGGCGGCCAGCGACGTCACCTCCACGAGCTCCCGCATCCCGAACGGCGAGCAGAGGAGCAAGACGTTCAGCTCCCCCAAACCTCCCATGATCACCCACGGCCACGACCAGGATGATTGAGGTGTGACGTACCGGTATAAGCCACGCCCCTTTGAGCCACGCCTTATGGGCCACGCCCAATCACTCCATCTCCCATTGCCTCCTGAATTGAGTGCAAGGGTGCAGAAAGCTGACAAATGTCTTCCTACATGTACTCCTTTATACTTTGCCAAGTTATTTTTGACAGGAAAAAGCCCTGTTTTTTTTATTGCTCAGTACAATTTTTGCCATATTTTTAAACTTGTAAATGTTGCTGCAGTTTGCAATCAGTGTTCGTCGCTACATGTAGAAGAGTTTTTAATGCTGTAATTAAATGGTTGCTTATCTAGTGGTCTAGTTGTGTAAACCTTGATGTTGTGTACACCGTCCTTGTGTATATTAGCAAGAATTAGCAAGGAAATTAAAGCAAATTCTGAATTACATGTGGAAAGGGTATCAGCCTCATATACACAACCCCCCCCCACCCTTTTTTTTTTTACCTTACGTGCACATATTTTACTGAAGGCAATATTTAAATTTCACACAATTGTTGGAATTTTCATGTTTTTAAACCATATATCCTTTTATTTTCCCTTTGCATACTCCTGTACATTTATGTTTTGTATTGTCCTTGAATCTGGTAGCTGGGTAATTTCATAAAAACATGTATAGTACAAGTATTGGAGCATCGCACCAACTTACAATCCATCACAAGCCAAATGCATTGCAAATTAGCACTTGAAAGCTGGTATGCTTCTTGCAAACTGTAGTTTAAGAAAAAAGTTCTCTAGATCCAATTGATAAATCGATCTTGGAAAGCGTTTTGTTATAGTTTTCTGTCCATGTAAATTAAATACAAATTAAAAGGACATCCTTCCCTTTTACAAACAATTTATGGTTTTATTTCTTATTATTGTTCTCTCATAACAGCATTACATGTAGTTAAATTTCTGTAACATGATAAGAGCTTAATTTATCAAAGATATTTTCATTCATATTAGCAATGATGATCTTTATTGTATTGATTTGCCTTTTAAAGAAATGTGACATAATGTTTTTTTTTAATTAGAAGTCGGTCAGAACGTAATCAATTGCTTTACACTTGCTGCCTTTTGCTTGAAAAGCAATGGTATTTTAGCCAGTTAATACCTATGTGTAAATTGTTTAAAGGAAACCAAAACCCAAGAAGAGAAGCAATCTTATTGGAAAGAGTAAAATGCGAGGAACAATTAAAAAAAAGTTTCATCAAAATCGGTTATGAAATAAGCAAGTTATGGGAGTTTGAAAACTCTTGTTTTACTTTCTATGGGCATCCTCAAATTGGCAAACGTGCTTCAAAATGGCTGATTTTGTGGACAACTCTCCATTTGTTTTGTACACAAATTTTCAGATTTTCCTCATTATCTTTCAAATTGCATCTTGCCTCCTTCTGAGCGCAACTTATGTCATGGTAAAATATAATCCACACCATATATGTCATGGTCAAGAGGAGATAATGTGAAATATGTAATAAAGGGGAAAATCTGAAAATATGTGTACAAAACAAATGGAGAGTTGTCCACAAAATCAGCCATTTTGAAGCACGTTTGCCAATTTGAGGATCTACATAGTAAGTACAAAAAGACTATTTAATCGTCCATAACTTGCTTATTTCATAACCGATTTTGATGAAACTTTTTTTAACTTGTCCCTCTCATTTTACTCTTTCCAATAAGATTGCTTCTCTTCTTGGGTTTTGGTTTCCTTTAAGTTTGAAATTTAGCTCATATCTCTTTAATCATCCAATCCGTAAAGCATTTCTCCTTGCAGTTGCAAGTAATTGCAAACACATCTCCAAACTGTCTAGTCCAATGAAAACAATAGGCCTATTAATCACCTTTTAAATCATACTCTATATGGTTACATATTGAAGTGCTGAGTAGACCATATGCATTGCATTTTCATAAATGCATATTTCATAAACCGTTATCCCTCTTTTAATAAACGTGTTGGAGAGACGTACATATACATGTACTGCATCAGTTTTAATGACTTTCTTAAAAGGTGAAACACCAAAAGTATCGTGTACATTTAAAAGTTTATAGCCTGAAGTTTAAGCTTTATATTCCTTTCACTCTGACACCGTTAATGAATTATTGTTTTATAGTGTCTCCATGCAGCCGTTATTTCTGGACTCTTGTTTTATCACTTTCGAAGCCAATGTCGTGTTAACTGAAATATAGATGTATTATTAACAGTTAGTATTCTTCAAATACACTGCACCACTAAAATTATATTGGTTTTTTTCTAATTATTTTAGAACTTTGTGGTTTCCTCGAAGTGAGATGATGCATTTGACAGGCATTAAAGCAGTTAAAGTGCTTTCTCAGAATGCTTGTTAGTTTTTTTAGACGAAAGTTGTCTGCTTCAAAGAAAGTTACTTGCAGTTATATTCTTCAAATACATTGCACCACTAAAATTATATTTGTTTTTTTCTAATTATTTTAGAACTTTGTGGTTTCCTCGAAGTGAGATGATGCATTTGACAGGCATTAAAGCAGTTAAAGTGCTTTCTCAGAATGCTTGTTAGTTTTTTTAGACGAAAGTTGTCTGCTTCAAAGAAAGTTACTTGCAGTTATTTTCTGCTTGTTACTTAATTCTTCAATATTTCCAGTGGCAAAGTTATGATGTTTATATTTGTTTTTAAGCATTGTTCCATTTTCAACTGTTATACCATAGGAGTCCACAAGGAGTTAATTTCTACCGGAAAATTTGTCTAATATTACACTCTTTAGTGGGGAAGGAATGATGCATACACATTTTTAACCCTTTTTTTTCTACAGTTGTAAATTGATATAACTTTTACCATAAGTTGCAGATCAATGAGCATAAAGACACTTTGAAATAAGTAAGAGTTACATGTAACACATGTGCTCATGCACATTCACGTCATCATTACTTATATTTTGGCATTACACACATTGATAATGCACAAACAGCTTCACTGCCAGTGAATTTTAAAAGGCCTTGTCTGTTTTCAGTTCTGTACAATCTGTTCAGGAATTTCTTCTCTTTTTTTTTAAACAAAATTTTATTTTGTAAGTTTCATGAGAAAACCACTGTTTTTTATGTACAGTATACATGTGTTATATACATGTAAGTCTCTGTAGATACATGTACATGTACATGTACATTTTAAACTACATGTACATGTATCACTATCAAATAGATGAATTATGATACATGTGTTGCAGCAAAATTTGCATTGCTTAAATCACATAACCTTCAAGTAGACAATTTTTCATGAACTTGAAAATAACCGATATGTTTTCTTGTTCTTTAAATGTTCTGTATGATGGGTTCTTCATCTACATATTTTTTTATTAAAAGGTAGATGGTTGGCATAGTATACTTCATGAGGGGTCAGTCATAAGGGTCTAGATTTCTTAGAAACACTATGATTTGCCAAACTCTCCCCCTCTCTAGTAATTTTCATGTTTCAAATGCTAATAATGTACATATCTTCATATTTATGTATATCGCTTACAGTTATAATATGTATATATTATTTGTATATCTGATTTTATTGGCAGTTTACTCTTCCAAACCTCTACGGTATGTACCCTCGTTTTGAAATTCTTTCATTATTGCCAATGAAAACTGCAATCGACCATGCACAGTACACCGAGCTATTGTATTTTACAAGCGGGTCTCTACTTCAGCTCATAATCGTGATATAATCATAGAAATATGTGTGAAAAAATATTCCTGTCATGTCATACATGTACATGTACCAGTAGTTTGCAATTACTAAATTGGTATTGACTATTAATACATTAGGTTTGTGTATGTGTTTGTGCATGCATGCTTGTTCTCATTTAGTGCAGTAAGCACCCACCATTTTGGTTATGGTTTTGATGAATTTCTTTTGTTTCATAGGAATACAGAGCTTTCCAATTAAGTAAATGACTTTAATTGTTATTCATGCCTACCGTAGTTATGCTTTTATTTCAAATAAAAAAAAAATCTATTGGAGTACTACAGTGGGCAATAGTTGTAAAACCATATTAAGGAATTACCAAATTGCCTGTGAAAACAGTGCTCGATGTTTTTATGAATAAATCAATTCAGACTTTCTAATATTTAAATAGTTAAAATTAAACATTTTAAGTCACAGAGTTATACATGTATTAATTTTATTTTACATCACAATAATAAAAATGCTATCTGAAATTTTGGAGTTTTGCTGCATTACACCTGAACAAACATAATATCAACACTGCAATACATGTAGGTATCAAATGTAAATAAAAAAAATGATGGGAAAGACAATCTACTTTGATATTGAATTCTGCTCATTGAAATAACACCCTTGATTTTGATTTTAAGAGTGTAATATGTGTTGCAATATGTACTTGCATAATAGCTTGTACGTGTAGTAATCAGTCAGTATTTGATATTCTTCATGAATAAACAGTAATTTTGAAGCGGGCGTAGTAGGTTTTTTGTTTTTTTTGTAATTCGATATGCAGTTTTTAAATGTACTTAAGTTTTAGATAGTTGCATGGCATTTTAAATGATCCAAGGCATGACATTGATTTCTTTGCTTAACCCGCAGATTTAGATAACTCTAAACGAATGGTGCTAAGCGAAATGATTGTACAGGGTTGTGGTGGTATTTAAATTGATGTACATACATGTATGTATTCTGAGATGGGTACTGTGTATGTGTGTGATTTCACAAAAATTTGCTTCTGCACTTTTCCCCCTCCCCCCTCCTTTTCCCTCCCCCTACCCTTCTTTCTGGGGAGCGTTTCATGGAGGGACTTGTCAGACATTTTATCCGACAGTTACCATAGTAACAGTGCTTCTCAGCCAATCGAAATGCAGAAAAGTTGTCAGATCTGACAACTTATCGGACAAAAATGTTGATGAAACGCCCCCCTGGATCCCTCTCCCACCCCCCTCCCCTCTTTTTATAACTACCCCTACCCCCACTTTCAGTTTTTAGCTCCTTTTCCCCTTCATTTGTTTTCATTTTTTTCATAATACCCTTACAAACTTTTAAACAGACACTAGGCCATACCCTATTACTATACTTCCCAGAATGCAATCTTTATTTTTTATTTTCATTTGTTTATTTGACCATATAGTGTGGCAGCATTCTGAGAATTTGATTCTCTTTCTAATTTCAATTTCATGATGAAATCTTGGTTGCTTTTGGCCTATTTCCTAAGTATAATCTTGTGATTTTTTGTTCTTTACCCATGAGTTGTACTTTAATAACCTTTTTTTTTACAAATATGTAAGATAAGTGTCCTTAAGTTGGCACTTGAATTATTGAAATTCTTATACCTGTTGTTTACTCTCTGTATAAAAAGTGTAAATAAACTTTTAAGAAATGACCAAAAAAAAAAAAAATGTTATAGATTATACTAGGAAAATATTAAATGTACATGTATTATACATTGGTAGTTACATGTAGATGTAGTTAGATGTTGTATTATACTCTATTTGCCAGAAGACAATGACGTTTAGTCAAATTTTGAAATGTTTCCAAATTGGGAAACAAGTATGTTCATACAGATTTACATAATTTATCATCCTTATAATATACATGTATGTGATTCACCATTATCATCTTATATACAACTCTCATGGTATATTATTTTGTAATATATCTGTAGTCGATTTTCTCTTATTTTTTTTGCAGGGATCTCGTGAATATAGAACAATTTTGAAAGATAAGATGTTTATTTTCAATCGTATTTATTTGTATATATTTGATGACATGGTAGAACAGAAATTCAAACAGTTTATTTTTTTTTTCAGTGAAGGAGTTATATCAAACATCTTCTGAGGTCATTACCATCGTTTCTTCATTCAATGTACTCAAAAGTCCATCATTTTAAACTGCGCTTCTCCGAACATCATCGTTGTATGGTAAATATTTTCCCTTTGTTGAGATTCTCATGCAAAATATGGTGAGGAGAGCTTGAATTATAATGTCAGTCTTCTGTATGCCAGCAGAAAGCATGGCACAAATTCTCAATAGAGCTTCAAACTTGTAGGGGTTGTTACAGAAGCATGGATTTTGCAGAATTATTGTATGATTACACTTTATCAAAGCATGAATATGGCATTATTTGCTAAATGTGTACATTTTTTTACACAAAATTTGCATAGTCCTTGTTATTTTGACCCTAGGCTAGTTTAAACCTCATTTTGTAAAATGTAGTCCATTTTGTACTTGGGTTTTCTTGTTACGGCACATTTTCCTCTTTTCTTCAAACTTTAAATGCATTTCAAAACAACTATTACGATACATACAGGTATGACATATATGTACATGAAATTGTGTCCCTTTTTTTTCTCTCACTTTAGGGGAAAATGTTTTACATGTTTCACTATTAAAGGGACATGAAGTACAGTTTGTAATGGATCACCATTTTAAAGGTCAAGTCCACCCCAGAAAAAATATTGATTTGAATCAATAAGAGAAAAATCAAACAAGTGTGAATGATGTCATTATCCCCTCATTAACATACATGTAACATACAAATGGCAGTGATTTGCATACATGTAACTTTTCAATGAAATTAAACAAAACTTTAAAAATGTCATATCTTTCTAATTATGCATCTGATTTTAATGAAAATTGTCAGTGTTATGCATGTTGGATTTTTCTCTTTTTATTCAAATCACCTTTTTTTTTGGGGGGGGGGGCCTGCCGCCTTGTCCTTTTAAAGGTTGCACTTTAATTTGTCAAGTTCTTAAAGTCACTCCTAGACTCCCACTCTTGTTTAATTATGCAGAGGGAGAAGTGGCGTGTGACCTTTATTTCATAAGCCTACCATTCAAAGTGCATGCTTCATAATAGCATACTGCATATAGATGGCATTGTCAAAATATATTTAAAAAAACAACCTGCCATTGCTCTATGAAATGAGATACATGTTTTGCACACCAGGGAATTCAATCTAAAATTTTTGGCATTTACTTCCCTCATCAAATGTCTGATTCTCATTCAATTGTGCATTCCAGTGTGTACATTCGAATGAGGAATATTGATTTCATGCAATTGTCGTGTTGGGATCGGTAATTAGGGAAGCGTAATGAAGAAACTTTGCAGAAAGTTGTACAGTTCAAATCACAAAGTATTTAATCGTCAGTTGCAGTTGACAGTTCACAATTTGAAGTACATGAAGATTCAGATATAACAGGAGACGATGAATATAATAGTTTCGAAGTATATTAAAGATTAAGATTCGGAGTGAAGTTAATATAATATTCGATGGACGTCTAAGTCTTGAAGTCAGTCAGTCTATCTGGATGAGTGTGGGTCTAGTATTCTATCGTTGGTGTTCTCTTCTCTTCTAATCATCAAGAAGTCTTATTTATATCCTTAGTTTTGGGGTGTAACTATTAAAGGTGGGAGTGATCTAAACTTATTCTGATTGGTCTACAGGTCACTGTCTATCAAACTTTCTCTGGTATAAGGGGTGTGGTGATGCTCTGTGCAAGTGACTGGGGCTGGAGTGTGAGTCATACTTCTTCCATGAAGTTAGCTGACGTCACTGAGGGTTGGTCTTTTTATGGTCAAGGCTTAGCAGTTAAATGGTATTGGGGGTTTGGGATTCTAAGATGACATTGGGGGAGTTTGTAAACAAGTGAGGGTGAATGACTGAAAGGATAACAGGAAGTTATATTCATACTACATAACATCCCCTTTCTTTGGAAAATGAGGCTCCTCTCCTCATTTCAGAAAAAATGTAAATAGATAACAAAGGATATTTTGAAAAGTGAGTGAAACCAGAATAGTGTATCTCAATTGTCCACTGTACTTTCACTCTCTCTCTCTCTGTCTCACAAGTACTATTTATACTAAGACGATTAAACTTATTCTACATCTTAACTAATTCCAACTTAAACTATAATATAAATAACACATCGAATGTATTCACTAAATATATTGAAATAAAGTAACACACAAGTAAATCAATCAACTGATCAACCAATAATGATACTATATACATTAACTCATGCAGACTTATGCACTTTGAAACAATCAGCAAATATTATTAAATCAATATTCATTAATTACATAGTACAAACTCCTTCAATCTAATGAAGAATACAGATCAATTTCACTCTAACTATAACACTAAATTAGTTCAAGCAATAACAGTAATAACAAGAAAAAAATTTTATGCTATATAAATCTTAGCATCTGATCAACATGATAATTAGCGGAAAGTTAACAGGTGCGCTCTAGAATTGACAGTTTCTCTATGTTAGGAAGGCCTGTATGTACTTCATTCAAATGAAGCAATCAACATAGATTTCAATTATTACTATCACTCCTATCCTGTTGGAGAATATCTTTCCTTATTCATGTTATAAAAGAACAAAATAAACAAGTACTTTCAAACTTGATAGATATCATCATATGACAAGTATAATTCAAACTTATCTTGGTAATCAACCTTGCGATGATAAATATTTGTTCAATGAAATATATACTGTTCTAAACTTAATTAAACACATTGTCAACAATTACTACTAAGTTCTAATTCAATCACATACATATCATACATTTAGCAAAACATTAAACAATCACTTATACATTATACATCAAATACAATTGTCTGAAAAGTTGGTCAGTAGGTCACAGTAAACTTTAGTGGTCTCGATGGAATTTAAAGGTCATAGGGCAATTCTCAGTAATGGTCATTTATGTCACTAATGTCATTTTACCTGTCAACTAGTCTGGATAGTGTAATAGAACAGGTGGATTGGGGTACAGCTTGCCTTGTGTTGAGAATAAGGGCATATTCACACTTGTAAGATTCCAGAAAATAGTGATGTCACCAAAGTAGTTTCTATACACTCCGCAACAATATTATATAAATCAATCAATTTGTGAGCGGTGGGCGTCCTCATCATAGGGAAATGTGCTTCTATTTTCACTTCAAATTCCGAAGTATATTTATGTCATAGGATTACGCACCAAATCTTCTATATGAGTTTCACTCCTAATTTGCTCTGATAATGTCTTAATGGTCATTTTCAAGTACATTCAAACTTGACAAGTTTCATGCTATACACAAAGCGGCGAAATACTAAAAGAAAATAATAAAAGCCAAAATAAAATTGTATTTCTTGACACATCAGGCCTATGTGTAGTCCAGTATCATTCATCACTGGAAAATGCTTTGCTTTACATGTTAATGTTAACCAAATACAACATCATCATGATTTTGATTGAAATATAAAACATTCTCGCCTCGTAATATCATCTACTTTGATTACATCACATCCAATGTTGTTTGAGAAATAATGAAATATCACATGTTACATAAACTTAGTTAATCCTTATCTGGCTCAGTATTTGGAATTGTCAATGTCAATGACTTCGTCTTAAGTTTTAAAGGTGGTTTAATTTTCATCGTGGTCAATTTTAAATGAGACTGGTTAGAGTCAGTGTTTGTCAAATGTTGCTATTTCCAATGTCAAATCAAAGGATAAAGATGATGTTATCATAACAAATTAATGTAACTGTGTACAATGAAAATACAATTATACACATGTAATGGACATTAAATCAAATATAGCCTCTCGCACTCTCTCATATGCCAGTGGAACAATAAAGAAAATGGTTTCACTTACCGATCAGAGATAAAGAAGATGTCTTCAAAGAATGATTAAAACCCTTCAAAGAATTATTAAAATTGAGTATAATCATGAATAGCACAATTAAAGTAATGTCCAGTGTTTTTATATATTCAGGGGAAGAGTCAAAGTCATTCATTCTATAATTCAAGATTTATTTTGTCGTAGTGGTAATCTGCGTCTTTGGCGTTGATGATGGCGTCTTGTCATGTTTCCAGTTAAATTCATTGTCATCTATGTCCTTGTCCTATTGTTCCTCCGTCTGTATTCTCCGTCTGCTCTTCCGTCTGTATCTTCCGTCTGTTCATCCGTCTTTGTCTTCCGTCTGTGTGTTTCTGTAGTGCGGTAATTGTAGTCGTTGATTTTTTTCATCCGATGTAGCTCAGGTTCTAACAGGGGTTTATCGTTCATGGAAGTGCTGACAATCGCAGGATAGATGATATCTTAACTTAACTGTCTTTTCATGAGAGCAATTCTCAGTCTTTTCTCGAAGATCTCCATGGTTTTAATCTTTCTCAATTATTATAGACCCGGGTTCTCCGCCATGTCGTGTTACAGGAAGATGAATGTAATATAATTTTGAAGTATATTATTAAAACCGGTTCTCCACCATGTCGTGTTGGGATCGGTAATTAGGGAAGCGTAATGAAGAAACTTTGCAGAAAGTTGTACAGTTCAAATCACAAAGTATTTAATCGTCAGTTGCAGTTGACAGTTCACAATTTGAAGTACATGAAGATTCAGATATAACAGGAGACGATGAATATAATAGTTTCGAAGTATATTAAAGATTAAGATTCGGAGTGAAGTTAATATAATATTCGATGGACGTCTAAGTCTTGAAGTCAGTCAGTCTATCTGGATGAGTGTGGGTCTAGTATTCTATCGTTGGTGTTCTCTTCTCTTCTAATAATCAAGAAGTCTTATTTATATCATTGGTTTTGGGGTGTTACTATTAAAGGTGGGGGTGATCTAAACTTATTCTGATTGGTCTACAGGTCACTGCCCGGGTTCTCCACCATGTCGTGTCGTGTTGGGATCGGTAATTAGGGAAGCGTAATGAAGAAACTTTGCAGAAAGTTGTACAGTTCAAATCACAAAGTATTTAATCGTCAGTTGCAGTTGACAGTTCACAATTTGAAGTACATGAAGATTCAGATATAACAGGAGACGATGAATATAATAGTTTCGAAGTATATTAAAGATTAAGATTCGGAGTGAAGTTAATATAATATTCGATGGACGTCTAAGTCTTGAAGTCAGTCAGTCTATCTGGATGAGTGTGGGTCTAGTATTCTATCGTTGGTGTTCTCTTCTCTTCTAATCATCAAGAAGTCTTATTTATATCCTTAGTTTTGGGGTGTAACTATTAAAGGTGGGAGTGATCTAAACTTATTCTGATTGGTCTACAGGTCACTGTCTATCAAACTTTCTCTGGTATAAGGGGTGTGGTGATGCTCTGTGCAAGTGACTGGGGCTGGAGTGTGAGTCATACTTCTTCCATGAAGTTAGCTGACGTCACTGAGGGTTGGTCTTTTTATGGTCAAGGCTTAGCAGTTAAATGGTATTGGGGGTTTGGGATTCTAAGATGACATTGGGGGAGTTTGTAAACAAGTGAGGGTGAATGACTGAAAGGATAACAGGAAGTTATATTCATACTACATAACACAATCGTAATGTGATTTTGAATAGGATTATGAAACATGTTGGCTCTGCCTCGTTGAACATAGGTTTTTTTTGTCACTTGTGGGCCCTGTCTCACAAAGAGTTGTGATCGATCTCAACTATTAGAATCCATCAATGTCATAATGTGCCACATAGGAAAAATGCAAAATGTCCCATTGGAAGCAGAGACGAGCACACTGCTTTCATGTGTGTACATGTACGTGTGTACCTCATATTCAGGAATTATTTTGATTGGATGCATGCATTTTAGATGGAGGCATTGCCGGCTTTCCATAGTTGTGCTTGATCAGATCAATTGCAACTCTTTTTGTGAGACAGGGCTCTGGTGGAACCTGGTAACATCGCAATTTTTCTGCTCTATTGCAACATCGAGTATAAGAGGTTCATGATTTGCATTGTCTTATGTTCTGTTATCAATGTTTTCATTAAGTCAGATTGTTGTTAACTTAGAACAAAGAAGAATTACAGTGAGATCATTAAATTGAAAGATAATTGCATAAAAAATGTTTGGTATTCTGGGGTCCGTTGCAGAAAGAGTTGTGTTTAAACGCAAGTCAAAAAATCAATCGCAAGTTTCAAATGCGCGCTGTTGATTGGTTGAAAATCAAGTTGCGCATGATTTTAGAGTTGCAATTGATTGCAACTCTTTCTGCAACAGGCCCCAGTTCATATAAGTTTCTGATCTAATCCGTGAATTTTAAAGTAGATAAAACTTATAATTGTGTAAACTTGTAAAATACAAAATGCAGATGAAAACAAAATTATATATTTATTTTTTACCAAACGATGCTACAATCCTAATACAGTCGTAAGAATCGCATGCAATCTATCAGCAACTTTAGTTTCATGTGCATGGGCCAGATTTTGCTCCCATTCACTGTTCTTAATAGAATCAAGTCTACTATTCGGTTAATAAATCACTCTTTATTATTGTTGCTCCAGTTAAAGTTAAGATATTAAAGCGCATGTTAAACTAAGGCCAGATTTTTTAAACTGCAGATTAGTGATTAGTTACAGGGGAAGGGCAGATTTTTACCATTGAGCATTCTCCGTAATAAATGCAATCAAACATCAAAAATAAGTTCCACGCTCAATCAATGAATATTCTATGAAAGAATGTTAGTAAAACATCAAAATTATCTGTTTATTATATGGCCTTTCAAAAGAACAGATGACATTGAATGGCAATTAAAACAAGTCATCCATCGGTTTAATCGATTTTAATGATTTTCTCCAACCATCTAGTCATTCTATCGTTGCAGGTCATGGGTATACTTTGTGTTATTGTTTCCGCATTGTAATCAGAAATTAAATAATGCCAACATGCTTATATAGCGAATATCACTGCCAAGTGCCTCCCTATGCACTTAATTGGATATTATTACCATTCTTTAGCCCCGCAGCCTTTTACAGCGCGGTGGCATTTTAAGGAATAAATTCCTGCCAGGTACCCATTTACCTCACCTGGGTCGAGTGCAGCACAATGTGGATAAATTTCTTGCCGAAGGAAATCATGCCATGGCTGGGATTCGAACCCACGACCTTCCGTTTCAAAGTTCGAAGACTAATCCATTGGGCCACAACGCTCCACAATTAAAAATTAAAGAAATACCCCTTCTGCTCTTATCAAAAGGATATTCCAAATATTTTTGAAATGATGATAAAGACATGCCGTCAGGAAGGCCGACCCTGACACCTTCATTTATTTGCTATGACAGGTTTTTTAAAAAATATGAAGCAACTAATTTTGAAGTCATGAGGGATGACATGAGCATGATTTATCTTAACATTTTTTGTCTGTAATACATGAGTTCGCAAGCCGGGTTTGTCGGAGAACGATATGGTTCGGATTGATTAATAACCAGATGTCAAGATTATGATGTAAGGATGTAAAGTGTTGAAGTTCACAGTGTTAGATTTATTTTTTCATGAAATCCCATAGTTTCTCATTGAATAAATACTTAATTGGATCATGATAATCTCAATGTCATAAGCTTTGAGGTAACAAACATACATGTATACATAATTTTCATTTCTGTATTCCCATCTTTAATCATTCCATTTACTGTCCATTTATACATGTAAACTCTTAAGCTTGATATTTCAATTTGCTTATATTATTTTATATATCTCATTTCGAAACATGTAGTTAATATATTTGATCATACTTTGTTAGATATGTTGCATGTGTCAGTTGTAATTAGAAGATAGATTTATGTTGTTTATGTTATATTATGAAATATTTCAATAACTTTTTGTCAAATTGTAATCAGTACGTTGTACCCACATATGTATGAAGTACCATGTTGATGTTTTTACTCATAAATAATAGGATCTTATAATAAGATTCTTGATGGCAATCCAAAGTGTGTTGGATTCTATGCGGAAGTAAAATGCATACAATTCTATACTTACAATCGAACAGCTTTCAACTGTTGAATTGTTTGCATTTATCATTCATTACGGAGCATGAATAGCATGATTGAGTTCAAGGCTGGTTTTGGGGCAAAGATGCACTAGGTTGCATAATTTGCTAATTCGTTAAGTTGGTGAATAGATATATTTTCATACCCCCAAAAAACAGAGAATGATTGGATGGTTCCAGTTGCTTCTGCTTCCATAGAACAAATATCTTGTACCTCAAACCTTGTAACACTTGTCCCTATTATGACATTTTTATGAACCAAAAGCCTCTTCTTCAACATCAGGAAAGAAATAATAAAGTAGTGCAGACAGGAAGTGCATCAACAAATGTTTAGTGACAGAAATGTTTAGTAACAGAATAAAGATGTCATTGATTTCTATAATATTAAGTGGATGCAGCAACTTTGTTTGCAAAAAGTGGCAGTGTATGAGAGGGAAAGAACCTCCTTTTTTGTTAATTAAACTCTTTTGGTGAACAACCTTCATGGATTATCTATCATAAGCCACTCTTGGCTTCATACAAAGGTAATTAACGCACCTCGACTCTAGTCGTTGATTTTTTTGGGTCCTGGTTTATGATGCATGCTGTTTGTGTGGCCTTGGCTGCCAAGTAAATGGAACTTTTTTTTTTAATGAATTTTTTTTCCATGATCATTTATGATTGATTCTGTATATTTAATGCCACAGGGCCTTGATTCATGATGCAAGGTGTTTATATGACCTTGGTTACCATGGAATGACTATCCCAAGTTTCATCTTGTCTGGTTTCATGTTGCAACAACAGATATCTAGTTGTAGGTCCTACGACATGTATGTATTTTCTCGATCAATAAGAAGATTGGGGTAAAGAACAATAGATTTGGATTAGTTCCAGGCTGTCTTTTCAACAAATTGTTCGGTTGTATGATCAATCGGGAAGTTGAAGAAGAAAAAACAATGAAGAAAAGCAGAACTGATGAGAACAATTCTGAAAGAACTGAACTAGAACCAGAACGAGATTTTTGCCTGAAGCAGCACATGACTTCATATCCTCATTTTATACTCATATTTTCATGAGCTGTTATGTTTTCCTTCCTCTTTTCTACACCATTGTTAAGGTGTAACAGTATTTTGATATTTTCTGTGCATGGTTGTACAGTTTTACTGAATGACTAAAGTAATACATTTAGTATAATGATAACCTACAGATAAGTATACATGTATATGTATGTGATTTACATATAACTGTTATTTTCCAGATGGAATGGTTCGCTGCTTCAAATAAATGAAATCATTTGAATTCAAAGTTAATACTATTGAAATTTGTTTGATTGATTAATTTTTCACAGTATTGGTGATCTGTACAGACATCAGTGACGTACAGATGACAGGGGGGGGGGGGCCTTGGGAGCGCTTGTTCCCCTGAAAAAAAAATGTTTTCACATCCAAAAAAAAAGAGAAATTGGTGAAATATATTATTTTTGAATGTTATGCCAACCTATCACAAATTGTTTTTGTCATGAAAGTGTCAAAATTTTTGCTTGGCTGCTTTGCTCACTCGCAACTTTTTATAAATTTTGCCCGATACGCCATATCTGGCCCCCTCAAAAATTCTTGCTCATTACGCCACTGACAGACATTGCAGGTTCATGAATTGACCACTTGGTGATATCTTAAGTGAGATTTGTTGATGAAGCTCTTCGCTACGTGCATGGTTGATTTTTATAAGTAATTGATAGGTTAGTTTGATTAAATGACTGTTGAGTGATTTGAGTGATTGATCCATGCATTGTTTGATAAATTGATTGATTGGTGCACTGCAAAAACTGCGGTGTTGACTTAACACCAGCCCGGAATCTATTATTCCACACCAGAGTAGTATTGAAACAACACCAATTTGGAATCAAACCGATGCTGTTTTAATACTAATTGGTGTTGTATAAACACCTATCTGGTGTTAGACCAAAACGAAACTGGTGTTGTTTAACACTTCACAGGTGTGGACATAATAGATTTCGGGCTGGTGTTAAATCAACACCAGAGTTTTTGCAGTGTGGGTGTGTGGGTTGGTCTGATTGATTGATTGATTGGTTGATTGATTTACTGATTGATTGGTTGGTTGATTGATTTACTGATTGATTGGTTGGTTGATTGATTGATTGACTGATCGATTGATTGAGTGATTGATTGATTGGCTGGCTGATTGATTGATTGACTGATTGATTGATTGGTTTGTTGATTTATCAATTTATTGGTTGGTTGATTGGTGATCAATTGATTAATTGTTTGAATGATTGTATGGTTGGTGTATTATTGATTGATTGATTGTTTGATTTATTGATTGAATAATTGGGTGGTTGGTTGATTCTATTGATAATTGGTTGGTTGATGGTCGAATCGTTGATTGATTGGCTGTTTAGTGGTATTATGAGTGACGTTTTTATGTATTGGTTGATCAATTGATTGATTGCTTGATTGATTGAATAAATGAATGATTGCTTAATTGATTGATTGAGTTGTTGATTGATTGATTGATTGGATGGTTGGTTGATTGGTTGATTCTATTGATAATTGGTTCGTTGATGGGTCGAATGGTTGATTGGTGTTGATTGGAGTGGTGTTATGAATGATATTTCTATGTATGTATGTATTGATTGATTGAATGATTGGTTAATTGATTGATTGATCGATTGATTGATTTGTTGGTTGGTTGATGGGTCGATTGGTTGATTGATTGACTGTTTAGTGGTATTATGAGTGATGTTTCTATGCATTGGTTGTTCAATTGATTGATTGCTTGGTTGATTGATTGATTGACGAATTGGTTAAGAAATTGGTTATAATCGAAGTTAGATTTATTCATGCATTGGTTGATAGATCGATTACTTGGTTGCTTTTCAATTCATTGATTAATGGATTGGTTTATAGAATGTTCATTGGTTGGGATTAGATTGATTGATTTGTTAATTGTTTAGACAGTGATTGATTCATGCGTTGATTTTACTTTTACAGTTGCCTCCAGCTGACACTTTCCCCGATAGTTCCTTTATTAGTAGTTTGTTTAACTAGTTGCGTCTGACTGACACATCCTCTAGCAATTCATCTATTAAGTTAATGATTCATTTCATTTGTGTGTTTTCATACGCAGAATCCATAATATATTAATGGTTTTGGTTGATTAGTCGATTAACGATTTGTCCAATGGAAGCAACAAAACTAAGGCCTGCTAGATTTATTTGTTTATTTGTCTGTTATTTTGGGGTTGACTGATTTATTCAGATGACTGATTCGAATTTATTGGTTCAAATAGATCCTGCCCATTATAGTTTAGTTGACCCAGCTGGTAAGAACACAGTTTCACACAGTGTGATCACAGTGTGTTCATATTGTGGACTATGTGAACATATCATTTACACTGTTAAAACGCTCAAATTCAACAGTGTGAATACTATATTTTCACACTGTCATGACTGTGAACACTTCGATAGTGTGACTGTTGACAGCGTGTTCACATAGTGGACTATATATATGTGAATATGTTATTCACGCTGTTGAAAAGCTAAAATTTAACAGTGTGAATACGATTTGATATTGTTTTCCACACTTCGAAGAATAAATGAATAGATAAACTGAAATAAAATACTAAAAATATTTAAAGGTCAAGTCCACCCCGAAAAAATGTTGATTTGAATCAATACAGAAAAATCAGACAAGCATAGTGCTGAAAATTTCATCAAAATCGGATGTAAAATAATGACGTTATGACAAGTTTCACGCTTATTTTTCACAAAATAGTTATACGCCCATCATAGTCACATGCAAATGACAGAGTAGATGATGTCCCTCGCTCACTATTTCTTTATTTTTTTTTTGTTTGAATTATACAATATTTCATTTTTTACATGGATTTGACGATAAGGACCAACCTGACTGAACCATACGATGTTAGACAATGGTAATTCCACATGTTCAAGGAAAAATAAATCTTTGTTTCAAAAGATAATGAGAAAATTATAATATTTCATATAATAAACTAAAAAAGAAATAGTGAGTGATGTCATCAGTCCCCTCATTTGCATACCGAGCGGGATGCGCATATAACTATAACTGTTTTGTGAAATTAAGCGAAAATTTTAAATATTATAACTTTCTTGTTTTACATCCGATTTTGATGCAATTTTCAGCTGTTATGCTTGTTGGATTTTTCTCTTTTTATTCAAATCAACCTTTTGTTGGGATGGACATGTGCTTTTTAATAAATAGATCAATTCTAATTAATACATTACGATAATAATAATAATAATAATAACGTTTTATTTACCCAGGGTAGCCACTTCAATAAGGAAACTGCTCTACCAGCGAGCCCTGCATAATATTATATTTTATTATTACCCTTCTCCAATCTAAATGCTGAGCGCCTAGCAAGAAGGCAGAAGGTCCCATTTTTATAAGTCTTTGGCATGACTCGGCCGAGGATTGAACCCACGACCTCCCATTCATGAGGCGGACGCTCTACCACTGAGCCACCATGTCCGGTAACGATAGAAACTAAACATGAATTGAAATGAAAATTTAAAAAAGTATGTAAATAAATGTATTATATTTTCATGATGAAGAGAAAAAATAAGAAAAAGAAAACCTGTTACAGGATTATGATATTTAGGATAAAACATATTGTCAAAGTCTATCACAAAATAAGAAGTTCATTTCAAAAGGCCAGAGAAATTTCGCTCTCTTACGACTTCTTACATAGAAATATTGCCCCATATGCATTATTGCCCCCCCCAAAAAAAAAAAAAAAAATTGGGGGTAATTATTGTGCAAGTGCCTTAGGGTATGAATCGCCCTATTTATGTGAGTCGCATGAAATCATTACGCGGAACCAGTCGATATCATTGCTTCCAAAAATATAAACATAATTTCATTATAGTTATCATCACATTCGATCAGATAATGAGACGATTTTTTTTCATTGTTCATGTGGATATTTCCGTATCTGCTTTTATTCTGAAATAAAAATAACAAAAACGAAAATAGTATAAATCGATTAAGCTAATAATGTTAGCAGTTGATACAATGTTCTTTTAATAATTAAAGGCTATATAATTGAATGACGTTGCATAAAAGACAAGGGGCCCGTTTCATAAAGAGTTACAACTGTTGTAACTTTGTCATTATGGCAACTACCATGGCAGCAGGGCTCAGCAGCCAATCAGAATCAAGGTTACCATGGTAGTTGCCATAATGACAAAGTTGCAACCGTTGCAACTCTTTATGAAACGGGCCCCAAGTGCCTCATACACACTTAGAAATGTTTGAACCGTAATGAAGCACTTGTACCAACCTGTAGGGGTGTAATCTTACACCCTAAGTGGCAAAAGGTGAGAAAATGCACCTTTTTATCATTAAATGCACCGAGAAATGCTCGCTTGCACCCTAATAGCCGTGTAAATATGAACCTGTTAAGGTGCATAGTACTTGACATCAAAAAAAGGTTCAAATTTGAACCTTTATCACATTGTTCAATTTCGCACCCTATAGGGTACTTAACATAGGTAAATGCACCCTCAAATGAGCACAATTACACTCATTAGCATCCTTTGGGTGTAGCTACTGTACCAACCCGGAGGGTTCAAATTTGATCCCTTAGTGTGCACCATCATATTCTGTTCTGCTTTCTATGTATGTTATCCCTATACTGGAAAGCGATCCACAGTGTCTGCCACAGTGTGTTCACATCAGTTTGGAACACAGTGTAAAATCACATTCACACTGTTAAATCTAAGCATTTCAACAGTGTGAATCGCATATTCAAATAGTCGACCATGTGAACACGCTGTGAACAGTCACATTGTCGAGGTGTCCACAGTCATGTGAAAATATCTTCACACTGTTGAATTTTAACAGTGTGAATAATATTTTTACATAGTTCACATTGTTTGCTTCAGGTGTTTGCAAATTATTTGACTTATGGATATGTCTTTTTTAAAAACATGATTCTAGTACTTGTCGTAGTTTATACTTTTTGTTGTTACAAAATATTAATGTTTTATACTAACAATAGGACCCCATTGGAAATGGGTCGTGTGGTCCATTGGACTCATAATCGCAAGGTTGTGAGTTCGAATCCCCACTCTGCCATTGTCTCCACTTTGATTCAAAGAAAAAAGCCCGAGAGTAATATCTGTCGTCTATAAGGTCAACCATTATGCTGATTATTCAAGACTTAAAATGTTTCCTTTAGGCATGATAGGTAATTGGTTATGTGCCGGCTTGGCGTTTACCAGCCAAAATGCTGTCCTGTCGAGTTCCTACGGGAGTTACCATAAACAGAAACAAAAATAAGCATTTCGGCTTTCATGGGCTATCCTGTGAAGGTATTCTTCAAATTCATTGTAATCACCTGTGAACAGATGTTCTTGACGAATCAAATAAATCAATCAATGAGACTATGTGAAAATTTGCTTTTTTTCTTCCAGCACGGATCGGCCGGTTTATTTGTGTTCCTGTTAAATTAAAATATTTTAGGCGGTCAAATCTTGACTCAAATTAATTTAATAAAGCGACTGTAATCTTATAATTACGTAAGGCCTGTATCACAAACATCTTCAGCATATCAATCAATGATAGTTACCCTTGGTTCTTTTCTTTTTCTTTCTTTATGAGAGAGACATTTTTTCGTCTCGGCGGATTTATTGATCAGTATCTGATTCAGAAACATTTGCATCCCGATTTCACAGAATAGAGTCATTCCAAAATATATCTGAAAATATATTTAGACCAGTGATGACTCGTAAAAAATAGGCGATAAGCTGTGAAGTGACGTAATAAAAGAGAGGCGTGGTCTAGGACTTCACTGCACGGATAATCAACCAATCAAGGAGGACCCTGAAGGTGACGTCGAAACGAGGTCAACAATCGAGACCCTCGCTCACACAGCTATGAAATTTATTATACAGGATCATAATTCTGTCATTTGCCACCGAGGTTTGAAATTATCAACCCCAGAATACAAACGCAGTGTATTTAAGGAAACATCAAGTTACCGCTAGGTGAGTACATTATTCGTTTTGCATTTTTTTGTTCCTTTTTAAATGGCAAACATGATAAGGGCAATTCCACAGGTTGGGACAAATCTGTAACGTGAGTAACCGACACATTCCAAAGATTTGCCAGGAGCATAATAGAATTTCCCAAGTTTTGTTTTTATACAAAGGATAGTCAGACTGTGTACTTTGTTGTGATACGGAGATGTTTAGTTCCTATCAATAATAATGGAGTTACAGCTCCAAGTATGAGTCAAGGTGTCTCCAAATGTAACGTGAGTAACCGTGGAATAGCCCATAACCATCTTTCATAAAGTAATTAATTGAATATTGCTACTTCGCTGTGTTTCATCTTTTTGTTTTCAATTTTTATTTGTCAATTTATCGTCATGTCCTTCCATAATATGTGTAAGCATTCTCTATGGTTTTGTATATCGTCTCACTTTTGGATTTTTTTCTTCGGAAATTTGAAATGAAATCAACTTGTATCACTCAATTATTGAGTCAGGCAGTCATAAGCCCCACAGCGAATGCCCCGAGGAATTATCAATAATTATTGACATACTTATTTTGATGATACCATCAGTGGTAGTATACAAAATATGATATCTAAATTCTTTAGACTGATATCACTCGCTACGAGGGACCAATCCAAAATTAGATTGAAAATTTCAGTCCGATAGATTTAGATCTCATTCCTACTCTCAATCTATTGTTGGATCCCCCTACACGCACACACACACACAATTTAATAGATTAATTTTCAATCTAGGGAGAGGGTAATTATTTTCAGTTCCAGACTCGTTCCGCGTGCTACGTTGGACAGAATAAAAAAACCCCAAACTATAACAGGTGTGTTAGCTCAGTTGGTAGAGCGTCCGTCTCACAACCGGGAGGTCGAGGGTTCAAACCCAGGCCGCGTCAGAACAAAAGACGTTGAGAGATGGGAGTTGCTGCTACCCTGTTTGGCGTTCAGCAATTATATGGATAGAGCCTCGTCGATCCGGCGCTGCCAAGAGGCTACCGGACCCACGATCAATATCGGGCAAAACAAATTTTCGGAGTATTTCATTTCTAATGTCTATTTCAAACAATGAAATATGGATTGTAAAAATATAGATTATATTTCGTCCGGTTTTTTTTAACAAATTCATGCTGATTAGAAACCCGTATTTAAAGAGGGAATCATACTCAATTGTTAAAGGACAAGTCCACCCCCGAGTCCACCCTATCATGAAGTTGGTTTTAATAAAAAGAGAAAAATAAAACAAGCATAACACTGAAAATTTCAACAAACCGGATGTAAAATAAGAAAGTTATCGCATTTTAATGTTTCGGTTAATTTCACAAAATAGTTATCTTCATATCCTGGTCGGTGTGCAAATGATGAGACTGATGACATCATCAACTCACTATTTCTTTTGTATTTTATTACATGGAATATGAAATATTATGATATTCTCCTCATTGCCATATGATACGAAGTTTTATTCCTCGTGAACACGTGTAGTTTCATTGTTTTAACATTTTGAGGTTTAAACAAAAGAGTCCTTATCGTCAAATCTGTAAGAGATTAGATATTGTATAAATCAAACAATAAAAACAAAATAAATAGTGAGTGGGGAGCATCATCGACTACCTCATTTGCATATCACTGAGTTGTGCATATAACTGTTTTGTGAAAAATAAGTGAAAGTTTAAAATGTCATAACTTTATCATTTTACACCCGATTTTGATGAAATTTTCAGTGCAATGCTTGTTCGAATTTTCTATTTTCATTCAAATCAATTTTTTTGTTGGGGTGGACTTGACCTTTAATATACGAATGGAAGGGGGAAACAAAATGAGAAATAACCGATATCCAGACGTCAAGAATAAAGATTTTCCTACTCTTGTGACAAGTATTTCAAAATAGATAATAAACTTGTAACTTTTCATAAAACAATGAAATATATGAAGATGGTCTTGCAGTGTACGACCCACCGAGAGCCCCCGAACAGTGTACGACCCACCGAGAGCCCCCGAACAGTGTACGGTCCATCGAGAGCCCCTGAACAGTGTACGGTCCATCGAGAGCCCCCGAACAGTGTTCAGGGGCTCTCGATGGACCGTACACTGCAAGGCCATCTTCATATATTTCATTATTTGATAAAAAGTTTATTATCGTAAGGGATATACAGTCAGCGGAAGAAGTTGACCGTGTGCAGAATCGCTCCCCGCGTTTATCAACCTTGATTAGTGCAAGATTAATTTTAGGTAACTATTCAAACAAAGAATGATAATGGTTTTTATCAATACTTTAAAACATTCCTTATTTGCAGCCAAATGCCCAATTACAAATTAACGTAGATCAAAATCAAATTAGTACTTTTGCAATATATATAATATATTTCACTGATTTTCATTTGTTAGTATTAAACAGCGCAGTCACGTTTAAAGGTTGGAATTCTTGCTATACACTCTAAAACGAATCAGTCAAAAATGACTAGTCATATTGTACTAAAAAAAATAATTTATTTCTGACTAGAATATAATGTCAGAAATGTGAATATCAGTGATTGCCATATCAGTTGCTCCCAGCTGACTACTGGTCTAGTCAATTTGATTGATTTGTTTTAAGAATGTATCGTTTTGTAGTAAATTTCTTGAATTTGTTGATGAAATGATATAGTGCGCGTGTGCACTATGAAACATAATGCCAGTTTTGGAAATTTGCTATTGATTAATTTTTGTAAAAAAAAACTTCAAGAAAATGTGTCTTTGAAAAAAAACATAATAAAAATCCAAGTCAGCTAGAGTTAATGATCTACCATCGCGTGGGGTCCAAACTCTCTCCCGCCACATCCTCGCAATTTTTCAGTGTTATGGATCATTGCACCATTTGTACTTCAAGCACCTAACATCATGAACACTGTTAATATCAGATTTGTAATAATTACTAGGTCTTACAAGCGTTCCAGTTAATTCTCTTTCACGGAGTAATAGTGTATATTGTGTGTCCATAAAATGTTACGCAGTTGAGCGTGAGATTATGTATAAGCGATATCTCCAAATTTACGAAATGCCGTTTTGCCTCTCCTACCATTGCAGGAAAGAGGAATTGAGAAAGCTGATACATACAACAAGTTCCTGTTAACTGTGGATTAACGAGTGATTGCAGCCGGTGTTTCCATAGGGACGTTTACACTAAATGTGTATGGATCGCTGATGGCATGGCGTCCCCGCTCTTGTACCATTGCTTGCTTGTCGTAGCAGCCACCTGCCTTTTTGGTGAGTCGAACACTACTATTATCTTGCTAAATCCATGCTCGATAATATCTACATTTCTCTTCTCTCTAGTTATATTATTTTAGTAAGATTCCGTTCTCCGTCTCTCTCTATATCCCCCCCCCTCTCACTTTAAATTCGTACTGACACGCTTTATATGACCTTTTGACTGCATATTGATGCTTTTTAAATAGCTTTAAACTCTGAACGTCTGCGTTTTAGTGTGGTTATTATGACTAAGATGAGCTTTTTTTTTATAACTCTGAAAATTATCATTATGCAAGGGCCGCGAAACCTGGGTGGGTAGGGGTTTAACCACCCATCTCATTTCAATGAATACGTACAATAACGTAAGAAAATGACTGAACATCTGATTTTGACTTTTTACGTGATCAGTCCCACATTTTTGGCTCAGCCCCTCCCCCACCCACACACTTTCATGGCCGTTACGCGATCCCTGTTATTATCCTCACACCCCACCCCTTCTTTCTCTTCATATAACCCTGGATTTAACTTGGAAGTAGGCATAAAGTTTACACACAACTTTATTGCTCCTTTGCATCCCGAAGTTCCGAGCTTTTCATTTTAACCCCAACCCCTTTATGAACATTACCATTTCGTACGATTTCTGCATGCAGGTTTCATCATGTCTTCGTACTTTGATCTGCATGCTATAAAACACGTTAACCCCACGAAATATTGGTATCATGTGCCATTATACCTGTTGAATGTGCTATTTTTGATCTCTCAAATCCTGTCGAAAGTTGTTTGCTTCGAATCTTTTAAGTGCAATTAACGCCCCCTCCATTTTTTTATTTCTCCTATCATATATCTTACTCGATATCGAGAGGGAAAGTTCACCTGAAATATCAATTAAAACAGAATGATAAAAGCCGAAGAAGAAAAGGCAAGTGTATTGTATTTTGTGTGGAATCAAAGATGTTATTCAATAAAAAAACTATGCCTATGTGATGTGGGCTCAAAAGTTTCAATACGACAGAAACTGCATTCAACTGTGCGGTTATTTAGGTAAATTATCTTGGGTTTTATGAGATATTCATCTTTAACACATCCTTGAGAATTTATGATAGCTTGAGTTAGTTATGAAACATTTACATTTCTTGGTTACTGGACTATAGCACATGTATATCCCTGCTGGTAGTTTTCCACAGTGTGTTCACAAACTGTAAAAACTGCGGTGTTCAATCTGACACCAATTGGTGTTAATAGAGAACCACACCCTGAGGTGTTAAAATTACACCCTAGAGTCTAAACATAACACCAAAGAGTGTAAATGTAACAACAAAAGGTGTTGTAATAACACCTATAGGTGTGAAACTAACACCACCAATTTAACACCGGGGTAAAATAACTGGTGTGGTCCTCTGTGTACACCAGTTTACACCACAGTTTTTTGCTGTGCAGTGTGAAATAATCGTCACGCTGTTGAATTCGAACATCTTTAACAATGGGCTTCACATTTTCCATTGCCTACTAAAAGTGAACACACTGTGAACACTCGCGCTAAAGAAGGATCCACAGTATACAACTATCCTCACACTGTTACATGTTTTGCATTTTAACGGTGTGGATCACATTTTTACATAGTCCGCTGTATAACTGTGATAATTCACACTGCAAGGCTGTCCACAGTATGGAACAATTCTTACACTGTTAAGTTTGAGCATTTTAACGGCGTGGATCACATTTTTACATCAGGGAAGTAGGAGTTCCCTGTTTATAATCCAATTAATGTGAACACACGGTCATCACTCTATAGAGGTATCCACAGTGTGGAACAAGCTTGACACTATTGTAAAAATTGAGCAATTTAACAGTGTGTTTCTCATTTTCCATTGTCCACTAAAGGTGGACTGTGATCACTTGTGATCAGTGTGATACAAGGTCGTCCACAGTATGTAACAGTCCTATACACTGTTACATTTTTAGCATCATAACAGCGTGAATCCCATCATTACATAGTCCAGTATAAAAGTGAATGCAACGCTAAAGCTGTCCACAGTATGGAACTATCCTCACACTGTAGAGTTTGAACATGTTAACAGTGTGCATCATCTCTTCACTTTGTCTGCAGAAAGTAAACACGCACGCTGCAAAGCTGTCCACAGTATGGAACTTCTTTACACTGTAAAGTTTAGGCATTTTAGCTGAATGAATCATATGTTCGTATAATCCACACTGTGAAGACACTGTGAACACGCACACTGAAAAGGTGTCCACAGAATAAAATTATCCTTACACTGCTTGAGTCAGTTATGAAACATTTACCTTTTGGTTACTGGACTAAAGCACATGGATATCCCTGCTGGTAGAGCACAGTTGTCCATTGTGTGTTCACAGTGTGAAATGATCGTCACGCTTTTGAATTCGAACATCTTTAACAATGGGCTTCACATTTTCCATTGCCTACTAAAAGTGAACACTCGCTCTAAGGAAGGATCCACAGTATACAACTATCCTCACACTGTTACATGTTTTGCATCTTAACGGTGTGGATCACATTTTTACATAGTCCGCTGTATATGTGAACATTCACACTGCAAGGCTGTCCACAGTACACTGTAAAAACCGCGGTGTTAAAACTGACACCAATGGGTGTTAATAGAGGACCACACCCTTAGGTGTTAAAATTACACCCTAGAGATTAAACATAACACCAAAAAGTGTAAATGTAACAACAAAAGGTGTTGTAATAACACCTATAGGTGTTAAACTAACACCACCAATTTAACACCGGTGTAAAATAACTGGTGTGGTCCTCTATGTACACCGGTTAACACCACAGTTTTGCTGTGTATGGAACAATTCTTATACTGTTAAGGTCCTGTCACATCGTTCCGTGCAAGCCTTGATGGTAACTCCTTTTGCTATATACCCGCAGGTCGCCCGCATTGACAGTATCTCACACGCATCTCACACGCATGTTGCCCGCAGAGATGCACGCAAGTCTGGGTTGTCCGCAGAAAAGTTTTGAACATGCTCAAAACTTTTTACGGGTGAATTACGGGTGATTGCCCGCAACCCACCCGCAGAACACCAGTAGGAGACCCGCAGCGGCCGCAAATCACACGCAGTGAACCCGCATGAAGACCGCAGATTGCCCGCGGATTTCTGCTCGATATCAACAAACATGCAGTTAGAAATAACTCAAATTAAATTTATCTCGAAATTTCTTAATAGAATGTGACACATTATTTTTTAAAGAAATTATATTGGACATTATAATAATAATGATATAGGATTTATATGGTGCATGTATGACTATTTGACGCCAAAATTCTTTTATAAGCCAAATGTGCGATGGTGTGGAATTTCGCATTTACTTTTTAATTGTGATGATTACATCGCTTTTCAGAAAGTTAGCAGTACCTCCGGAAATCATTCATCTAAACTAGAGATCAATAATTTTCTCCGTCACTTATATTAACATGATACTAATTAAATTGCCATAACCATTAATTATAATATAATAATGATAATGGTTGACAGATGATACTTTTAATAAATCACGTAAGTGTTGCCGACAGTAGCCTAAAACATGTATTATATTTTGGGTTACAATGCATGTCAATATCTACTTAATTATCGTGGGTACCGATCAATAATTTTGAAGGTTTGATAATGAAGAGCAGTGTACAGGGATTCATAAAATTGCTCATTAGGAGCTCCTGTCAATGAAATTAATATTGCATATAGTGAAAAATTGAAATGATAGCGTCATTGTGCAACCCAACTACTTTTTACAGCTTAATGAATACCTAAATGTCTTTTAATTCATTATGCCCATGGCCATTTTTATTTGAGTAAGAAAACAAAGTGATCTACTAAATTGGAAAAGGTGAGATCATGGGAATGAAAATATTCAGTTTGAGAGGGAATAATTACAAAAACACATTTTTTATTTCCTTCATTCCTATTTTTTAATTAGTTTATCAAACCAGTTTGGCTAATAACAAGTATCGCTTACCAACCTACAAATTAAACGTTTAAATCTTTTCATGATCCGGTCTTCAGAAGTAAATGAAGGAATAAAAGCAGAGGCTGCATTAATATAGGTTTTCCCGCTCAACTTTGCTCTTAGGGCATGCAAGAGTCCTTGAATGATTATATACCCCATCACAAAGTCAATCTTTAAAATTTATAAACTGACTATTAATAATTGTACAACATGTTCATTTCTTAACAGCAGTGAAAAGCTCCTAGAGAATGTTAACGGCCAAATATGTAATACACATATCAGTACTAATACGCGTTAAGGTAAAAAAAAAAATGAGCTCGCACTTTGTGCTTTGAGCATAATATTTTTACATTTTCCTTCATATTGGACTGTACTTTAAAGGTTCCCGTTCGGGACAGTACATAAATACTTTCTGCTCGCGTTCAGTTAGGCCTATACAGATGCGGAATCCGTGTATGACTCGTGTAAAAAAAGTTGTTTAAGTTTTCATCAGAAATTTTCAGCTCACACTTCGCGCTCGCATTATTCATTGATACTCTAATTACTACTAATTATACTTATATTGTCATCAAAATGATGTCTGTATTCTTTTGCATTCGCATAGTGGAATTATAACTCGACAGGCGATATTCAAATTCATGTGTTCTATTGAAAAGATTAATATGGAAAATTGAGGTAGATTTATATTCTGTACTTGATTAAATAATAATAATAATAATAATTGGCATTTATTTAGCGCTTTATCAATCTACGACTGTTCAAAGCGCTTCACAATTATTATTACCCGGTCACTGGATTCATAGCATTCCAAGCAGCCTGTTAGGCGCAAACTTGCTAAACCAACCACAAAGACGGTTGTTTCCTACCGGTACTCAATTAGCACCTGGGTGAGAGTGGCAAAGTGTGGATTGACGCCTTGCCAAAGGGCGCTAGGCCATGGTGGGATTCGAACACACGACCCTCTGATTACAAGGCGAGAGTCAGAACCGCTACACCACGGCGCTTCCACTTTAAATTGATTCTCCCTTTCCCGTCGAACATGTGGAAGCATTGATGGTACGAACAAAGCATTAACCTTTAGGTCTGTGTTTCTACCTCGCTATTCTCCTCGATTCCTCACTTTGATTGTTTAAGCTAAAACCGGGCATGAACTCATGATTGCGTGATACGACGAGAAAAGATTGAAAATATGAATACAATCCGTCTCAGAAAAGGGAGACTCATTCTTTGAGAAAATAGTTAAAGGACAAGTCCAGCCCAACAACAAGTTGATTTGAATAATGAAAAAAGAAAAATTCGAACAAGAATAACGCTGAAAATTTCATCAAAATCGGATGTAAAATATAAAAAAGTTGTGACATTTTAAAATTTCGCTTAATAGCACAAAACAGTTTTATGCACATTCCGGTCGGTATGCAATGAAAGAACTATTTCTTTTGTATTGTATTATATGAAATATTCTAATTTTCTCCCCATTGTCCTGTGAAATAAGTTTCATTTCTCCCTGAACACGTGGAATTAACATTGTTTAACATTTTATGGTTCATATGGTCCTTATTGTCAAATCTGTAAAGAAAAATGAAATTTTGTATGATTCAAACAAAAAACAAAGGAAATAGTGAGGGACATCATCGATTTTCTCAGTTGCATGTGACTAAATTGTGCATATAACTATTTTGTGAAAAAAAAGTGAAACTTTAAAGTGTCATAACTTTCTTATTTAACATCAAATTTTGATGAAATTGTTAGCATTATACTTGTCTGTATTTTTCTCCATTTATTCAAATCAACATTTTCTGAGATGGACTTTACCTTTAAAGACATAGACAAATTTGACACAATACAATAGAAAGAATGAATAAAAAAAATTTGAGACCAAATGCAGGGAAAATTATTGTTCACGTATGGCAGATTACAAACAATAGGTACTTGTTACTTGTTACTTGTCGCAATAATCCCAAAACGCAGCTCCTTGGAAGCTATACTGGGATGTCGATAATGTCATGTGCCAATGGAGGTGACAAGGTGCAGGATATATACAATAACAAGTGGAATGCCTCTGGCCGTCTCACCTGCATCACGCAGTTCAATATAGTAGCAGTGCTGACTTTGCATACTACTCTAACTCGCACAAGATGTTCAGTGATACATGGTTACTCTTATGTCCTCTTTTTATGAACTAGACCAATAAACTTACAGAGATATGATGGTTATTCAACAAAAAACCCCAACATGGCCAAAGTTCATTGACCTTACATGACCTTTGACCTTGATCATGTGACCTGAAACTCAAACAGGATGTTCAGTGATACTTGATTACTCTTATGTACAAGTTTCATGAATCAGATCCATAAACTTTCAAAGTTATGATGGTAATTCAACAGATACACCCAATTCGGCTAAAGTTCATTGACCTTTGACCTTGGACATGTGACCTGAAACAAGCACAGGATGTTCAGTGATACTTGGTTACTCTAATGTCCAAGTTTAACGAACTAGACCAATAAACTTTCAAAGTTATGATGGTAATTCAACAGATACCCGATTCGGCCAAAGTTCATTGACCCTAAATGACCTTTGACCTTAATCATGAGACCTGAAACTTGCACAAAATGTTCAGTGATGCTTGATTACTATTATGTCCAAGTTTCATGAATAAGATCCATAAACTTTCAAAGTTATGATGGGAATTCAACAGATATCCCCAATTCGGCCAAAGTTCATTGACCCTAAATGACCTTTGACCTTGATCATGTGACCTGAAACTTGCACAAAATGTTCAGTGATGCTTGATTACTATTATGTCCAAGTTTCATGAATCAGATCCATACACTTTCAAAGTTATGATGGGAATTCAACAGATATCCCCAATTCGTCCAAAGTTCATTGACCCTAAATGACCTTTGACCTTGGTCATGTGACGTGAAACTCATGCAGGATGTTCATTGATACTTGATTAACCTTATGTCCAAGTTTCATGAACTAGGTCCATATATTTTCTAAGTTATGATGACATTCCAAAAACTTAACCTCAGGTTAAGATTTCGATGTTGATTCCTCCAACATGGTCTAAGTTCATTGACCCTAAATGACCTTTGACCTTGGTCATGTGACATGAAACTCTAATAGGATGTTCAGTGATACTTGATTAACCTTATGGCCAAGTTTTATTAACTAGGTCCATATACTTTCTAAGTTATGATGTCATTTCAAAAACTTAACCTCAGGTTAAGATTTGATGTTGACGCCGCCGCCGCCGCCGCCGCCGCCACCGCCGCCGCCGCCGCCGCCGCCGCCGCCGCCGTCGCCGTCGGAAAAGCGGCGCCTATAGTCTCACTTTGCTTCGCAGGTGAGACAAAAATGAGCATGCAGGGGTGCGAGTAAAAACATGCATTGGTCCATTTATAGCATGTACTCCGAGGCATGTCAGAAATGATTTGCGTAGAAACTATGCCGTGAATGTGAATCGAGATTAATCAAATAAATCAAATTAAATAGTTGCTAACGATGCACCTAGATTATATTCTGGATAATATTTTTATAATAAAAAAAGTCATCCTTGAATCTGTTTCTCAAGTTAAAGAGCCACCATTATAGTCTGGAATGCTTTGGTGATTCCTAGCATAAAAAGAAATAGTCACACAGTTAAGATTGATGATTGTTCGCTGCGACATGCGTTACACTTTTTTGCATTACACTTTTTTTTTAATTATTTGATAGAAACGTAGGGAAAAGAAAGAAATATATAAACGACCGTATCATTATTCATCTTATTATCAATATGACAGTGCGTATTCTTATAGTACATGCCAAAGTATATAAATACGATAATTCCAGAATGGATTGTAGGATATACCCACCCAAGCATAAAAAGAATATGCATGCCACAGTATTGACCCCCCCCCCCCCCTTAAAAAAACGTATGACACAGTTTGGACACATACAAAATACACCACAGTGGAAAACATGATATACAACTCATATTTCATACGAACCGAACAGTATGCCTCAAATGTCATCAGAGCTCTTATATCGTAGACAGAGAATCACTGCATTGTTACCATACTGTGGTTAAAAGTTTCCTGGTGTACATATCATGGTATGAACACATAGGGGCACATAGGACTCTTATATCGTAGACAGAGAAAAACTACATTGTTACCACACTGTGGTTAAAAGTTTCCTGGTATACATATCATGGTAGGAACACATAGGGGCACATAGGACTGTGAACACGACAGTACACTGCAAAAACTCCGGTGTTGATTTAACACCAGTCCGGAATCTACATATATATGTCTACACCAGAGAAGTATTGAAACAACACCAGTTTGGAATCAAACCGATGCTCTTAATACTAATTGGTATTGTATAAACGCCTATATGGTGTTAGACTAATAACCAAACCGGTGTTCTCTGGTGTGGACATATATAGATTCCGGGCTGGTGTTAAATCAACACCGGAGTTTTTGCAGTGTCTGGTCCTAGAATTAACACACCTCATTATCAAACATTCACTATGATTTCCACATACATACTACACTAAGAATGCATACATACACACATACGTGCACCACACTGTGAAAACGTTAATACATTCCACATAATGAACGCGCTTTATACATACATTATGGTGTAGTCATATACGAAACGCTCTACTGCAATCACCAATTGCCAAACAATTATAGTGTGGCTCTCCATATCACAGTTTGAGAACACACATTGCACTACAGTAGTTTTTCACATTGGAAGATAGGGCCACTTTAAAATTTGTTTTCCTCATTGCATGTCTGGCATATACACACAATGTGTATCACATGATCGAATGAATAGATCCAAAATGGTGGCATGAATCTATACTTTTAATGTTTAATGTGCCAAAAGTGAATTTCCACAGTGGTAACAGAGTCTAAGAGGGGAAATGATTAATCCCTGTTGTAAATGTGGTATCATCAGTGTGGAAACCCGTGCCACAGCTGATAATTCTAATGTTCAATATGCCAAAAATATACATGTAGTGAATGCCGGTATAGAGTATTTTCACAATGGAAACACAGTTTAGGATGGAAAATTAAAATCCCGATTATGAATGGTGTATCAACTGTATGAAACCTGTACCACTGCAGGAATCAAAGGTTTCAAGCCACGGTGCACGGTGTTAAGTGCATGTACGCCATTATAGTGAATGCCTATTATATCGACTCCACATCGTGGCCATATACGACATACCATTACTTTATTGCATGGTGACTGTGAACTGTGTCCACCCTGTGAAATTCTACAGTTCTATCTGGATTTATATCTTGGCAGAAATTGTGGTTCATGAGGAACATTACAGAAAAATTGACTCGCATCCACGTTGTGATCAAGATGTAAGTGGAGGAGCCGTGGTGTATTGGTTCTGACTCTCGCCTCGTAAACAGAGGGTCGTGTGTTCGAATCCCACCGTGGTCTGACGTCCTTTGGCAAGGCATTAATCAACACTTTGCCACTCTCGACCCAGGTGCTAAATGGGTACCCGGTAGGATGTGAAAGTCATTGTAGCTTGTCCAGTACTGTGTGCGCCTCACCGGCGGCTGACTGGAATTGGGTTAGTGGAAGGGAGTGGAGGATGTGCACACATTGTGTGCGGGAATGACTGATTGAATCCGATGACTGGGTAATAATATAACATTCCGATGTATCAAGCGCTATATAAAAGCGGATTATCATTATTATTATTATCTCCATTTATATGTCGATCGCGTGACTGTTCACACTCCCGATACTTTCCTTGATAAAATTCGGAACACAGTGTCACTGACAGACTACGTCCCATAGTGATTCACAGTCTGGTTCACACTTTCATTTTTTAGCATGTTATCAGTGTGGACCACATCCTCACACAATGCACTATTATGAACACACACTGTAAAAACTGCGGTGTTCAAACTGACACCAGTTGGGCTAATAGAGGACCACACCCTGAGGTGTTAAAATTACACCCTAGAGATTAAACATAACACCAAAGAGTGTAAATGTAACAACAAAAGGTGTTGTAATAACACCTATAGGTGTAAAACTAACACCACCAATTTAACATTGGTGTAAAATAACTGTTGTGGTCCTCTATGTACACCGGTTAACACCACAGTTTTTGCTGTGCACTGTGAATACACTTTCACACTATTAAATCTGAGCATTTTATCGGTGTGGATCATATTGTGAACACCCAGTGTGAACAGTCGAAGTGACACTGTGTTCTTTACACCAGGCTTTTATAAAAAAAAATAATTTTTCCAAATTCTATTCGCAGTAAACAAAATAGACACGTTTTTCTTCTATTGTCACGACCATATTCTATAAGGCAATTAGGAGTTCAAGAGTGGCATTAAATTACTACACAAATAGTATAATGAACCAAATCAATAATTAAAAAAAATATTGCTTGTGTGAATATGACTGGTTTTGTTGAAGTATTGATTAGTATTTGTTGTTCCTTGAGGTTTGAAAGCGGAATTTGTACAGAACGATAACTAAAAAGCTGATAGCCATCTTGTAATTCGTCATATTATTGATTTTTTGACAATAACCGACCACACGTTGATATATTCTTTGAAACCTGTAGATATATTGCTCAGAAAACCATATAAGTCAAGGATTTCTGAATCGGCCACAAATTAGTGTGTATGAAGTGAAATGGCCTTACTTTTGATATATTAGACCCAAGTTAATTAATGCAAAATGCACCCCGTAAGCCGATGCTATATAGTACACCCTGTATATATTGGTTAAATTACAGTAAGTACGTTGCCAATTTTACGAGGGAAGAAACAATATCTAAAAGCTAAGTACATCTGCAGAGCCGAATATTCTCGGCTATGTATATATTTTGGGAGCAAGCGTCCATAAAATTTCCATTATTTTTAGGTGAAATTTTATGTAAACATGCACTTTTAAATCCAAATATCTGCTATGATGTGCTACTAAACTCTGTGCGAATTATGACCGCACTGGAAATGCATTAAAACCACCAGCTACTAGTATATGGTTTCTCGATTTCACGTAGTTAAATATCAAACATTATATATAAAAAAAATAATTATTATTGATGCTCCGTTGACGCAATTTTATTCAGATTTTGATAAATTTCATTTTTGTAGATGGAAGGGTTTGGCCATGGCCCAAAAAGTTCTACAACCAATAACAAAACAAAAAAAAAGAAAAAGAGGAAAGAAAGAAAAGCAAAGGAATAGTGAGGTATGTGAAGTTATTTTCTGAATATAATGTTAAAATGTATATCAAAGTTGCATTCTCATGAAACTTTTTTTTATTCTCGCTCGCTTTGCTCGCTCGTGACTTATATTAAGCAACTTTTTGCCACACGCGCCATATTGTGATCCCCTCCTGTTTTCTTTTTTTTTTTTACTCATCACGCTACAGTGCCGCATAGAGTGCCTTAAAAATACCCGTCTCACTATGCGATTCGCTGCGATTCGAATTTCAAATTAATTGTGATAACATTTGATATGGATGTTCCAACTAATAAATATTATGGACATCTGACATCGAAATTCAGTCCAGTCAGATCCTCCCTGAATGAATAAAAACAAA
The DNA here is from genome assembly GCF_018143015.1 of Lytechinus variegatus. Classification (NCBI taxonomy): domain Eukaryota; kingdom Metazoa; phylum Echinodermata; class Echinoidea; order Temnopleuroida; family Toxopneustidae; genus Lytechinus; species Lytechinus variegatus. Next base: position 6,475,090 of record NC_054751.1, read on the forward strand.
TTCAATTCCAAATCGTAATGACGTCATCATCGGCTGCGACTTAAAGCCGATTTGGACTTTACTCCGACCATACGGCTTGTCGCAAAGTAAAAATATGATTTCAATTTTCCTATAACAATATGCCAAACTTTCGATAAAATATACTTCTTGGAATGTTTATATTGAATGCAAAATGCGATTTTTTGAAAGATTGTGTCGGACCGAATCGCATGGTGTAAGATGGGCTTAATGCCTATCTTAACCAGTAAAAAAATGCCCATTTTAACCATTAAAAAAATCCTGTTCATAGTGGCGAACATTCCAAGATAAAAAAGAAAGGAAAGATTAGGAAAGAGAGAAAGGGTGAAGTATGCTATTATTGTCTGAATATTATCAAAACCTATCACACAATTGAATTTTTGTAATAAAAATGTCGAAATTTTTACTCGCTCGCAACAGTTTTTTCTATAATAAATTTTGTCCTATATACCTTTATTTTCTTGCCCCCCCCCCCTCCCCGGCCACCGATCCCTGTTATGGTTGTGTTTGTTTTCTTGGAAGGGAATACGTGAATAAATATAATACATTAAGAGATTGTTTATTTTTAAAAACAGTTTAACATTCTTGTTAAATGGGCTCTGAAAATATTCCGGGTACCGTGTATACAATCGCAATTAAATCAGCAATTTGAATAATATATCATCAAGTAACCCATAATTAATTCAAGGTTACATTCTTCTTGATAAAGGTGTCCAACATTACTTCCTTAATTTCAAATCGCAGCGATTTATTAGCAACGTTGAACTTTGGCGGAGGCGTCGCCGGCATGTTTGTTTGTTTGTATTTATTTCCATATAAAACAATGAAATATATAAATGATCATATTCTAAAAATCGTCAAATAAAATATGGAGGTTGGCCCATTTCAGCGGTATTAACATGATACCACTGTTCTACCATGATGGGGTTGGGGATGGATTAAGTAAAAAAGTAAAGTAAAAAACACACATATGCTGGGTTATTCCACAATGCTCAAACAGTGCTCAAACGTTAATTTTGTGCCCTTTTATATCAGTTTTTAATATTTTTAATCAGTTATGGTGCCATGGCGGCCCGTATCATTATCAAGACTTGGGGAAAAGAGGGATAGAGGAGGAAATAAAAAGAGAACAGGAAAAAAGGGGAATAAGAGCATAAAATTGAGATTTAAGAGTCATACAATTTTTTATTGCCCCTGTTGTTAAACTGAAAAACTTATGACGTCACAGGTCACCTTGCCCAACCCACATGACTGTATTGAGATTTAAGAGTCATACAATTTTTCATCGCCACTGTTATTGAACTGAAAAACTTATGACTTCACAGGTCACCTTGCCCAACCCCCATGACTGTATACTCATGTATTATCATATGAAATACATATATATAGTCTTCTCAGGGGCGGCGATCCTGGGGGGCACAATGCCCCCATACTTTTTGAAGCACTGACAAAGCGCATGACTGTATACTCATGTATTATCATATGAAATACAATATAGTCTTCTCAGGGGCGGCAATCGTGGGGGGGGGGGGGCGGGGGCACAGTGCCCCCATACTTTTTGAAGCACTGACAAAGCGCATGACCGTATACTCATGTATTATTATATGAAATACATACATAGCCTTCTCAGGGGCGGCGATCCTGGGGGGCACAGTGCCCCCATACTTTTTGAAGCACTGACAAAGCGCTCTTTTTACGCAAGAAAAATGCCCCCCCCCCTCAGTGTCCTTTTCATCGGAAGAGAACCTGTTTTTAGGAATCTCGAAGTGCCCATTCTCGTATGAGTGCCAATTTTCCCCCCAACAAATGCCCCCTCATAACATGCTCTGTGCCCTTTCACCTGAGAAGGACCTGTTTATGTGTTAACGAGTGCTCCTTAGCCTTCTCATAGGTGCATGCCTGTTCTTCATATCAGTTAATAATCGTTTTTGTCACTCTCGACACGGCCTACTACCCATCTGTGTCCAAAAACATTAACAAATTCAACGTAAATTATGTAATGTACATGTAAACAATTAAAATTTTTGGCCCCTAATTGGCATGACTCTTGAAACAAATCCACACTAAGTGTGTGTGTGGGGGGGGCAAAAAATTTTTGGTGGATATTACTTCCCCCATGCCTCACCTCCCCCCCCCCCCCCCATCATTTGCTGGTCTCGAAAACATACAGGCCTACTAGTAATTTTTTATGGACTTCAATGCACTAACGAGTACAGAAAGGGAAAATCCCTAATTTGATACCTTATTGTCAACAATAAAACTAAAACTAAATTCATATTAATACACAATAAAAAATATACAACGCTGTTTACTTTATGAACTTTACAATAATTGTTTAAAGGATAAGTCCACCCCAACAAAAAGTTGCTTTGAATAAAAATAGAAAAATCCAACAAGCATAACACTGAAAATTTCATCAATATCGGATGTAAAATAAGAAAATTCTGACATTTTAAAGTTTCGCTTAATTTCTCAAAACAGTTATATTCACATCCTTGTCAATATGCAAATGAGGAAACTGATGACACCGCTCACTCACTATTTCTTTTGTATTATATTATGCGAAATATGAAATATTCAAATTTTCTCCCTGTTGTTGTGTGAAACAACGATGAATTCCTCCCCGAACATGTGAAATTAGCATTGTTTAATACTATATCGTTCAATCAGGTTGGTCCTTATTTACAAATCTGTGGAAATTGAAATATTGTATAATTCAAACAATAAAAAAAAAAGAAATAGTGAGTGATGGACATCATGGACATCGATGGACTCCCCATTTGCATGTTCCTGAGTCGTGCATATAAACTGTTTTGTGAAAAATAAGCGAAATTTTGAATTTTTTTACATCCGATTTTGATGAAATTTTCAGTGTTGTGCTTGTTGGATTTTTCTCTTTTGATTCAAATCAACCTTTTTTTTCTGGGGTGGACCGTTTGACCTTCAAACAGTTTAAACAAGTGTTTAAATCTTAAGCAACAAAGTTTAATTTTCAATATCTAATCTTCAATAAATTAAACATGATTGTTTAAACGGTTAAACAATTATAAGGTTCATATAGTAAACAGCGTTGTATAAAATCTTAAACAGCGTTTTTACTGTGATACCAAAGTGTCCTCATTTAAAGCATGTATTCATACAATACACAACGCAAGAGAGGCTTACGAAACGCTTGATAATTCATAAGCAAACGTTAAAAATGTACAATGAATCCATGCACGTATACCGAGTGAAAACGGAAAAGGCTTCGAAGTATTTGCCGGCGAATGGGGCTGTAAAGGCAACGCTTGCGTTGCTAGAAAAAAAGCACGTTGTTTGTCACTGCAACGACAAGTTGTTTGAGCTTTAAAGCAATTATCTATAGACTGTTTTTATTTCTTTTGAATTTTTCAACAACTTGTTTAAAACTTTAAACAAAATAGTTGTCAGAGCGACGGGCTTGAACAATGTGCTTAAATTTTTAAGCTGCTTTTTACAGCTAGTGTAAAGAAAATCTGCATGCCCATAGTCTCGAGAACACATGTATTCATACTGCACTGTGTAATCATGCATGCGTTGTATAAAACTATAAAAAAATTGGTATCTGGTAATAAAACTTTTTATTCATTTTTTGTAATGGACTTGTTCTATTAAATTGCATAAAATTTCCCGTTATCACAATGTACAGAATGAATCTGTTAGTTTTAGTTTGTATTTTTTGTAGTCATCTTTTTATCTGTACACCCTGAACACCACTTGCTAAACTTGAAAGTTCTACACCTTTAATATGTTTTAGCTTCCCAAGTCATGAAACAGACCATTTTTTTGGCGGAGCGGGTGGAGTGTTTTTTTTTGCTTACTACATTTTTACCATGCGCTGCGCGTGTAGCCAAAAACTTGCAGCAAATATCCCATCTTAAGTATTTATAGTTGGGCGCCAAAATATGGGTCATTCAAAAGACATAAGATAATATTCCAGCCTAAGATATCTACAAAAAAATTATCAATCCATCTCCAACTTCTTTGAAAATGGAGAGTTTAGTGGTTAATAAATCTGTCTCGAATATTCTTGGCTTGCTTGCGGCTATAGCTCGCTGAAAGGTTGCCACGCGACAGAGTATACAAGAAGAAAATGGATGTCAAACGACGGCGCCAATTTGTTTTCTTTAAGAAAACAAGAGAAAGGGGAATTGTTTTCGTTCTATTTTGTACATGTTAATTGCCTTTTATCTTCATTATAACCTTACGTTGTCAGTCCCGTGCAGGGCTAATAATGTGTTGAAAACAAACTTGCTATGGTGTATATATTGCATAGTTGAGTAAACAATAAAAACTTTATTGGCAATGAAAGCATTATCTTCAGCATATTTTGTTACCTACAGAAGCCAATACGTGAAACTTTAAGATGTTTGCACAATCATATGTATATATATTGGAGCCGAACCGACTTTCTTTCCTGACTAGCTGATTCGTTTCGACTGCAATATACAGCCAGTTGGTGTAAAAGTCTGTCTTTTTCACTTCTGATTCTTTGCTCCTTCTTAGTAACTTAGATTATATCTCATGGATTTCAACATCTCCGTTATTCCTTATCTCCATTTTCTCAGTCATTCCAGTATTCAGTATCTCCGTAATCTCAGTATTTCGGTATCTCAGTATTTCGGTATCTCAGTAATTTCGGGACTTTCAGTATCCTCACTCATCTCAGTATCTTGGTAAATTCAGGATTCTCACTCCTTCTCTAGTCAGAACTTCTGCTTTTCCGACCATGTATTCTTGTAGCCCCATGCAACAAAATAACGACAAACAGAAATATTAAGTATTATAATTTTACTGAAGAATCATGCCCATCCTATCGCATCAGGTTTCAATGAAAATTGAACAGTTTGTTCAGGATCAAGTTTATACTGCCCAACATTGTTGTTGTTGTTGTTTGTTGAAAATTAATGGCGACCAGTCATATTTGACTATTATCGCCAACTCGTTAGGCCAACTATTATTTCTTTTCTTTTTTTCGACGTGTCTTTAAAAAATCGTTCCTCTCCTTCTTTTTTTTTCTTTTCTTTTTTATTATTATTATTATTATCATAAAGACTATCGTATCTTACAGGTTACCGCATGATCCCGTCCTTTCTAACGACACCGTCCAGACATCGTCCTGTCTCTCCGGTGTAGACAGGGGGCTCCCTTTGGGATACTCTATAGTCTTGAAACTCGAAAAAGAAAATAGAAATAAAAATGATAGTCTTTTCCCGTGAAATGATCTCGCATATACCAATCAAATACATGTATGTCTGTTTTGTTTTGTATAAAAATGATAAAATTTGATATGGGGAGGTTAGGATGATTCGAAATTTATGGGGCATCCAAAATAAGGGCTTTAATAAATGGAATGGTGCATTGTTAAATCAAGGTTGTAAGTTAGATGAACATTTTCTATGGCCCAACATTTTAGGAGGGAGATCGTCAGACTGTATAATGTAATCATCTTTTAAAAACAGTTAGGGTTATGAAAGAAATATTTCCAACCACAGCAATGGTAATTTTCACTACTATCTATACCCGAACAGTGAAGAAAAAATAAATATGAACATCTAACATAATCATACAGTTGTAAACATCGTCATTTCTCAGCAAATAGTGCTTTCATACATATTAAAGAAAATCCGTACATAATCGATTACAAACGATTACTGAATTTCCCTATGCATACTACATACATGGATTAAAAATTATTCTACGTTCTTCATGCACTGTTACGAAACCATGCTGAACACTTAATAAACCTTTCATTTGTGTATAGGGATCGCGTTACTAATGTGAAAGTACACAGCAAAAACTGTGGTGTTAACCGGTGTACATAGAGGACCACACCCGTCATTTTACACCGGTGTTAAATTGACAGTATTAGTTTAACACCTATAGATGTTATTACAACACCTTTGGTTGTTACATTTACACTCTTTTGTGTTATGTTCAATCTCTATGGTGTAATTTTAACACCTCAGGGTGTGGTCCTCTATTAACACCAACTGGTGTCAGTTTTAACACCACAGTTTTCGAGGGTGCCTGGGTCGACGGTGGGTGCTGAAAATCCATAAAATCGCGATGGTACTTACTGAAAACGTGTGAGGGCTGAAGCCCCTTCCAGCCCCACCCCGTTCCCGCGGCCCCTCTTATGTATGGTGTAATTCATTTGCTTAAAACAAAAAGAAGATGAATTAAAGATAACTATGAATGAAATCAAATCTTTTTCTTAAGAACTCAGTTTGCGCAGTAAAGTTTTCACTTTTCTTCTCAAATCCAACAAAAAAAGGCCCCCAAAATCACAACTTAAAATCACCTCTCAAATGTTATAACCTTTAGAACATGCTGGAGTAAACACGAAATGTAGATTATAAGAGTTTAGATCGTGCCTGTCGGTGCCCCATATTCAGATCATCACCTTCATTATTCATATAAAGGGTCTCGCAAATGAAATGGCCAATAAATAATACATGAAGTGAACAACAATGGCTGCTTTCTTCGCCTTTCACCTTTTTCTTGGTCATGGTTAGGAGGCTGCCCCCACACGAAGAAACCCCCGTTGGTTATATTACAATGTAAATAAGTGAATAAAGGTGTAGGCCTATATAATATTAAGGGGGTTTTGTCATCATTATGTAAATTATGGAGTAGTGATAATAATTGGTGGTGGTGATGGTGATGATGATGATAAAAATAATGTTAATAAAAAATAATAATGATCAGTGGCGTAACGACGATGGGGGGGCATGGGGGCACGTGCCCCCCCCCCCATCGGCTGACAAAAAAAAGGGAAAGGGAGAAAAAAGGGAGAAAGGAAGAAAAACGTAGCGGGAAAGGAGAAATTATTGTTGATTATAATTTAACAATAATTATGTTATATTGCAAACCTCTTTCATAACTTTATGAAACATAATTTGCTCAGGGCCTATATGTCTTCATTGTTCCTGGTGCTCGCATTGTCTGTTTAACGAGATATATAATCCTGCTATACTAAAAACTCCCGTTTTTAAGTCAATATACACCAAATATATTTCCTCGCACTCCGAGTTATTATTGCTTTATGTAGTGACATATGCTTCGTTATCATGACTACTTAAAGTGATTGCCCCATTTTAAGGTCTTAATATAAATCATTTCCTGTCCTTGCTTACGCTCGCATTAGTGGATTAGTGATATATGCCTGCTCTTCATGAATTTCTAATATCAGTCCGTAAAATGTCACTTTTTCTAAGTTAAATCTGAATATAAACAATTTTCAGCTCGCGCTTCGCGCTCGCATCATTCGGTTAGTGAAATACGCATGGACCTAATGAATTCGTGTATACAAACAAGCCTTAGAATGCCCCTCTAACAAAATCAGCAAGCGCTTGACACTCGCATTAGATGACTATGGTGAGATATGTATACTCTTAATGGATTCCTTAAAAATAGGCCTTAAAATATCCCTGTTTGGGGTCAAAATATACAAAATTTTCAGCTCGCGCTTCGCGCTCGCATTGTTGTTTAGCGAGACAGGTACATATCATAATTACAAAAATGTGCTTATAATGTCCATTTTTGGGGTCTGAATATCAAAAATTTTCAGCTCGCGCTTCGCGCTCGCATTATTTGATCAGTGCCATACATATTAATTCACTGTACTGAAAATGTCTCTATTAGGTCAGTATACCTAGCAACTGAGCGCGCGAAACTCAAAATTTTTGCTGGTGCCCCCCAATGCCGTGACCAACGGTACGCCACTGATAATGATAACAACAACAACAATAATAATAATAATAATAGTAATGGCATTATTATGATGTTGATGTTGATGAAACTTTTGACGATAATTTTGAAGAAGATGGACAAAATGATAATTTATATTAATTATAATAGGCCTAATGATAATCAATGGGAATACTATAGTGTAGTAGGTTTCACGGTACACCATGTATCTTTCTTGGGCAAGTGTTGGTCCTGAAAAGGACCACCCAATCTTGACGTTTCGACAATTATGCTCTTGTCGTCCTCAGGAAAAAGAGCTAATTTTGTAAACGCAGACCTTATGAGATTACTATGACTTGAATAAAGAAATTACTGTGCATACATCTTCATTCCAAATAAGACTCTTTCCAGTAGCGTACCTAGGATTTTCCAGAGGGGGGGGGGAGGGCAAATCGTCCGCCAAAAAAATGACAAGCCATAAAGGTCTTCAAGCGGATGTAAAGGACATTTCGCACCAGAAGAAACAAAAAATGACAAAAAGCAAAAAAAAGGTCTTCATCCGCATGTAAAGGACATTTCGCACCAGTCTTCCCCCCATAGGTACGGTAGTGACTCTTTTGCATATCATACGTCGCTGCCATATTTGTGGTCTATTTATTCTGAAACCCTTGAAGAAGTGTTAGAGTTTAGTAAAAGTATAAAGAAACAAACACGATTTTCTTTCCTAAGAATGTTTATATATTTTTTTCTTTCCTAACTATATTTAACATCGATACTCGACAAAGCTGTCATGATTGTGTGGTGAATCGATCTAAATAAAGTACAAAAAATAATATTTGGTTTTATCAACTTTTTGTCTTGAGCAATATGGAATATAAATTTTCTACACAGTAACAAAGATAAAAATTGCACGTTGTTCAAGCCTGTCACTCTATACAAGTTGTTTAAGCTTTTTCCCTATTGTTTAAACATTTTAAACATCTTGCTTAAAAAGGTGCTGAAAATTTCACAGTGTATGGTTATAGGCTGAAGCTTGAAACTTCTTATTATAAAGTATGAACTACTACGATCTCATTTGCAATAAGTCTTAAAATAATGTACCATTTTTGTTGACTGCACAGTGCTATAAGGGCACAATTTTTAAGTACCCAGCAAAAATTGTGGTGTTAACCGGTGTACATAGAGGACCACACCAGTCATTTTACACCGGTGTTAAATTGGTGGTGTTAGTTTTACACCTATAGGTATTATTACAACACCTATGGTTGTTACATTTACACTCTTTGGTGTTATGTTCAATCTCTAGGGTGTTATTTTAACACCTCGGGGTGTGGTCCTCTATTAACACCAATTGGTGTCAGTTTTAACACCACAATTTTTACAGTGTAGGCCTATTCCCTATATCTGTAAGCCCCTCCCCCTACTTTCTTTTTACTCCGGTCCTTTGCATGTACCGTCTCAATCCTTCTCAAACTCAAATCAGCGTTACAGTCTCACGTTACGTTCTTGTGCATGAAAATGAATTTTCATGATTAAAATCATCCGCGTATGAAATCGAACAGTCAATGCGTTGTGTCAATGTCGTGTATTACGAAAGAAAGATTATATAAATTATATCGATCTGCCACTGGCATCAATTTGCACGAGTGATCATTCCAATCGAATGATTTTTATCGTAGTTCACTGATCATTTTAACCACAAGGCAATTATACTCATGATATATTTTCCCGATGACCTTCTCGGTTCAATAGCGGCTCTTCATCGCGTCCCGTTGCTAAGGGTGATGCATAACACGCGATTGTTGAAGTGTCTTTGGAAGCTTGGTCATATTTATTGTAATGACATGGAAGTGATTTTTTTTACAAGCTCTTATTTCAAAGGAAAATCACAGAGTTTAACTGAATGTAACAGTGCTCTTCGACCTTGATTTCAGAAAATTATGATGTCTTTTAGTTTTCAGATAGCACTATACAATAACCTTTTTGCTTTCAAGGACATTTTTTTTTCTCAAAAATGAGTATATTTCCGTCTGTTGAATTGTCATTAAAATATACGGAGACAGTATTTGAAACTCTCTATATTCGCTCCATTCTCTTTTAATGTTAACCAGTGATTTTGATTGATTTTTAGTTTTATGTAAAACAATTTTTCTTTCTCATTGATTATCATGTTCATTTTGTTGACTATTTTTATGTTATATTGTTTTGTTATGTTTTTAAATTCTGTTGATACATGGCGCCTTGGTCGAGCAGTTCTTGTAACTGAAAGGGCTACCCTGTTAAAATGAAACGACAAATAAATAAATATATAATAAATGTACCGGGCTCTTTCGAAAACACCTGCGAAGCAGAGTGAGACTATACATGCTATAGACACCGCTTTTCCGACGGCGACGGCGGCGTCAACATCAAATCTTAACCGAAGGTTAAGTTTTTGAAATGATAGCATAACTTCAAAAGTATGTAGACCTAGTTCATGAAACTTGGCCAAAAGGTTAATCAAGTATTACATCCTACTTGAGTTTCAGGTCACATGACCAAGGTCAAAGGTCAATGAACTTTGGCCAAGTTGGGGGTATCTGTTGAATTACCATCATAACTTTGATAGTTTATGAATATGATTCATGAAACTTGGACATAAGAGTAATCAAGCATTACTAAGCATCCTGTGCGAGTTTCAGGTCACATGATTAAGGTCAAAGGTCATTTAAGGTCATTGAACTTTGGCCAGGTTGGGGGTATTTGTTGGATTACCATCATAACTTTGAAAGTTTATTGGTCTCGTTCATAAAACTTGGATATAAGAGTAATCAAGTATCACTGAACATCCTGCGCGAATTTCAGGTCACATGACAAAGGTCAAAGGTCAGCGAAATTTGTCCATGTTGGGGGTATCTGCTGAATTACCTTCATAGCTTTGATAGTTTATGGATCTGATTCATGAAACTTAGATACAAGAGTAATCAAGTATCACTGAACATCCTGTGCGAGTTTTGGGTCACATGATTAAGGTCAAAGGTCATTTAGGGTCAATGAACTTTGGCCAAGTTGGGGCTATTTGAATTACCGTCATAACTTTAAAAGTTTATGGATCTGATTCATGAAACTCGGATGCAGGTGAGACTGCCAGAGGCGCTCCACTTGTTTTTCGAAGAGAGCACCCTGTCTATAAAGAAAACAGAAAAAATAAATACATAAATACATAAATAAATACATAAGTAAATAAATGAATAAATCGATAAATGAAAAAAAAATAGATAAATAAATAAATAAATGTTTACGCTCTATTGTCTGGTAAAACACTGAAGGAGTTTTGTAAATTTGTAATGAAGTGCGGCCCAGTCAATAAAAATTGATATAACCTACCTTCTGATATACTGCTTAGCGCTTTCATATGAGATGAGGGCGGCTAGACCCCCCCCCCCTTCCCATGACATTTTGCATCTCCAATCTGCAATAATCGATTACAAGATTTTCTACTCTCCCCCGCTTTTTTTTTGGGGGGGACTATACATTCCGTATTATCAGAAATTGTGAACCATAATGCAGGGGACGCGGAACGGTTTTAAAGGGGGGGGGGGCTGACTATGCAAAAAATCACAATCCTATGGTCATTTTACGTTTTTGTACACGGTTTTGGAATAAGTGGGGGGCTAAAGCCCCCCCCCCTTACATCACTCCCCCCTCTTGCTTCTGCGGCGACTGAGGATATAACTTAACTCCTCAAAATGTCCAATAAAAGCGCCTGTAAGAAAACCTCATTTTGTCACGTTTACCAATTATTTTTCATGTTAATTTCTTGACGGCAGAGCTTTTCTCGAAGTTTAAAACAACAAGTTTAAACATCTAATTATGTAACACGAGCATTCGTGTATGATCTTTCAGAGTAAAGAATGAGGGAGAAGAAGAGGTTCATGTCTCTGAAAAAAAAACGATCTGTGAAATTGTGACAGAAGTTATGCCCCTTGTCAGATATTCACAGTTCAATGCAATTAGATGTGGGTCGAATGCATCATAATTCAAACTTTTTTGTTAAACTTTTGTTTAGAAAAAAAAATATCCGTCCAGGGGGTCTATATAGCTACGTGATCGACGTGGAAATAAAGGAAAAAAATATCAAAGCTGTGATTCGACGAAACCGTAAAGCATTTGACGTCAAGTGAACAACAATATACATCAAAATGAGTAACAAAATTGTGTCAAAGTACAAGCTCTACTTGGATAAATTAAAGTATTGGTCTTGAATGATATATTGTTATTAGTGTGCAGAGTTGGCCACAATGAATTTAATTAGCTGGCATAGAAGTGAAATGACTTATGACGAAATCCTTAACATTCAATTAATGTTGTTTCATGGAAAGATCACGATCGTTATAATCTCATTTCAATAGATACATGATCGTATGCAGGCAAGCAGGATGACTGGTATTTAGACAATATATATAAATGTTGATAGTTTAACATGGTTAACATGGGTAAATCATGAAGATTTCTGCAGTTTTTATTTTTCTTTTACTTTAAACCGGGAAGTCACTAAATACCTGACTCAAAGTTGATCAGGGCATTTATTTAATTTCAAGTGCGAGAGTTTAAAAAAAAATCATTCTCCAATTAATGAATAAAGATTTTTCAGAAATTTTCTCAGCCTTTTACAATATTATGATGATCCAGTATTACAACAAGCCAGTATGGGGGGGGGCTGCAATATGGACAGAATGCAGTATTTTCTGTAAAATTGTAATCGAGCGAAACAAGCTAGAATATAAATAGATTTTTTCATATTTGGTGAATCACCAATTCGTCATATTTTACACATGTAAGAAGGAACATACACAGTTACAAACGCAATATCATAATAAGAAAGGTTTCAATCGGCCAGAAACTAAATGCAGAATTCGATGTTGACGATTATGGGTCCATTATCTGAAATCGGATTTAATTCAAACCGAGTCGATAGTTGCGGTTTAACTATGGATAGCCGATTGTGTCACACATATTTACAGTATACGTGCTCCATTTATGAGCTCATCTGTTACTTCGTTCATTCATTAATGTCTGGGAATAAGAACTGATTTTATTTTCTTCGCCTCTCGAGCACGAGATAATGACATAATTTTTATCAATTTATTCATTTGACATCAAATAATACATACAAAATGTAACAATATTTTGCCATTTACAGCTTCCGATAATTTTAGAAAAGATTTTGACCATCTAAATGTCCTAAATCAAGCCGGACTTCAGAATAATAATGATAAAATAATATGGAGTTTTTGTTTATGATATCGCACAATACAAGAAAATTTCTAAGCGATTTACAACTTAAATGGTAAGTAAATAAAACATAGGAAAACATAGTAAATAGACACAAAGCATGAACTACAATTACCATAAGAACTTATCGATACACTCTAAAAACACTGAGTAAATTTTTACCCAATGTTGCGTAGAAAGGGGGAAAAAATATTTGGTATCTTTTTACCCAACCAACATGCATGTTCCCATTTTACCCAATATTGGGTAAAACATTTTTTAGAGTATGATTAGCGTACAGCATTAAGCTAAAAAATAGCCCGAACCGAATACAGGCCAAGCATGTGATTTAACTTCCAATAAGGGCTCATTTGCAAGAGGTGCATGGTGCGAGGATATCTGTCATGTGAAGGGGGTTAACTCAGTTGACTATGATAGAGATATCATAATATTACAGAGTTACACGACACAAAACTCTCTTTTTGATAGTCATCTTACGCACATTTCCCCTCTTTTTTTTATGCTTGAAAAAGAATGTGGGCGACTATCCCTACCCCCTTCTTCTCATGTAGAGCGCCGCAAATGCACGGTCCTACAGAATTAGCGATGATAACAATTGATGCTTTCCCGCTCGGCAACTTGCGATGACTAGGCAAAATTATAAATGATTTAGGTGGATTACAAACGTTGCCCTAGCGTGTCTTTTTTTTGTGTGTGTGTTTATCAAAAATGATTGGGGTTTGGGTATCCAATAAAAAAAAAACATGTCAACAGAAAGAATTAAATTGTTGACAAAAAGGGGGAACGATTTTAAAGGAGACATGAAGCGATGGCACAGTAACAATAAAATACTCACAAGTTCGTCTAGGTTTAGAGGTAAACTTTTTGAGAAGAGGGTTGTCCTGATTCGGCGCACAGGATATCTCACGACGCAAACGTTGTATTTATTTCATTTTATGATACTTTTATTTCATTTTATGGGAGTCACAATAAATTGTTTAATCACTGAAGAGCACATACATTTGGACGAATGTTTGTAGAGAGAATACGCGAAATTCTTTTTATACAGTTATCGTATGCTGACAGGTGATCTTGCCGCCTTGAAAACACCATGTCAATCAACTAATTTCCAACAAGTTTTATCACTTTTATCCTTGTGAAAAAAAGGCATTTGGTAGAAAACTAAATCAACCAATTCCCGACAAGTTTTATTACTTTTATCCTTGTGAAAAAGTCTTTCGGTAGACACTGTACTTTGTCCATTTTTACTTTATACCATAAGTAGGCCTATATTGGGTATGATTTTGATCGAAATAAGAATATACACACGGGCGGCGCCGGGACATTTTGATAAGGGCAAGGCGAAATAAGGTGATTTCATAATTTTCACGCTTTCTCAGTTAAAATTAGTAAGGCGTCTACAGAGCACTGATCTCTTTACTAATCAGTGGTAGAGAGCTGCGCAGTCCAAACCGCTCGTTTTTATAGATTCTCCCTTCGTTCGCCAACTTCCTTCCCCCTTTTCACTAATTGAAAAATATAACAGGAGGCAGTCGCCCCTCCCCCCCCCATGGCCCCGAATACACTCCAAAATATGTTACTGTTTAGTTAAACATAATTATAATTGTACCAAAAGTGTATAGAATCAGTGGAATTAATGTTGACTCGCATTCGTTCTTCAGCACATACCCTTAAACTAGAATGATCCCGGATTCTTGGCTTTGATTGTAAACATATATATTTTTTTCGTACTTTCTCACTTTGACTAATGAGTTTTGAATCAATCTCTGCAATATGGACTGAATAACGTATTATAATCATGCTCTCCAACAACGTCAAGCTCGCACTTTACTAATTAAATACCAGGGGACGATTTTCATTGTTAGCGTTTCATTAATAAATTATTGACCAACAGAACCTTGACCCGTCTATATCTAGCCTCATCGTTATATAGAATGGTCTATAGGCCTAAATTATAGAATTAAAACAAAAATATTAAATTTTAGAGCATGATCAGCCGATGTTACAGAACGAGTCTGAAATAGATACACACTTGAAATGTTTGGTAACATACTGTCCACTGTGTTGGATAATGTATGTTGGTAAAAAAGTATATGCATTCTGGGCAATTATTATCCAATTGAGCAAATTTATTATCCAAGTTTTTATTACCCAATTTGGGCAGATTTTAACTAATAGTTGTGTGTGTAGTATAAGTTGGGCATATTTTGCCAAACTATTTTAAGAGTGTAGGGGTTTGCTCGGCGACAAAAAAAAAACAGAGGTATAATGGGCCGAAAAATTGAGGGGGCGCAACGTGGTGCATGTGGCAAAAGTTTGTAAATTGTCAAGCGAGTGAAGCAAGCGAATTGTTTTAACTTTTTAAAATGAAAATCTAATTTTGTGTTATTGTTGACATAATATTCGGAAAAATATATTTATCTTAACCTTCTCCTTTCATTTTATTTCTTTATCTCCATTTTGATATTTTTTTCTTGGTCATGGAACTCGGGTGGGGGGCGACATGGCCTCAAGTCCCTATCTGTTCGCCAGTTGTAATAATAATAATAATAATTATAATAATAGTAATGATAATAATAAGTATAATAATTATATCAATAATAATATCATTACTTTCATTATTAGCAGTGTAGTATACTGTAGCAGTAGTAGTAGTACAGAAGTAGTATTTCTTTTAATTCAATTCGTTTATAATCATTTCTAACAGAACAGAATAAAATGGTCGTTATTACAATGACATTTGCATATAATTAAATATACAAGCCAGGCTTTTCTGCAGTTCTCTCCATACAGTCTATGCCTATTGTACATTATGATCTCATTGTTTAATCAATTTTAATGCTTTACGCTGTCTTCTAATGCATGCCATGTTACTTGAACTACATTTGTTTGTTGGATATGGAAATAAATGAAATGAAAATGAAATATAAATCGAGATAGGTATATAACAGTTTCTGATAAGTAAACAATAAAAGCAAAATCAATTTCTGTGAAAAGGGAGGGATCTAAACAAATGCTTGTAGCGTGTGGACGGGGGGGGGGTACTCACGAAATGAGGCATACAGGGATGTGCCGCTGGAATGGGTCGCTTTTTTGGAAGAAATCCCTAAACACGGGGTATAGTTTTACGTTTGAAAGTCCCTAAACATGGCCCCAATTTTTAAATACTAACCTTAAACCATGGGTCCATATTCTCCTCCAATTTTGGGTGACAACCTTTTAATTTTTTGCTTGTCAAATTCTAATGAATCCTTGATAATGGGTATACCTTTTAGCCAAAATGACCCGTAAATATGGGTATGGGTTTTGAACCTTCAGCCGCACACCACCGTCCAAACCAAATCTAATCTAAGTACCCCCCCCCCCGGGCGTGTGGAACCCACTAAATAATAGCAGTGGTAGTATTTGTAATATCAATAGTGAAATTGATCATTTGTATTCATTGTAAGAGGAGTTATGGAAAAAATAGTAATTTCTTTGTCGTTTTTGTTGTAGAAATATTAATAGTTTAAGAAGAAAGAGGGGCGAAAGTTTGAATTATTATAAGGTGAAGGATGGGGGAAAGTAGTAATGCATAATATCACACTATCACACACAATCTGCATTTTGGTGGACTTTTGCAATGGTGCACTTGCAAATTATTATCATTAGTCTTATTATTATTATTGTCATCTTTATCATTAATCAAATATTCAATCATTGTCATTAGCATAATGATAATTAAATGGATGCGCCCGTACCTTGGCCAATAGTTCCCCCCCCGGCCGAATATGACTTGACGAAAAAAAAAATCCAAATGAAAAATAGAATGGTATACTAGTTTAAGTATTACAGGTGCGCTGTACTCTCTGTTACATTGTCTGTACTAACTGTTTCTATGGCAACAGGACGCTGGCACTGTGTAATGTGTATACGTTGGCATAGCAGCGGGTCGTTTGATTTCTCGCTTATAGTTCCGGCCTACAGATGCAGAAAATACTCTTTTATTATACTGCATTTCTAAGTTCATGGCCAGTTGAGGGCAACTTACCATGAATTGAATACCCCTCCATAATATAGCGCCCCGAATCAGCCAATACTCCCTCTCTCTCTCTCTGCTTTTTCTTCTGGGTATCTTTGCGCAGCACATCCTTCACAGCGAAGACCTCTTTGTGTGAATAGCTTTGCACTTCTGTAATTATGTTTACATTAATATGATTTCGACCTTTTTGTTCCTTCTCTTTTTTCTTTCCTTTATATAAACGCCTATGTGAACAAGTCGATTGTGATTTCCAAGGGGATCCACACTTTACAAGCTTTGCCTTTTAGTGGACCCCCTCATTTCCATTTATGCTAAATATTATACTGCTTTTTGTTTTTGTTTTACGAAGTAAGAATACTCGTTTGTAAAATTGTATTTGATTTGAATTACTTTATACTACTTTGTTTATGTTTTGAATGGAAATGAAGTAAAGAATTGAAGTGAATTGAATTGAATACGTGTCCAATTACATTAACTTATTATATCACATTATAATCACGTAATACATTTAACTTGCTCATCGGTGTTCAAGTTTTAAGGAAGGATAATCCATATCCATCTGCGTGCATTCTTGCAATGTGATTGTTTTGGTAAATAATGAATAACCTAAATTAAAGAGGAGTGAGATATCCCCCCCGAGGATCATTAAGTGCATTCACTACACGGTAGGCGCTTATCCAGGGAGGTGGATCGGGGGGGGGGGGGCTAAAGGACCTTGCCACCATCTTGTGCCACCCTTGACTCCCTTTGCGCTTATTAAAAAAGAAAGGGAAAATGCTCCCCGTGATGTGATATCCCCCCTCCCCCGATCTTGGTACACCAAGAGTCATTGGGCCTTTACAGCACCTATGAACAAAAAATATACAAACATGATCAAGGAGAACAAGTGTATAAGGGGATATACCCTTGTTGTCCTCTAAAAAATTGTATGCGTGAACCAGAATTTTGTGTTACTATTGGACAGTTTACAATCATTACATATTCATTTTTATTCATTGTACATTCATATTATTCATTTTATTCATTTTATTATTCCTTGCTCCTTGTGAAAACCTTTTTTAAAAACTTGACAGCAGCCTTATTCATTCAATTCAATCATTTTATAAATATTTAGTGTAAATTCTTGCCAAACTATTTGATTTTATGATCTTTTCTTATAACAACATATATCATGTCACTTTTGTTATTCTGTTTGATTTACCGTATATGTTATGCTCTTTCATATGTGTTTACTTTTTACTTTGTATTGTATATGGACCCCATGGAAGAACAGTATAGTCATGTCGACTAAACTGAAAATGGGCAATCCATCCGTTTTGCTATTTTGTTTCTTTTTTAAATACGGAAAATAAATATTATACTATACCCCCATTCTTATGCTGTTGAGGCAATTGAAATATTTAATTGTGTTTCTTGCTTCCCCATAATTAAGTGAAACCTTATTATGATATGAGGACTAGATCAATGTCCATTGCATCCCTTCAGGTAAAAGAAAAGCTCCTCTGCGAAATAATGGTGGCGAGAGAACTTTTCAATACATCGGGACCACGGAGTGGAATAATCTTAATAAAGATCCACGTCAGACTCATTCGTGCTTCATTTAATGAAAAAAAATCAATGCAAGAGGTGCAACATTGAGTAGTTGATTTATATTCTTATTTGGAAACGTTACTGAAATTCTACTCATTACTCATCTACTCAAATTATTTCTTAATTATTTGAAAAATACTATGTTACCAGTCATCCTTTCTTTTCCTGTTTAGGAAGGTTTAGCAGGTTTCCAAGTTGCCTTAACCCTTTCTCTTGTCTTGATTTTACAGTAACCTTTTATTTGATTGTATTGTAATGTTTATTATATCATTTTTATACTGTAATACCTACATGTATATATGCCATTTAGATTGATCTTTTCTTTGTAAATATTGTAAATATTGATTTTTTTATCTCATGGCCCTCAAGGACAGCAGTTTGTGTAACTGATGGGACTACCCTGATTAAATAAAACTGAAAATAAATAAATATTTTTTGTGCATTCACAACAAAGTGTCAGCCATCATACCAATGATATCCCCTTGGTCATACAAAATACATTGTTTTATTGAACGTTAAGTCATGTCTAGTGTTGGCAGGGTGCAGTAATGGCATCACAAATAATGCCGATTAATATTTAGAACTGATCGGAAACCCCTTTTCACCGCATCCAATTAGCAAAATGAAATTCTTTATTATTTAGTATATCTTTTTGAGGGGTTATTAGGCAGGCCGAACTCTCTTCAAGTTTAAATTAAATCAATCAATGATTATCAATACGAATTATCATCAAACCATAACACGCGCAGGTATTAATTAAACACATTTTCATTCCTCGTTCATGTGTACTTTTAAGAAGTTCATTCAGCCATGAGTTGAGAGCTCGGCTTGAACAGAAAGGGGGAATTGCCGTCGAAATTGGGAAGTTTTTGGCATGCTGAAGATATGAAACGTATTATCAAAAAGTATTGTGCAAATTAAACACTCTTCAAATGAGTTGGCTGATGATGATTTCATAACTCCGTTTTTTGTTTTATTCATTTTAGGGTTGATCTTCTTCCTTTAAATTTCTCTTTGAATTTACTGAAGTCGAGTTATTTCTCATTATTCTTTCTTTCTTTCTTTCTTTTTTTTTTCCTTTCTTTCTTTCTTTCTTTCTTCCTTTCTTTCTTTCTTTCTTTGTTATGAACTATATATATACGCGATCATAGGTGAGAGGTGTCGAGTTTGGGACAAGGGGCGTTAGCTTCCCCCCATGAAAATATGGAGAACATATCGATTTGTCCCCAATAATTTTTTTTACAACTTGAAAATTTTATAATATGCGGTACAAAATTAATTGTGTTTTGAAAAGCATTGGAAGCACTATCAAACCATTAAATCTGTCATCATACAAACAGAGTCAATTTTAGACGCACTCTGTGGATAAAGCTATACTCCTATTTTGCTCGTCGAGAGTTTTGGACAATTTTGTTTGTCACTTTTGCCCTCCGATCCAAAAAAATACTGGCCCGTATTCTAAACTCGAGTTTTAAATCAAACCCTGGTTTAAAGTTTTGGTTTAACTATGGAGAGCCAATGGGGCACGAATCCCTAACAGTACACATTCAATTTATTAAGTCATATGACACCCATGTTGTTCATAATTGGCAGGGAATGATAATTTTAGGTATTTTTCTTCGTTATGAAAGCAAAATGAAACCAAAAATAAACACAAGAAATATACAATATAAACAGATTTTTTATTTTTTGGCTCAAATAATTTTAGCACAGAGTTAGACCGTTAAGCCCGACTTCAGAATACGGACCACGGACTGTGCACGATTTCAATCTAATATTGAGCCCCCCCCCCCCTGAGCGAATAGGGACGTCAATTTTACCATCAGTGGTTGTGCCACAAACACTGTGTTATGTGGTATAAATATGCTGGGAACAAAACAACTGCAGGGGGTGAAGCAACCAAGAAAGGATATTCAATTCGTCAATTAATGCATAAAAGCATATTTCTTTGGCACATGATGCCACGTACTAAAGCAGTGGAAAGAAGAATCCAATGTCAATTGAATGATATAAGAGATTAAAACAAACTTGGAATTATTACTTATGTTTACTAAGGGTACAAACTCTGGGGACCGTTTCATCAACATTTTCGTCCGACAAGTTGTCGGATCTGACATCTTTCCTAGATTTTGATTGGCTGATAAGCACTGTTCCTATGGCAACTGTCGGATAAAATGGCACTTGTCGGATAAAACGTCTGACAAGTCCTTTCATGAAACGCTCTCCAGGTCCCTGATCATGTCCAAAAAACGACAAAACTT
The DNA here is from genome assembly GCF_018143015.1 of Lytechinus variegatus. Classification (NCBI taxonomy): domain Eukaryota; kingdom Metazoa; phylum Echinodermata; class Echinoidea; order Temnopleuroida; family Toxopneustidae; genus Lytechinus; species Lytechinus variegatus. Next base: position 6,495,964 of record NC_054751.1, read on the forward strand.
TGCTCCCTCCCCCCCGTCAATAAAATCCAAGAATTATGTATACACTAAACTGCTTTGATTTAATGGGTTTGAAAACCGTAACTAAAGAGAAATAAAAACAGCCCATTGAAACAACCATAACTATTTATTTATCAATATCACTTTGTTAGATGTTCATCCGAATAATAGGGGGGAAAGAGTATAATTTATGATAATTTTAGAGAAATGAATATTTTTTTTCACGTCATGATGAACAATGAACTCAACTCAACGACGACACGTTTGCTCAAATATGATATCGCAATAAAAGCTAAAATTTGTTATTTACAATTGTGTTGCTGTATTCACATTTCATTTTATTGTTGTTGACGCTTTGTTTATCGTTGCAATAAAAAAAATTAATGCATTCCTATGTCACTCTATTTCTGACTCTTTTTTTTTCCTTTGTCAATGTATGTATTTACAGTGCCGCCGGCGAGATGCCAACCTAGGTTTGACGGCTTAACGGGTGGTGTTTATGTCGGTAGCTTGTCTGGAGGTACAGAGATTGTCTTGGCTGGACACGGTAAGATATCACAGCAAAAACTGTGGTGTTAACCGGTGTACATAGAGGACCACACCAGTTATTTTACACCGGTGTTAAATTGGTGGTGTTAGTTTTACACCTATAGGTGTTATTACAACACCTATGGTTGTTACATTAACACTCTTTGGTGTTATGTTCAATCTCTAGGGTGTTATTTTAACACCTGAGGGTGTGGTCCTCTATTCACACCGATTGGTGTCATTTTTTACACCACAGTTTTTACAATGTTTAGTATCCGATTCGACCACATATTAGGATAATGTGTACTTGAGTGGAACTCACAAATTTCATTACTTTGGATCCAATTTTGATTCATTTTACAGTTTTATAGTATTTTTCATTGTTTTTCTTTCACCTTAGTTGAATTATTTTCTTGGAGTAGACGATTGTCATTCAACACCTTTCATAGTTATACGAACTCACCCAGGGTCATGATTGTGTTGGCCTATCCCCCTTAAAAATAATGAGCTTATTTCCGTTTATGAGTCTCCAACAGGTTTTAACCTTCTATTGTAATCCATATTTCTTCATAAAATTTTCGTTCCGATAGGTCTTCTTGCCCTAATGGGCCAAAGCCCTTTTTTTTTTTAAAAGAACAATGGTCCGTTTTTTGTGAGGGTGTGGTGTGTGATTTTTCTTCTTTTTTTATGGGGGGGGGGGCGTTTTGCAAAATTGTACACGATTGTACTGCTCCGATACTACACTCTAAAAAAGATTGAGTAGAAATTTACCCAAATATTGGGTAAAAATGTAACAGGCATGTTTGCTGCGTACTCTTCCCCCTCATGTTAGGTAAAATGCAAGTTACTTTAAAGGGTAAATTTCCAACGCAACATAATATTAAATACTTTGTGAATTTTACGCAATGATTGCATAAATTAAAAATTGAAAGTATTTGGTATCATTTTACCCAGTAAGCAGACATGTTCCCGTTTTACCCAATATCGGGTAAACTGTTTTGAGAGTGTATTGTCATATGATTGAATGTAAAGGAAAAATATATACACACTCTAAAACACACACACAAAAACGCAAAGGCGGGTGGAAAAGGGGCAAGGAGTTACAGCTTTTCCACCCTTAACCCAAGCCCTTATAATGGGCGATACTTTGTTTTTGGAGTGCAACTAAAAAAGTTTTCCCTCTTTTCTGTAAACTCTTGCAGAGTTCAGTAGTGAGTTTGACATCAATAGCGACGGCGTCAGGAACAAAGTATTTCTCTCCAATGATTATACTACAATTCCCTGTGACGTTAACCCGTACACTAGTACAACTAATCGACTCGTCTGTGAAACCAGGTATAATATAAGATTTTTTCCTTTAATCTATCGGCCTCTCTCTGTCACTATGTCAGTCACAGCCTCAGGTCTTGCATAGGTTGAATGAATAAAAGAGAGACACCTATATGGTAAAGCCCCAAACTAAAAAGATGATCTCCATACTCCAGGCTGTATACACTCTTGAAATGGTTGGGCAAAACAGGGCCAAATTATTTACCATCACTGGGCAACATATTGTGTCCACACAATTATTGGTTAAAATCTGTCCAAATTGGGCAACAAATTTGCTCAATTGGATGATAATTGCCCAGAATATACACACGCACACACACACACACACATATATATATATATATATGAAACCAACATACATTACCCAACACAGTGGATCGTATGATTTTATGTGATACTGTTGTCTTCGAAACCCTTTGTATGATTGATTGACAAGGAATTATTTTCACTTCAATTTTTTTTAACAATTAAATAACAAGGTAAGGCGAAATAATAGATGATAATATATCTATTGTGTCCCTGGCAAGTATTTCGTCGATTTAGTGGGAGGGGGGGAGAATCTTAATTCCCCCCCTCCGGATCTCCGTCTATATATGCAATGGTCCAATTGATCGATTGATCGATAATCTTTGATTATTATCTACAGGCCTGGTGAAGTGGGCTTTTTCAACGTGCACGTGGAAGTAGATGGAAATGTAATTCCAGAATGTACGTCCTCGAATGATCGACGTTGCCAATTTGAGGTAAGTACCGTATAACCAAGAAACACGTTATCAGTGATTTACAAAATAAGTGTTCTTGTCGTAATAAACTGTGGTAAGCTCATATCCCTTTTCAATGTCTGAATTATGGTAATACCACACATTTTTAATTTATTTTGTATTTATATATCTGTTTATTGTAGTGAAGTGGTGTTTGTATTTTTACATAATTTGTGGAAATGAATAAGTTTCGAAACATGCTTGATAAAGTGCAAAGTTCGTTTTTTTGGTGAACATTCGGAAAACCACATTTTTTATCATGTTCTTCGGTGACATGTGCTACTACAAAGTAATAAAGCAATGAATTGAAAATTAACGCAAAATTAAAATTTCTATGTAGCCGAGAGCTAAACATGCTCCTTAAATTACATAATTAGAATTTCATTTTAAAAGGACAATATTTTTTCGCTCGCTTCGCATTCTTTAGAAATTTATCCACATTTGTTGTGCCTCCTTAATGTTTCATTTAATAAGCCACTGCGTTAAAGTAATGTGTTGTGTAAAACCTATAACCGTGATTTGATTAAAAATAGCGGCCGTCTATAAGGTATAAAATTTCGGAATCTCGAGAGGTTCAGGGGGCTCCGCCCCAGACGCTAACCACATGACACTGACGTACAAATAGAAGGGTTTTGACAAAGAGAATGGTTCCACAAAATAAAAAAAAGGAAAGGAGAAAAGAAAGAAAAGGAAGAGAAAATGTAGGATATGATATTATTTTCCATCCCTACGTAATCAATGCAGGTGAAATTATTTCTCGCTATAGCTTCTCTCGCACGATACTTTTATTACGAAAAATTATTTAGCCTCTTCACGCTAACTACCGCATAGATCTTCGCGCAAAGGCTCGCGTACAATATTGAAAAATACTGTTCAAATCAAGGTATGACCGGGAAATTTTGGGTTATAGCCCCCCCCCCCCCACTTCTGGCCACCGACCCTTGCACTTTTGATAAGCTATTTTATTTTTTTACACTGTTTGCAGTTTTGTTTCATTATATTTTGTCTTGATTTTAATGATTTTCAAAAATTCAAGTATGGCCTGAAATTCCGTACATGGTATTGTTCCTGAATTCAGTTTTCCCATTTACCAGTATGGCTGAAAACTCGGAACGACTACACTTTATATTGCTTACTATCGTCATTTTATATTCGTTAGTATAATTATCTTTGATAATATATATTTTTTTTCTCTCTCTCTCTCCTTATTACAGTATAGAGGTGCCGGGAAATTGGGGAGACTGACAGAAGTTTTATCTTATTCAGGCCCAGTTGGTAAGTTTATTTAAAATGCATGTATTTCAATCACCATTTCGAGTTGCGGAATGTTATCTCGACAATGCTGTGCCCCCCCCCCTCTTTTTTTTGGGGGGGTGTAGCGTGACATTTCATCTCAGGACAAATGCTCGTCAGCAAATTTCTCTGAAGAAAGGCTATGAGGAGTGGGTTCGGGTTGCAATAATTTTTTTTTCCAGGAGGAGGGGTGGGGGGGGGGGGGTGTTGAGAAAAATGAAAATTATCGGATCAAGGCTAGCCAAAGGGTTTCGGATAGCTCGGCTTTATAATTATGTTTGGCTTAATAATGTGTGCATTTTCATTGGCCGTAGTGGCAAAATGATGTCATGGGCCCTCTTTTTTATGTGGATTCGTGATCTTGTGAATCAAGAAATGATTCGTATTGACCATCACAGGCAATTTTCCCTCGAAATACCTAATTTTTAACGAAAGAAAAATAATAAATAAAGAGTATATAAACGAGGCGTTGGACGTGTGACTCTATAATAACCCGATTGTTCAATAATTAATCACCTAGATCCTCCCCCCCCCTCCACCTCGGGCGCCAAAGTAGTGACACTTATTTGTTTTTTTAGACATTCATATCCAATACAAATACAATCCCAAATTCAGTACAACCTATATCTCATAATCATACACAATTTTAATCTTCGATCTCCATTAGATATGAAAATACTTAATTCTTCAATGCGAATTCTTACAAATCCCAAATTCTAAAATCAGGGGTTCAAGAACCAATTATCTTCCTAAAAATATCCCATTCCCAATAATTTCATTTAAATCAACTATGATGCACTTAAGAAAGTAGTCTACATCAAACATATCTTTTCTTTCTCCCACAAAAAAGCATGATAGTTATGATAAATCAGAACTTACAGTGCAATGCGTGAAGATGAAGTCATAATGAATCGAAGGAAAATGTGAGCGAGCAAAATGAACCAACCAGCTTAAAAAAATGAATTGCTCCGAATTTGTGCTTCCCGTCCCCTATTTTTCCCCCAAATACCCCCACCCTCTCCAAATTATTGGCCAATTAGTCTATGCCACATTCGTCAAACTCTGGTGAAAGTACTTTGCGGTGGTTAGGATGAAGTGCTGTGAATTGTCAAGAAATTAGAAGGGGTACTTATTGTTAGCGTTCATGTGCGCAATATGAATCCAATCATGCATTGGCTTTATTTGTGTTGAAAATAATGTAGCATCATACATTTGTTTCATATACAGGCTCAGTAACGACGATTCTGGGGAGGTTTTACACAAACGTTTATGAAAGCGCCGCCAGTTCTTTGTCAGACGAGACCAATGATTTATACATAAAAAAGTAAGATTTTGTTTATTCTTTTCTCAATTACAGATCATGGCCTTTTCAAGATATTGGAAACAGATTGTTTTATTCGGTTTTAGATCAGTCAAAGTACTTGATGCTTAATATCATATTGCATCTGTCCATGTACATATTTCAGAAAAAAACGCACTACCTTTTTTTAAATGTTTGCATCTTTTTACAAATGCAAAGCCATACCTTTTTTTCTTGTTATGCATGAAAGGGTATTCCTATAGGATATAGAAATGCCAATGAGATATTGTATACACTCACACACACACACACACATATATATATGCATATATATATGTATATATATATATATATGGGTGTGTGTGCGAGGTTGTGTGTGTGAGGTTGTGTGTGTGGGTGTGTGTGTGTGAGAAATGTATATTTGAATCATCGGCAAACAGAATGAATTGAAGTAACCTAGACGACTTTTCAGTCATTTATATAAATAATAAACAAAGGTGGACCAAGAATACTTCCCTGCGGAACTCCGCAAAGGACAGGCATGTTGTGTTCAGAGAAATTATCTTTGAGTGAAACAAACTGGGAGCGCCCTTTAAGATAATTCCTGAACCATGTCAATGGTTTTCCCCGAATGCCGTAGTGAAAAAGTTTTGTATAGAAGGATGTCGTGATCAACAGTATCAAAAGATTTAGAAAAATCCATGAACAAACCAATCGTATTAGAAGACTGGTCGCTTTCTTTGGCAACCTTTTGAACTAAAGAAAGGATTGCATGAGTAGTGCTCTTCTTTTGTCGGAAGCCATATTGAGTATTAGAAAGAATATTGTGCTTTAAAAAAACAACTTATGTTACGAATGTGGACCAACTTCTCAAGGATTTGGACAAAGTTGTTAGCAATGAAATAGTTATGTAATTATTTGTTAGCTCTCTATCACCCTTTTGGAAAAACGGAATTATTTTCGAAAGTTTCATTGATTCTGGAATATGTCCAGATGATAAAGACATATTGAATATATGAACGAGATGATGAACAATATATTTTATAGTTTTTTTTGTAGAAGATTGTTATCAATTCCATCAAATCCTGCACTCTTATTCAATTTCAGCCCAGATATGATTTTGATTATTTCTTGTGGGTAGGTAGGAGAGAAAAATAAAGAACTTTCGTTTGTATCAGTCAAATAGTTTATGAAAAGAGTGATCTGTTGATGGTATATGGTTAGCGAGGTTAAAACCAAGATTGGAGAAATAATTGTTTGAAATATTTTTCATTTGAACTGTATTCTCAATTATAGCATGCCTAAGCTTAGTAATCCTAGAATGCTTTGATCCATTATGTAGGGTAGAATTGATTATATTCGATGTTCGTTTAGATCACTTTGATATTAACTTTTTTTGCTGTCCGGATGACCCTTGTAAGGACATTCTTTTAATGTATACTGAATCCTTGTTTGATCAGTAAATTTAGACATAATATATTATAGTACAACCAGGATCGAATTCGTAATCCAAGGAAGTCTTGGCGACCTCTTATAATTTTTAGACTTTGGTGTAGAAAAAGGAATATTTCGATTTAAATGAGACATGAAAGTAAATGTATTATACGAATGATTAACATCTTCGTTATTGAATACATTACTCCAAATTTCTTCCTCAAGGCTTAACTTCAAACGATCAATGTTTTCGTCACTATAAAACACGCGTCTTTTTGTAAAACTCCAGCATTAAACTATGAATGAATGTGAAGAGAAGTTTTCAATGAGAGTTGCTGAAGTTCTGGTTATCCTAGTGGGCTTAGAATTGAGTGGCGGGAAGGAAGCAAGGTAATGTCTCTAATAATTCATGTGTGGAAATATTGATATTACTCGATAAGAGATCATAATTAAAATCTCCCATTATTATACACTTTTTGTTTTGAACAGAATGATTTAAGATATTATATAATTGAGTTAAGAAAATCAGTATGGTTGCTTTGAGGTGGCTTGTAGATAACTCCTAAGATGGTTTTGCATTTATTTCGGTCATTAATCTCGATAAACAATTAACGTTTCCAACGATTCACTTATGAATGACATGTCTTCGATGATAGCATACTCAAAGTGACTCGGTACAAAGAATGCAACGCCACTACCTATTCTATTTTCACAATTTTTAGAAAGCATATCGCAACCAGGTAAAGAAAACAAAATGTCAATTTTGTCTGAAAGCCAAGTCTCAGTTAAACCTACATGTAATGTTGTATTTTTGTATTTTGTGGAACTCGTGTAATGTCAAGAAACATACGAAAACGTTCACAATTCTTATTTAAACTTCTGATATTTAGGTGTAATACGGGTAAGCAGGAGGCGAACTTTTGAAAACATGTTTTGCTAAGTTCTCAGTGTAATATTAGAGGAAATAAGACCATAGAGGCATTATCATTTGGATCCAAATCACTCATCTTTATCACAAATCTCTTGAGTAAGATAATCAAAGTCATTACACAGCAAAAATTGTGGTGTTAACCGGTGTACATAGAGGACCACACCAGTTATTTTACACCGGTGTTAAATTGGGGGTGTTAGTTTTACACCTATAGGTGTATTACAACACCTTTTGTTGTTACATTTACACTCTTTGGTGTTACGTTTAATCTCTAGGGTGTAATTTTAACACCTCAGGGTGTGGTCCTTTATTAACACCAGTTGGTGTCAGTTGTAACACCGCAGTTTTTACAGTGTAGAAATGTTCGTCATTATAATTAAATGTTATTTACGAGGAACACAATAGACAAAATAATATTTACTTATCCTTGGCCATGTCTTCCCGAGAATGAATAATGATAGGAGATGCTTCCTCAAGTATATTATATTTCCATTATGTCCAAGGGAACTTGAAGCCGGCCTTCTCCCTTACACTCTTTGCTTTGATTTCAAACTTAGACACTAATGTTTCGCTATGAACTTTTGAATTTTGGGTGCATTGTACTATTTATAAAAAGTGGATTTAACTAGCTGATTTGGTTTTCACAATGATATAGGACTTTGTTTACGACCACTTTTAATATGTTCTGTTCAGATTTGGAGTGTTGTCAATCATGAGCATTTCTGTTCATGAGCATACGGTCACAACCAGAATTATTTTGTGCGCTCTTTTCATAAACACTGAGTAATATTATTTACACCACCGCGGCGGTGTTTAAAGAGGACGATCACACCAAGCATTGTACACTGTACAGCACTGGCGTTAATCCGGTCAAAGTAGTGGGGGGATGAAAGCAATATATTGACCTGAAAAAAATGAAGATACCCCCACATCTAAGGCTATATATACGGGGGCATATAACCGTGTGCATAATCTTTTCATCTTTCAGTTTAAGGCCTCTAAGGATTTTTCTTTCAATCGCTAAAATAATAAATTTGTTGTGTCATAAACTACTGAACTACAGTTAATATCCAAATGCGAGCGAAGCGAGCGAGCAAATTTTCAGTAGTTGGAAGATATGATGACCAAAATCGTGTTTCATGGGCTGTGATAATTGGATAATGTGGCGAATGAGCATAGCGAGCGAGCAAATTTTCAGTTGGTGGAAGAAAAATGTTGCTCCAAAACCTCTTTCAAGTGGTGTGTACATTTATGTCACTGAGTGCATAATACTACCATCTTTCACTTGAAGGACTATCGCAATGATGTTATATGGATTTGTTGTGTTGTAAACTACTGTATTACAGTTAGTATCCAAATGCGAGCGAGCGATGTAAGCGAGCAAATGTTTTTTTTTATAGTTGGAAGAAATAAAAAGAGAAGGATTATCAAATCGTCTTTCAAGGGAGTGTAATTATGGGAGAAATTGCGGCGGTGAGCGTAGTTACCGAGCCTTATAGAGTTGCTTCGGTCGTTTAAAATAATATGCATTAAATAAAGAAGGATGATGAGAGTATAACGTAAACTTTAGAAGGATATGAACAAGAAACATATAAAAAGAGCAAATATGGATTTAATGATTTGATAGTCGAGTTTTGTTCAATGAAAACTCATTTGCTCACTGGTCAAAGGTGAGATGAAAACAAAAATATGATCATGATTATCAGGAATAAGTTTGCCATAATGAAATGATCATAGGCCAATCACAGGACACAATATAAACTCCCAAAAACGTGAGAATATCACAAATTCGAATAATCTTTAAGATTATATTGGGAGATGATGCAAAATTCCAAATTTTGAGTAAAATTCATTTATGAAATATTTATTACATTGTTGTGTTAATTACTGTGATTTAACGTCCCCTATAAATGGATAAAATGGTAAAGATGAATGCTTCATTAACCGCATTGATTCATCAATGTCTTCAGTAACTCATCGTTTAAAGAATACGGTACTGAAGTGCCACATATTTTTTGTACAAAATCCCCGCTTCCACGAAGATACCGCATAGCCCTCCCATATTCACGGAAGTGTATTTAAAGGACGTTTAAGTTAATTCGTTTATGATAAAAGTTATACTGAAAGTAATTGGGATCACATATTCATAAGTGGACTAAAATCCCATGATGCAGAACCTTTGCAATAATCTAAACATAAAGATTTACACGGAATAAGTTGAGCACGGGAGCAGAGCGACCGCGCGATAAATTTTGCATTTTTAGAATGCAAAATTGCACTTGGACTGAAGATGAATCCACAATATAACAGTACTATTTACGATTTGATGATTAAAAGAGAATATTTTTTTTTTTGGGGGGTGTGATTGTACATGGCCACCCCCCCCCCTCTGAAAAGTATACTGGGGGATGTATTCCCCATCACCCCGGATTTACACCCGTACTGTACAGCACCCTCAGGAAAATCTTGGCCGGGTTTTCAGCTGCTCCCCCATAGGCTATAGTACCCTCACTTCCCAGGTCCATGATCACTTTATTATTTAAATTTTTAAATAAAAAAAAATGTTATTGATGCCTAATTATTTGTCAAGGATTGTCTGTTTTTATTTTATCTTTCCCACTTTCGATTGGTTCCAATTCATTTTAGTGCTACTCTGAGACTCTTATATACTGTGCCGGTTGGGGAGGCAGAGTTTTGATAACTTGTTTTTTAGAGTTTGAAACTGTTTGCCGCTTCTAATTTTACAGATTTTGTTGGCAGTAGCAGAAAAAACTGGTTACATTTTGTCGCCCTCTTGTGTCATGTGATGAACCATTTTAAGCCTGTCGTCAGCTACAGTCTTTTACAGATTATTTATGTCGGCGCATATAAAAGCTCCCGGATAAAGCTAACCATAATTGTAAGTGATTCAAGTTAATGCCAGGATCAAACAGTATTTCATCATTCTTGGAACTCATTATTGATTGAAGCGAGTCTAGAGTTTTGATGTTCTCATCAATTAATTATGTCTCGTGATCGTGTGACGCGTGGTTCCCCGCGGCCGCGTGCCTTGTGCCTTAGCTGGCACCGCATCAGCCAGGAAAGGCACGCCGGTCGGCCGGCGGGGAGGCTGTTCGTTTTGCCGTTGTCAGTCGGTGCTGGTCCATCGGTCATCGCCTTCCTTGTTCTTCTTCTGGAAATAGTACAGTCCACCGTCTGGTGTATTGTCGTCCTGCTGCACGCTATAATCTTAATTCTTGTATAAATGATCTCAGAGACTCAGCCTTAATTGGCCTTAATTTTTTTTTTGATGAAGTTCAAACTAGTTCAGGTTTTAATAGCATTTTTACATTACAAATTTTGATTGTGCCTCGAAAAAGGGGGCGGGGTAGGCTGATCCACCAGTGGCAGTGATCCCATGCCATGTACATTCATTGTGCATGCGGGTCTATTTCTATTTGGAATATGCTCTGCTGAGAGACTTCATCTGGCTCTACGTAGTCGAAGGAGGAGGGGAAAAAAGTCACAAAAAGTTGAAAAAAATGAAGAAAAAGTGGATATATCCTTGCACAGTCTACTGACTTCTCCCCTGGCCTAGTCATTGCAAGCAACATCTCCCCTTGCTTTAGTTTCTCCCGTACCGTTCCACTTTTTACTTTAGGCTTTGGCTTGACTTTATACTAGTAAATTACTAGAGGCAGAGCTGAGTGGTATAATTTGTTAGTACTAATTTGCAAGCTTGTATTTTTGTTTTCATTTTGCAGAATAACCTGGGGACCTTACAAATGCAATCCTATTGATAGCACAAGTAATGAACCGTAAGTATTTTCAAATTAATTTGGGTATTCAGTAGTACCAGCTGTGTGAAAAAGATCTAATCCAAGATTGTTAATTGTCAAATGATGTTTACTGTACACTTAAATTACAGACCATGTATAAACAGAGCATTATTTTGAGATGAGCGAGAGGGGGAATAAAATATTGGTTATGAATAGAATTAACAGAGATTCTACATTATTTCTATATCCTTGGAATCTCTGACTTTGTCTATATTTAAAACCTTGGGAAGATTTATCTAAGAAGAAATAATCACTAAGAATAAAAACACATTAAAACCATAATCGGTTAGAATATCATGAGTCATTGACAATTCAGTATATCTATCTTATTATGGATGGAAATTAGAATAGGGCCTAGATCCATAATATAATCTATTAATTGAAATTTCAATGCTTCTGATATTTTGATATTGGCATATCATGCACACCTATTCAAAAACATGTTGAAAGGTCTTTATTTAAAGATCTTTTGCCTTTGGGGGAGCATTTCATGAAACAAGTGATTTTCACTGACAGTGGTTACAAGCTACTGAAATCCTCGCATGTGATTGGCTCAGCACAAATTAGCCAGTGATAATCAATGTGCAATTCATGAAATGCTTTATTTTTTTTTGTTATTTGTCTTCAAGGAGACATGAGCCACAAAAGTGTCTGTTTATGAGCTGTGCTATGAAAGTGAATATTAACTTTTCAAGAGAATTTTTTTGGTCTTTATGATGGAAAAACAAGTATAAAGGATGAAGTAAACTTTAAAAAAGAAATCTAGTGAAATGGTTAGGGATTGCGATGGTATTATCATTTTTTTTGCAGCACTTGCGCCTGGGAGGCGAAAAGTGAACTGAATCACTATGACCCGCAGGTCTGTCTTCCGGATATAACTGATTGGGGGAGTGCTGGTGGACCACTACACCAGGGTTTCCCCCTACTCTCGTACGAATAGTGCAGTTGGTTCTTAACGTGCAAAGGTGGTGACTCTCCTCTCCACGGGGCCTCCATTTAACATCCTATATGAGGGACAGTGTTTTCCATTGTAACATAGCCTGTATCTATGAAACATGGGAGAGACGTTTACACACTACGCACTGGCTGCAGTCAGCCGCCCGGGGTGGACTCAAACCCACGATCTTTGGTTTGACGGGCAGGCGCGTTACTGACTGAGCCAACAACGCTCTCTCTATTTGCTATTTGAAAGATTGGTCAAATTGAGTAGAATGTCTCTCTTTCACAGAATGTGAAATTTGGTACTGCAGTTCGGATTTTAATTATTACTTGTGTTGTACACACCCTGGAACGTTTGAGAAATTCATGATATGAGGATTAATAAACAAATTCTCTGTACAGAAATCAAGATTTCATGATGGGTAAAGAATTCTTGAGCTCATTTCAAAAATTTTTGTTGACAGTACAAATGTTGCATGTTTCAGTTTCCATAGGCTCTTTACAACAACAATGACAAGCTGAGAAGCCCGTGATATACCCATTGTTGCACATTTAGGCAATAGGCAGTAAAAATTGAACCCCCCTCAAAAAAAAAATTAAAAACAATTTTTTGCATGGTGTATACGCTTGCATTTTAACGCTATGTATATCATAGAAACTAGTTTGAATTTAATGTGACCGGTTAAAACGTAAAATGAACTTCAGATATTGTGTTACTGAAGACTGCTTTGTTCTTGCTTCCAGATTGCGCTTGGAATATCGATACGAGGATAGAAACAGCTGGGTCTATGTTTCATGCTTCCCAGAGACCAATGTTCCAGGTAAGAATTTTAATGAAATCAACTTTTAAAGTTTTTATCAATTCAATTCAATTCTTTATTCCTTTTCCATTCAAAACATAATGCAAAGTAATATAAAGTAATTTAAATCAAGTATAATTTTACAGACGAGCATTCTTACTTCATGTTTAAACAAAAACAGTATAATATCAAAAAATTCTAAATTGAAAATGCATTTTGCAATGGATTTTACTGCAAATCTTGTAGGATTATGACTTCTATGGATTCATACATTGCAGCCAATCATGCCATCACAGCAAATTAAACCTGATTATCCAAGTGTAAGCCTATGAATATGATTTCATATCAATTTTTGGGGAGACAATAATCATCATTCATGCCATAAAGTATACAATAATTATATGTTCATGACACTTTTTCCTTAATAAATTGGTGATTTGTGAGTTGCCAAGTTTGTTTTATTCACACGGTACTCCCCAAGATTTGGTTGCCTCTTTAAAGATGATCTGTAAATTTTGTATTTTTAGGGTCGTTTCCTTTGGTGGTTCAGGTTTCTCTCAACCATGGCAATGCTGACTCTGACCCTGATACCTATATGGTGGATGGGCAGGGCAAGCGATACCACTACCAACAATATCCAGGTAAGATCCATCGTACATGTGTTGTAGAAGGAACAAGAGCTACTGCTACTTGTAGTACATGTAGTTGTAGGATAGTAGTAGCATATTGCTTCTACTACTACTCCCATGATCACTACTATTACTACTTCTGCTATTAGTGCTACTTCTATTAATATTACAATAACATCAACAACAACTGCTACTACTACATATACTATTACTACTTCTACTACTCCTACTACTACTACTTCTACTACTACCCCTACCCCTACTACTACTACTACTACTACTACTACTACTACTACTACTACTACTACTACTACTACTACTACTACTACTACTACTACTACTACTACTACTACTACTACTACTACTACTACTACTACTACTACTACCTACTACTACATGCACTACTACTACTACTACTACTACTACTACTACTACTACTACTACTACTACTACTACTACTACTACTTCTACTACTTGTACTTCTACTACTACTACTACTACTACTACTACTACTACTACTACTACTACTACTACTTCTACTACCACCACTACTACTACTACTACTACTACTACTACTACTACTACTACTACTACTACTACTACTACTACTATTATTACTACTACTACTCCTCCTACTATTTGTACTTCTACTACTACTACTTCTACTACTACTACTACTACTACTACTACTACTACTACTACTACTACTACTACTACTGCTGCTACCACCATCACCTCCACTACTACTACCATGGTTAAAACTGTTACTACTGCATGCACTTGCATTACAGCAACAACTACGAAGCTCTATTACCAGTAGTACTACTTCTGGCACTACTTACACTACTACTACTACTACAGTACTGCTACTTCTACTTCTATTACTTCTTCTACTTATTGTATTCTGCACTACTGCTACTACTACTTCTGTGATAATGCTAGAATTTTCTGATTTTGATAGTAAGGATGCAGTGATATCAATGCTGAGAAAGATAATGATGATAAGAATATAATTGATTTATGTTGATAATGATGTTTTTTATTATGCTTATAATCATGATTGTGATAATGATGATAAAAAACATTCTTATACAATCATTATTCTTCCTATCATAAGAACAATGAAGGTTGGATATTATTATAGGAGTATTTTGATGTTGAAAATAATAAAAAATGATGACATTAAATACGATAACAGCAATAAGAACAACAAATCCTACAGTTTGCACTTCATCCATCAAAACATTTATTCACCACTATTCTCCAGTGATCACAAGTATTTCACCTCAGAGTGGGAGTCTAGCAGGGGGCACTCTTGTCACCATTATTGGAGATGGCTTCCTTCAAGTCGACAGTGTTTTGGTGGGAGGTAAGTAAGGTAGAATTTCCTTCAAACTTTTTCAGCTTTAGCTTATTTTGCATTTCTCTTCATGGTGAATTACATTCAAACAGAATTTGTGTTGGTATGGATGTCAAACGATACATGATCTACCTTTTTAGTGAAATAACATCATACACATACACACAAATAATATATAGGGATTCACTGTGAGTTACTCCAAAACAGAAGCTTTTTAGAGTAACTGAATTCAAATGTTGGCTGATTTGGTAATGGTCATTTCATATAGAGACTCCAGTTTTGATCTGAAAAACAAGCAGGGGAATAGAAAATATAGAGAAAGTGATTTCCCGTTTTAACAAGTGGTCTCTTCCATTTCTAAAAATCTGTGATTTCGTTTCAACTTGATCTAAAAATGGAAATTTCTGTTTTGTCATTGAAAATGTACACAGCAAAATCGTGAATTTCGTTTTGCAAAGGTGAATTCCATGAATTTTTACATGAGAAGTATAAGAACCAAAAGGAATTTCCGTATTACTGGTAAAACAGAAAATCACTTGTCCCTAAAAATAACGGGGGCATGGGGTGATTTCACCCTCGAAATGCTCAAGAGTCCTTGGGAAATGAAAAAAAAACAAGGCCCCCCATTCCCCTTTCATTGAAATGTTAAAAGCTTATCCAATGTTGCAGATATAGCCCCAAAGTTGCCCCCAAAATGATTTTTTTTTGGGGGGGTCCTGATATGAAAGTTTGAATAATCCTTTTTTAGATTTCCTTTTTCTCTCATTAATCCTATCCCATATTATTACTCCCTTTTCTCTTTTTTTCCCCCATTATATAATATCTAAGAAATTTAATACACTTGTTGCTCAATATTATGATTGTTTTCAGTTCTTGATTATATTTTCCTACTTTGCTGCTCCTTATCTTGAATTTTAACCTTGTAATATAAAGGGCTTACCTTTGAATTCTAACCAGCCTGAAAATCTGTTGTTGTGAATGTGTGTATCTTTATATTAATGTAGAAATGTTCTTCTTTGATTATAAAAAAAATGTTAGGCTAGATTCCCTTTAAAAGGATTATGAAGATTGTTTGTATGAGGAGCAAACTGTTTCTTTAAAAAAAGTCTTGATAGAAATCTTTAACGGAAGCAAATTATGAAGTATACATGTATTTGCTACATAATATATTATGATTGAACTGGAAACATAAATTGGAGTCTCAATCGTGGGTCCCGTACACACGTGCATGCATTTTGACATGCTATCTCACAGTGGAGATACTTTAAAGCTTTACAGTCCCGCTTGTAGATTTGTGTCATCATACTTTGGCCTTTGACCTTTAGGTGAGCCCTGTGACGTAGAGAGTTCAAAGGCGAAGGAGATCACCTGTTACACCAGGCCAGCGCCGGAGGGTGCGGATCTTAACCCAGGGGGTAGGGGACTCTTGCTGGAGTACTGGGTTAATCAAACCTCCCTCCAAAGGTAACCCATTTGAGGCTGTGGTGGAAGGGGGTGGGGGGCTGTTTCACAAAGAGTTAAAAAACTCTCAGTTGCATCTGGGTCCCGTTTCATAACGACTTGTTTTAATGACAAATGCAAAATTTTTATTAAAAGTTTACTATTGGCCAATCAGATTGAAGCAGGGGCGGATACAGGATTTTTCCAAAGGGGGGGGGGCACACTTCTCTTTTAACAGCATTTTTACATTACAAATTTTAATTGTGCCTCTCAAAAGGGGGGCATGGGCCAGCTGTGATTTTGATTTTGATCAGATTTCGGCTTATTGCTCCGTGAATTTTACTAAATTGAGATATGAATATCTTTAGCCTTGAATATCCCTTACACTACCCTTGTACAGCTCAGCATTAAATGTACTTTGTGCATTTTTTTTATTGGAAATACAATTACAGAACCAAATTGGTGTAGTCTATTGGATGCAGAGGGGCACGTGAAATACTCAAAACTTCCTTTCAAATGATGAGGTTTTTCAACTTATGATAATGGTGTTTATTTGTTCCTGTAGCCTTGATGTCTTTGGTTGGAATACCAGTGATGCAGCCTATGTCAAGAAAGGAATACTTGATGGAGGCTTGACCACCGAGGAACCAAATGATCAGAAGTTTTACTCCCGTCTCACTGGATACTTTGTGCCTCCGCGAACTGGCGACTACACTTTCTATGTTCGAGGCGACGATTTCGTGCATCTGTGGCTTAGCAACAATTCTGATCCTGCCAACGCGGTAAGACCCACTGAGCAAGAAGTCTTAGTAGTAGTAGTAGTAGTAGTAGTAGTAGAATTAGTAGGAGTAGGATTAGTACTAGTAGTAGTAGTAGAAGTAGTAGTCGTAGTAGTCGTAACAGGGGTGTGAGAGTTCTGATTTTTATCTGATTTCAGATTTTTTTTGTTTTCATTTCAGCTTAATTTTAGCTTTTTTTTGGCTTTCCTCTGTACAAAAAGAATGGGAGCTTGTTCTATTTCAGACGTTTTCAGAACTCCTCAGCTTTTTTCAGATCTTTTTATTTGTGACCACTCGCACCCCTGTAGTACTAGCAGTAGTAGAATCAGTAACAGTATGTAGTAGTAGTCGTAGTAGAAGTATTAGTAGTAGTATAAGTGGTAGTAGTTGTAGTAGTAGTAGTAGTAATAGTAGTAGTAGTAGTAGAAGTAGTTGTAAAAGTACAAGTACAAGAAGTAGGAGTAGTAGTAGTATTATTAGTAGTAGAAGTAGTACTAGTATGTATGTAGTAGTAGCAGCAGTTGTTGTTGATGTTATTGTAATAGTAGTAGAAGTAGCAGTAATAGCCGTAGAAGTAGTAGTAGTGGTGGTGGTAGAAGTAGTAGTAGTATTAGTAGTGGTACTAGTAGTAGTGTAGAAGTAGTAGTAGTAGTAGCAGCAGCAGCAATAATCCTGGTTTTCAATCAGGTTTAGTTCCCCGATTACTGGCATGGCCGGATTCACCCCGCACCCACAGAAAGTAACCTCATCCGTTCCCTCTTGTTAACTCTATTCATTTCATCTTCCTCCCTCGACCTAAACCCTCCTACACTCCTCCACTACTTGCTTGTCTTCTTCAGTTTTCCCATTCCCCTCTGACCAGCCACCCGCAGTCATGTACCCATCTAAAACATGATCAACGACAACATCAAAATTTTCTTCTGAATTTACTAATTATCTTCATTCAATGAGTCAGTTACAAACACTTTTTAACTGAGTGCATTTTTGGGCAAAAACAGTTTTGCCTTTGGCCTTTGAGGGCCTATAGAAACAAGCAAGACCGAACAAGTAAATGTTTAGTTAAATGTAAGTTCACGTTATCAAGACTTTGACTGTCCCCCCCCCACCTACAGGCCAAGATAGCGTTCACAACCAGAGCAACGAACAGTTTCAATGACATTAATCAGCGATCTGCAAAGCTCACCTTGCTTCAGAATCAGCATTATTACCTTGAGACGCGACATAATGACTATGCCCATGGCTCCCGTGTAGCACTTGCAATAGCCCTGCACCAGACAACGTGGACCCACAAGGATGTCAACCGAGTTGTGAACGACGTTCAGTTGATCGAGACCATGGCCGATGCTTTTCCGGAAAAACAGGTAGGTGTTTCCTAAGGCTACGTAAGACTTCTCGAGCGACTGGAACACGTCCTAGGGCAGGAAGTCAGCGACATAGGGAGATATCATTTAGGGTGCGTTTGTTCGACACTTTTTTACCCTAGAATCATGATTAGAATCATGATTCAAATCACGATTCTGCAGAATCACGATTGCGTTTAGTCGAAATTGAATATAATCATGATTAGAATCACAAACATGAAACACGAAAAAAGGGGCGTTTGGAAAGACGTTTCTGTAGAATCACGTACGAAAAAGGTCGTATGAACGATATCGTGATTTGAATCATGATTCTATGACGTCATTGTGTCGTGCTTCTTCCGGGTTCGACTCAAAGGCGCGCGCTGTGTTTCGTGCAGGTTAATTTTCGTGTAGCAGTATTGCCAGCATTTAGGAATTATCATTCTGTGTATTGTACCCCCGGGGTTGTACTGTAGCGTCATTTGTATATTTCATTGTTTTCATCCATCATTTCTTCAAGTTCCAAAGGCACAAATTGGACTGACGATGAACTCAGGGCTCTGCTTGTGCTTTGGGCTCAGCCTGAAGCACAAGCATCCCTTACCGGGATTCACAGAAATAAGACGATCCCTTTCAGCGGCGCTTGCGAGGGAGGGATTTCAACGGAGATGTGGCACCGCCTGTCGAGACAAAATTAACAGAATTCGTGCCCAGTACAGGACCATCATAGACAAGAAAAATCGATCGGGAGGTGGGAGGGAGGATGATGACCCCTTCTGGTTCCCGATCAAAAACAATACGAGGTACAATACACGGAATTCTGGAAGTAAAAGATTTATTTTTCGGAAGTCGAGTAAGCGTTGCACTTGCACAAACGATCGCGCGTTAGCTCCGGCGGCAGCAAAAATCTAGCAGCCGACGTGAAGTTAGAAACACGCGCGAAAATGTTGACCTATACTTCCTGGGTCAAACTGCGCACTGTGATGCGCACTGGATCGGCCCGAATTCAGGGAGAAACAGCGTTAGAAAGATGGTCGTATAAACGTTGATTCTGTCGGATCGTGATTCATGCTGCTGTTTTGAATCATGATTCAAATGGTGATTCAAATCATGATTCTGGGTCGAGGTCGCATAAACGCAGCCTTAGCGCAAGAAAGGGTCACCAGTTGCTGTAAGGTCAGTTGTAACTGACGAACAGCCTATTTTAAGTTGTGAACAGTGCATGTCTTTGGTGCGAATAAAGTACTAACTAAAAAGTACAATATAAAAACATTTATTTGTCGTCTCATTTAATCATTTTTATAGGGGTTCGTTTTATACTCCAAGTTGACAAGATTATTACTATTTTTTTCAAGTGTTGAGAGTTTAATTGTGCATCCAATTATGGGGTTGTTTGATATTTCCTTTACTTAATAACAGAAATGCTATCATTGAGATGAGTCATGAAAGGTAGATGTACGAGAGCATCATACGTAGGCACTTCATGGGAAAATTATGATTTCTGCATCAAAATGTACTACATGACACAAGAAAAATATATTTTGTCATGGACGGGCTAGTCAATCTATAAAACATGAATAGACCATACAATCATACATGTACATGCATTTAATAGGCTTATTGGAACCCAGATGATATTAGATAAATTGAATGTATGGTGATTGTGTTGAGTGAATGAAGAGATTAATATGTGAATTAATATGGAATCATAAAGATAATTAAAATCATTGAATGAATGGATGGATCGATTAATGAATGAATGAATGGATAGATGGATGGATGAATGAATGTATGAATAAATGGATGGATGCATGCATGAATGAATGGATGGATGCATGCATGAATGAATGGATGGATGGATGGATGAATGAATGGATGGATGGATGAATGAATGTATGGATGAATGAATAAATGGATGGATGGATGGATGCATGCATGCATACATGAATGAATGAATGAATGGATGAATGATTGAGTGAAAGAATGAATGAATAATCAAAGGACAAAATACATGGTGATGATTTAATAAAACCAATTCCAAAATGTGCATGCTTTAGGTTATCAGGGTGATTGGCCAGAAGGAGGTTCAGAGGATCGATATCGATATATCATCGTGTGAAACTGTCGGCCAAGAAGGTTGTACTCTCTCTGGATTCACTGTAGCCTATGATGGACAATCGGCAGGTATGTAAAGTGGGTCCCACAAAAAAGGAAGCCAGGATTTCTCATGTTTCTTTAACATAGCAAAACAATCCATGGTGTTTCATTAACATCTAGGTATAGTCATAAATTCAGCGTATCTTTTTCATTTTGATATGATTTATGATAGTTCACGCATAGATGATACATGTATAGGCCCGTATACTGAACTCGGGTTTAAATTCAAACCATGGTTTAAAGTTGTGCTTTAACTACATGTATGGAGAGCCAATTGGGGCACAAATCCCTAACAGTACACATCCAATTTATTAACTCATATGACACCCAAATTGTCTGGGAGTGATAACTGAAGCATTTTTCATCATCATGAAAGCAAAAGGAAACAAAAAAATAGCATACATGTCAAATATACAATATAAACAGAATGTCAGAATTTTTGACTCCCCATTCTTTTAGCACAGACTTAGGCCATGGTCTGAGTTATACCTTACTTCACACTGCGGGCCATGGAGTTTTAAAGTTCAATTTCAAAATCAAATTGAGCAGAAAAACGAGTCAAGATTGCGTAATGAAGGGATGGCTCATTCGCGTCCATGTATCTTTTGTATTCTTTATTTAACATGTTTCTTTCACTAATCTCTCATTGAGAGTGGATGCAGATTGACATGTGAATTTCTCACATTCCTCAGTATCAGCGATATTGGTTTAGCACCACAGCGCGTAAACAATTCACTAAGTATTTGGTCTCAATTAAATCAAAGAAGGGATTTCATTCTTATTATTTATGATGAATTTATGATTTTAACATATTTCCCTTCCTGTTTCTGGTAACTCCTGTAGGAACTCAGCAAAACACATTTATTTAATGATTGTAATATCTGCATGTAGCTCGAGAAATGGGTTTCCGATTTTGGAGGACACACATTGTACTGTACATTCATCTACAAAGCCATTCATTTTAGTACC
Source organism: Lytechinus variegatus (assembly GCF_018143015.1). Taxonomy (NCBI): domain Eukaryota; kingdom Metazoa; phylum Echinodermata; class Echinoidea; order Temnopleuroida; family Toxopneustidae; genus Lytechinus; species Lytechinus variegatus. Next base: position 6,517,768 of record NC_054751.1, read on the forward strand.
TCGATCCAGAAATGCTTTTTAATCATGGTCCCCTACAGCCCATTTGGATGATATTTCTTATCAAATTTCTTCAAAATTTAGCCATTCTTGTATTCTTTTTTTCTCCTTTAACTTAAATCATTTTTATTCTGCTAGTTAGATTCGCCTTTGTGAAGAAACAAATCTGAGCTTTGGCCCATCTTCCCTTTTGTTGTCTCACCTGCGAAGCAAAGTGAGACTATAGGCGCCGCTTTTCCGACGGCGACGGCGGCGGCGTCAACATCAAATCTTAACCTGAGGTTAAGTTTTTGAAATGATGTCATAACTTAGAAAGTATATGGACCTAGTTAATAAAACTTGGCCATAAGGTTAATCAAGTATTACTGAACATCCTATTAGAGTTTCATGTCACATGACCAAGGTCAAAGGTCATTTAGGGTCAATGAACTTAGACCATGTTGGAGGAATCAACATTGAAATCTTAACCTCAGGTTAAGTTTTTGAAATGTCATCATAACTTAGAAAATATATGGACCTAGTTCATGAAACTTGGACATAAGGTTAATAAAGTATCACTTAACATCCTGCATGAGTTTCACGTCACATGACCAAGGTCAAAGGTCATTTAGGGTCAATGAACTTTGGCCGAATTGGGGATATCTGTTGAATTCCCATCATAACTTTAAAAGTGTATGGATCTGATTCATGAAACTTGGACATAATAGTAATCAAGCATCACTGAAAATTTTGTGCAAGTTTCAGGTCTCATGATTAAGGTCAAAGGTCATTTTGGGTCAATGAACTTTGGCCGAATCAGGGGTATCTGTTGAATTACCATCATAACTTTGAAAGTTTATTGGTCTAGTTCATTAAACTTGGACATTAGAGTAATCAAGTATCACTGAACATCCTGTGCGCGTTTCAGGTCTCATGACCAAGGTCAAAGGTCAATGAACTTTGGCCGAATCAGGGGTATCTGTTGAATTACCATCCTAACTTTGAAAGTTTATGGATCTGATTCATGAAACTTGTACATAAGAGTAATCAAGTATCACTGAACATCCTGTTCGAGTTTCAGGTCACATGATCAAGGTCAAAGGTCATGTAAGGTCAATGAACTTTGGCCATGTTGGGGTTTTTTGTTGAATAACCATCATATCTCTGTAAGTTTATTGGTCTAGTTCATAAAAAAGGGAAATAAGCGTAACCATGTATCACTGAACATCTTGTGCGAGTTAGAGTAGTATTCAAAGTGAGCACTGCTGCTATATTGAACCGCGTGATGCAGGTGAGACGGCCAGAGGCATTCCACTTGTTTTGATGGGATAGCCCGCTTTTCTTGATTTTATTACATCTTTTATGTGAATGCCATATCTGATTATTTTTTATATATGATTTTTTTTTTAAAGCAGAATTACCCTTGTTTTTTCAGTTTAGAAGGATGACCACAAATGATTGATATGTATTTTTTTTTTAGACTTGACAACACTAAATACAAGTCAAGAACTAGAGGATGCTCTTAACAGCCTGTCTAGCCTCCAGACGAATCCAGTCACGGTCTCTTTAGATGAAGATGATACGTCTCTAAATTTCACAGTATACTTTACCAAGGAAGGTAAGATAGTCATGCATGACAAATTCATCATTATTAGTACCTATTCCTAATTTGAATTCAAGCTCACTTCATTTATACATGTATTACTTTTGTTAATTAATGAACCAAGATAATGGATGTTTCGGGTGTGCTTTTGTGTGTTATCGGTGGGTGTGTGTGTCTGTGTGTGAATGAGCATATTTCGCCCCCCCCCCCTCTTCATCTGATGTGTACATAATTTATATTGATTTTTGTATTCTTTGGAGGCTTCTTATTTTCAAGTGTAAACTTTTTGTTGTCCTCCTTTTCTTGCAATGATATTTCTTTATACGAATATACAGTTTGATGATGTTTTTATTATTATCAAGAATAAAATGAATTTGAATTGAAATTGAATTGAATGGTGAATGAAGCCAAATCGTAGTTATTCAAGCCAAATTCATAGTAATCAAAGCCAAGAGCAGGAGTTTCGGATTCCGGTGACCCTGGTTCAATTCCCACTTGGTGCGCTAGTGCCCTTTGGTATCAATCCTCATTACCAGGTCCCTTGGAGAGGACTTTAAGCTGTCGGTCCTCTGGTTGTTTGCTTACAAGCATCCATGCTTTCTTAGCAATCAAAATCCACCGTTTACCAGATTGTAGTGGTTTCATTGTACACCATGTATTGTTTCGTAGACCTGTATGTTGGTCCTGAACAGGACCACCCAATATCAATATTTTGACAAGTGTGTTCAAGTCGTCCATAGAAGAATGACCATAAGTTGTAAAAGCAGGCTCTATACACTCTTTGATGGTGAAATATGCATGACACATTGGAGGGTACATCTCTTTGATTGGCTAGAGAAGTCATATGACATCCACATATGCAGATGTGAGTGACAACACATGTAAGGGGCTCGCACAATGGTGGAAACGGCACATTCCTACAAAAGAATGACATGAATAGCAAAAGCCGCCATTGTGCTTGTAAAGCTTGCATGTAAAAGTGTGTATGGAGATGTCACGGTAGGCTCCACACAATAGTGTAAGCCATTATGTGGGGGCTAGTTAGTCTTAAAAATCCTCTTTGTCAAGAACGGTACATCTGTAAGCCAGATATTGCAAAGTTTGTGGCTGCTGTCTTGAGCAATGGTGTTGTGTTCCTCAATCTCCTCTGTGAATGAGATATTGATATTCTTTTGTTCGATGTTCCTTTGATTTTGATTTTGAACACATCCTGAGTGAGTGTGAATGAGATACTTGGTATTCTATTGTTCAATGTTCCTTTAATCTTGCTTTTGAACACATTCTGAGTGAGTTTGAATGAGATATTTGGTATCATTCTTTTGTTCAATGTTCCATTGATTTTGATTTTGAACACATCCTGAGTGAGTGTGAATGAGATACTTGGTATTCTATTGTTCAATGTTCTTTTAATCTTGCTTTTGAACACATCCTGAGTGAGTTTGAATGAGATATTTGGTATCATTCTTTTGTTCAATGTTCCATTGATTTTGATTTAGAACACATCCTGAGTGAGTGTGAATGAGATACTTGGTATTCTATTGTTCAATGTTCCTTTAATCTTGCTTTTGAACACATTCTGAGTGAGTTTGAATGAGATATTTGGTATCATTCTTTTGTTCAATGTTCCATTGATTTTGATTTTGAACACATCCTGAGTGGGTGTGAATGAGATATTTGATATAATTTTTATTTTTTGTTTCACTTTTCTATTTTATTTTCATTTTTGAAATCTTTCAGAGAGCGTGACCGAGATGATTGATCTGCAGTATGCTGGGAACAAAACCATTACGATCACAGAGGAGGAGGTGACCGACGGTGAAGCAGGCGTGGCCCCTGAGCAATTCACCATCACTTATGATGGAGTTGAGTCTACTCCCTTGACATTTTCTATGTCTGCCCAAGAGGTAAGTGCAGGGGGCTTGTTACAAAAAAGAGTTGCAATCAAAGATAAGTCCAGAAATCAAGTGAAACTTAATTTTCAACTATTATTAGTCAGAAGCATTTACTCGGGACTTGCGTATGATGTCTATCATTGTGTGTATAGGGGGCACTCCTGGGGCCCGTTTCATAAAGGACTTGCAACTGTTGTAACTTTGCCATAATGGCAACTACCATGGTAACAGGGCTCAGCAGCCAATCAAAATCAAGGTTACCATAGTAGTTGCCATAATAGCAAAGTTACAAAAGTTGCAAGTTCTTTATGAAACGGGCCCCTGGTCTAGTCATTATGACTCTTGTCCTCAATCAGAGGGTTGTGGGTTCGAATTCCAGCCATGGCATGTTTCCTTCAGCAAGAAATTTACCTGCATTGGGCCGCACTCTACCCAGGTGAGGTGAATGGGTACCTGGCATCATTAATTCCTTGAATGAAATGAACACTGGGAGGCAGCTCAAGCTGAAGCTGGGGTAATAAAAGGGCGCCTCTTTGATCAACAGGCTATACATGTATGATATCTAATACTAGAAGTAGATCTAAGGTAGCATATTAGAGAACTAATAATTGCAAGTCAACTTTAGGTCCTCAAATCAATAACAAATCATTCGATTGATAAAAGTTGCAATGGATTGAAGATTGAAAACTTGCGATTCAAATTTACAATTGATTTTGAGAAGGTACCATGCAACACCCAAAAGTGTTTTTAATCACTGTTGTTCAGTCAACAAACAGATACTACATGTAAGTTTACTACTTGTAAAAAATAGATATATCATTGAAACATGCATTGAGCAGAACATGATGATAGTTATTGTGATGATGGTGATGATGACCTTAATCATGATAATCATAATTATGATATGCACTTTAATTTCATTAACGGTAATGATGATATTGATGACAATCATGACAATGATAGTGATGATTATGATAATGATAGTGATAGTGATAAGCTGTAATCATAAAACAGCAATGATATCAGTAAAAATGGTGCAGTTTAAATGTGTGTATGCTTGTTTTTTTTATCTAGGTTGAAGATGCGCTTGTGGAAATGACTGGATTTCGCTGCACCCCCACACTGGAAGCAAGCGAGTATTACTTCTTCCAAGACTACGAAGGTGATGAGGACACCAGCAGGGAAAACGGGGAGCGTGTAAGAGACGAAGAGGCATACTGTTCCAGAACATCGCACAAGAACCCAGAATACCTCTTTAGAGAGAACATATTACGTTCATCAGATGGAGAAACGAAACGAAGATTTGATATTTCAACCTATAAAGAGGTGTAGTATCAGTAAAGTGTATTATTGTTTTTTTTTTTATTAATTGATGTTATGGACGAATGTATCATTTCTGCATTTGTCAAGATGAATGCAATAATACATGCCCCATTGGCTGTTTAAAGCCTAACTTTGTTTACATTTACAGCCAATCACAGCTTGTTATTCAGCGTCAAAGGTGTATCTTGGTGCTATTATGTTTTGTTTCGTTCTGGCATTCTCTTCATTTATGCAATTTAAATTTGATGAGTGCAAGTCATAAAGCTGCATATGTCCATTTTCAATAATACATTGTATAAATAAACACTTTTCTTTCAAATAATAGAATATTTTTTGGAAAAATAGCTCTTTTTGCAACCAAAAATTATCAATATAATTTATGTATGCTATAGACAGCATGATCAGGATGCTTTAAGTCGATGGCCTTTTTTGAGACAAGGTCAAAGCTTAGCAGAAACCTCAGAGGAGGCATTGCTTTGATTTGCTTGTAACAAGTCATTACTGTTCATATGTTTGCTGTGATGACTCAGAAATAATACATTCTAAATGGTTCAATATTTTCAAAAGTAGGTATTGTAAATTCCTGTTTGATAAAATGAATATTGTTAATTGTTCCTACATTTACGTTTTTGGCGTATTGAGTACGTTTTTGCAACCAAAATGCGATAGTACGTTTTTTCTTTAAAATCTACGATTTAAAAGAAAATGAAAAAAATGAAACAAATAGCAATTATGGTCATTAGATCAATGTAATTTCAGGTAGCTTTTTTTTTTCCAATCATTTTTTTAAAACCAGTGCAGATTATAGCTTGCATGCAGCTTGAGCGCTGCGATGAGCATGCGCACAATGCATTTTATTATGAAATACAGTTTTTTTGGGAAAAATGCAGTTTTATCGCAGAATACAATTTTGTAATTCCCAGAGGTTGGCAGGTCTGATTTAGGTACAGAATTGGCTTACATTTTCTTTTTCTCCATGTTTGCTCTTTTTCTATGTCTGATTTAAAATTATAACCATATCATGTTTTATAATACCTTTATTGGTTAGCCTATTCATAAGGGATATTGCTTCCTGGCCACCTTCCACTTTGCATTATTATCCTTTCCTGTGTAACTATTTTGTTGTAGTATATTTTCTAATTTATTGTGTGAATTAAAAAAAGATATTGGAATACTGTCACATATTTCTTACCTCAATGTGAAATGAATTTTAATTGAATGGAATCTTTGTATTTCCCCCTTTTATTGCAGTTGTGTTTTGCCGTGCGAGGATTAGGATTTCAAGGTACCTTCCGAGTCTGGTTCGTGCGGAATTCGAGAAGCAACAGCAATGCAGATGTCTCGTATGTCAGCATTTTAATCAATTACTTTGAAGATCCCGAAGTACCATCAGACACGTGAGTCATTCTTTGCCAAAGGTTCATGCCCGGGTGGGGGTTTCATAAAGCTGTTTGCGAGTTAAGAGCAACGTTAAGGACGACTGTGAACCCTTCTTACGTGCTAAATAATCACCAATGAATATTTAATGGTGAATATCATTTACCAAAAGAAAGGATCACCCGTTGTCACTCTTGACAGCTTGAAACAGGTTTAAAAGATAAACCTTAGATCAGGGGGGTGTTTCACAAAGATTTAAGTGTGACTTAGAGTTGGACTTAAATTCCTTGCTGTGGTATTATAAGCAACACCGCATTGGTCAAATCATGACTAAGTGGATGCATGCTACTGCATATTAATTAATAAGATTGCGTGTTCAATATCATATGTATTTAAGCATGACACTCTTCGTGAAACACCCCCCTGGTTCTGTCAGCCCAAAGATTATTGATTCATCCTTGGGCTGGTTTATATGTCCTATTGCATTAACCGTATTGTGCAACCAGATGGTATTATTCAACTTTGTGATCAATTTTTACGTAAGTGTTGCCGGGTCTTGCTCTTGAGGAAGCACCTTTCTTGAAGTGATTGGCGAAATGTAGATTATATTGTCAAGTCACTGTGGGACTGTTGCACAAAGAGTTACGATCAAACTGAATATCAACACACCTTGATTTTCAACAAATGTGCGTATATTGGGACTTGCAATGATATCTTTATTTGCGCTTAAACATAACAATGGGTCCTTGTTTCATCAATACAGAAAAGGGTAGGAAACCACTAATTTTAGAAGAACACAGAATTCAAACCATTCCATAGACTACACACTTTTTCTAATCCCAAAAATTCAGTTACAAAAGACACAGATCTATTTAAAATTCAAGAAAATCCAATTGAACAAACTGTGTATCATGGAAACTCCGATTGAACTTTTTTGCACTGAACATCATTTCAATGCTCTTTTCAGTTAAACTAACTGGAGAGTTAATACTAAAAAGTTTTTATTTCACAATACTGATGTTAATTATTGATAATATGTTTTGCAATTGAATTTACTGCATGTCTTGTAGGATTATGACATTGTTGACATCTGGATCCTGTCTTACAAAGAGTTACAATTGATCCAATCAATCGTAACTGTATGGAAATTCATCAATATCATATTTTTTTCTACAGGAAATTTGCAAAATGTCCATTGTAAACAAAGGAGGACACATCAAATTGTCAAGAAATTAATTGATTTATGGACATAAAATCATATCTTGATTTTTTTTGACCATTCGTGCATTTTATACATGTATGTTGACTTTGCTGGCTTTCCATAGTTGCATTTGATTGGATCAGTCGCAACTATTTGTCAGACAGGCCCCTGGATTCATAACCTGCAGTGATGCCTTCCTTTGGTGCAAATCAATATTTACATCACAGAAAAGAATGCCTTCTAGAAACCATCCAAGACTAAACATATTCTACATTAATATTGCATCAGATAATTTTGGAGAAAATACTCTTTCAGACTGTAAGATATTATATAGTAATTTTATGTTCATGACAAATTTCTTCTTTAACTTGGGGATTTGTGAGGTGTAAACTTTTTTCTGACTCACACTGGGTGATTTCAAGTTCAGTGTTGACCTTTTGGTGTTGGTGTTAGGTCAATTTTGACATGATTATAACACCAAACATCAAATGGAGATGGTCCCGAAAAGTCACTCACTGGTTGTTGAGATGTCAATAATGTGATCTGGATCAGTTTTGCAAACTGTGAATAAGTTTTGGAGCTAAGGGAACCAATCCAAATTTCAACACCAATGCCAAGGCCAACACCAGACTTGAAGAAATCACCCACTGTATTTAGGAAAATTACTTATGTGGAAGTTGCTGTGAAGACTCTGGAAATTATCATTACACGCTCTGACTTCTCTGTTCAACTTGAAATAATATTTTTTTCAAAATCCTGTATTGCTATATTTTTTCTTTTGTCACTGCAGGTGGGAGCGACGATGCTTTAACCTCTACGAAATTGCCCGAGATCAGGGTTACGATTTTAACATGTATTCCTACAAGGCATATCAAATATTGCTTTATGCGTACCCTGACATTGATTACTTTGTCGATTATGTAACTATTGGCCGCCAAATGAGCCGTAAGTAACACTGTGTTTTTGATGTGATGTGTGATTTTCACCTTTGATGTGTTAGCACCATCTCAATGTGTTTGTAGCCATTTACAGGAATGTGAATTATAGGACGCCATTCTGAATTGAGCAAGAGCTCGAAAGGGAAGCGGAATGGTCATTGAATAATGAGAATGATGATGGCGATGATTTCTATGTTGGTGATGGTGGTGATGGCGATGATGATTATGATGATGGTGATGATGATGATGATGTTGGTGATGGTGATGATGATGGTGGTAGATGGTGATGATGATGGTGGTAGATGGTGATGATGGTGATGATGGTTATGTTGATGATGGTGATGATGATAATGATGATGATGTTGATGGTGATGATGGTTATGATGATGATGATGTTGATGATGGTGATGATGATGGTGATGGTGGTGATGATGATGTTGATGATGATTTTGATGGTGATGATGGGGGTAGATGATGTTGATGATAGTGATATGATGGTTATGATGATGGTGATGGTTATGATGGTAAAGGTGATGTTGATGCTTATGATGATGATGATGATGGTTATGATGAAGATGGTGATGATGATGGGGGTAGATGATGATGTTGATGATAGTGATATGATGGTTATGATGATGGTTATAATGATGATGATGATGTTGATGCTTATGATGATGATGATGATGATTGTGATGATGTTGATGATGGTGATGATGGTGATGATGATGGTTATGATGATGATGATGGTTATGATGGTGATGATGATGTTGATGATGGGGTAGATGGTGATGATGATGATGATGATGGGGTAGATGGTGATGATGATATTGATGATGGGGATGATGATGACAATGGGGATGGTTATGTTGATGATGATAATAATGGAAATGATAGTAAAGATGGTGATGGTTATGTTGGTGATAATAATGGTAACGGTGATGATGAATGTGATGATGGCGATGAGGATGATGACAGTGGTAATTATGATAATGGAGATTGTGATGATGGTGATGACAAAGACCAAGACGATGATGACCATGGCTTAAAATGGATCCCATATTCATTGTCTTCACCAAACAAATCCGTGATCAAATCTAATGTTCTTTTCCTGCAGAGAGCTCAGAGGAGATTCAGCGATCTCGACCGGCAAGGCCAAACGGCATCTTTGTGACTGACATAGACGTCGAACTGATGGAAGGGAATACTGGGTTTGGCATCACCATGATCGGTGCTCACTGCAGCTACAATTTCACCCTGTTGGAAATCACCGGGGGCAACGTGTTGACGGAGAACGCGGGCGGGGTGACCTATGGATTGTCAGGGGATAGTAAGGTAGCGGTAGACCGGGTGCAGGCTGCCACCCCTCCCGTCACTGGCACCTTTGACCTGGAATTTGATGGGAAAATAGCGAGAGGTTAGATAATTCAAACTCGAATTCAATCTTATTGTCCAATTATTTGGAATTTATTTTGTGTGCATGCCCTGTTATACAATTTCTCCAAAATACGAAGAGGATACAAATAGTGAAGAAATATAATTTGTGTATATATATACTCATATACATTAGATGTGATAGAAAAACCTGATATGGACCAAATAATAAAGTATGCAAGTCAGATTAAATAAACAAGATGCAAGTCTTTCTGAATTGATTTTATTTAGTCATATTTATATATTTATTTATAATTCGTATTCAAATCAATTCATTTATGATCAAATTGAATTAAGAATTCAAATTCAAAGTATGTTATTTGATACAGGTGTACATGTATCTTGTGTTTGTGATGTTTTTGCAGTCATCAATATTAATTATTTAATTTTCTGATTGATATAGATTAAATTTGTAATGCAGATGGCATTTAATTCATGATTCAGTGTGGGGGAGCTTTCGAACATCTTAGTTTTAGGAGCAGGAATTGTTAGTGATAATAAAGCTCATACACACAATCATTCTTAATATGACTGATTATATTATTGTTTGTAAAATAGTGTTATGGATCCTAATCACATGATCAGCTGAAGTACATCATGTGACCAGTAATTTCTTCTTTATCAAACGGGAAAATTTGCCAATTGCTCTCAAAGTCGCTCTTAACTTATGAACAGCTTAATGAAGCTTACAAAGAGTTGCGATTGATCTGATCAATCGCAACTATGGATGGGCAGCAATGTCAACATGTATTATGCATGTTTGTTCAAAATATTTTCTAGCAATGATGCATATTCATGAATTAATAGTTTTCTTAAATAATCCACTGTGCTTCTCTTTGCTAACAAAGGACATTGTGCAAATTTCCTGTGGAAAAATTTATGACACTGATGGATTTCCATAGAGTTACAATTGATTGGATCAGTTGTAACTCTTTGCAAGACGGGCCCAGGTTCTCTTAATAACCAACTTTCTTTTTCAGGACTAACTTACATGTACATGGTGTGTTGCAAACCTTACCATCTACTTTTATTAGGTGGTCAGTCTTTGACATTATATTATTGTTTGTAAAATAATGTTATAGATCCTAATCACATGATCAGCTGAAGTACATCATGTGACCAGTAATTTCTTCTTTATCAAACGGAAAAATTTGCCAATTGCTCTTAACTTAACATGTCAGAATTTTCTTTATTATTTATTTCCTTATTTATTTATTTACGGTTTGCTGTAAATAAATAAAAATGGTTTGCTGTAACAGCTGCCAAGACTTGGAATGCTATCCCTCTTTCAATTAGAAATGTTTCCAGTGTTCTTGGCTTCAAATCATCCCTTAAGACATACCTTTTTCCTCAATAATTAATATTTCCCTTTTTATCTTGAATATTGTAGTAATCATTGCAAATATTAAATTGTTTCCTACTTTTGAACGCGCTATGGTACTTTTTGTTTTTAGCGCCTCTAAATACCCATTATTATTATTATTTATTTTCGCACCTATGTTTGTCGCCAACTTTTCTCCGAATTGGCTACATCAATTTTGCTGAATTTTTTGTAATATACATGTATAAAGTCTATCATAGAGACGCCATACTAAGCTTTTCAAGGTCATCAAGTCATTAAGACGTCATCTATGCGCCATTTTATAAAATTCTTTATTTCATCATATCTACATAACGGATAATCAATTATCAATCATATTTAAATCAAGTAAACTTTAGGTCAAAGGTCAAATGTCAAAGTCATCAAAGGTCATGCAAAAGTCATGATGTGCGAGTCAAAATTGAAAAATGCTCAAAATCATCTATAATTAACTTTGGGTACGTTTCAGGTCATTTTAAGCAATTCAACATTTTGCACGTGCACACGTCTATCTGACTGTCTGTTTATCTTCCAATCTAATATCAACTCATTTGTTGAAATAATTATGTCTGTTTATCTACTAGTATTTATCTTTCTACGACAGACCACCTAATTCGTTCGCATGACGAATTAAAATCTTGTTTATCTTTAATTCTCTTAGGATTCCGAGCCTTGGTTACTGGAGAAGCCTTGAAGCAGCGTCTGGAGGTGGAGCTGATGACTGGCTTCGTGAAAGTCACAAGGTTGGGATTTTGCTCTGCTTACTCCTGGCAAGTTGAGTTTACCGGGAACGGTGGGAGTCAACCTTTGCTCCAAGTGGTAAGTCAGAAAGGTCTTCGCACACCTGGGGTCCCTTGCAGAAAGAGTTGCGTTTAAACGCAAGTAAAAAAATCAGTCGCAAGTCCCAAATGCGCGCTGTTGATTGGTTGAAAATCAAGTTGCGTATGGATTTTAGAGTTGCGATTGATTGCAACTCTTTCTGCAACAGGCCCCTAATATAGTCTGCTGTGCAAGCCCTTCACTTGAGTTAAGGGTCTGAATGTGCAGCCTACTCATGCCTTTTGTACTGAAGACCCCCTCGCTCAGGATTGAAACAGCATTTGCTAGTCTTTGCATGGAGACACACTTGTTGATCAAAGTTTCAATCAGGGTCTGTGCCTGCAGACTACACCTCATGACTGATCAACGAGCTGATTTTGCAACAAATCACATTTTTCTTTTTTTCTGAAAATGTGAATGAAAAGCATCTTTTTATTTGAGGTTCAAATTTACTGTAGTGATGCTAGTATAAACATTTTTGATGATTCCCCTACAGAAATTTATTAAAAAGCGTGCTGCATGCTAGTATAAACTAGCATGCGACCAGCAGGGCGCTCGCTTAATAAGCGAGTGCATGCTAGCAAACAATTCCTGCTCGCTGAAAGATCGCTTAACTATCACTCTGCACGCATATTAAGCTAGCCGCATGCTAGTTACTAGTTACTAGCATGCCGCAAGCTTGAAAATTTTTTGGAGTAAAAGGCCAAATTAGTTTCAAATTGTACGACTGCTATGACATCATTACGACTGTAGATATTAAATTTGATTTTTTTCCAATAAGGATGATAGCATTGACACAAGTACATGTATTTGTACGATGAGGTGTTCCATGTCTCAATATTCTACTATTTATCACGTTTTATAAAAAATCGAGTCGCAGACCAATCGTAAGGTGTGCGGTTGCCTTAAAGAGAGTGCTAGGTTTTATGTAAGCACAAACAAGTTGTTATTAGCGAGTTTTCGATTTGCACGCCGACTGGTGGACTGCGACGAAAGTGCGTCATAATAGTCTGCTCTGTGTTTACGGTATACAGAACTACTGGAGTAAATCACCACATGGCTTCAATCAATAGGCAAGGATTTGATTGCTCGTTTACTGCATTTCGAACGAGCGTGATCTGAGAGAAATCCATGGTTGTCATCATGAAGTTGACATGTCAGGACATGTATATGTACGATGAGGTGTTCCATGTCTCAATATTCTACTATTTACCACGTTTTTTAAAAGAATTGGGTCGCAGACCAATCGTAAGGTGTGCGGTGGCCTTATAGAGAGTGCTAGGTTTTATGTAAGCACAAACAAGTTGTTATTAGCGAGTTTTTGATTTGCACGCCGACTGGTGGACTGCGACGAAAGTGCGTCATAATAGTCTGCTCTGTGTTTACGGTATACAGAACTACTGGAGTAAATCACCACATGGCTTCAATCAATAGGCAAGGATTTGATTGCTTGTTTACTACATTTCGAACGAGTGTGATCTGAGCGAAATCCACGGTCATCATGAAGTTGACGCGTCAGGAATGGTTTGCACATGCTCAGTGTCTTCCAGTCATGTGCTCAACTGACTTTGTATACCATCAACACAAAGCAGACTATTATGACGTATTTTCGTCGCAGTCCACTAGTCGACGTGCAAATCGAAAACTCCCTATTTTCTGACTGTCACCATAGTAACAGTCAATTTATATTCACTTGGTCTTCGAGCAGTGGTCTACATTTTTCTTTAGTCTTATGTCCAGAATGTCTGATTTCTTCTTCATCTGATGATTATGAAAAGTTGATTCAGAAAACAGTTCATCCAATCATATTAAAGCGGCTATCAGATAAATATGGGTATAACCTACATGTATCTGGAAATTAGACAAAATGGTATGTGCTAATGGGCTTAATACATGTAGTAATTTGTTCTAATCCTGAAATACAGCCATTTTTAATGATTTTTTTTTCACATTCTTGACAATTTAAACGCATATTGCTGTAAGACCAGCAAAAACTCAGCCTTTCCAAGTTTTCTTCTGATGCTGCTTGTTTACAGCAATATACATTGTAGAATAGCCCCTCCCGCACAGGGCTTTTAATGGAATTTATTCCTTATTGATTTATTTTATTGAACAGGTTAATCACAACCCCACTAATGAGCATTTAGGAACTATATTTTTCTCTGATTAGGGATTGCTTGACGCAGAGCTGCCAAGTAGTACTGATTTTCCGTATTTAGTACTGAAAATAGAGAAGAATACTGATGGTTTCATGCAAAATACTGATTTCTTAAGTTTCAGTTTATGTGTTTTCCTATGGTATTCTAGCCTATCTGATCACGGCTGTTTCACAGTGAAAATAAGCTTAGCGCCCCCTTGCGGCCCAAGTGCGCATATGCATTTAACGTTATTGTGCCGCGATCTCTACAGGGGCGATGAAAAAATCTTTGGCGAATGTTGTGGCATCTGGCGCTGACACGACCAACTCTCTCTGTCTGTCCCCAAGAGTTTATTTATTTCGCAAGAATTCCGTGGAGGAAACATTTTTTTCCATGTTTGAAGTCGTAAGTATGGCAATGGGATTATACGTTTTCTGTTTTTCTCCATTTTGTCATGATGTTTGCGTTTGCATAATCCAATGTTAACTCGCAAATCTGGCCCTAATTATGGAACTTTTTAAAGTCCAAAATGTAAAAAGTCCGGATTGTCAGCATTTCGTATTTATTTTAGTTTTGTTTTCATTGCACTTAAGATTCATCTGGCGCAATTTTTCGTGGGACCCATCATTATAATTTATTTTAGGTTCATTTTTCGATACAGCACATTCTGTTTGTACAGGATGTGGGCGCCGCTACCCCAGGTGAAGCCGGGCAGGGCCGGGTCGCGGGCCGCCTCGCTGTGTGGTCAGACACCGCTCAGACACAGCTCAGCTGCGCTTCGTGAGCTGAGCTGAGGCAGAGCTAACCCAGGGAACTCCCGCGCGCGTAGCGGGAGGGAGCCCAGGAGCTTACCATGTAATTGACCATACTCAATGGTCTACAAGGGTAGATTATGATAAAAATATCTAGCAAGATAAATTATGAAAACAGAAATTATGCACTTACCACGACTATATGGATGATGGTCTAACGAGTGGCAGTTTTTCTGACATCTGGGCACAGACTGGAACCTCAAAAACGAAAAGTTTTCTCCTATCCTACCCCCATCTCGATCGGCCATTTTTGTTATGAATTGCCACTCGTTAGACCTTCATTTTCACAATCATGACAACACTTGCAATATTTTTGGCCATTTGGTTTTTTTTTTGCATACAAATTTACAGTCAGTGTTACCCATATCTGTGATACTGCGGCTACATTGACTACACCGCACTAGTGACTAGATTCAAGGCCAGCAGTGCTACTGCTAGTTAGCCTAGAGGACTCAGTGATCATATTTTTTATGATTTTGATATTGCCATTTGATCAAATGACAATATCAAAATCATAAAAAATATCACTGAGTCCTCTAGGCTAAGTGGTAGTACTAGTAGGCCCTATAGATTCTAGATTTTTTAATTGATTTTTTTAGGGTGGGTTAGATTCTGCTTGAGGTTTGAGGTTTTTTCAGATACATGGGGGGGGGTATTGCATTAAAAATATGCTGTACTGCATAGAGTCTATACGGTGGGTCCGGGGGATTGGGTCTGAAATGAAGGATTTTGTGTTTTTTTATTTCTTTGTTTTCTCAATCTTTTAGTTTCAATGAATCAATCAATAACACACATTGCTACATTTATTCACAACAAACTATACACACAAAGGTCAGGTAAATTTTAATTTTGTATTGTATCAGACCAAAATATACATTTATTATTATAGTTCATACATGATAGTTTATCTCTGCACGCGCTTCTTTGGTGGCATTTCTTGTTTACTAAATTTCATCATAAGATGACTTTCATTTTTCAAAGATCCTTTCATCTTTAATATAACATGTCTTCTGTGTGCACGTTTTGTACAGGGAAGATTAGCATAAATTCTGTTCGTCTTTTTTATCATCATGATAGTTGTTCTCTGGTGAAACAGGTAGTCAAAGAATTTCTTCTTTTGTTGATTTGAGTGGTGATAAGTCATATTAAACTAATGTCACCAACATAATCTGAAAAATCTCATTTCTCACATAATGACATTATTACCAATATATTTATAGGTTTTTTTATTTTATGTATTCTTTCAACTAGTTCCCCTAGTCTCAAAAATTGAAGGAAAAAATATGTATGTTACATCAGAGGTTAAATCTAAATCATACCTCTATTTCATCAGATAAAAGAAACATCTAAAACAACTGCCAGCTATTTTACTTTTTATATAAAAAATTAAAATTATATCACACAATTTTCAGTAATAATCTACACATCTGTGACGTTACAAAATAGAATAATTTGAAATTTATATCTCCAATATCCTGACTTCTACATTTAATCTTCTTCATTTGTCAGTTGCTTGGCGATGGGATGAGTCATTTTCTGAAGCAATGAGATGGAAGGAACCTTCATAGCATCCAACAAACAAGGATTTCTGTGAGGCATTGTGTTTTCCACATTGCAGACCTCTGTATCACCAACTTAAATGAGCCTCCACCTGTCCACCATGATCTCCCCCAAACTTAATCCACACCTCTTCAGGAATTGCCCCATCGTGAGTTGTGAGAAATCCATTCCTGTGGAAAGATGATGGAACATGAACATATGGGTAGGTTTTGATGATTTCTGCCAATTAGTAGCTTTAGCTATGAAAAAAAAGGCTGGCCTCCCTCAACATTTTTAAAGATATTTCCATTACTCTTTTTCGTTTGAGTCTACTGGTAATGCAAAATTTGAGGCCACATTTGTGACAATTGGCACAGTTTTAAAAAAAATGATACAATTATGCAAGTGCATATCAGATCAAAATTTGCTGAAAAACTTGTTTTAGTACAAATCCAATGCTTTATTCTGTCTCCAGGAAAGATTTATGATTGTATATATTATTCTCACTTTTGCTGAATTGAATCATGAATCTGCTGGCAGATTATAGTATCTATTGTCATTTAAAGGTGCAAATGATCATGAATAATCCTTGGTGGCAATGTCCCTGTGATGAATTTATTGATTTCACATTCTTTATGATCATTAAATCTATTCAAAATAAAGCAATATTCTGGTGCTAACTTTTCTTTCTATTTCTGTTGTCTAACCACCTCCAGTCTGTGACTCTGCTATGGACCTAGTGAATCACTGTTGACTGTCCATGGTTCAAGTGAGGATTGGCAAACCTGGTCATTTCTTGATTACCTACAGAATGCAATTGCAACATATGCAAAATCTTATGCAGGAATGGGGCTACAGCAGTGATGGAGACACTACCTTTGACTGTGAAGATCAGACGATGCAATTCCCGTTGGTCAGCCCCCCACCCCAAGGAGCCATGCACTGCCAGAGATCTTGAGCCAGGTCTTCAGTGGTTATCCATTGATAAGAAGAACGGAGATAATAAAGACAGTGAGGTCAGTATGACATTAATTCTCAGTGAAATTTACCTATTCATCTGTCTGTACTGTGGACCAATTAAGGTGCCCATCATTCATCATGGCCAATGTCTTTGCTGCATCTTGTTATGTAAATCTCTTTGAATGACTAACAAGAAGAAGCTTTCTTCACATGTATAAGCTGTAAAACATATATACATAACAATTTTAATTTAATATTTTGATGGCCATTCACTAGAAGATCCCCCCCTCCCGCAATTCAAATTTGGTGCTTTTAAATTCATCTGCCACTATACAGGTTGAAAGAAAATGCCCTCACTCACTTGCATGTACACATTGGGTTCATGGCTCCCAAAATTTTCACCACAAAGAAAAGGGGATAAGAAAAGGAAAGTAAAAGGGTGAAACATATTACTTTCTGAATATTGTGTCAATTTCTATCACAGTTACTATTATTTAAAATGTAAAAATTAGTCAATATGGAAGAAAATGCTTGAAGATGAGAAATCAAAGTGATTTGGATATCATAAGGAAGGGGATATATATATTTTTTCCAACTATAAGTAGATCAACATCTATACTTGTAAACCATTCTTAAAAAAATTATGTTTATCTATATTTCAAAGAAATAAACGAGTAGTATATTGCATTTGTACAGGTGATGAGCTTTGAATTAAGATAATTCTCTCATTTAATTCGCAGTGCTAAGAATTTGCGTTACTTACTGTTCCAGGTATCTTGTTGATTTCGACGTGACCATCTTCCTGACGGTTCTTCCAAAGAATGAAACTGGAGCCTCTTTCCACGAATGAATGTTTAGCTGCTTCAAGTGTGATTCCAGCTTTTTCAAGAGCTTCTTGATGTTCTACTTCTACTGGCCTTTATTGTAGTTAACATGTCCTGTGAATGTTTTTAGGAGGCCAGTTTTGCTACAAACACAGTAAACCTCAAGTTCACATATAGTTAAAAAACAGGGACTACTTGTAACATTATCTAGGAAAAAGTTCTTGCTACAAATTGGACATGGTGAAACTTTTCATTCATTATGTTTTCAGTATTTACTGAGGTACTCACTACAAAAGGAAGTTGGGGTCAAAAGGTCAAGTTTTTGTTCAACTTGGTCACATTCCTTTATTTCTGCATCAATTATGTTCACACTTACTACATCTGATCCCTGGGTAATACATGTACTTTTATTAGGATAATGGGTCAAAGGCCTAATGTTAATAATCAACTGAAAATTACTTAGTCAGAAAAGGTGGCTTATTGGATTCCTTATCTTTTGCTTATAATTATTTTTTTCAAATTTAATATTTCTCCATCAAATCTGACAAATTCATTATTTTTTTATCAATAATTATTAAACGATAACAATAATAAGAGTTTTGAGAAACATGTGCAAGTATATGTACCAACATCCATGTGCAGAATATTTGCTGGAAGGTTGAATGCTACAGTGAAGTTTTAAAGTGCGCAACCATAGGATACGGGAAAAAAAGTTCTTGCAGCCTTTGATGTACTTTTAAAGATCAAGATAGAATTCACCCAAAACATCTATTAGGTGTTAGTAGCCAAAAATATTAGTTCAGCACTATTCATCTGGAAGAAGAGACGAGTCAAAGCATTTTAAACAATTTTAAAACTTACCTGCGCTATATTTGTTTTAATTGATATGCAGTTAGAATTGATCAAATTCTGATTGCATGCTGACAAATTTATTTAAAAGGAGGGTATTAACATGAATGTATTTCAATACAAATAAGACATCTCTGGCAGTCTTGCATGCATTATTATGCAATTCAATATGGTCGCATTTCAGAAGTTTGGTATGGAAATGGGTGGATAATGGAAAAAGTATATGTCGAGTTAAATGCCAATAATTGAATAATATTAAATTCAATTATTAATAAAAAAAAGAATTCTGGAATGTCTCTCTACAGTTATTATTCATGACATGTCTAATTATACTAGACTAGTAGGAAAATGTCAGCCAATATAATATTCAAATTTTCAAATTTTTTTTAGTTCCAATAATTTAGATATATTTCAATTCAAACTTTAATTCAAAGACTACAGGCATCACTTTTTATACGCCCGTCTTGACGAGACGTATTATGGTATCATGCTCGGTGTCCGTCCGTCCGTTAACTTTTCCTTGTAAACCTGATAACTTCAGTTTAACTTAATCTAGGCTCATATAATTTGGTGCACGATACTAGCATGGATCCCAGGAAGTTTATTGATTTAGAGGTCAGAAGGCCAAAGGTGAAGTCACCATCTTCCACTTATCTTGCTTGACCAATAGCTCCATTTTCCATGTTACAGACAGCATATATTTTGTGCCCGCCTTAGCAAACACTCTTGTTGGATTTGAAGTGTATTGATTAAGAAGTCATAGCATGTATGTTAAATAGCAGGTTAAAATCAACAGAAATATGTATTATAATAGCAATGTATTATATTGTATCATAATATGAATTATGACTATGGTTTACATTTCTAGTCAGTTAAAATGCAAAGAACAACGAGATTCATATTATTTTTACAAATTCAATCATTTTGAAAATATAAAGGAATGAGCTACATGTGCATGTCATATCCAATCTAATCAATTACTAGTAGTCACTTATCTGATTTGTAATTTATATTTATTGTATTTTTAAGTCTTGTATCATTGCATAAAAAAAATTATCCACAGGGTACTGAATTTGCCAGGCATGTGAAGGTGAAAGTAATTTTTCAGTGTTTTTTTAATTGTTATGTACACTGTAATTGATGCATACAACGATAGATAACCAATTTTTTGTGGCTGTGTGAGTGGTAGATCACATGAAATTTGCAAATATTATGTTTTAAAATGACTGATTATTTCATATTCATATTTATTCTTTTTTTGGGAGGGGGTATATAATGCAGACCTGACAAGTGACCATTGTTTTCATTTAGGAGTTCAATCCCTTCTCCTTTCATCCATATTTTATAGCTTCTATAAAGTTACGAGGGTTTCATTGACCCAACAGACATGTAGAGATTGAACTTTACCTCCTGGAATCTAATCCAAACACATAAAATGAGGAGTATCCATATCAGGTAATGGTAAATGAATATGTCTTAAACACAATTTTTTTCCAAACACATAAAGTATTCTAAACTTGGGCTATCATGAATTAAGTTTTAGGCTATTTATCCCATATTTCTCATGTTAGTCCATAATTCATTTCCATATCGGTTGTTATACATGCTTATTAAAATATTTTATTGGAAGGTTTCGTTCAAGTAAAATTATTGTCTTGATGTTTATTTATCTTTGTGCATGTAATGTCACTGGAGGGCAAATTTTCAAATGTGGTTCAATAAATAGTTGAATGTGAATGAAACTCTATCTGTATCTAAACTTCCTAAAATATGTAGTAATTCACTGCAATTTTATTGTAAATTTTGAATAAAATTCGTTTATATAATCTTACTCTTTTTATAAGCAAGGGATGACCTGCCATGACTACTTGAGACATCTAACATTCTGCTGTATAATCAAGGATAAAGGCACAAGGGTGAGGCACATGTACTTGTATGCTGCCTTCCATGCTATATTTTGAGAATGACTCCTTGATTAGGCAGCCTTATCCAAATGAAAGGCCATTGTCATTAATACGCCACCCCCTTCCTCAATTTTGCCTTCTCCAGTGCCCCATTGCATAAAAGTTAGTATTATGGTAACCTTGTTATCAAATGGTAACTACCATGTTAACACTAATCAAAGCCAATCAAGATCAAGGACTCCATACAAGTTGTATTTGCATGGTAAATCATAATTGTAACTTTTGTTATGCAATGGGGCCCAGGTATATTAAATCCTTGATCACTGACAACAAACAATTAATGAAACGGGACAAAGGCAATATTGATGAAACTGAAAAACCAGAGTCATAGGCAGGGTTGGAAGGGATGTCCCCCCCCCCCCCTCCTCATTTTGAAAAAAATCTCAATTGAACATACTGGTACTACAGTATAACTATAGGCCTATAGCCAGTTTTAGGAAATTGCATAGAAAATTGTCATCTGCACCCACTCAATTTTCAGTTTTGCTCTTTGCACCCTCTTGATTTTAAAAATACTGGACCTTCCTCTGAGGTATTGTGGGGTTGGATCGGCTTGGGTATTTATGATGGTGGGGGGGGGGGTTCATATTTCACCTCCACAATTAGAAAAAACATAGTTTCCATTTAAAAAATGTAACAAGTAATTTACTTGTAACTTTAAAAGTTATTTTTAAAAAAATCAGTGACAATAATACTAGTCAACACCAGGGGCTGTGAGGGGGGGGGGGGGCTGTGAGGGCTTTCTAAAACCATGTACAAAAACATAGAAATTACCATATAAATATTATTGCATGGTCAGCCCCCATTTTCAAAACTATTCCGCTGCACCGAACACCACTTTCTAGAAGGGGGGCTGCCTTATCCTCAAAAGTAAGATGGCCCTGGGGCCAGCCCCCGTCTCTTGATCTGGTTCAGTTCTAACAAGTCAGTGGCATACACAGGGGTGGGGGTTACAGAGGTTAAACCCCCTTAAATTTTTTTAACCCACCCCCCACCCCAATTAAAAAAAACACTATTTTTTATATTTAAGTTTTTATTGAAGTAAATCATAACAATCACAATATTTACAAATGATTAGCATGATGGAAAAGCATAAAATCATGAAACATTACAAATAAAAAAGGCAGATATAAGATTATAATGATCTATAAGTTTTCAAGAGGGAAGCGCCGAGATAGAAAAAAAAGACCGCCCTTACTAAATTTTTTGAAAGACCCATTTTTATTCATTTATTCATTTATTTTATTTTTTTTTTTTGGGGGGGGGTTAAGAACGACCAAAAATTGGAGGCTAAGACTTTCTTTTTTTTTTGGGGGGGGTCATCAACATTTCATTCAGCTTGACCCCCCCCTTAAATATTCCTTCTTAAGCTACTATAACAAGTTATTTATTTTTTTAAATTTTTTTTAATGAGAAAGAGTTTGCCTATTTTTTTAGAGGACCGCCAACCTAAGCAATTCATGCCATTGAAAAAATAGGCCAATGTACTCTCACGGCTAATTATATGATGACAGCTAGTTAGAGGCAACAATTATTTTCCAGTATCGATCATGATCCGTGGTACATGTACTTGGTTTCGTCGACTCGATCTCCCATTCTAAAATAGGCTCTCCCCAGGATCAAGTCTAAAAAGGATCACAAAATGCTGTCAGACGAACGTGAATCGTTTTAGTTGCAACATTTCTCTCAAATATTAATTATGAGAAGAGCAATGGAATAATTCAAGTAGAATTTTCCTCTAAAACAAATACATTTGTCTACGTGGTACGTCTCGCTGTGTTTGGTCCGGTCTTGGACCTAACGTTAGATCTAGACCCATTTCCGCATTCAAAGTGTGATCGATGACGTCCAGATAGTTTTGTTTACAAATAAATCGTAAATCGTTAGCGGTGAAGGATCGATTGCCAATTGATATTTATAAATTTCAAGGATTCAAATCTATATAAAGTAAATTCAACATATCGTAATAATTTTTCTGACAAAACTTAACAAAAAATATCTAAAACTTCTAACAAACTTATTTTTATTTGAATTTGTTACTTTATTCATGAAATATACACCTTACAAATCTTATAATGAAACAATGATCGTGTTATAAGTTCCCAGAAGAAACTTGGCAACGTCAAAGACCGTATATGGTATTTGACGTGCATTAGCAGTACTGGGTAGCAAAAGAAGAATTAAAAGAAAAATAATGATGGGTTGTTTATGCCAATCGGATATATTATTTAGCAAGACATTATATCTTTTGAGACGTTGAGAACACCAAAATTGGAGTAGTGTTTTTCAAGATATTGTGCCTGAAATGGTCGCTCTCTGCAAGTCCCAGGGGCCAGGCTCATTCGCGATTGCACTGAAAATGTCACTAATAAGAGTGGAACTTTCAGGATTTATGTGAATATCATCAAAATGATAAGGATTTTCGAAATTTGGAATGTGATTTCTCGTGAAATTTTGGAGATACCATATGACGATGGAAAGGAATAACCTTAAAAGGTAAGGCAAACCTCCAAAAATGTAGCTTTCTAACACATATGTCGAATGGAAATCTTACAGTTGATCGTGTGGTGTAAAAGTTGAAATTGCATATCAGCTTGCTGGGCAGCGCGCGCGGATTTCGTGCGCGCGTACTTGAAAGGGCTTATTTTGTACATAGCCTATGGGAGTGAAACAGCCGTGTGATATGCGCCGGGCTATGGGTGCAAGTTCCTGGCCGCGCGAAGCACACTGACGGGCGAGGACGAAGCCCGAGCGCCTATCATCACTGGTAAAGTCATCAACATGCATATATGGTTATCATATGCGTGACATACTTTTTATTATGCATCATTCATGAGATAACCTTTATATGGCGATCAACTGTATTTTTTAACCAATCAAATATCATCGCAGTCTCCATCACGTTCAAGCCTCGTCGCTTATTGGTCCGTGTTCGCGGACAGTTATGAATGTTTATATTGAAGCTTAGTTGGGGGTTCGTAGAATTTCTACGAACGGAACAAGGTAAATAACCAGTGATGATAGGCGCTCGGGCTGCGCCCTTGCCCGTCAGTTGTTTGCCCACTAGCCCGACGCATATCGGATAGGCTAATGGTATTCCTGTGAAAATACCAATTTCCTCACCAAAATACTGATTTTCAGCCTTGAAAATACTGAAATGTTCTTGTTCAGGTTGGCATCTCTGTTGACATCGTAAGCGTATTTCTTCTATAAACCACATAAAGTACCTTTATTTTTTTTGGGGGGGGTGTGCATGTGTAGTCCTTCAACAAAGTCAGTCTTTTGCCCCCCCCCCATGAGGCTGTAACTGAGATACATGTACGTTTATATTGCTGATTTCATTATATTTCTTGAATAGATAAACCACACCCTCACTAATGACCAGACCGAGGTCAGCATCCAAGTTGTGAAGCAAGCGGACGGACATCTTTTTCTGGATCCCATACCCGGGGAGTTCTTAAGGACACCTCACGACAAACCTCAGGTATGATGTATTCTTGTTTTCATCCATGCTTGGTCTGGTGTGTGCTACTGTCTTCTAATGCAGCTGGGGGTAGCTTTGTTATCTAATTGTACAAACTTGTACATTTTATTGAGAGCTGTGTGTGAATTCATGGAGAGGTTGGGCTTAAAAAAAAACTGTCATGGGAGTCATGGATAGGTTGATTTTGATTTATTTCATTTAAACACGGTAAAAAGCCCTCGATCAGCCAATGGCTGGTTTTTAGAGAGGCTGTGCAATATACAAACAATATAAAGAATAGCAAATCATAATAAAGTAAAATAAGTAAAACAAAAATCTATATACAAAACTAAAGAGGGAGGATGAAACAAAACAGAAATAAAATCAATACACAAAAAAAATACACACAAAAAAACACACAAAAAAAACACACACAAAAAAACACAATTGTAACAAATATTGGTAAAAAAGGATAATCAAGATTTCAGGACTTTTTCAATTTCAGATTCAAATGAATTTAGATTTGGTAAGGTTGGTCTTGAAAGAAACTGTTATGGGAGTCATGGTAAGGTTGGGCTTGAAAGGAACTGTTATGGGAGTCATGGTTAGGGCTTGAAAGAAACTGTCATGGGAGTCATGGTAAGGTTGGGCTTGAAAGAAAAATACTTATATAATATGTGTTGGAATATGTTACCAAGCCAAATGCCCATGTACTTATTGTAATCTGGGAAAGTAAAGAGATTGAATTGAATATGTTCTATATATTCACAGGTCCAAGTGACAGCCAAGAAATTGGTAGCTGCATGCACTGGTGATTGTTCATTTGAATATTCTTCAGATGCCACGCCCACTTTGTTATCCATCACACCTCCTGAAGGTAGGCTTTTGAATATTCATGACCCAGTTCCTATTGCACAAATATACAGATATTAAGCAAATATATTAGGCTTTGAGAAAGTATAGTCGAATTATTTATCTGAGGTTGGTCTGGCAATTACTGTTTTCCCTGAGGGGCATAGTAGTCTTACCAGTCCAACCAAAGATAAATAATTCCCATTATGCTTTTGAAGGAAATGCCTCATATATTTGTTTTATATCCTACTTTAGAATTTAGAACCAAATCTATGAGCTGAGCTTGCAGAGTCTGCTTACTTGCTTTAAATTACCTACTTTCTCCAAGCCTGCGCCGACGTATCACGGGACTTGCCCGAGAGAGACAGCTCGCTGACCAGTGTACCCGAGAGTTTAGCTAAGGATACAGTTTTCTGAAATAATGACGTCAGAATATTGGTATAGCGAAAAATATATTGAGGTCTTACGTCACGCAACATCATAGTTAAAATGTATTTGGTCTCATGATGCTATTTGAATCAATCACTGTACAGGATTTAATCTATGTAGGATATAAACCAGAATGTATAATGATAATACATGTAAATTTACCGTCCATTGTCCTCCATATCACCAAATGACTCCAACAACAGCATTTACCAAATTTTACCCCTTTTTTCTAAAAGTGCATGTATACCTGTAAAGGGGTTAGAGATGTCTTTCCGATGTATAAAGTGCTATATAAAAGCGGATTATTATTATCATAGTTAGTCCTTCCATAGAAGTTTTATTAAAAAGTCTTAATTAATCTGGGGTTAGACACGGGCACAGGCCCAGATTGAAACTTTAATCAACAAGTGTGTCTTAGCCCAGCATTGGCTCATACAAAACTTGCTATTTCAAGGTCCTTTGCTATGTAAGTCATCGTAAACTGTACATTCAGATCAATTACTCGAGTTCAGTGTTGGTACACCGGACTACAATGACACCGAATGACATTAACACATTTTGTCTACCGTCCTCTGTTTATCCAGGCTCATCTGCCGACGGCACTGCAATATCAATCACCGGTTCTATGTTCAGCATCACACCATCGGAGAATTCTGTCACGATTAACGGAGTGGAGTGTGCGGTCTGGGCATCCACTGATACTAGCATCACCTGCGATGTGGGCGAGTCGCCCGCGGGCGAGTACGAGGTCAGGGTTCAGGTCCTTGGACTTGGATATGCTGAATACGAGAACGGTAAGGATGACGTGCGTACACTTATTCACTCATATATGTCAAGAATTCGAAAAATCTAATTTAATTAAATGCACGCTTATGGCAAAGGACGCCAAAAGTAAGGCGTGATTATACAAGAAATCTGTGGAAACCATGGTACAACAGTACTGAACCTCTTTTGGGAATACAGGCCATCAAGATTTAACATTAAATTTTGGTCAGTTACAGTATATCACTTGAATATGACTTGTTGACAATATGCACGTCCATGTAGCTGTGGGTACCGAATATAGCGACTTTTGAGGGAATTTCATGTTTTTATGTATATTACAAGAGAAAAATACCAAAAAATAACTTTTTTAATAGTTTTTTTTTTTCATTTAATTTTTCAGGTCCTGTCACGTTTAACTACACATTTGATTTGACGTCAGTCAGTCCCAGTAGAGGAAGTACTGCAGGTAAATATTTACCATCAATAACTGGGCTATATTAATTTGATTTTGCTAGTTCATAAGAAAATAAGGTAAGTATTTTCATGATCAATGAGCCTTCATTCTTTAAAAATCATCTACAACATTGTGATTGGGTGTCCTTTTGCAAGATATCAGTTGAAACTCTACAACTCTCTACCCAGGTATTGAATTGGTACCAAATAGAATGTAAGAATTATAATATATAAAGGGGTTACAGGCCCGTTCACCCTGAATAATAAGTTGATGTAAATGAAAGCTTAATAACGAGATAACCGTGTTGGTGAGGGTGTTGTGAAAATAAGCCAAAGAATAGCAGTTTTTAATTTTTAAAAGTTTGATTTTGTGACGTCCCATACGAGCAGCTCCTCCATATGTTGTGTGATAGAAATTCTCCCATAATGCAATTTTCTTTTGAAAAAAGATTGAAAGTGATTTTATTTGTGTGGATATGTAGCATCAGACATATCAGTTCACACCCATTTTTATGTGAAAAATATTTGTATTGATCATATTCCATTAAAAAATGGAATGAATATCATCTGTATTATATGAGGAAGCTGCCCACATATGATGTCACAAATCCAAAAATTTCAAACTTGCTAATGCTTTGATGGATTTCCATCCATCCTTCACCAACAATATTTCTTTACTTTGTTTATGTTTTCATTAAATGTCAAGTCCACCTCAGAAAAATGTTGATTTGAATCAATGGAGAAAAATCAGACAAGCACAACGCTGAAAATTTCATCAAAATTGGATGTAAAATAAGAAAGTTATGACATTTCAAAGTTTCACTTATTTTTAACAAAACAGTTTTATGAACGAGCCAGTTACATCCAAATGAGAGAGTCGAAGATCACTATATCTTTTGTTTTTCATTGTTTGAATTATGCAATATTTCAATTTTTACGAATTTGATGATTAGGACCTCCTAGCCTGAAGCACAAATTGTTAAAATAATGGAATTCCACGAGTTCAGGGAGGAATGAAACTTCATTTCACATGACAATGACGAGAAAATAAAAAATATTTCATATTTCATATAATAAAATACAAAAGAAATAGTGAGTGATGTCATCAGTTCCTCATTTGCATACCGACCGAGATGTGCATATTACTGTTTTGTGAAATGAAGCGAAACTTGAAAATGCCATAACTTTCTTATTTTACATCTGATTTTGATGAAATTTTCAGTGTAATGCTTGTTGAATTTTTCTCTTTTTATTTAAATCAAGTTTTTGTTGGGGTGGACTTGTCCTTTAAAAACCTCATCAGGTTTCATTTCCCCCTTTTTTAAATGCCTGGCGGGTGTTTCATAAAGCTGTTTGTATTAAGTTAAGAGCGACTTTAAAAACGAATGGTGATCCTTTCTTATGGTAAATGATAATCACCATTAATGTTCATTGGTGATTATTTAGCACGTAACAAAGGATCACCAGTCGTTCTTAAAGTCACTTTTAACTTACGAACAGCATTATGAAATGGCTCCCCGCTCTTCCTAACTACGCGTGTGCACATAAAGTTATACACAAAAGTTGCCGATAACTGTTTGAAATGTTACCATACATTTGTAATTCCTTGAAATACAAGTGTACATGTATGTGTGATCTTTATTATGGAATAAATCTAAAAAATTATTTTCAATTATTATTTTTTTTTTTACTACCAGATTTATTTAACCAAGTTGACTGTCTCTTTAATTTCTTTTTCGAATTCTTACCCATCTGATTTGTTTTCAAACTTTCATCATTCTTATTTTTCTTCTTTTCTCACAAATGATGTTATTACCACGATCAGGCAGGTGTTCCATAAAGCTGTTTGTGAGTTAAGAGCGACTTTAAGAATGAGTGGTGAACCTTCTATGCTAAAACCATCGTCAATGAACATTTTGGTGTGTACCATTTACCACAAGAAAGGATCACCATACGCTCTTAAATTTGCTCTTGACTTAAAGGGGAAGTTCACCCTGAAGAAAACTTTGTTGTAAAAATAGCAGAAAAAATAGTAAAAAATATTGGTGAAGGTTTGAGGAAAATCCGATAAAGAGTAAGAAAGTTATTAGAGTTCAAAATTTGGGATTTGTGACGTCATAAACGAGCAGCTGCCCCATGTGTTATGTAATATAAAATGTATGAATTTCAAATTTTGTATGGTTCCTGATGACTTAATTTTGTTTTCTTTTCATGATCGGGTGTGAAATGATTTGTCTATTGATATACAAAAGTTACAGTGAAAACCATTTTCTGAGAAAATGACATTTCATTGATTTTTTACCATTTGCTATGTAGAAATGCTGCTCGCATATGACGTCACAAATCAAATAATTGAAATTCTAATAACTTTTTGATTATTTTGATGAATTTTTCTCAAACCTTCGGCAATATTTTTTATTATTTTTTCTGCTATTTTTACAATAAACTTTTTGTCAGGGTGAACTTCCCCTTTAAAAACAGCTTTATGAAACACCCACCAGATCGATTCCTGTGTGAGGTTGAATGTTTTGTTTTAATTTTGTAGGTGGAACGGTTGTAACCATCGATGGGCACGGCTTTGGGGATGACATGGAGGTCACCGTAGCAGGCAGAGATTGTGATATTATCTCGGTCTCTTATGATACTATCTCATGCACAGTTCAGTCTGAGGTAGGGTACCATTCTCTTCCATCCATTGATACACTGGGGTCCTTGTTTGTCCGTCGATGTGACGAGGACCTTCAAATCATCCTGGGGTTTGATCATTAGCTTGATGGGTTCGCAGATGGCTAGTCAGGCCAATCTGTGCCCTAAATACATACATTTCATTACACTGGGGTAATGAAATAGCGATGTACATTAGCCTGTTAACTAAATATGTATAGCAACTTCATCGGCATGGAATCTTTATTGGCTGAGTGTTAGCTCATATCTGGGTATTAAAAAGGTTTAGACCCCAGTTTTCTGTTTTCTAAAATGCAAACTCTGTGTTCTTTGGGCTTCTAAATAACAAATTTTGCATTCAGGTATGTACATGTAAGTAACCCTTTTTTGGAACACCGCCTTTGGCTTGGTAATGAATTCTTCCTTTTGATTTAATCTAGTATCACATGGAATTATAATGAAGTGTGTTCATATTCTAGATCCTTTTTATAATAAATTGCAGCCAAGCGGTCAAGGGAGCTCAGTGAGCATCTCCACCAACGGTGAATCTGCCACTCTTGACAATGTGTTCACATTGGATGAGAGCATCACTCCAGTCATATCCTCTATTAGTCCAACTGAATCGAGTGTTGCAGGTACGTGTGAACACAGCCATTTTTTCCATACCACTAGTAAAGCATTAGGAGGATGGCAAATGGCTGATGGTTTGCTCCCAATTTGCTTTATTGTCTATTTACCATTATTTGGTCGAATTGCTACATGTATTTAGCCCATTCATCATCTGTCTTACATGTACATGTATTTCCAGTTCCAGTCTGTACCCACTTTGTGTAATATCCACTCATTGTTGTTTTTAACAAGCATGTATCAATGAGATTTGAATATTTAAAGGAAAATGAAACCTTTGGAACAAGATAGCTTGTGTGAAAACAGAAATATCAAAGAAACAGATCAACAAAAGTTTGAGAAAAATTGAATGAATAATAAGAAAGTTGTGAGCATTTGAAGTTTAGATCATTTGTAATGTAGATCCTCCCATTGGCAATGCAACAAAGATGTGTGATATCACACATGAACAACTTTCCCATTGCTTTTGTATATATATATTTCACTTAAAATACCTCTTTTATCCTCTTTTATCTATCAGTAGACTGTGTTTTCTTTTCATAAGAGGGCATGTAATGTAGAATTTCAAAGAATATATTATGGATAAAGAGGCTATATCCACAAGTGACATCACACATATCTGTCGCATTGCCAATTGGAGGATCTCCATAGCATTAGTGCATGATCGCAAAATTCGCAATATTCAAATGCTCATAACTTTCTATATTTGTCTGATTTTTCTCAAACTTTCTTTGATCTTATCCTTTGATTTTCTCTTTCCACACAAGCCCACTTGTTCCAAGGGATTCATTACCCTTTAATACATGTAACTATACTTGCTTGTATGGCGCTTAACACTTACTTTATCAGAAATCTCTAAGCACTCTACGGTAATGCTACCCTTCCAGGGCAGTGATTGTGTGCGGTGGCCTTTACAAATGCTGAATTGTAGAGAGCGGGTCTTTTCTGTGATGCCATCACTTTGAGTCTCTATTTGTAATTCTTTTCTTTGACCTGTTTTTCCTCTTATCCAGGTGGTTCTAATCTAACAATTGAAGGATCCCAGTTAGGTGAGTCTGGTGGAACGGTGACAGTTGGAGACAAAGATTGCGAGATTTTATCTCAGACCAACACTACAATCGTGTGTGTTCTCCCAGACCAGGCCTATGGTGATCACAACGTGTTTGTCAGCATCTCCGGTGTCGGGTATGCCAAGAAAGAGTAAGTATATTTAATCTCAGGTTTATTTTTGTAAAAAAATCCATTCATACATTAAGACAAGTGTATGCATATATATAAACTACGTGTATGACATTCAACAGTGACTTCTTTCAGATCTGATCTGTTGGTTGAGAGTGCAAAAATCTTTTCTTGTCAAATCAAATGGAGAGACAACCAAGAGTCAAATAGTGTATGGCAAGTTCCCCCAAGTCTGCGCAGTCCCCCTTGTCTGCGCACATGTGTATCTGCTCGATTCTAGTATTAAAAAGAAGATATGCAACGAACACAGACTTTACACATATAATACATACAATACATGTATTCTTTAAAAAATCTGACTCAAAATAGGGGAAAAATCATGAATTTAGGGCATTTCATGGGACAGACTCAAAATGCAGCCTTTCTCATCAAAATCCCTGAATCATGTGCAAAGTGAATGAGTCCGCAGACATGGGGAACCATTTTTTTTTTAATCTGAAAATGACTGCCCAAGGTTTTTTCAATAAAATCCTATATTTTCTTTCATTTTTCAATGAGAAATTTGGTACACTTACTCATAATAATATAAGGAACATTATTAACTGAAAGATTTTGTGAAGTAAGGAGAAATTCATGTTTAATCTTAACTCAAATTGTTAGGTGCGCAGACTTGGGGTCCACCATCATACTTGTGTGGTTCTTAACGGATGTGATATGGCCAAAACCTGTCACAGGTTCAGGTCGAGTATTGGCAAGCCCTCTGTGTCTATGGTTGCGTGTCGATCCTGTGCACGAACTGCAGGTCCTACATGTATGTCCACGTTGAGTTTCCGAAAACAGCCCAATGCATTTGTCCCAAATCTAACTTTTGAAATACTTCTTCTTTTAATTTCAAAGGTCCGAGAGTACGAACACGGTTGTGACTTACGCTCTGGTTGTGACAAGTGTCTCTCCGCTCTTGGGATCCCTATTTGGCGGAACAACGATTACAGTCACAGGAAATGGATTTGGGACGTCTGCAAGCGAGACGGAAGTGTTGATCAATGACAAGATTTGTGAGGTCACCTCCATTACAGATGACCTATTGACCTGTGTGACCCCTGAAATCTCCACACATCACAAGATCAGTCATCTTGGGCGACACGAAAGTGAGTCTTTGATGATTTGATACTATTGCGTAAGCTTTGAAGTCTCCTTAGGTATCACTGTATGGTAATACTCAAGAATAGGGTAGATAATTACGTAATTCAATCTCACAGTAGTCATTCAGTTAGTATGGTATCTTTAATGTGCAGTGGGACCAGTAACTTCCAGCTAGCACTATGCTACAGAAACTAGCAACATAATTCAGTGCATATTGTCTCCAGAATTGTTTGCTTAAGTCATTTAAATATTATGGGGGTTAGTGAACTTTGCGAGTATTTTTTTTTAATCATTGGGCCGGATTTAAATGAATATTACATGTAGGTCACTCTTCTTCTGTTTGCCTTGTAAAGCCTACGGGATTGGTTATGCCTGGGACCCTTCTAAACTGGACATACAAGCGGGAGATGTGGTCACGTGGACGGCATTCGTGCCAATGTTTGTATCCGGCATTTCTTACTCCGTCCACCAAACATCTAGTGCCGAGGAAACTACCTATGACGGCATGGGTTTCAACAGTGGACCATTTGAAGGTAAGGTTCTGCTGCAGGGATTTTTTTGGGGGGCGGGGGAGGTTCAGAAAGCTGTTCATGAAGATATGCGTGACTTTAAAGCTAAATGATAGTAGTTGCAGTAAAACACTAATTTCGTGAGAAAGTCTGTAAAACCAAGGTTAAGTATGACCATATCATCGTGGATCTAGATCTGGTACAGTTACATCAACTGAACTTTGTGAAATCATAAAATCTAAGCTGAAATACGATCACACTGAAGATCGCCAACACAGATAGGCACATGTGGGACAGTGTATTGTTATTGCTGGAGTAAAGACCCGACGGAAGTGACCGAATCCGTGCTTATATTGCTTATTTCTCTGCAATTACACAATTTCGTCCAGAATCCTTTGGCGCATATTTTTTATTCATACAAACAGACACTTGGGTGGTCATGTTATTAGATTCTGTAAAAAGTCATTTTGAGATCGTTACCAGAACTGGAATTTATCTTTAAGTTTCAAGTTTATTTTATTGATTTCAAATCAACATAAAGGATTACGGTCATAATAGAATTAACAATTTTTACAAATTATCAAGCAAAAATTACTTGATAAAATAATATTTCTATCAATAAACAGTCTTAATTAAACAAAAGGAAAAACATTATAAATTAAAATGAAAAAAAAAAAAGCTGTATGCTGTTAGAAACTGTTTGACTCGACTATCTGTCAATTTACAGGGCATAATTATTGATAACAAAACAATAATCATCAGGTACTACTGTGTCATTCTAATTTATCAACTGTATATCATATAATTTGTGGAATATTTGTAATTGTAAATGCTACATGTATTGATATACTTGGATCGCAAATCATACATTTTATTTTTTCCAGTGATGCATATTTCAATTATATCTGTTTCTTTGGGCACTAACAAAAACTTTAATTTTCCTTCATCATTGTATTTAATGAGATCTGGTATTACGCCTTTTATTTTGTCAATCAAATTGGTATGGGGATTATCGAAACTTCATGAACAACTTGAGAGTGTTTCGTCAACAATTGCTCGCTGACAGCTTACCTTGATTTTGATTAGCAATAAAGCACAGTTCCTATAGGTAGCTGTCAGATAAAACATTCTAAATTATAGACTCAATTATACCGTAGATATAATTTCTGGCTTGCACTCAGCAAACGAGATTGTATATTTGATCTTATATTATAAGTCAGGAAAAATATTTGCACCAAACAGATCCAAACCTCTTATCTGCTTTAATAGTACCTCTGATTTTTAAAAATCAGGGATTCTGAGGTATTTGTTCTTATATCATCTTGTATTATTATATGTGTACAATATTCCCTTGCCGACTTTATGTCTCTACATCCAAATAAATCCAACTTCATGAAGTACTAAAAGTAAATATGTCTTGATCAGGGGCAGATCCAGGATTTTACAAAGGGGGGAGGGGCACATTTTCCCTTGAAAAATTTGACAAGAAACAAAATAGGTTTTCAACCAAAAAATAAGGTAATTTCTTCCAAGTAAAAGCTGATAAGCAAAAAAAAATAGTCCTCACTTGTGGAACGAAAACATATTCCCATTAAAATAATATACTGTCACTCTCAAGGGGGGCACTTGTGTAAGAATGGCATATAATTTACCTTCAAAATATTGACTATGGCTCTCAAAGGGAGGGGGGCATAGGCCGGATCGCCCCCTTTGGATCCGCCACTGGTCTTCATTAGAGAAAAATACAATTAAAAAAAAGTCAATTTATTCATTTTGTGTATTGGAGCAGATCCTTACCCTAAATCACAATTATATGATTCCTCCCTGATAGGTCATTTCTCTTTTAAGTTTGATGCCCCTGGTACGTACTACTACTCCGGCAACCCTGTCAACTACCAGAATCAGGACGATCCCATCTACATGTCAGGCATCATTGAAGTCGGCGAAAAGACGAGCCACGTGGAGAACATCACATTGATACGTAATGGATATGAGGCTCTGTATGACGTTGATTCAGGTACGTTTTGATTCTTGCCTCGCTATATGGTAAGAAAATCTTTATTCTACAACAAGTGCTGTTCATGAAGACTTTCATCAATGAATTTTACTGGCTACTTTGCTCGTAGCCAATCAGATGTCAGGATTTTGCCAGCTTATAGCCATGTTAGTTAAATGACTAGTAGTTGCATGACATGCTCTCTAAATGCTCTGAGTAATTGCAAGTGGGACACTCAAGAAGATTGAATGGCCGATTCGTCCACTATTCGCATGGTCTTATTGCCATTTTGTCCATTGACCGTTTCATCTAATAACCAGTTGGTCCAATAGCCATTTAGTCAATATGCCATTTGGTCTATAAATTGGACAATGTGTTAATTAGGCTAAATGAATGAAAATAGAATGGATATTAGACCAACTGGTTATGAGACAAAATGGTCATAGACGAACTGGTGATTAGACAAAGTGATGACTGGACCAAGTGGTTGTTAGACAAAATGTTGATGGACGGAATGGCAGTAGACTAAATTAAGATAGACCATGTGTTGAGTGGACGTGTTGGCAGTAAACCAATCGGCAATTTACCGCATTAAAGACCAAGAATAATCATTTTGATGATGGTAGCATACATGAAGATGATAACAATACATTTAAATACCAATTCACAGTTTATGTACAGTATTCAACTGTCACGAATGCAGGGATCATTGTTTTTGAATGATTAGGAAAACCTATATTTGTGTTCTCAAATTACACAGATGGTTTTGCGCCAAGCTGATGATAGATCTTGCTCCTTCACTGTAAATCCATTCTATTTTTTTTTTGTCATATATTTAAGTTGTTATACCTCCCTGTCAATGAATATTTCTTTCTTGTGGCTGTCCCAATTCCAGGTGTAACAGCTCCTACATCCCAGCCTGGTTGTGAAGGAGACAGTGCAGCCATTCAAGGCTGCACTGACAATGAACCAGATGCCAGCCCCGAGGATGTCTTTACAGTCACTTACTCATCCTGCCACACTCCGACTGTGACGAGTATCAGTCCGAACACCGGTACAGCAGGAGTTCAACTGAACATCACCGGAACGGGATTCAGCAGCGTCCCGTGCGAAGTTGAGGTCTTGGTGGGAGGCCAGCCGTGCAGCGTCACATCGGCTTCTTCCACCTTGGTCCAGTGTGACCTGGAAACGGGAGATGTCCTGGAGACTGGGGAGTTGCTAGGGGTGTCTGTTAACATCAAGAATCTTGGATTTGCCCAGATCTTACCAAAGTTCCCTCAGGAACGCTCCTTTGTCCTTTTCCCCAGGCTGGATGCAGTGTCGCCCCAGCAGGGATCACTTGCTGGTGGGACTGAGTTGCAGTTCTCTGGAGCAGGATTCTCGTCAGAGCCAAGGGTTAGTGTAGGAGGTGCTGCATGTACTGTGAGAGAGTTCACCTACACCTCTTTTGTTTGTATCACAAGCCCTCATTCAGAGGGTGAATACCAGATACAGGTCTTGGTGGGCCAGTTGGAAAGCAAATGGAACACTGAAGATCTCAAAGACTTCAATTACACTGTTGGAAGCACACCGAGCATCACATCTTTCACACCACAGGTTGTCTATGGTTCTAGCACTGTGATGACATTCAATGGTTCTTTTCTCAGTACTAGTGATGTAAATCTGATTAAGGTTGATATCGGAGGCTCTAATTGCGTTCCAACCGTGGCTAGTGACACCAGTGTGGAGTGCGATGTTAGCTATGTTCCTGTTGGTACCAGAGCAATTTCCTTCCACATTGCTGGATTTGGTGATGCTCAGTTTGAAGGAGGAAAGACTGTTTGGAGTTCGAAGACATTAGACAGCATCGATCCATCCTCTGGAAGTACAGAGGGTGGACAGACCGTCACCATCGCAGGCAACGGCTTCATTGCTGAAGACACCCTGGTCTTAATCGATGGAAATCCATGTGAAATCCAGTCGCTGTCATTGTCTGAGATTGTATGTATTACACCACCCCACTTGGAGGAATCTGTTACCGTGTCCGCCAACAGCGGTGGGAATAGTTACACCACTCTCACGTACGAATACGCTGCCGATGTGACACCCCAGGTATCGTCGGTGACACCACAGGTCGGTCAGTCGGGAGATACCATCACAATAGCTGGAAGTTCCTTCTCGGAGGAGCCATCCGATGTCACGGTGATTCTTGATTTCGTCGAGTGTAACGTGACGTCTTCTTCTGATACATCTATTGAGTGTGTTACCGGTAACCATTCTGCAGGGACGTATTATCTAGAAGTCCACGTCAGAGGAAAGGGGATCGCCTCTAGCAGTGCCACCTTCAAGTATATACTCGATGTGACCTCGTTCAGCCCTGATGAAGGTTAGTCTGTCATACTTCTCCATTATCTGACGTTTTGACCATCAAGTCGGGGGGGGGGGGTTGTTTAAAAAATAATCAAGTTTGACTTATAGTCGCACTTCAATTTCATTTGCATGCTTTATATATTGCGTCACTGCATCGGTAAGATGATGTGCTTGGGACGCGCACTACCGTGTGTCTATTAATCAGATTATATGTTAAGTACATGTAGCATGCGCGGGTTTGTGTTTAATCATGACTCTAGGTCACACTCAACATTATGTGAAACACCCCCCTTGCTTAAATGTAGATTTTGGCACAAAACCCGGAGGGTATATAACAAAGATTTAAGTATGACTTACAGTCACACTTAAATGCCTATTTGCATGCGTTATAAAAGGCATAACCGCATTTGTCAGATCATATCAAGAGGACTCACACTACTGCGTAGTGATCAATAAGATTGCGCGTTGCATAGCATATACACATATACATGTCGGAATGTAAGTGCGACTCTAAGTCATACTTAACTCTTTGTTAAGCACCCATCTGATGATTTCATAGAGGGGAGCAGTCATGCAAGGAAAACCCTGTTTTTTCTTCATATTCAAGGTTGTTTACTGCTAACAAATGTATTTTTTTTGTAACCATTTAGTCCAAATTATAAAAATACACAAAAATATTTTTTCTAATGATATATAAACAAATTATTACACATGCATTTTTTTAAGAATGTTATA
This sequence comes from Lytechinus variegatus, assembly GCF_018143015.1. Taxonomy (NCBI): domain Eukaryota; kingdom Metazoa; phylum Echinodermata; class Echinoidea; order Temnopleuroida; family Toxopneustidae; genus Lytechinus; species Lytechinus variegatus. The sequence goes on from NC_054751.1 coordinate 6,555,938, forward strand.
ATCTAGGTATTTTATTTTCCAGTTTACATGTAAGTTTAGTCTTTTAAATGTTAAAAATCAAGTCGTGTTGTTCTTTAAGGAATTTCTCTAGAAGTTTGTGTGTTGAAATTGTGTTTTAATGTGGAGGAGCCGTGGTGTAGTGGTTCTGACTCTCGCCTTGTAAACAGAGGGTCGTGTGTTCGAATCCCACCGCGGTCTGGCGTCCTTTGGCAAGGCGTTAATCCACACTTTGCCACTCTCGACCCAGGTGCTAAATGGGTACCCGGTAGGATGTGAAAGTCATTGTAGCTTGTCCAGTATTGTGTGCGCCTCACAGGCGACTGACTGGAATACTCCCCAGGGAGTGGAGGATGTGCACACATTGTGTGCGGGAATGACTGATTGAATCCGATGACCGGGGTAATAATATATCTGTAAAGCGCTTAGAAACGTCGTTCCGATGGATTAAGCGCTATATAAAAGCGGATTATTATTATTATTATTTTAATTGCTTTCGTACTCTAGCACAAATAACATTTCATTGTTTCTGAATAAACCTATTTTCATATCATCTGTAGAAACAAAACAATCAAACACAGGTAAGTGATCGGGGCCTAAAACCGTACAATTCTAGCCTGGACTTCCATTTGTTTTCTTCTACAGTTTATTGTCGGAACTCCTTTTGAAACTCCCTTTTCTGATAATTATTGACATTTTTTTCCTCCATACATTTATTCTTGGAAATATTCCAATTTCTGTTATGCAATTTATTTTTTTCCATTTTTAAGAAGGTCAATTATATTTTTCTGCACAGTTTAAAATAATAAAAAGCACGGATTCTGCTTTGATTCTCAAAGCATTCACAATTTTGATAGAATCTTTATTATTCAAATGATGCATTGTACAGTACATGTATTTATGATATGATCTATTGAAAATGGAGTAGTTAAGACTCTGTTTAAACTGTTGCATGAAGCTGTTTGGCTGAATGCCTTGGATTGAACGCAGGCTCAGTGAGCAGATATAGGTTGTATATTGAATGAATAAAGATATGCATCCTTTGCTTTATCTAACACTGCTAGATCCTAATGTTTTATTAAGTAAAAAAAAAACTCTTTCTGTAAGGTCTGAAGAGCCAAGCCGATTTGCTTTGTAATTGATTCATAAATCTGTTAACTTCAAGTTCAAGTGTGGCCAAGAAAATTCACGCAGTGCTCTTGTTTGCGCTTACTTGAAATCAGAGAAAGATATTCGTGAAAAATCCTAGGTAAAAAGCAGAATTTTTTTTTACTTTTCATGCAGTGGAATCCAAATGCCATCTTTATCATGAAAAAGCCCTGAAGCAGGAAAAAAATTATGTGGGGGCTAGGGGTAATTTCACCCCCAAAATGCTCAAACTAGTCCTGGAAAATCACCATTGGTTGCAATATGAAAGCTTAATATCCAGTGTAACAGATTAAAGCAGCAAGTTGTGAAAGGTACATGTAGCACTGCACAATTAAAAACAAAAGCGTTTGCCTACCCTGAACTTTGTAAAGTGATGGGGTGCAGAAACAACAGCCACTTTCTTCTTCAATCTCAACTTGACATGGCTAGTATCATTTTTGTAAAGTTTATATTTTGGCTCTAAATTGTGAAGCAATTTTTTTGTTACAAACTTACATGCACTCTGCAGAATACAAGGAATAAAATTAGCTCAAACTTTATAGTGGAATATTGAAGAAATTTTAAGTTTTAGGTGTGCAGAAATGCATACATTTATGCTCTTCTTGATACATACTTTTATTAATTTGCAATATTAGTTTTCAAAAAATTATTCTTTCTAGAAAGGGCCTTCCATTCTTTTTATTGTTTATTGAAAATTGTTAGCACCATTATGGTAATTGATACAGATCACTGGACTTGCCACACTCCATATTTCCAATTTTTTTCCAAATTGCATGCTGCAAAATCAGAAACTCTTACATGTACATACATGTGTTCTTGTATTTCTTGTTATATTGTATTCCATTATGAAGAACGCCTTAAAAAATTACATGTAGAATTCAAATACATGTGTATCTAGACATTTTATGAATTATTTTCTTTGATATTTGAAATAATTCATTCAGTAAAATATATTTATAAATATTTTGATGTTTGTTTTCATTTTAAGCACCAATGCACAATATTTGGTCATTTTTATTTTTGTTTCAGCAAATTAGATGAAAGATTTTTTTGCCCCCCACCCTCCACCCCTCTTTCCATCTCTTCCAATGATCATTCAATAAAAATATTTTGTTATTTTTGTTTTCATTTTCTGAAAGTTTTATTCACTAATCATTTGATCTAAAGATTTCTGTACAAGAACATTGTGATCCAATTCATAATTTTATCTCACCTGTACAACAAAAGTGATCCATATATTGGCTACATGTAGGCACCATTTTTTTTATTGAGATGGCAGCCTGGCCCCCCACTCAGTGTTATTTAGGGTACGCCTATGCTCGTTCCCTCCCTTTCTAAGCACCCCCTATCGAAGGTCTGCCAAAATTTCTGAACCCCCCCCTTTCGAGGGCTTTTCGCAGGCTTTTTCTGCCTTGGAGAACCCCCTAAATCCGGAACACTTCTCAATGTACCCCCTATCTCATGTGAACTCTCATTCCAACAACAGGTCCGTAATTAATTTTTCAAAATGAAATAATCCTGAATGAGCTTTCAAAACTAGCAGGAATTTGATTCCGGGATTTTATCAATCTTTCTATGTTATTCAAGATATTTTATAACCCCCTTTAAATATTTCTCAGGAGTCCAAAGAGAGAGATAAAAAAACCCCTCCTTTTTAAAGAAATCTCCTGGTGAAAATTCAAATACACCCCCTTTTTTACATTTGCGGGCTGGACTTGTCCTGAGAAAAAGTACCCCTTTACCGGACATTTTGGGAACACGCATGCGGTCCTTCTGACCCAGAGTGGGGGGGGCAGGGATGGCAGCTGCAACACAATTCCCAACCAAAAGTTTTGATATTTTTAAGTGTAAATGGTGTCATAATTTTGAAAGTATACTATATTATGAAACATTGAGGGTTATAAAATCTGACGGATTTATTTGACATAAATTTCAGGTCAACGTAAAAGCCAATTACCAGGCTGTGTTGGGGTATCCACATGATAAAAACTAGTCAGATGAAAAGTTAATCCTTTAAATTTTCAAAGTAAATGGGATGTAATATAACTTCCCATTTTTACAAAATGATTATCAACAATGAAATGGAATATCCTGTCATTGATTTAAGGTCAAAGGTTATTTCAAAACAATAAATTTTGATGGTATTGATATTTTATCATAAATATTTTCTCATACTCAATATGAATTGTATTTAATGGTCATCAGATTATTCAGATGTCACAAATTGCATGACATAGATAACAATTATCAAGTCAATGTCAAGGATCATTTTGAGTCCATAACGTAGGGCGTTGATTGTAAAATATTAGAAATTTGTATCTTAATTCTGAAGTATCTATTTCACTTTCATATGAGTGCAGTTTCAGGTCAAAGAAGAATGATGTTTCATCATAATACCAAAGGTACACCTGTATCAGATTGATTTTTTAAATTGATCTTGTTTAATCATCTGAGCAGGATTTTATTTCACCCAGTCGAGGCCAAAGGTCATTTCAGGTCAATACATGTATACTTTGATAACAATCAATATTTTATCACAATTTCCCAAAGTACATGTATTTGACCAAATATACATTATTTGATTTTTATGCAATAAACAACATTTTCATACAAAGGACAAACACAAAAAAGAAAAAAGGAAATTTATATATATATATTAGGAGTCATTTCTCCAGACATGACATTTATGTATGATAATGATGATGATAATGATGGTTAGCATCATTATTGTTTTATTAAATTTATCTTTTTCATTCATATTTATTATGCATCCTGTAATAATTTTCATTCTTCCTTTATTGTATACCTGTTACACTCAAAGTTTGGATTGTTTTCACGTATTTGTTGGTTCTCGTGTTCGTTTCAGGAAGTTTTGGCGGTGGACGAACATTAACAATCAGCGGATCGGGTTTTGATGAGACGACGACAGAGGTCTATGTCTGTGATAACCTATGCCCTATTACTTCGGTCACCACCTCATCCATCATGTGTGAGGTCCCAGCAAACTACGGTAAGATTAAAGTGAAAGAAATCTATGGTTAGGTTATGATCAAACTGTGTTAAAAACAGTATGCAGAATACAATATGCTATTGTCAATATACAAATAGCAAATAGGCACGAGTGTGATGGTGCGAGATTTCGCATGAGGTGAAAGAAAGATGCTCTATTTAACTAGGCGTTAGCCGAGTTGATCGAGTGTTTCTTTCTTTCACCAAATGCGAAATCTTGCACCATTGCACGAATAAGAATATTCGTTATCTGTGTTGTACAATGCCTCAGAGTTTAGTGAAAATATGAGTTTTTCCCTGCAGTAATCTATGAAAAGGTAGCAAAATTATTTAAAGTAAAAAGCAAGCGTACATGACCTTGGGCAGCATTGCGCATTCAGCCAGCAAGCTATGCGCGTATTTCACCTTCATTTTTTTACTTAGCACAAAGAATTGAATCGTCTTGTGATGTCACCTCCTAAAGCCGTGCTCTTTTGATGGTACGTTGTGTGTGCAATGGACGAATGTTTGACATTCAGTCTCCCCTTTGCTTGCGTATAATTTTTGTATAAAAAATATAATTTTTGAAGTACATGATGTACACTGTACCATCAATTGTGCAGTAAGATTTTGATCAAGTTATGGTAAAATCAACTTTGACATGTCATCAAACTTTGGTAGAATTACGTGTATGATTAGACTTTGGTGGAATCAGTAGGAAAGTATCTCCAGACTATGATCCGGGGGGAGGGGGTACTCGACCAAAAAAGTTGTAGGTTTGTGCCACGGGCGAGACAGAAAAAAAACGGGGGCCTTGGATCAGCTTATTGTAAAAAGAAGGGTCCTCGGAACGGGCTTCGGAACTACAAATGTTTGTGAAAACGGGATCCTAGGAAAGGGTCGCCTGTGTGTGAGTGCATATATGCATCCTTATGGAACGTGCATGCAGCTAGCCCGGCGGCACTGGCGCCGGGTGCGCTAGCGCAGAGGCAATGGTTGGACAGCGCTCTGCTGCCGCTTTTCACCAAAATTGCGGCTAATTGTAGCAGGTCAATGCGACCAAAACGGCGTAACGGAAAATATGCGAAGCTTTGGAGCGAATTTCTTTCTTCTTTTTCCTCGATAAGAAGAAAATGCAATGCTTTGGAGCCGCTTTCCTTGTTCTTTTTCTCAAGACAAAAATGCTATGCCTTGGAACGGAAATTTGAGTGTAAAAATGAGGTCCCCTCCGTGGCACATACCCACTATGCATTATATACTGAGTGCTCCCCCCACCAGTAGTAAAGAACTATTATGGTATCTTACGATCTGTAGAGTGTTTTTCAGATTGCAGTCATCTCAGAAATACCCGACTATTCCCTATCTACAGGTGAAGGGTCAGAGTTGGAGTGCGAGGTCAGGGTCAGTCTCGCAAGTGGCTCACAGGAAAATGCCACCGAGGTGTTCACCTACAAGAGGTCATTGACCCCGACCATCACCTCCGTGGAACCGAAGAGGGGAGGAACGGCAGGGGGTACAATGGTCACCATCGATGGAACAGCTTTCCTGTGAGTACCAGCGGTGACACGACATTTGTTCCTGCGACGAATGCTCCGGGCTTTATTTCGTCTATGATGTAGGCTTAGGCTTAGGGTTGCAATTTGGTTTTATTTTAGGTTTAGGGCAATGGCGTATCCAGGGGGGTGGGCACAGCCTACCAGTGCCCCCCCCTTTAAGAGGCACAATTGAAATGTCAAAATGGCGTTAAAGCACAATTAGTGTGCCTCCCCCCTTGATAGTGAAGACCCTTTCTGGGGGGATTCAAATTTTTCCTTGGGAAATGTGCCCCCCCCCCCTCTCCTTTTGGAAAATCCTGGATCCGCCCCTGGTTTAGGGTGAGGGTTAGGATAGGGTGTTTGTAAAATCCAGGGTTAAAGCTTCTAGCGGAGCAGTTGTCACTGTGACATATGTCATAGAACCATACCAGCCCTAGGATAATTGCAGTGCTCTCATGTCAGCTTCATGTCAAGCGTTCTCTGACTAGTGAACAACAACTAGACAGCCTTGTGATACACTTTACTCCAACTTCGTTCTGAGCCATTCTCTTTTGTCTCTAAACATATTTATCAAACCACTTTTTTTTCTGCGTATCCACTGGATCTCGCAGTTCTCCAGGACTGGAGGAAATCAACAGAAGAAGAAAGAAGCTCTCAATCATCATGAAATTTGGAGGAAAGAGTCTGAATTTTTAACGATTCAGAGCTCTTGTTTACATACATATAGGCCCATATATTCTGAAATCTAGTTTGATTTAAAGATAAATTCCAGTATTGGTAACGATCTCAAAATGACTTTTTACAGAATCTTAAATAATGACCACCCAAGGGTCTGTTTGTATGAATAAAAAATATGTGCCAAAGGATTTTGGAAGAAATTATGTAATTGCTGAGAAATAAGCAAAATAAGCACGGACTCGGTCACTTCCGTCGGGTCTTTATTCCAGCAATAATAATACACTGTCCCACGTGTGCCTTTCTGTGTTGGTTATCTTCAGTGTGAACATTTTTCAGCATAGATTTCAAGATTTCACAAAGTTCAGTTTATGTAACTGTACCAAATCTAGATCCTCGATGATATACTGACAATTAAGCCTGGTTTTACAGACTTTCTCATGAAATCAGCGCTTACTGCAACTACTGGAATTTCTCTTTAAACTCTGGGACAAAGTTGTGGTTATAACTATGGATAGCCGTTTGTGGCAGGTGCATGTCTGAAAACAATACAAGCCCAATAATTTGTCAGCTAAAGTTGTGGTTATAACTATGGATAGCCGTTTGTGGCAGGTGCATGTCTGAAAACAATACAAGCTCAATCATTTGTCAGCTCATTTGACACTAAACTCATTCATAACTTTCTGGGAATAATTACTGAAATAATGCTCTTAATCATTGAAACATGAGGAAAGAGCCAAGTAAAGACAAGCAATATATTTGGCTTACCATAATTTCAACACAGAATTAGAACACGGCCTAAAAAATATGATTTACTTATCTTTAAACATGGTTCCACTGTGCACTAGTGTATTTAATGCAATGCTTAAAGGCCTTACATATATGTACAGTAATAAGATGATAAGATAATATTGCTTATTATTGTGGTAGTATGAATAAAAAATCATTATTATTATTACATTTGTTACTTGTTTATTATCATTCTTAATACAATTACCATTATTCATTATCGTTATTCTCATTATTCTAACAGTGCTGCAGGTAACGTGGTCCTAATTGGAGGAACAGAGTGCGTCATCAGCTCGGAGTCAGAGACTCAGATTACCTGTGTTACAGAAGCTCATCAAAATGAGATGACAGAAGTCAAAGTTTTCATCGAGAATCAAGGAGCAGCACTTGCCCAACCGGTAAGTCATAAGCATTATGTTGGAAGTTCCCAGGGGGTTGTTTCACAATACAAGAGATTTAGTTATGACGTAGATGGTACACAACTTGGAATTTTACTGAAAACATCCTTTCTCTCACTTAGTATCCAGGGGCGGTATTCTGAACATTGTCTTTTCTCCATATTTTATCTTATCTCAGAGATATGACAAAATCGGTATTCTGGTGGATGTCATAACTTTTGTCACAAAAATTGTCATAAATTTTGTCTCTTCTCTTTAGCGCACAGCAAAAATACGCGGCTTTAAATGCGCGTAATCCTTTTATACAAGCAAAAGATATGACAAAAGTTATGACAGGGGGGTAGCAGTCATAAATTTTGTCATATCTTTTAGTACCACATATCCCGATACCCTGCCGACTGAATGTCAAGCAAACAATTATATTATTTAGATTAGATTGTGGTATTAGTTTCACTCATCTTCCATGACAATTTTCAAAATTATTTTTTCATGCTACAGTTAGTTAGGCCCTACATATTTATTCCTCCTTTTTTTCTCTGTTTTCCTTACTTTTATACTTCTCCTCTAAAATTCTTCACAGCTCCCTGTCTCTCTTTGTAATTAAGCGCATCAATATACGCGTAGTTGCGCGATGCCAGCAACTGTTTTGGGGATACGCCCTACCTGCCACGGGGCTTTCCTATTGGCTAGAAGGGCTCCAACTGGGAACTAACGATGATTTTGATTGGCTCGCTTCCGAAAAGATGGGTGGGAACTTTGAGAGATATGACAGGGAAAAGACAATGTTCAGAATACCGATTTGTGACAATCATAGCGGTGTCATATCTCGGAGAGAAATGACAAAATTTATGACAAAAGTTATGACAGAGTTACAGAATACCACCCCAGGTGGGTATTTCATAAAGCTGTTCGTAAGTTAAGAGCGACTTTAAGAACGACTGGTGATCCTTTCTTGTGGTAAATGGTATATACATTGGCGATGGTTACGCGCGTAAGAAAGGTTCACCAGTCGTTCTTAAAGTCGCTCTTATCTTACGAACAGCTTTATGAAACAACCCCCTGGGGCCCGTAACACAAAACTTAGCTATCATCGTAGAACGTTATTTTACAATTGATTGCACTGTAAATCTCTGACGTCATTCTCTTCAAGTGGGGGGGATGACACAATAGATCACCCCCCCCCAAACAATTGGTTTGCCGCTTGGATTTACATCAGTGATTGATTTCATTGACTAAAATGTATAGGGATAGTGATTTTCCGTTTAAAAAAATTGCCTTTTCCGTTTCAGAAAATCTTAAATTCCGTTTCCCCATAGACTTTGTGTAAATAAAAAATAAACGATTCCGTTTACCCATTCAGTAGCAATAACATTACGCTCGCGCTTGTAAAAAATTTGTATCTGCCACTGTACCAACAACGCAGTAGAATCCGCTCAAATCGGATCTACGCTGGTACATAAAATATTTTGACGAACATATGTAACATGAATAAATCCTCACCTTTCACATTTTTTAGCATTATTTTACGCATGAATGAAGTTTTATCAATTTTTGGGTTTTTTGGACATTGTTTTGAGCTGTCAACGATTTCGCTCTATCCGCCATTTTGGATTTCATGATCGTGCTGTTATCTTCAAACGTAGAGGGCAGCAACACACAACCTGCATGTGAATGTTTTCGATACAGCCGATCCACCATACCCCGCCTGCCCGGCCGGGAAGGGCAGAGGGGCGAGGGGTACGATCGAGTATGATTGAGTGAAGAGCAGTCACGATGTGTGGATTGTTGTGATTTTGTAGTGAATTGAGATCGTGTTTTTGAGGTTTTGTGGCCATTTGATATTCATATTTTCTTGAGATTTTGGAGTAATTTTTGTTGCTGTTCTGTGTATTCTGAGGAAAAATATGTTTTCAGTGATTTTCTGTTTGAAATGCCACTTTTCGTTTCAAAAGGCCATTTCCGTGAATTCCGTCCGATCCGATCGCGGACAATCACTGTCCCTAAATGTACAACTAAGCACTAAAATCAACCGTATGATTAATTACTAACCTTTGTGTTACTGGACCCAGGTACATATCCAACAGGATTAGATACAAGAGTTTTGAGGGGGGGGGGGCGATGGAGATCCTAGCTATTTTCCATTTCAGTCCTTTTGAGATACATATATACATATGCGCATGCCAATGCAATAATGTAATATTCTCTTTTTTTATTAAAAAAGGGAGTAGCAGACTTTTTCTATATTGATGTATGGTCATCACGGTTTACTTGGGGTGGAAACGACCCCCCAGAAGAAGGAACGTTCGTTACCATTCCGACCGGGCAGACCATTCTGCTGGACATGGACACGCCAGTGCTGAAAATCTTACTCATAGCAGGTAGGCATGTTTTGATGAACCCAACGGTTCCAAGACAATTTGCTCCGGCGACAGTTGCTCCGCTATGATACCACACAATGATTGAATGACTAAATTCAATCCTGCATTTAACACTATACCCTACCCTAGACCTAACATGTGGAGCGTTGTGGCCCAGTGGATTAGTCTTCAGACTTTGAAACAGAGGGTCGTGGGTTCGAATCCCAGCCATAGCGTAATTTCCTTCGGCAAGAAAGTTAACCACATTGTGCTGCACTGGACCCAGGTGAGGTAAATGGGTACCTGGCAGGAATTTATTCCTTGAAATGCCACCGCACTGTGAAAGGCTGCGGGCTAAAGCCAGGGTAATAATATCCAATTAAGCGCATAGGGAGGCATTTGGCAGTGATATGCGCTATATAAGCATGTTGGTATTATTATTATTATTCTATTTCTGATTACAATGTGGAAAAAATAACACAAAGTATACCAATGATCTGCAACAATAGAATGGCTAGATGGTTCGAATCCCAGCCATAGCGTAATTTCCTTCAGCAAGAAAGTTAACCACATTGTGCTGCACTCAACCCAGGTGAGATGAATGGGTACACGGTAGGAAGAAAATTCCTTGAATGCTTTGAGCACCTTAGCAGCCCAGCGATAGCCGGGGTAATAATAATAGCAGGGCACGCTGGGAGAACAGTTTTCGGAACTGATGCGGCTTCCCTGGGTAAATATACCTATATTATTATTATTATTATCATAACATAAAACCCTTTTGCAACCCTAAGCCTACATCTTGGACAAAATAAATCCAGGAGCAATGGTCGCAAGAGCAAATGTGTCGCCTATCCACCAGGAGCCATCGAGTACATATGCAAGTGGGTGGTTCCATGAAGTTGGGGCACAAATTGTGACAGTTCAGCATAACTCAATAGTAATCATAGTATACGTTTATTGTTTGTAGGCTTTACATTTGTAAAGACCATACATTTTACTGAAAATTCGGGGCCATATAGACTAATTTATTAAGCAAAACAGTGTATAATGCTGTTTAGTGGACATGGTGTCCAAGTAGCATCAGGATATTTCCATTTGGTCCTCAAAGTTAAATTAATGCAATTAGACTGACCAAAACTTGAAACGATAAGCACATTTACTTGTTAAGTCAGTGAGCTAAATATGTCAGATTTCTTATGCATACAGGTACATGTAATTTCAAAAGAAAATTTTAGAATTGTCACGGTGTCCATGTTAGCATTGGGAAATGTCACATTTGGTGGACACCGAGAAGCATGGTGACAGTTTTGAAATTTTCTCTCAACTTCATGGAAAAATCCATGTATGTTGATGTTTTTTCTTTGGGCTTTTCCTCTTCATATCATTTAAATTGTTTCTTCCTCATTAATGTCTTCCTTTTATTTTCCTTTTTTGATTTGAAACTCAAACCTTGTGATTCAAAACTCTTCTTTATCCGCCGAGACACTCTCCCTGTTTCCTTCTTCTTCCTCTCCTCATTCTATTCTTACTTTCTTGTTTTTCTCCCTCCTCCATCTTTTTGCCTTCTCTCTTCTTTTCCTTTTTCTCTTCTACCTTCTTCTCTTTCCTTTCCTCCTTTCTTATCTTTATTTCCCTATTTTTGCTCTAACTCTTCTTGCAGTTGTACATGTAGATGTCCTGAAGACGGACAGTCAACCTGTCCGAAACGTGGAGTCTACTACTCATCATCTCTACTCGCCGACTCAAGCCAGCATCTCCTCATCAGCTCTACTACTCAAGCTGTTCTCACTCAACATTCCTTCTGGTTTACAGTCCTTTTCAGGACTATTTTCAAGAAAGAATACTCTATTCTCAAATCTCCACTTTCTCGCCTATTCACTTCTCCTATCCACTGTTTCTATAACACTCCACATGGTGTACCGTAAACCACATCAGCAATTGTACATGCCACCATGCAAACCTTCAAACAACATCTGATGTAGATGATAGTAAAATGAAAAATTATCCAAAACTATTCATTGTAATAGTAACCTGTGGTTTTGTTATTATATCCTTCATGGTTATGCTTAGGAGGCTCACTGGTATTCGATGAGAAGGACGTTGAATTGAAAGCCGAATATATCATCATCACTGAAGGTGGCCACCTGAGTGTCGGTTCTGAGGAGGAACCATTCCAGCACAAGGCGATCATTACTCTTTATGGCAACGTCCGATCAACCGAACTGCCGTTTTATGGGGCAAAGGTCCTCGCTGTCCGTAATGGCACGCTCGATTTGCATGGTAATATTCACATCCTTTCACAATTTGTACAGTGTTATGTCAGTCGAGCATTGTTTTACATTATTGGAGAAGAAAATTTCATTCATATGCAGATGACACTAATGTGAGATAGCTTGCTCTTGCCCAAAATAAGTAGGAATAAAGATAATGATAGTGTGAATTTGTAGAGTGCATGCTCCGTCCATAGACACAGCTTTAATAGCCCAGCAACAGTCTCTTGTGTAAACATGCTACAAAATTAACAAAATCTGTATTAGCCTAAAATGCCAGGTATGTCCCTTCATTATTCCTCATTCTTATCTGGAGAGTTTGATAAAAAAATCAAATGAATCCTGTTTGTGATGAAATATTCACAGCTCTGGGGGTCAATTCACCATGTTATGTTGTCATCTAGGTCAACCTGTGCCTGTCATGTGGACTCACCTCTCGCAAACCATCGAGCCTAACGACATGGAAATCTCTCTCATGCTGCCTGTTACCTGGAATGTGGGTGATGAGATCGTGATTGCGACCACCGGAGGGCGCCAGGACAGCGGCCAAAGCGAAGTGGTTACCATAACAGGTACGTCCATGGTAGCTCAACAGAAATGTCCATGTTCTGAAATTTTACTTAAAATTTTGAAATGTGCTTTATTAATATACTGTAAATTTTCTAATGTAATGTGTATGTACTTTTTTATATTTGTCAAATAAATTGTTTTAAAGCAATTTTGATATGTTTATGCAATGCAATGCTCCTATAACCTGGGGCTGTTTTCGCAAAGTGTTTGCCGTGCACTATGGTTGTTGATCAAAAAGATAAAAAATGAAAACATGGGTTTGCCTGATTATGAAGGGTTGGTAAGTGAGTACAACTAAACATTAAAAAAAAAAATAATTACCCTTGTTTGGGGGAGGTTGCCTTTGTTATTATCATCATCCAATTACATGCATTTTTCTACTACTACATGTACTTCACAGCTGTTTCCCAGGACAAGATGACCCTGACCATCGATCCTCCCATCATGCACCGGCACATCTCCATCGTTCAGGACATAGAGGGTATTACCCTGGAGACGAGGGCTGAGGTGGGTCTGTTGACGCACAACGTGGTTGTGAGAGGCAACGTCAATGAGGATTGGACGGAGGAGATCGAGGCCTGTGAGCAACCGTTCAACACCGGTAAGGCAGACTTTCACAAACACCAAGGGATATGTTTTACAAAACGCAGCTTTTCTATTAATTCGGAGTAGTGCGTGTCCTCTGAGTATGATTTGACCATTCCGGTGGTGCGTTTGTTTATACAGCACGTCAACTATGCATCTATGCCCTGAGGCTGAGTATACTTTAATGCACCCCTGCAGTTTGAAGCCACCTTGAGATCATTATCCCCCTGATACACATGGTTTTAGGCCTGCATTTGTGCGTCTGCACAACATTTTGCTATGACTATTTTTCAGTCCACTTTCGTTGTATGTGTATCACCTTTCTATAGAAACATTTTGTCCCAAATGTGCGTATTTGTGTTGTCAATCCTCAGTGTGATCATTTTCAGATAAATAATCGCTTATTAACAGATTTAATGATATTTTTACAGAGTTTAGGTTCATGAAAATGAATGAGATCTACATGTAGATCTATGATAGTACGCTGGACAATTAACTCTGATTTTTAAAATTCTAACACCTCTTACTTGCCTTTTCTGCATGACAGGTATGTTTGAGGTACAGAGCTGCTTCCTCGGTCGTTTTGGAGAAGAGACGGCTAGCGATCAGTTTGGTGGTCACATCATGATGTTTGCCAGGGACATGGATGCTGACCTTGTCCATGGACACCTGGAGTATGTAGAGTTGACCCACGTTGGTCAGGCCTTCCGGCTCGGACGATACCCGATTCATTACCACATGAATGGAGATGTGACGGGGTCGTACGTTCGTGGCTGCAGTGTCCATCACACCTTCAACAGAGCAGTCACCATCCATGGCGTACATAATCTACTGGTGGAGCACAACGTCGCTTACAACATCATGGGCCATGCGTACTTCATGGAAGATGGCATAGAAACCAACAACATCATCCAGTATAACCTGGCCGTCTTTGTCCGTTCTAGCAACAGCCTCCTCAATGTGGACGTCACTCCCGCAAGCTTCTGGGTGACCAACCCCGACAACTACGTCCGCCACAATGCTGCAGCTGGCGGGAGCCACTTTGGCTTCTGGTACAACATGCCGGAGCATCCGGGAGGCCCTTCCTTCACCACGGCGGTATGTCCCCGCCACGTCCCTCTCAAAGAGTTCCACAACAACACGGCCCACTCCTTTGGGTGGTATGGACTATGGGTCTTTCCTCGTTACCACCCCAAGGCAACGGGGGCGTGCAGTGCGGGGCCGGAAGACTCAACTCCGGCTGTCTTTGCCAATCTGACTGTTTGGAATACAGAAAGAGGAGCCGAAGTTGTCGATTGCGGAGCTGTCCAGCTTCACAACTTCGTCACCGCAGACACTGAAATGTCAGGATTAGAATACCAGAAGATTACGAGTGTAGGATGGTCTCTAGAAGATGGATCAGAAGGGGCCCTGATCAAAAACAGTGTCGTCATCGGAAGAACGGATGGAATAGCAGGGACTGGGGAAAATGCGTCCTGTACCCAAGGCGGAATTGTGGGCCCTCAGAGCCATTTCTTGACTGTGGACGGTATTAAGTTCATCAATTTTGACCGGGACTCGTGTGCCACGATGAGAGCATGTAGCAAGTGCCGATTTGAGCAAGGAGGATTCACAACGAGGTTTAAAAATGTGGAATATGCCAATGCTGACAATAGAGCAGGTTTCCAGTGGCTCTATGAGGCTGTGTTTGAGGATGAGGACGGCAGCTTGACAGGCACGACTGGTGCTAGTATCACCCCAGTCAACGACAACCTTCCCGATGAGCACTGCACAAAGGATGACCCATCTTACAACTTTGGTAGTGCACCCGGAGCTGTGTGCGATGCCACGATTAAACTCCACCGCTTTTCATTCAACAACCCTCTCCCGCATTCTCTCCTCTACGAGGACGCCATCTTCACCAACGATCATGGATCAGCAAATGTCCACTACCACAAGAAGAGGATCACCCATCCCGAGGGTTGGATGGTGACACTCATAGATGGAGATAGCTACCAAATGACATTCCGTTACAATGAACAACTCACCAACATTTCATACTCGGGACGTTTAGATGCATTCGGCGATGGGGATTACGTGCTTATTTCTCATAATCTCACCCAGGAAGTGGATGTTATTTCCATCCTAGGAGACATCAGGAATTCAACCAATAGTGCATTAAACTATGACGACAATGAGAACGGGGATTACTACCTAGACAAAGAAACAAATGATTTGACATATCTGAGTAAGTAAACATACAGGACTGTACATTTCTCTCTGTAGCTATAAAAGAAATCATAAAATGGAGGTGGGGAGGTGGCGTTTATTGAATGCATGGTTGTGATGAATATTGACGTGCACTTTGCTTTTGATGCAAAATACTGAATCACTATTTGAACTGATTGGTTTTGTTTTGTGCATAGTGCTAATTTATAATGAATCCACAACCTCATCCCTTTCAATCATTAATGTTTCATAATGGCTCATCTTTTTGGTGAAAATGCAAATTATATTGTGGTATTTCAACCAAACTTACATTTACAATAGGCATTGTAAGAATGTAGATTTCATGATAGTAATTGAATGGTATGAGCACATGACTGTAAACTGACGTTATTATGTGATTCCCCATATTGTCATCTCGTGATGATGCAGTTTCCGGGAAGGGCAAGGGATCGCCGGAGGATGTCCGTGTGGCTCTGAACGTGTACCGTTGTTACTTTGAAGCATGCATTGCACCAGTCCCTGAAGCACCCCCTACTGGTCGACCGGATGATACTCTGTACTGGTCTGATCCGCGGGCGTGGGAGAATGTCACCGAAGGATGGGGTGGCCATGGGGGAGGGGTACCCCAAGATGGCGATGATGTGCAGATTTTACCAGGTATGAAGCCCATTTTGTTTTGAGTGTTTGAGTAATTGTAATGCTATCTACATATTTCATCTTGGCTACGTTTTTTTTAATTCTTAGATTATATACTTGCAACGTTCCCTTTTGTCTTAATTGCATATTTCACACAAGTTTTATTCATGATACAAGGGAACATTGTGAGCATACATGTATATTATAAAAATATCAGAGACACGATTGAGCTTTTTAATGATAATAATATTAGAAATTTATATATCTACAATGTTCCCTTACGTAGTTTTATCTGACAGTGACATTGCAAAAGAATTTCAGGATTTTAAGAAAGCCAAAGAAGTGTTTTTATTTGACCACTTTGTTTAAGATCCATCTGATCCGTGCCTTTACAAGTCTATGGTAATTACAGAACTAAGTAATCGAGATTGATCAGTAACCTTCTTGGGAGGTTTTTCTTGATGCAAATGTTTGGTGATTTTCATCGAATGAATTGTTTTGAGCCAATCAGATGCATTGATTTCAGTACCCTGTAACAGATTTTAGTGAATAACACTGACTATGGTACATGTATGTCCCCCCGATCACCTCATCCAGGACTCTATGTCATCGCGAATGACAGCCTCCCGGTCATGAACAAGCTCTTCATCTACGGAGCTTTGGAGCTGAGCGATGGGCGGGACTTCACCCTGAGAGCCACTTACATCCTGATACAGGGAGGCCGTCTGATCATTGGGCACAACGATTCCGCGCCCTTCACGCACAACGTCCGCATCATCCTGGACGGCGACCACAACACCCCGGACTTGCCGCTGACCAGCAACCTGAACCTTGGCTCCAAGGCGCTAGGTAAGTCCTTACCCATCGTCACCACAGAGGGCGCGCATTAATTCTTGATCAGATCAAGATCCGAGGAGTGTTTCGTCAACAATATCCATCCGACAAGTTTTAGATCTGACAACTTTCCTTGCTTCCTTGCTTAGATGCACATTTACTCAGGAAACTGTCAGATGAAATAGGACTTATCGGATAAAAAGTCAGACAGCTCTTTTCATGAAACGCTCCCGTCTTGTACAGAGATTGCTGGCAACAACTGCAGCGAAAAAGCCTGCATTAAATGGCAACCTCCATTTGCAGGAGACTTTGTAGTCATCGATTAATTTGTACAGGAAAATGAAGTACTTCTAAAGCTCAATCTCACTCACTCATAGTGTGTTGTGGGCATGAGTCCTTACTGTATGAAAGGTTGCAATGGTCTAGATATATCATGGTTTGAAGTGAAGTAAGATTAGAATAAAATAAGGGTAAGCCAACAAAAAGTTTGGTAATTTTGTGAGATTCTAACTGCACTTTACATGTAATCTATATGACCTTTTGCAAGATTCGCACAGATCAGACTTTTTAGTCGGTATAAACCTCATTGCTCTTTTTCAGGGGTATTTGGCGCATTGGACATTCATGGGAAAGCTCCGGACGTCACCTGGACACGCCTTGGTGCAACAGTCAATCCCGGAGACAGCTCCATCTCGTTGGAGGAAGATACAAACTGGAAGGTAGGAGACGAGATCGCCGTGGCAACCACTGACTATGAAACTTGGCATACAGAGACCTTTACTATCCAAGAAGTCACCAACGCGAGGACATTTGTCCTCAATTCCACTTTCCAACATCGACATGCAGGTAAGACTTATTCCTTCATATCACTTGGTCATATCCTTCAATTATGGTCTAATGAGAACAACTATGATTGTTTTTTTTTTAAGGTGGTGATGTGAATTGCATTTATTATTAGATTTAGATTTAAATTTTTAGGTTTAGATTTTATTCACTCTGTCGACTCTCTCTCATGGTATGAGAGTACAACATATAACAAAATAGTATAAAACAATGTATGCATACAATGTTTGCAAAGAGTTATAACTTCATATCAATATAATATACCACACTATACAATCTATTTATGCAAGAAAAAGAAATTAGAGAGTCACGTCTGCCTCTGTATAAATCTTCCTACAAAATTATATCTAATTGAAGTACATGTATCCCTTATGTTTATTCTGTTTTTGTGTATGTATAGTTGTTATTGTGTTGATTCGTTCCAATTAGAAATGAATATTCTTTCCTTTTTATAAATTGTATACTCTCACTTCCATGAAGGTTAGTAAAATGAAGGGAAGCTTTTTTTATTCTGTGTGATGATTTTGAAGGTAATTTCACCATTTTTGGTCAGATCTCTGCCCGCATCATCTCAGTTAATTATAACTTCTCGAATTCTTATTCTTCCACAGCTGCTACGGAGAACGAGGGTACCCCTCAGGAGTACAGGATTGCAGCTGAGGTCGGACTTCTGACTCGGAATATCGTCATCGAGGGAGCGCGCTACGATGAGCAGTTTACGGAGTTGTTTGGCGCAAGAGTGTTGGTCGGGAGTTTCTTCCAGGAAGAAGAACAGAAAATCTATCAAGGTAGTTGGACAGTACATGTAGCTTAACTTTTTCTCTTACAGTATATATATCTCTCCAGCAGAATTTGCTATTTTCATTCTTTACACCCCCCCCCCTACCGAGGTAGAACAAATCAGCTCTATTATACCGTATGTATTTAAAATTAAGGTGACAATCACGCAACCTGGATATTATCCGTAGTAATGTTGGTCCATTATTGTGATTTGTGACGAAGCTAGACGCTCCCATTAGCCATTGGGCAAGACAAAAGGATGCGATGGGAAGGGGTGTTGTCCCGGAGGCCTTATTATCTATGGTTAAGAGAGTTGTTCATATATAAGGATAAAGCTGTCTCAATTAGGGATTTTCGACATGAATTTTTCTTTTTCAGAGAGAGTATTCACAAGCAATTTGAACTGGATCTCCACATTCATACTATCAGAAAAATAGTGGATAGTGCTTATTCAATCAATATACCATTTCCACAAAAAGAATGATGAGTGGATTAAACCATGATAACACTAATGTTGATCAATATCTGAAAAATTAAGACATAACCATTTCACAGTGGCCCGTGGATTACACTGCGATAACACCGAAATCGAAAAAATATTTGAAAAATTAAAACTGAACCATTTCATAGTGACATGTGGAATAAACCATGATAACACCAAACTTGAAAAATATTTGAAAAATTAAGATTACAGGTCACAGTGACGTGTGGATGAAACCGCGATAACAAAATTGAAAAATATTTGAAAAGTTATGACTTCACCATTCCATAGTGATGTGTGAATTGATCCATGACAACACAAAAATTGATAAATATTTGAAAAATGACGACCAAACCATTTTACAGTGACGTGTGGATTACACCATGACAACACCAACATTGAAAAACTATTTGAAAAGTTACAACCAAACCATTTCATCATTGCTTATTTTTTGTTTTCATCAGGGAGTGCTCACATCTCAAACGTTCAGTTCAGATATACCGGGCAGGAGGGTTGGGTGGAAAGCTACGACCCTCGTTTCTCGCTGGCCTTCCTGGATCTCCTAGACCCCGCGAGCCAGACGACGCCATCGTCGGTGATCGGTTGCAGTTTCCACCACGGTTTTAGCACGGCTATTGCAACGTACAGCTCCAACAAAGTGATCATCAGAGATAATATCATCCATCACACGATCGGAGCAGGTAGGTATTCGGGGTATTGTTTCACAAAGTTGCTCGTAAAGGCCCTCATACATCGTTCCATGCGAGCCATGTGCGTGACTCGCTGATTACTATTTTTGCTACCCGCAGCTTGCCCGCATTGCCAACGTCTTGCACTTACATGTACATGTTTCTCGCATGCAGTTGCCCGAAGCAGCCCTTGCAAGTTTGATTTGCCCGTAGAAAAGTTTTGAACATGGTCAAAACTCTGTATCATCCCAAGGCTTGCACCGAACAACATGACAGGACCCTAAGTTATGCACAACTTCGCAAACAACTTTACAAATGACTGTTGACCATTTCTTGGGTGCTCACTCGAGTTCTCAATCATTTTGATTTCCATCTGGTACATGTAGATTAAACTTCTAATTGTTTACAAGCATGCAGGATGTGAAAGAATCATTCCATTAAAAATGCAGCTCTAGCTCCAGTTCTTGCTCTGTTTCTTGGTAATTATGCTTCAGTATTGTAGAGTTCTAGACAAAATTAGTTGTAGATTCAATATAAGCAAGTGTAATTATTGTTACATTAATTATTGCTGCTGTTATCATTATCATTATTATTTAATTAATTAATTAATCATTTGACTTATATCGTGCCAAATCCACTTTGTGGAGTGCTCAAGGCGATTTTTAGGAAATTATGAAAGAAATTAAGAAGAATTGAAGAGAAACATTTTAAGGTAATGTTTGAAAGTTTCAGATGTCAAGCACTGTTTGATGTTTTCAGGGAGGCTATTCCATAACTTAGAGGATGAGTTAACAAATATTATTATAATTATTATTCTTATCATCATCATCATCTTCAATATTATATCATTTTATTAGTATCAGTGGGATTAACTTATCATAATTTGTATTATTATTAACATTATTGTCATAATCATCATTATTATTCATAGGGATCATCATACACCGAAGTGATGATGTCGTTCTGAATAACAACCTGGTGATGCTATCCATTTCCAAGGCAACCTACCAAGACCGCTTCCAGAAAGAGAACATTGACTGGTTTGGCAGCATCACCGTGGAATCGGCAGACAACCTTACGATGCGCGACAATGCCATCGGTGGCTCGGAGAAAGCAGGCATCATGATGGACGGGGAGAAGTGTGGGGTAGCCTCGCAATACATTGGAAATGTGGTACACTCCGCCATACAGGTGAGCTGGTTCATAGTCACTTAGGCCCGTATTTTGAAGTCTTGTTCAACTGACATGTAGGCAGTGGTCTATTAAAACTCTGTGCTAAAACTATGGGAAGCCAAAACTATCAAAATTTGGCTTTAAATTGTGTATTCCTTTATACGCAGCTGTGCTCTATTATCATGCTATAATGAAGAAGAAAACCAGTTCATTTATTATTCAGAGATGATTATGAGTGCACTCAGTAACAGATTAGCTGATAAATGGATTCTGTACTGTTAGGAACTTGTGTCACAATTGGCTATTCATAGTTTAAAATACCGTTCGGGGCAACAATCTCAAAATCATTTCGAACACTATGCAATAAAATGATCACCCAAGAGTTTGTATGTATAAATTTTAAAAAAGGGTCAAATGGCTCACGAAATAAATGTGTAATTGCTGAGAAATGAGTAAACATAAGCATGGAATTCCATCAAATGTCGGGATATTCTTCTGAACAATATTAATACACTGTCCCACACATGCCTTTTTGTGTTAGTGATCATCGGAATTATCAGTTTCCACCTATATAAGATTTCATGATTTCACAAAGATCAATTTGTTTCACTGTACCAGTAATCTATGATGATATGGTGCATAGGCGGCGGAAGCGGGGGGGACATGTTCCCCCTTAATTTGTTTTTGATAACCTTTTTTTTTTTTTTTTTTTTTTTTTGCTTGTCAATTTTTTTTTCCTGCGTCCCCCCCCCCTAAATTCAAGTGGCCCCCCCTAAAATTTCGGTTGATGACCTTTTTTTTTTTTTTTTTTTTTTTTTTTGCAAAAATTTTTGGGGCGCTTGTCCTATTTTTTACATGTGTCATCCCCAAATTTCAGGTGGACACCCCCTAAATTTATTGGCTTCCGCCGCCAATGATATGGTGGCAGTTACATGTAAACTTGATTTGAATGACTTTCTCATGAAATAATTGTTTGCAGCAATGACTTTCTTTTACCTTTAACCACTTCTTTAGACCACAGGTTGAATTAAAGGGGAAGTTCACCCTGACAAAAAGTTTATTGTAAAAATAGCAGAAAAAATAATAAAAAATGGTTTGAGAGGTTTGAGAAAAATTCATCAAATAATTAAAAAGTTATTAGAATTTCAATTATTTGATTTGTGACATCATATGCGAGCAGCATTCCTACATAGCGAATGGTAAAAAATCAATGAAATGTCATTTTCTCAGAAAATTGAAAATGGTTTTCACTGTAACTTTTGTGTATCAATAGACAAATCATTTCACACCCGATCATGAAAAGAAAACAAGATTAAGTCATCAGGAAGCATACAAAATTTGAATTTCATACATTTTATATAACATAACACATGGGGCAGCTGCTCGTTTATGACGTCACAAATCCAAAATTTTGAACTCTAATAACTTTCTTACTCTTTAACGGATTTTCCTCAAACCTTCACCAATATTTTTTACTATTTTTTCTGCTATTTTTACAACAAAGTTTTCTTCAGGGTGAACTTCCCCTTTAAACCAAATTTCAGAATGTGGGCCATAGTGTACAATGTACAAGCAATTGGTCTATTTCTCAGCTAGTCTTATACATGGGTGTATGTTTCATAAAGCTGTTTGTAAGTTACAATTGATCATTTACGAACAAACGGTGATCCTTGAAGTAAATTATATGCACAAAAATTCTCATTGGTGCTGATAAAGCTTCTAAGAAAGGATCACCCAGTCGTTGGTAAAGTAGCTCTTATGAACAGCTTTATGAAACACTCACCTGGGGGGTGTTCAAGAAAGAATTAAGTGTGACTGAGAGTCACACTTAAATGCGGACACTTACATGCTATGCAACACACAATCTTTTTGATCGATACGTAGTAGTGTGATTCCTCTTTGCACTACTGTATCTGTCCAATCTGGTCATGCCTTTTATACAGCATGCAACTTGACATTTAAGTGCAACTCTAAGTCATACTTAAATCTTTGTGAAACACCCCTGGTCTGCTCTCAATCTGTTAAAAGATTGTTCTGCACTACACTTTGTCTAATACTTACGTTAATCTATTTCATAGTTGGTCTAATTTCCACTTTGTCTTCTAACCAATTTTTACTTCATCAAATTATAATTTGGTTCATAAATGGGCAATTCCATGAAACAAGTATGTCCTACCCCATGTACATGTATGTGAGACCTTCATGAAATTTTCTGTCTTTGATTTCTTGTTCTTATAGTCTGTAATGCTGTCAAATGACCATGACTTAATCAGTTTATAAAGTGAAATAGGAATTGATAAAAATGGGGATCGGACGTACAAAAAATTTGATTATTTTACCGAATTGCCCATTTAAACCCATTTAACAATTAAGAAAGAAGTTGTTTTGCTTATCCTTCATTTTTGTTGGTGTGTTGTAAACAAGTGAAATGAATCTTTAAAATTCTAAGGAGTAAGGTCACTCGCTTATTATTCTATGTTTTCAATCTCTTAATCACATGTTCTGGCAATAGCCTAATTTTTCGGAGAGGACACAGCATGGACTGAAATAGATTTGAGAACTTTGGAACATTGGAAGTTTGTAGCATGTGTTAATTATTAATCAAATAATGTCTATAAACCATCTGTAAAAACCCTAAATTCAGACATGTTGGACAGAATTTACATCAAATTTTTGTTTAATCATAACAACAAGAATAATCATATTGTTAGTAGCTTTGTAGGTGTCAAATATTCAATGAAAGGTTAGACAATCTTTAAGACTAATCGCTGAATTACAATGTAACTCTTTGTATCGTTACAGGGTGTGATGCTTTTTGAGATGAACCAGAAAGGATGTACTTCCGTGGCTAATCTCTTCATATATCGCTGCTTTCACTATGGCATGTACTTCCAGGTAAATTTTCTCGTTTTTTTTTATAGTTTGCTTATTTTTATTTATTTTTTCTTGCCAGTAATTGTTTTTTTAAATTCTCTCTTGCTGTTAAGCAATCAATCGTACACTAGATTTTAATGATTGATTTTACATTGTAGTCAATGCTATCAATTGTTAGAAAATGTTATACAGTGATTGCTAGGCTTTGTGTCACCGGCCCCAGATGACCCTCTTCCCTAGGATGCTTAACAAAGCTTGATATTCAGGATGTACATTAGTGAACCAAAAATCATTTCAACGGCACCTTTTCTCTTCCCAATCTGTAGGTTAATTCCGATCTTCATGTGACAAATGTGACTCTGGCAGACAACAGAAATGCCATCTGCCCGATGTTCTACCATCCCAAAGCCTTGTCACACAGGAAGCAAGACAAACTCTTCGAGGTCACCAACTCTCTCATCAGCGGACATAGCAGCAGCTTCGACTGTGATGCAGACGAGGTAAACTTTTGTTTAATTTCCCATTGCCTACTGGGACTGGGTGACCCCTTTTCAAAGCTTAAGGAATATTACAGAATTAAGTAGTCAAAGGGTTTAAACCATTGTCTACTGGAATATCTTAAATGTTATGTCTATCTTTCAAGTATAACGATTCAATTTTCTCCATTCATTCTACAAACATGGAATTTTTTTGTTCATTTTATAGCCCGTATTCTATTCTGGTAGGTCTAGAGGTGAAGTATTGTCAGTTTTGAAATTTGCAGTCTAATATAATCCACTAGATTATGACCACTGACTTCATTTGTCTGTTGCATGCCTTGATGACATGTCAGGCATGCAATTGTACCTCGAAGTGACCAAGGTGTCCTTTTCTTTTAGGTGGCGCCGGAAGTAGCTCGCTTTGAATCAAAGCATGCACCCTCTGTGACACCAGAGGGCGGTGTGATTGGTATCCTTCTCACCACGTTCATGTCCAATGACAACGGTGCTGCATTCTTTGCATTCAGGAGCATCCACGATTACCCCGCTCTTGGAGGAAACAACCACATCTCAGGTAAGCGGTATTCCGTGGCTGCCAAGTCTGCCGGATTGTCGCGGAGACCTCCCTGATCCAAAAATTACCAATTTAAGAGCAAAAAATGCAGGTTTTCAACGTCTCCCTGATCCATACATGTATTATTTCCCATTGGATTGTGTGTTATTGTGAGAGCTCTCCTGACATGTATTTTCTCAGCAAATTCTCCCTGAGAGACGAATATCAAAGTTGGCAGCTCGGATATTCTTCATGATCATCCTGAGAATGAGATTCAGATGTAGGCCTACAGTTTGGAGAAATCAAGACAAGACTAGTTAAAAGTGAGAGGTTTTTATCTATTATGCGCTTAATAAATCAATCTTTATTGTTTTTATTAGATGGCTTCTGAACAGCATGCACACGGGATTCATGCCTCTGCCATTACCAGATCAAAAATATATTCACGTCTAACTTTGTAGTGACCTCTATGACCTTTCACCTCTGACATAATGACCCCAAATAAAGTCTGATCAGGTCCATATATATATATCTGGGTTCCCAGCCCATCAGGGAAATCAGGGGAAATTACTTTACATTTTTCCAGCCAGGGGAAAAATCAGGGAATTTGATTTAAAAAATACCTCAAATCATGGGAAAATGCCTCAAATGAGGGATAAAATCAGGGAATTTTGATCAGCCCAAGAGTCAAGAGCATGGTAGTCAGTCAGACTCTCTTATATTCTGTTGCATATCAAAACAACATACATTGAATGACTGGTTATGGTGGCACTAACTAGTTATACATTATTGTTTTTATACTGAAAATACATGTAATTCACTGCAACAACTTAGAAAACATGCAAACTTGGGAATGGGTTTAATTAATTATCAGGGGAAAATCAGAATTTTGTTTTCTTGAAAGGCTGGGAACCCTGATATATACCATTATTTGCAAAAGACCACCTGAAAATGTGTGTGTATATATAGAACATGTATACTGTAATACTAGTACATGTAGTGTCATTAAAAATGGCTTGTATATTATTTTGTTATTGCTGATTCTGTGTTTGATTTTAATGGATACATGGAATATATAGCAAAAAAAATGTCCTGTAGATTCACTAATCATTTTGTTTTAAAAAGTATATTTACTTCAAAATTTTTTTTAAAAGGATTAGTCAAGCTTTTGGACAATTATTTCAAACTGATTTCTTTTTAACAAACACGGAATCAACACTAATAAATGATATTTAGGCCAGTTTTTATGAATCTGTAACAGTGTATTACACTTACATACATGTGCTTCATACACAAATTTCAGGTGGTCATTACGCTTTTGCAATTGATGGTATACGCATATAATGACGCATCTAAGCTTTGACCGAACGACCCCAAAATCTAATCAGATTATCATTGCTCCTACATGCATACGTGTACATGAACCAAGATTGAAGTTCAATTCAATTCAATTCTGGTTTTATTGTGAAAATGGTACATGACAAAAGTCCGAAGACTCATATTATCATATTTACAAAGTAAAAATGTACATGTGTATTATTAAAAGATTACAATATATCACAATTCTAGTGCTAGACAAATAATCAACAAATAAAGCCAGAAAGAATAATTTTGGACAATCTCAAAAAAGGATTAAAATTGGTTGAAATTATAACATTGTAAAACTATCATCGTCAAAATTAAATCAGCAAAGTTGCGAGTATTAAAAACATATGTAAATTAACATTTACACTTTTAAAATATCATATTTAAAACAAGAAAAATATGTATATAAAAAAATTGTAAATAGCAAGACAAATTAAATAATATATAAGTCCTATAAAAATATAAAACAGATCAATGTTATGAATAATTGCAATTACAAATTAGTTTGAGAATACATGTATGACAGTCATAAAACTAAATCGAAATAAATACGTTGTTACAATAGATTGATCACCCAAATGGTTCTTTAAAATGGTGCAGGTGTGACTTTCATGAATTTTGACAACCACTGCGGGAGGCGGGGCCGTGTCTTCATGACCAATTCTTTCAGCGATGACGCCACCCACCCGACCGAAGTCCAGAATATAAATCTCATCTCATCAGGCAAAGAGAGCCTGTTCTTCATTCACAGGCCACCAGTAGAGTAAGTTAGGATATGCCTTCTATCTTTACAGATTAAAAATAAGTGTAATTTTTTTATCGCGCCAATGAAATACATGTAGAGTAGAGTTGCAGGTGGGTGTTGGAGAAAGCTTTATGTTAAGTTACCAGAGATAGCTTGGTCGGTAGAGCTGGGGTTTCGTATTCCAGTGACCCAGGTACGATTGCCAACTAGTGCGTTAGTGACCTTTGGTAAGGCATTTAAATCCTCATTACCAGTACCAGGTCCGTCGGAGAGGACCTTATGCTGTTGGTCCTCTGGTTCTTTGCTTACAAGCATTCATGCTTTTTTAACAATCGGGTAAAAGATGTTCAAGACATATTTGCATCTGTTGGATATTGTGTTGCCATGGTAACAATATAATATATGTCAAAAATTAGGCAGAAGTCTTGTAGTTCAAACTACTTCATCAGTTTTTAACCAATTCTCATATTTTGCTCACACATAGGTCTTTGGGTAAAGATGGGCAAGACATTTTTTCCCATGCATTGAAAACTGTTGCCATGGTGGTGTAGGGTGGCGGTATTAATCACCTACTAGTTATTTTTGTTATTTTTTGTTATTCTTGAATTAAAAGCTTAGTATTTTCTGTGGCACCGAACTCCCAATATGCTGAAACATAGAGAATTAGGGACTACATGTACTTCATTAAGCACAAGAAAGTGTCACTATGCAGTCACCCGTGAAGAACATCACTATGCAACGGAACGGTGCGGAGTCTGATTCCTGCTAAATAGCTTCTTAGAATAGTGGCTGAGACTGCCGTTGAGGAACCTTTTCTCTTCCCTATTACTTCTCATCCCCTGTTCATAGAAAAGTGGATCCGTCAAACTGTGTCGACATGGACTGCGACGGTATGAAGAAGACCCTCGTGCGAGATCTGGACGGTAGCATGCTGGGAGCCGTCGGGACCGTTGCCCCGGACTCCGCCTTCGAATGGGACGGTGATCCAAGGAGAGGTCTTGGAGATTACAGGATCCCGAGAATGGCTCTGACCGATCCCGCGACTGGCAATCGAATCAACATCAATGATAAAGCCCCTAATAAAGGTAAATCAAAGGATCAAGAAACAAATAAAGTCCTCAAATATCAGTGGAGCAGTGATGTGGCCTGTACATGTAGGTACCCAAAGTACATGTAATATACCATTCACCTGAAAGCCTCAGGTACTTGTATCAGTGTCTCTGATGCGTGTTACCTTGCAAATGATAACAATGGATCTCATATACATGTAGAGTGCTTTTTATCAAGAAATATTGCTCAAGAGGAAAACACTTATGACTTTTACAGTCAGGCAGTCGACACTTGTGCAAAGTTCTTAAATGCTTGTACGTTATTTTTAGTTGCTTATGCTTTAATTAACGGCTGGTTACCATAAAACTTAATTTGTTTACCTTGACAGCCAATCGCAGCTCATCGTTTAGCCTCCATTTCCTTTTTTGGTTCTCTTATATCTCTTTTATATCGTTTCATTCTAGCATTGTGTTCAATGAGTATATGTATATGAAGTTAATGATAATAGGTGACTGGAGATATTACTATTGTCCCTGATGCTGTATTGCAGGTATCGTTGGAACCAATGGATCTGACTGTTCTTGGGTCGAATCCTGGCAGGCCTTCGAGTGCCACAACCTCGACCACATGATGTTTATTATTGAGAGCATGGATGCGGACACTGAGACAAGGAGGGTGTCCCCAGTGGCACTTCTTGCCGACGGCTACGTGGACCTGATCAACGGTCCCCAGGACCACGGATGGTGTCTGGGCTACACCTGCCAGGAGAGGATTTCAACCTTCTTCACCCTGGTGGCAACAGGTAGAGAATACGAACTCTACTTCTCTGGCACTAACCCACAGGGATTGAGGCTTTATTTCCTGAATGCTGATGACTCACAGGTAATCTGTTAAACTTTGTTGTTCATGATCAGGAGAAGATGATCCAGGATTTTGTATAAGCTTGATCAAAATTCTTGAGGTCCTATTATGTGCACCCCCAAATCATTTGTACCCCAGCTAAAAATATAAGGTCTATTTCTAAGATTGTTTTACATATATTTTTACATTTGATTTAAAAGAATAAAGCTTAAAAGTGACACTATTTGGTTTACATATTATGAAGCGCCTTCTCATATTCCAATTTTACCTTAAACGTAAGTATTTTATTTTCAAACGAAATCTATAAAAAGGGTGCAGTTAGGCTCTCATTTTTATTCCAAAATAGTCTCATAATTGGGATTAGTTGCAAACACGGTTTTCGAATAGAAGGCACATCGGGGAACATCAAAGTATCAAGACAGTCACCCGCGCTGACAAAGTGATAATCTCCCCTTGACATACCCCTACCAATCAAGAGGTCATCTTTCTATTGAAATCCGCAACCCGTCAGACCACCTCTATGTTCAAGAATATACGTTAATCTCCCCAATCAAGAATGGGGTAATTTAAATCTACCTTGTCAATGGGGTAAGCCGTTAAATACAGCTTGCAATGCGCTGGCCCATGTCATTTTCAACGTCCGGCTTTCGGGGAATTAAAATGAGCATCAAATGGGTAGTTTTCTTGTTCTCGTTTTGTCCCCATACTAGAACCTTGATTTTGTTTCTTTTCGTAATGTGCATTTTGATATGGTTTCCATTATATTTCTCAACATTTCGACATTTAATGTAGTTTAATGCTTGCCTTTATAAAGAGCAATATTACATAAAACCTGTTTGGCGAAGCAGATTATAACATAACGTTCGACTGATATTTTATCAACACATTTTTGATTAACCATGTAACTCCCCTCTTTATAGGTCTACTCTTAATGTGAACATTTGAGTTATATTTATTGCCTACCAACTCTCTGTTTACCAGGCTAAAGTGAAGGTCCTCATTTGTGTATGAACGACATGTTCTCATTTAAATACATGTTGTGAGTTTCAAATAAAGGGGGCACACTTGTGTAAAAATGGCATATTTACATTAACAAATTTGATAAAGGCTCTCAAAGGGGGGGAGGGGCACACGGACCGGATGATCCCCCCCCCCGGGATTCACTACATAACTGTACCCTCTGATGTGCAGAATATAGACCCGCGTATAGACCCACTGACTTCTTTTAGTAGAGGTCACAAAATAGAACACAATACTTTTGAGAGCCCAACTATTGTTCAAAATAAAGACGGCGCTGATTGTATTGTGTTACTCCGGCAGGATCCGCACCAGCATGCACTCCATTCTTGTTGATCTAGTATGCTAAATACCTCGGTCACATTTGTTCTAAGGCGAGTCGAAAACAGTCATTTTAACAGTTTTTGGACCTGCTAAATATAGGTTTTAATAAAATGAATAAAACGGCTGTTTTCGACTCGCTGTATGGCCGCCGTAGAGCAAATGTGACCGAGGTATTACCATTTTCTGTACGTTAATTTATTTTTTGGTGCATATTTAAATATGCAAGCTATACAGAATGCAGCTATACGATTAACAGGTGAAGTACAAAGTTGGAAGGGAAACTAGGCCAAAGAGGCTTTCGTATTACTAACTTTACGTCGGTAAATTATGTTTACCTTAGACACTGGGAATCTAATTCGCAATAATTTGACATACACACATTGCAGATTAATTCAAATATTTGATAGGAAGAAGAAACCAACGGCAATATACACGTATTGTTCAAGTCAAACGTGAAGGTTAAAAAAAAATAGGTATAGAAAAGTTTTATCAAAAAAAAATTCAAAGGAAGAAATAAAGTTGGATGAAAAAGGAACCATCAGAATTAAGTTGACAAAATTGAATATTATAAGTAGAACAGGAAAATTGAAAGAAATAATTAAGTCCCCTCCCCCCAGCGGACTGGTTTGAAGGGGTGGGGTCACCATGCATAAAATCATGGTACTTGTTGAGGCCTCAGCCCCAGACCCCCCTTCGGTTATGTGGCTCCAGGATGGTAATCAAGAACACTAGGTCACAGAGCACTCTAGATCACAGGGGAAATTTATATAAGAGAATAAAGACGGATCCCAGGTAAAAAGATTTTATAGATTTTCCTGTCCAATATCATGTCGGAGTCACTTAAATGTGTTAATTTGCATTTTCATTCACGCGATATTTTTCATCGGTCATTAAAGTGTAGAATGTGATTAATAGAAGATGCTATAATTCCTTTATAAACACTCAACTCTATTCATGGTCAAGACTACCTCAACTTTGATAATTTCAATATTCATTTTTAAGTGCTTTTGATTTCGTTCGAAGGTAAAGATGTTTGTAATGGTTTTAAAATGTAACGAAAGTACCTTTTGTTCTGAATTTCGGGCAATGAAATTCAAGAATTGTGCATTTAAGCTACAATGACCGATATGACAGCTTGAGCATCCAATTTATTTTTTAAAGTTCAAATAAATTATATTTTATTCGTTTGTTTTGCACGGCATCTGTATTATGTGTGAATATATAAGTTTCTAGAATTCAAATGTTTAAACAAATGCAGTGGCGTACCTAGGATTTTCCACAAGGGGGGGGGGGGCAAAATCGCCCAAAAAGAGTCCTCAAAAAAGGACATTTCACAGCAAAAACAAATTGACAAGAGGGCTAAATTAAACATAGACCTATGTTAAGCTCAAATTTGAATTTCAACGCTGCCCTTAGTTTTCAGCCTTTTTTCCACCAAAAAACGTTTGCATTTTATGTTTTTAGTGTTTTTTTTTTCACAGTAGCGTTTCAGTGTATTGCTTTAAACGCCATCATTTTGGGACCCAGGTATGATTTATATTGCATCTTTTGCGTGGGGTTTTGCATTTCGTTTACAAAGATGTTAAGGTCAATTCCATATCTTTCCTTTTCACCCGACAATGCTGACTGTGCGGGCTCAGTGTGATGAAAAAAATCTTACCCTCGCCTGAACACTTACTTTCAGAAATTCAATTTCTTAACGGTATGTTCTTCAAAATAAAACAACATGCTCGTGCTAAAGGGCTAAAGCTTAATTGTTCTATTAAAGAAATGAAATCTAAATCTTATTGAATTTTGTCATATACTGAAACCCGAAACGAAAAATTATCAAAAAAATGTGAAAGCGTAACTTTTGAAAATGTATACCCCACTGAACTACACACACCGATACAAGGACACAACGATATCCAGATCAGTGACTAGAGATCGCTCGTTTAATAGTTTGCCTAAGACGTCGATATCGTGGACATAGAGGGCGCTCATGCAGAAACATCTTATTGGAGAGCCAACCGGGGGGTGTCAAAAGAAAAGATAAAAGCGCACGCTTCCGTTTTCGCTGCAAAAGGGAACGCTGTCGTCTTAAATGGCAAGAGCACTGACCCGTAGGAAAGAAAAATGGACAATGGCACGCTGAGCGGGTTCGCCGCAGAATATAAAGGTAAAAACGCACGCACACCTTTGACAAGCCGCCTAATTGTTGTTTGTATCCATGATGTAGAAGTGGGGCAGGCATTCATTTTGGTGATATTTCTTTTATATTAGAACTGTTTCAATGTATGGTATCCTGGATGTCAACAAATGATTTTACAGAGGTGAACAGGACAAGTTCAGACTTCACAATAGAGTTTTAAGCACTCTGAGGTTGAGGAAGTTACATGTAGTAGGGAGAATCCCTTGAATGTGTCATGTGGATTGTAAAATGTTCCCGAGAACAAACTTTTGAAATGTACACCTGTATATGTTATGGCATATTTCTTTTATTGTCTTTGACCAGACCATGGTGGTTGGTATCTGGTATGCCAACCCACAGAAGCTGGACGTGTATAGCAACGATGCCTACATCCTGCCAAACAATGCAGAATACGACGACGACAACAAACTCACCTGGAGGAGGCCCCAGACACCAGGCCAGTTCAGGCCTTCCGTCTCGTCCACCGTCAACGGGGAGAACTACTTTGACAGGGAGAGACAGACGCTGTATTTGGTGGTGCGCGGGTCGAACATCGTGGAGATCAAGACGACCCCCGCTTTGATCGTGACCTTTGGGATGCCTTCCATCCCAGTGGATAACTTCTTTGAGGAGAACCTGAGCAGGAACCTGGCCAACCTCCTGAACATCAGCCCCGAGAACATCAGGATTGTGAACATCATCCGTGAGGACAGCCGGAGAAGGAAGAGGGCCACGAGCGGAATGCAGGTTCAATTTGAAATCACGGCCGGGAATGAAACGTCCTCAAACAGTAAGCAGGCCTTGTGTTGAAGTGATAGCAAAATGGCTTTTCTTAATATTGATAATAATGACAATATTCAGCTCTTGCAATGTCCATGTAGTTCCAAAGTGACTTGAATATTAGTACCCTTTCTTCAGGCTTTTGCACCATGTGTAGGGCCTGTGTGGAGATCAATGTACATGTAGCTCTCGAATGTGACCTGAATGTGATGATGGTGGTGGTGGCGATGATGATGATGATGATGATGGCGGTGATGATAATTGTAGGACATTCAATTTCACCAGGCAATCAAAGTAATACAATGGTAACTGCCAGAAGATGTTAGGTCTTAAATTCTGATTTTGAAAGCACAAGGAGAGCGTTTCATGAAAGGACATCTTGGAAGTTTTTTATCTGCCAAGTCCTGTTACAGTACATTCGACAGTTACATATACATTTAGCATCAAAACAGTGCTTGTCAGCCAATAAAAATCAAGGAAAGCTGTCAGATCCGACAACTTGTCGGCCAAAACAGTTTCCTGAAACGCTCTCAAGGGTTAGGACCTTCCAAAGATACAAAGTTATTTTGATCTCTTCTTGCAGACGGAACTGATGCTGTTGATGAGCTCAACGGGATACAAACTACCTTAGCGAATGAACAGCAACAAGGAAACCTCGGAGATAGCCTCAACATCACTATTGAATCGATGGAGATGACCGACCCGGTAGCACCGCCTGTCGACCCTACAGGTGGCATCAGGGCCACAAATGAGACAGGGGGACCAGCTGAGGGGAACGAGACGTGAGTTTAGCCTCTCTTTCCGTTGGTTCCAACTCTTGGCTTGATTGTTTTTTATATTTGCATCATTTTCATTAATTTCTTGATTACAATGAGATTGTGGAGAAAAAAGTTAAAAGACATTTTGATATTTATTTTCAATCATTTCAATGATGAAATGAATGGAATTCATTCCTCATGTTTGAAGGTAAATCATCTTTCTTACTCTAATAAGAAGATAAATCAAGGAATGGTTTGTCCAAACATACACTCATTACCTAATAACACGTACTATTTCCACTTGACATATGCCACATTAATTGTAAGTCCATTCCATTGGATAGAGTGTTATTGCAGACATGTTTTTCTTTCTCTTTCTTTTAATGTGCAATATTTTGTCTTCCCTGTAGAAATTTGAGCTTTGCTTTTTCTTAAGCGTTGTCATACAAATTTTGATTAGAGTTAGGAGTACATGTAGAAAAACGTCTGATTCCGACACATCTATAACGTGAAAGCTAGATGCTGTGAAACTATTGATGATCATTAAACAAAACATGCTTAATTGACTATTTTTTAGGTATGCTGATCAACAAAGAGAGTTGGAGGCAGCACGTCAGGAAGAACTGAGCCAACCTAAAGTGTATGTTACTCCTTCTGCATTGATAGTAGGAGCCAGTCCTACAGAGGGGAGTGAATACGCACCCTTCCCGACCCAACCCAAGGTCAAAGTGGTAGATCAACAGGTATGCAGCTGGGGGGGTGTATTATTGTATCCCCCGAACAGAGTTCGGAGGATATTATGGATTTGGCCGCGTCCGCCGCAGAGATTTCCTTGTGAGCGCTCTATCAGCTGCATTTCTTGTCCGATCATCTTCAAATGTGGTTTAAAGGTCAAGTATGATATAGCAAAGCGGCCTATTGATTTTGGTGTGGTCGGAGGTCACATGTAAAGGTCAAAGGTCATTTTTAGGTCAACGTTAAAGTTTACATGCAGGACTCTCTTATGACACCTAATTCCGCAACTGTAAGTCACTTTTCAACCAAACTTGGATGGTAGATGGACTTGGGGGACCTGCATGTTATGCTGCAGTCAGAGGTCACACTGTTAAGTCAAAGGTCATTTTCAGGTTAACGTTGAAGTTCACATGCAAGACTCTTTCTCCGCAACCATAAGTCACTTTTCAACCACACTTGGATGGTAGATGGGCTTGGGGGACCTGCATGCTAGGGTCATTGTTGCCATGATAATTGTATTCATTTGTCAAATTTCTGTGTGACCTCTATACATTGCAATGATGGATGACGCGGTGGGTTCGGGGGATACATGTGCTCGGCTGCGCGACCAGCCGAGCATCTCTAGTTTATTTGGCAATTCGAAACAAATTCATATATTACTTGTAGTTATAGAATCAATTTTAGTACACAATCTAACAGAGATCATTTATACAAATGCAATTCTAGTAGCACTCTGCCCAGTGCATCAGTCGGTGGCCAGGGAAGAGGAAAGCAAGCTCCTTCACTGTAGCTTGACGTTCCCTCTGCCCAACCAACCAATGAACTGTGAATACTGGTAAAAATATAACATGAGGACAATGAAGATGACAATTATTGATAGAGTTAATGTTAAAGATATAGGCAATGAATAAATTACTCTGTATGATGCCTTCATAAGGAAGTTAGATTCTTGATATAAATTGCCATAAAATTTAAAATCAAAGACAAATGTGAAATGAGAACTCAGCAACATTAATTCTTTGCTGTAAGCACATTTTAGCTACATGTTCAGTCAGAATATTATATTTAGTTGTACTCCTGTAGAGAAATGTATTTGCTGATTGTAAATTATAGGATACTTTTTTAACCGTATCTTATTTTACATTGAAACATGTTACAATTATTACCTCAATGATTACTTCTTATCCTACAGGGCAACTTGGTGACACAACTTGGCTCTCCCTCCAATCCCTGGTTGGTAACAGCAACCCTTGCAGTCCGTCCTGCGGGCAGCACGGCACAGCTCGTCGGCACCGTCACAATCCCCTTCCAAGATGGCTGGGCCAACTTTACCAGTCTGGCGATCACCAAGTTTGGCAGTGGTTACGTGTTGGAGTTTGCCATCACCTATCCCGACAGTTCGCCCTTGTCTTCTGTCAGGACCGCCGCTTTCTCCATCACCCATCGTCAGCTGACCGGGGCGCAAGCTGGCCAGACAGGCTCGGTCTATGTCAACGAACCGTTCAGTGTTGAAGTCAAGGTCAGGGATGCTGCCTCCGGAGAGGTGGTCACGAACTTAAATGAATCGGTCAGTTGGTATTCTGCTTTGATAAAACTTTGAGTACCGCTATGCCTCATTAAAAAGCTGCCTATAATCACAGATTTAAATTTCCTTTAGCATAAGATTATTATAAATGCCGGTATGAATGGCAGAGCTGCCAAGTAGTACGATTTTCATACATTTTTCCGTAAATATGGATGCAATTTCTTTTTCATAATGTGGCATTTTGTGTACAAAAAACGATCAGAAAATCAGGTTTCCGCCGAATGTTAGATCTAACGTTACTGCTAATTTAGTACGTTGTCTGTACGTACGGGCCTCCAAGCTCTTCAGTATATGTGTTGGTGAGTGAGCCAAAGCAGTTCAGCGGAACAACCAAAATACAGAGACTGAAGCTTTTGGTCTCGTGTGGGGCGCAAATGTAAGAAGTGATCGAACTTTGCCATTTTGCATGCATATTTATCTCACACGGTAAAAATACAGATTTTTTGTCAAAATACTGATTTTGGGGGATAAGAATACTGAAAATGCAAAATGCAACTTGGCAGCTCTGGAATGGGTTGATAAGGAGACAGAAAGATAAGCTAAAATGAAGCTTTGTGCTTTATTCTATAACAGGGACACGATACATGGAGCGCCAGTGTCTCGCTGTACATGCCAACAAACTACCGTGGTCGTCTATCAGGTCAGACAACGGTCGCTGTTGACCTCTCGACTGGCACTGCAATCTTCCCCAACCTCACCATTGACTTCATCGGCTATGGATACGTCCTGAATGTCGATATCTTTGCTGTCAGAGCACAGGAATACTCCTCCTCCGCTCAGCTTGATCCATTTAACGTTACAGTGAGGGGTGCAGTCCCGCATTCTGGATCCTCCGTTGAGGCAACCATACGCTTTGACAACGATTACTCGGTGGTTGAGGGGAAAGAAACTGTTTTTGTGAATAACTTTCACAACAACATCGGCACCCATCTTTCGAATGTAACCATTACAAACTACAAGGTTACTAGGGGTATGTATGTCGAGCTCGCAGTTCAATTAAACAAAAGTTGTAACAAACCCCGGACCCCCCCACTCCGGGGTCGAAAGGACCGCATGCGGGTTCCCAAAATGTCCGGTAAAGGGGTACTTTTTCGCGGGACAAGTGTGGCCTGCACACTGTAAAAAAAAGGGGTGTATTTGTATTTTCACCCAGAATTTCTTTAAAAAGGGGGTGGGTTTTTTTATCTCTCTCTTTGGACTCCTGAGAAATTTTAAAAGTGGGTTATAAAATATCTTGAATAACCTAGAAAAATTGATCAAATCCCAGGATCAAATTCCTGCTAGTTTTGAAAGCTCATTCAGGATTATTTCATTTTGAATAGTTAAGTAAGGACCTTTTGTTGGAATCAGAGCTCACCTGAGATAGGGGGTACATTGAGCATTTTTCCGGATTTAGGGGTCTCCAAGCCAAAAAAAAGCCTGCGAAAAGCCCTTGAAAGGAGGGGTTCAGAAATTTCGGCAGACCTTCGATAGGGGGGTGCTTTTAAAGGGAGGGAACAAGCACAGGCTTACCCTAGATAACACTGAGTGGGGGGGTGGGGCGGGTATCAAACAGCAAAAAACGTAGAAAAAAAAGTACATCAGGGCCCCCATCTTACAAAGAGTTGCAACTCATCTGATCAATCAGAACTATGGACGGCCAGCAACATCCATCTTACAAAGAGTTGCAACTCATCCGATCAATCAGAAATTATGGCCAGCCAGCATCAACATCTAACATGCATCCTAGATATGATGTTAGTCCGGCAGCCCAGGAGGTTTATTCAACCGAAAGCCGGACAAGCAAATGACCCCATAGCTGGATGGCATGGACCTTGAAGTTTACAAAAATGCATTGCTGCCGGGTTCTATGCGTGGTCTTCCCTCCGAAATGACGTAATATATGACGTCACTACAAAATGGCCCTATTTCACAATTTTTCAGACATTGTACACATATCATGAAGTCAAGGGAGAATATCTCAGCCAAATCATGCTTGTTTTGTATGAAACTTTCACAATGTATTGTTCGAGTAGTGCACAAGAGATATGCAAAATTTCACGAACAGAAATTATTGTTTACATATGCAAATTACGTAATGAAATTTGCATATCATTAGTTTTGGAGATTTCTCGCATAAAAAATTGTCAAAAATCGATTTAGAAATTTATTTTCTTTTGTAGTGTACTTTATTTGATATTTTTTCTCTCAAGCATAATATCATTGTCTTCATCTATATCTCTACTTTAAGAAAATATATAACAGTAATTGAAAAAGACATTATAGACTGTGATTTCAGCCCCCTTTCCAATATGGTGCGCACGTAGAAATCGTGCGTTTTTGGCCTATTTTCACCATATGGCTGACGTGTGCGAACGATATGCCTACTTTATTGATGTTTCCTGCATTTTGCATGATATTAAATCTTCCAAACAACATATTTTCTTCTTCATTATGTCTCTGGTGATCAATCAATGATTTCAGCAAATATTGATTGCCCACTGGGCAGTCTATAGGCTACGTTTTCAGCCTAGTTTTCAACAACGAACCTATACAATGTAAGACTGCATCGTTGTAGTCGAGTCGGATAAGAGGTTCCTGTACATGTGTACCATCAAAATATTGATAACTGTCTCGTTAATGAATCTTGATGTTCCCTTCCCAAAATCGTGTCCAACGGGGTTCAAAATTGATATCTTTGGCGGCCCTCTTGGACTTTTTTAAAATGAAAATCAATTATTTTCATATTTTATTGCACAGAGTCTGACAATGGGACAATCTTTTAATCAATACGCATTTCTCTATGATTGGGATAGTAGAAATCGATTTAATTCGTTTTCTGATGATATATTTTGAAATAAAATTTATCCCGAAATGGGCATGATTTTGGTCAAAAATTTGCATGTGCATTGATATCTATCTGTTCAATCATTAAACATCAACAACTATTTCAAAATATCAGCATTCGACACGAAAGAGGATATAATATACCGATAATACTGTAACGCTTCATGACAATATGTATGTCTTTATTTGCTTAGTTAAAGGGCAAATACCATTATTACCAATTTATTGGAAAATATGCCACTTTGGAGCCCATATTAAGGTAAAAAACGTTTCTGATATGGAATAAAGCCACTTTCATTCTTTTTAAACTACATGGAGATAAGAAGGGTAGAGTTTCCTCTATCTGCTACTAGCATACTGAGCATACCCCTTCAGGGAGCGTAGAAATCACCCACCCTTTTTCATATTTTACCTATTTGTGGGAAAATATGCTTTTTCAAGCCCCCATTGAGGCAAAAAGTGTTGCTGCTATGTAGTACGGCCACTTTCATTGTTTTTAAACTATGTGGAGACAAGAGTAGAGTTTTCTCTATCTGCTACAAAAAAAGGTGTGCTGTTACAGCAAAGCCTACCCCCTCTGAGGACTGCTAAAGTTACCCGATAATTATACGTATTTTGCCCATTAATGGGAAAATATGCTATTTTCGAGCCCCCATTGAGGCAAAAGGTGTTTCTGCTATGTAGTAAAACTACTCTTATTGCTTTTAAACTATATGGAGACGAAAGAGTAGAGTTTCCTCTATCTGCTACATATAAAGAGGTGTTGGCATATTGGAACATACCTCCCTTGGGGGGTCGCCAAATTCAACTACCCTATTTCATATTCTAACTATTTATGGGAAAATATGCTATTTTCGAGCCCCCATTGAGGCAAAAGGTGTTTCTGCTATGTAGTAAAACTACTCTTATTGCTTTTAAACTATATGGAGACAAAAGAGTAGAGTTTCCTCTATCTGCTACATATAAAGAGGTGTTGGCATATTGGAACATACCCCCCTTAGGGTGTCACCAAAATCACCTACCCTATTTCATATTTTAATTATTTATGGAAAAA
The DNA here is from genome assembly GCF_018143015.1 of Lytechinus variegatus. Lineage (NCBI taxonomy): Eukaryota > Metazoa > Echinodermata > Echinoidea > Temnopleuroida > Toxopneustidae > Lytechinus > Lytechinus variegatus. The sequence goes on from NC_054751.1 coordinate 6,596,071, forward strand.
TATGCTATTTTCGAGCCCCCATTGAGGCAAAAGGTGTTTCTGCTATGTAGTAAAACTACTCTTATTGCTTTTAAACTATATGGAGACGAAAGAGTAGAGTTTCCTCTATCTGCTACATATAAAGAGGTGTTGGCATATTGGAACATACCCCCCTTAGGGTGTCACCAAAATCACCTACCCTATTTCATATTTTAATTATTTATGGAAAAATATGCTATTTTCGAGCCCCCATTGAGGCAAAAGGTGTTTCTGCTATGTAGTAAAACTACTCTTATTGCTTTTAAACTATATGGAGACAAAAGAGTAGAGTTTCTTCTATCTGCTACATATAAAGAGGTGTTGGCATATTGGAACATACCTCCCTTGGGGGGTCGCCAAATTCAACTACCCTATTTCATATTCTAACTATTTATGGGAAAATATGCTATTTTCGAGCCCCCATTGAGGCAAAAGGTGTTTCTGCTATGTAGTAAAACTACTCTTATTGCTTTTAAACTATATGGAGACAAAAGAGTAGAGTTTCCTCTATCTGCTACATATAAAGAGGTGCTGGTACCATAAAGCCTACTCCCTTTTGGAACTGCTAAAGTTACCCGCCCCTTTTACGTAATTTGCAAAATCATGGGAAAATGTGCTATTTTCGAGCCCCCATTGAGGCAAAAGGTGCTTTTGCTATGTAGTAAAACTACTCTTATTGCTTTTAAACTATATGGAGACAAAAGAGTAGAGTTTCCTCTATCTGCTACATATAAAGAGGTGCTGGTACCATAAAGCCTACTCCCTTTTGGAACTGCTAAAGTTACCCGCCCCTTTTACGTAATTTGCAAAATCATGGGAAAATGTGCTATTTTCGAGCCTCCATTGAGGCAAAAAGTGCTTTTGCTATGTAGTAAAACTACTCTTATTGCTTTTAAACTATATGGAGACGAAAGAGTAAAGTTTCCTCTATCTGCTGCCTATAAAGAGGTGTTGGCATATTGGAACATACCCCCCTTATGGGGTCGCCGAAATCACCTACCCTTTTTCCATACTTTACCTGTTTATGGGAAAATGTGCTATTTTCGAGCCCCCATTCAGGCAAAAAGCGTTTCTGCTATATGGTGAAGCCAGTTTCATTCTTTTGAAACTACATGGAATTAAAGGAGTAGACTTTCTTCAATCTGCTGCTAATATTAAGTGGTTGCACAGCAAAGTCTATCCCCTCCGGGGGTTCCGAAAGTCACCCACCACTTTTCCATATTTTTTCCAATATGGGGAAAATCTGCCAATCTTGGAGCCTCTGAAGAAGGTAGCAGTCGATGTACCGCACTTTTTTTTACATGTAGCTGATAGAAAAAATGCCTCTTCTTTTATTTCAAAGTGGTTTCCAAAATCAAAGCTAGCTTTACTATATAGCAGAAATGCCCTTTTGTCTGAATGGGGGCTCAAACATTGCATTTTTTTACAATAAAGAATGAAAATAGACATATGTAACTGATAAAGAAGATCCTACTTTGTCATCTTTATGTGGTTACAAAACAAAAACAAGGGCTTTACCGCAAGGCAGAAACACTGTTTGCCTCAAAATGCCTAATTTTCCGAGAAACTGGCAAGATACGAAAAAAAGATTGGGTGACTTTGGCAGTCCCCTGAGGGTTAGGCTTTGCTATGCCCCAATTTCTTTATATGTAGCTGATATAGAAAAGTGATTTAAAGGAAAAAATTACATACTCAAAACAAAATGTTACCACATTGGGGGCTCCGAAAAGCACGATATCATAATAGTCAAGCTATGGATAATGGTATGGTACTGTATGTAACATTTTACTGGTTCTTGTGGGACTATGCTTTAAGGTGCCCGAGAGTAATTGCATGCAAAATGAAAATGTAGAGCAATGCCTCGAACTTCTATCTTTTTCAAGAGATTTAATTATCATAAAAATTGCTTTGTGTAGAAAATGCCTTTTACCCTCATACACATGATACAAGTAATACATACCTTTCTATCGATCGCTAAGTACGTTATTTTCTGCATGTTAGGCACATCAACAAAGGCGACCGGATGCAAGATGAAACAGATAGATGTCAATGCACATGACCATTTTGGTTCAAAATTTTTGATGAATTCTTTTTTTTAATATATTAACCGGATTATTCAGAAAACAATTTCAACCGATTTCTACTATCCAAATCCTAGTGAAATGCGTATTGATTTAAAATTTCCCATCGTCAGACTTTGTGCAATAAAATATGAAAATAATTGATTTTCATTAAAAATGTCCAAGAGGGCCGCCAAAGATATCAATTTTGAACTCCGTTGGACACGATTTTGGGAAGGGAACATCAAGATTCATTAACTAGACACTTTAGGCAAATACCAAAACATTGAGTGAAAAATGTTTTGATGGTACATAGAAACCCCCTTTTCCGACTCGACTACAACGATGCAGTCATACATGGTATAGGTTCGTTGTTGAAAACTAGGCTGAAAACGTAGCCTATAGACTGCCCAGTGGGCAATCAATTTTTGCTGAAATCATTGATTGATCACCAGAGACATAATGAAGAAGAAAATATGTTGTTTGGAAGATTTAATATCATGCAAAATGCAGGAAACATCAATAAAGTAGGCATATCGTTCGCACACGTCAGCAATATGGTGAAAATAGGCCAAAAACGCACGATTTCTACGTGCGCACCATATTGGAAAGGGGGCTGAAATCACAGTCTATAATGTCTTTTTCAATTACTGTTATATATTTTCTTAAAGTAGAGATATAGATGAAGACAATGATATTATGCTTGAGAGAAAAAATATCAAATAAAGTACACTACAAAAGAAAATAAATTTCTAAATCGATTTTTGACAATTTTTTATGCGAGAAATCTCCAAAACTAATGATATGCAAATTTCATTACGTAATTTGCATATGTAAACAATAATTTCTGTTCGTGAAATTTTGCATATCTCTTGTGCACTACTCGAACAATACATTGTGAAAGTTTCATACAAAACAAGCATGATTTGGCTGAGATATTCTCCCTTGACTTCATGATATGTGTACAATGTCTGAAAAATTGTGAAATAGGGCCATTTTGTAGTGACGTCATATATTACGTCATTTCGGAGGGAAGACCACGCATAGAACCCGGCAGCAATGCATTTTTGTAAACTTCAAGGTCCATGCCATCCAGCTATGGGGTCATTTGCTTGTCCGGCTTTCGGTTGAATAAACCTCCTGGGCTGCCGGACTATGTACATGTATATTCATACATTCACCTTTCTTGAAGACTCGATGTGATTCTCTTTGTTTATTAAGGATATTGTGCACATTTCATGTAGAAAAAAATTATGGTGTGGATGGATTTCTGTTTAGATTGATTGGATCAATCGTGACTCGTAAGACGGGCCCCAGATGTGATTTATCATCAGAAGATATTGATAATGCTATTTGGGGACTTACATGTACTGTATTAACCCTAAATAGACTGGGCTATTTCGACACCTATAAAGACTGGGGGGGGCTGATTCAGCCCCCCCTTATGATCTCGGCCGTTGATCGCGCGATCGCGACGAAAATTGGCACACGCGTTACCCATGGCATTATCTACAAAACTATAACATCAAATTCGGCAAAAAATCTCATGTCTCATTAATTATGCTAATTTATGCGTAAAATCATAAGTTTGCTCTGATTAATAAAATAATGCCCCTGAAATGCTAATTTTTGTTTCACATACTCTAGATAGGCATCTGATCAAATTGATTTTAAAAAAAATTCAAAATCGAATTTATTTTCTTATGTATTCTATTGTTTTCTAAATTTCTTATGTATTTCTTTGTTTTTCGACTTTTTGTTTTTTATTGTTTTTTCAATGGAAATTGTCGGGGACTTTATTTTGACCATAAACAAGATAAAATTAATTGATTTTAAGCAGTAAAAGGAAAAATAATGAAACATTTATGAATTTTGGCTAAGAACACTATTTGCATTGGATTTGTACACAAATTCACGTTTTTGAGTAATTTTGGGTCTGCATGCACTTACAAAATGTTGCGTAATTTTGGAACCGCGTACCCGGGGGTCACAATTTTGGTCTCAAAAGTTGGGCGAGACTTGAAAGTAAAAAGTCAGAGAGCGACGCGGTCAAAAAATTTCGCACAGCGGATTTATTGCGAAAAATGTTGAGGGGGGGCTGAATCAGCCCCCCCCCCCAGTCTTTTTAGGGTTCATGTCTTGATAACTTTCAAAAAAAGAATACTTCTAATTTTCTCTTTTCATCCTGTCTCGTCTTTCCATTTCAATCTTCCTGCCTGTATTTCCTTCCCTTCGTCATAATACACATGGTGAACCGTCAACCCTCTCCACGTTATAAACTCCACCATGCAAACCTACAAAGATCACCCAGTCTTGATAAGGTTTTTTTTTTAATTTTTATTCATGCTTTGGTTAACGGATGAAGGATGAGAGAAAGAAGCATCTAGTCAAAAGCACTTCTTGTAAATACATATACATTAAAACATCTGATTGAGAATTGGCCGTGCTTTGACCTTTCAGGTTCAATCTTGCTGACATTCACAATGACCGGGGACACCCAGGGTACGCTAGAGGTCCTCTACGATGACCTTCAGAATGGTAACGTAGTCGTGGTCTTTGAGGGGACCACCCTTCAAGCCTCTCCTGTTCTGCTTGTCAATGGAGAGGAATATACCAGAAAGGTGAGCCAGGGGTTCCAAGTGTTTGTATTTTTGTAAAAGAATCTTGGAAGAGGACTGGTATTGCCTTGGCTATCAAAGCTTCACTCATCGCACTTGCTCAGTCAAGCGCATGTATGTAACTTTTGCTATCCTAGCAACATTTGGTTCAATAAAAACTGCAATTTTCGACCGAACAGAATTGGAAAAATTTGCCTTCATTTTCTTGCAATGGAGTACAGACCGACACAGGTGTATTATTGTACAGATGTATGGCTCTCAAGTTCCATGATGATTAGTCAAGAAATACACAGCCTCATATATGCACTAGATGAAACAGAAATTTTCTAACAAGAAATGCCTTCCAAATGCCTTGCCAGTGTTGAGTCATACCTGGTGGGTGTTTCATAAAGCTGTTCGTAAGTTAAGAGCGACTTTAAGAACGACTGGTAATCCTTTCTTATGGCAAACGGTATATTATTTAGTGCTGGTTTTGCACGTAAGAATGGGTACCAGTCGTTCTTAAAGTCGCTCTTAACTTATGAACAGCTTTATGAAACGGCCCCCTGGAATGCTTTGGAGTGGATGCTAAATTATAGACTTTGATTCTTAATTTTTCACAGGCCCCATCAAAGCCTTTTCCAGTTTGGGCAATCATTGTTATCGTTCTTATTGCTGTCCTCATGATTGTCCTCGTCCTTCTCGTAATCTTTGTCAAGTTCTTTCTCAAGAGAGGTAAGTTTTTATTTATTTTTATTCATTTATTTATTTATCTATTTACTTATTTGTTTATTTATTCATTCATTCACTCACTCATCTATCTATCTATCTATCTATCTATATGTATATATATATATATATATATATATATATCCATTAATATTTTTCTATATTCATCCATTTATCATGTATCTTGTTGCATGATAAGAACAAGTAAATTCTTGCCTACGAGCTCATGTTTAAAATGGTGAATTATCAAGTTTCAAAGTAGAGTCATTTTACATATTGTTTCACCGATCTCACTACAACCGGCTGGCGATTGTTACCTTGAGACAAATTTTTAAAAATACCCTTTAAAAAAAATACTTATTTTTCCGTTTAAGAATACTTATTTTTGTTGTAGGAGGTTGGCAGGTCTGATTATAGAGAACAAATCCCACAGGAATTCTGTTTGTGGTCTTTCATTGCCAATCCTCACACTTCATTGTTATTCAAAATACATGTAACAGATGTATGGAATGTGGGGAAGCTGCTATGAAAAGATTTATAATGCCTGTACAGCTTGATCACTGCTGAAAGACGAGACACCAACTTTTCACAAGTTGCCTAAAAAGTGGGGGCACGTCGTGGTCTAGTGGTTCTGACTCTCGCCTTTCAAACAGAGGGTCGTGGGTTCGAATCCTAGCCATGGTGTGTTTTCCTTCAGCAAGAAATTTATCCACACTGTGCTGCACTCGACCCAGGTGAGGTAAATGGGTACCAGCAGGAAATAATTCCTCAAAAAGCTGTGCACAACAGAATCGTTAGACTAGCTTAGCTGGGGTAATATATGAGCGTCTTGAGCATCTACAATGTAGCAAGGTGGATACGTGCGCTATACAAATACTATATTATTAGTAGTATTATTTTAAAAAGGAGAGTTGCATAGATGCCAGGAAAGGACAAATATTGCTATTATTGTTTTGATTGATAGATTCTAAAGTCAAAATTGTGGAGAGGGTGCCTCTGGCAGTGGTAGATGGTGTGGAGAACAAGACCTATGTTAGGACAGATGTGAACCAGTCCTTGGATGTTAGTCCAACTGGAAGTAGGACGACTCTCCTGACTACCAATGCTGTTGAGTGGGATGAAAGGTAAGAATCCATGTGATGACCATAAAGACGGTTACACTTCGTAATTCCAAAGGTTCTTTATTCTGAAGGTTCGTAATTCCGAAACACGTAAATTGCCTATACCTCGATGTTCGTTAATTCGAAAACGTAAAAGGGTTCGCTAATCCGAACATTTGTAGCGTTATTCTGAAGGTTCGATAATCCGAAAACGAAATAAGGTTCGATGTTCCGAAGGTTCGTTAGTCCGAAAACGAAATAAGGTTCGTTGTTCCGAAGGTTCGTTAATCCGAAAACGAAATATGGTTCGTTGTTCCGAAGCTTCGTTCGTCCGAAAACGAAATAAGGTTCGTTAATCATTACGTTTTCGGACTAACGAACCTTCGGAATTACGAACCTCATTTCGTTTTCGGATTAACGAACCTTTGGAATTACAAACCTCACTTTGTTTTCGGACTAACGAACCTTCGGAATTACGAACCTCATTTTGTTTTCGGACTTACGAACCTTCGGAATTATGAACCTTCGGAAATACGAACCTTCGGAATAACGAACCTTCGGAATATCCGAACCTTCGGAATAACGAAGCTTCGGAATTACGAATGTATGCGCATAAAGACACTCTCTTTCCTTTCTCGTCTGTACATGTTGAGGCCAAAAGTTTACATACACCTATGGAATTTAGTGAAATTAGTTCGCTTGCCAAATATCATAAAATTTACTTTATCTTCAGAAATATCAATTCTACCATAACGAATTTGGTATCAAATGAAATAGCATATTAAGCTCTTTCACATGATTGGGATGCTGTTGGGATTAAAGTGTATTTCAGGTGGAATTTTCCTTGAAGAAAAAAGTAATATTCATGCCAAATGTATTCTAGTATTTTTTTTTTCAAACATCGTTTCATAAAAATATATGAATTTCAAATCTATTATTTATATTGCATTTTCTATCATGATATGTCAACACTGAACAAAAAAAGTGTAATCTGAAATGATTTTGTTGAGAAGCATCTAGCACATATGAAATATTTTTGTCAAGTTTATATTGTTAATTTGTCTAAAATATGAAGATTTGGGTGAAAAATGACACTTAATGTTTTTTTTTCAGCTCCTGATGACAAAGTAATGTGATAAAGGGGCATGATATACTCATTTGTTTGATATCAAGTTCACCATGATAGCACAAATATTTTGTAAGACACAGTAAATTTCATGATGTTTGGCAAGTGTCAAATCTTCTTTGACTTTCCTTTGTGTATGTAAATGTCTGGCCTCAACTGTATGTCTTGAGTATCCTCATTCAGACCAACCTCACTGCTCTCCTTCTTCACCATATCTTTCCATGTAATCTATGGTCTTCCTTTTCCTCTTGTGCCATCCGATTCCAGACTCCTTGCTCTTCTCTTTTCAGGGATTCATCATCTTCCCTCCTCAACAAGTGGTCCGTCCATTTCAATCCACTTCTCTTGACCACTCCCATGACAGATTTCATCCAAGTCCAACCTTTCCATGATCTCTTGTATTTTTCCCCTCAAATATTTTGATCTTCCATCATTGATACCACATTGGCATGAGATAACGCATTTTAAAAAAATGCATGCATTATATTTGTTGTTAACATAGGCCCTAACCCCTTTAGAGTCAAAGTACATTGAACTCTGTGATGATGCCACCCCTTGACTTTTATTTCCATGGCAACACTAATAATCTCAAACAAAATGCAATATAAGCTTTTCAGAATGATAGAAAATCATGAAATGTTTACCGCATCTGTATTTTAACCCCCTATTGAATTATTTTTTATGTTTTACTCTTGCAAGTTTGTTGAATAAGTTCTGTATTGATATTTTTTACTGTACTCAATTCAGTGCTTCCTTTTTTAAGAAAACAAAAATAACTAGTCAGCTAAAATTCTGTTGTAATCAGCTACTAAAAAATTACCCTTTCTCTCTGCACAGGAAAAATGGTCCCAAACCAAAATCAAGCAAAGTCGATCGGTAATCTTAAGTGTTAATAGATTAGTGTATATGTACATGTGGATGCTTTATGTATAGTCATAATCACCATTAATGCATTTGTTTTCATGTGGGTTATAACATAAAATGATCTGGTGATATTTTCATTCCATATATACTAATTTCATTACATTCGTACATGTATGTGCATCCATTTGAATGTACACATAAATGCATTTGCAAGTCAAAGCTTCATGAGTTGTAATGACGTGGCCAGCTCAGTTCCAACAATTACACAGTCAAAATTAAAGGAGAATGAAACCTTTGGAACAAGATAGCTTGTGTGAAAATAGAAAAATCAAAGAAGCAGATCAATGAAAATTTGAGAAAAATCGAACAAATAATGAGAAAGCGCAGATGTGGTTTACGGTACACCATGAGGAGTGTTATAGAAATAGTGGACTTTCCGTCTTGAAGACGGACAGTCAACCTGCTCGAAATGTCGAGTCTCTCTACTGCTTCTACTCATCATCTCTCTATTCACCGACTCAAGCCAACATATCCTCATCTACCTTACTACTCAAGCTGTTTTCAACTCATCGATCTCTTCTGGTTAACAGTCCTTTTCAGGACTACATTCAATAAAGAATACTCTACTCTCAAATTCTCCACTGTCTCGCCTATCCATTTCTTTTTCTTCTTCTATCCACTATTTCTATAACACTTCACATAGTGTACCGTAAACCACATCAGCGATTGTACATGCCACCATTCAAAACTTCAAACAACATCCGAATAATGAGAAAGTTATGATCATTTGAATATTGCGATCACTAATGCTATATAGATCCTCACATTGGCAATGCGACAAAGATGTGTGATGTCACTTGTGAACAACTCTCCCCATAACTTTAGTATATATTTCACTTAAACTGCCTCTTTTATCACATCTATCAGTAGATCATTTGTTCTTTCTATCTAGGAGGGCATGTAATACAGAATTTTATAGAATACATCATGGATAAAGAGTTTGTGTCACCATACGAAAAAGCAAAAAGAGACATTTTGGGGGTATTTTATAGTCCATCAAAGGGAAAGTTGTTCACATGTGACATCACAAATCCTTGTCACATTGCCAATGTGAGATCTCTATGGCATTAGTAATTGCAATATTGAAATGCTCATAACTTTCTCATTATTTGTCTGATTTTCTCAAACTTTCTTTGTTCTTATTCTTTGATTTTTCTGTTTTCACACAAGCCTACTTATTCCAAAGGTTTTATTCCCCTTTAAGTTTGTGTTCAATATACAGTAAAAAAAAAAAAGCCCTGAAACATCCCCTGATCAAAATCCATATAAACCTATAATGAAATTCAGTGCAGAGAAATAAAAAATAAAAAAATGGTAAAAATCACGGATAATGGAGAGAAAAAAAATACTTTATTGTGCAAAATCTCTTGAAAACTCTCAGCAGTTTGAGAAAAGTGGTCTTAAAAATGTTTGTATCTTAATTGTTTTTGGTTTAATATTTTGACTTCATGTTTCAACAGTAGGAGGTAAGTCAGCTTTCCAAATATATAAAATTACAAATCCCTTATAGTTTGGGGTGTTAGAAGAGGATTTTTGCCTTGTAACTATTTATGGGTTTTGATCTGGGCATTCACACACATACATGTAGATACAGCATAAAGGTGGAACTTCATGTACATGTACATGTAGTCAGTTGCTTCTTGTATTGTGGCATATATAAACCATGTATAACCATGTGGCATGTATAAACCATACACTGTATATCAGCTATAATTGTATATTAATTTGTGCATTGAGTGTGTAAATGCATATTTATTACTAATTCATACTGCTTTCAACATATGGTTGCTTTCCCCAAACAGTCATAATTTTAATCTTACATGTATCTACATGTATGTAAATTCCTAAAGGATTAACTCCCATATCAGTGATTATGTACAGGTCCATTTATCGCCTTTAGACAAGGCCCCCTGCCTGATATATCAAATATATCAGCAACTGAGCTACTAGTATGTAAAGACCAATCGCTCAGACCCTGGTGAACGTGCTAGCCACTGGGCCTTAAGGAACCTGACTCGAATTTCCTGTGTTAACCATGATTGTTCTGGACTTGAACCCGCTGCCATAGAGGTAGCGGCCAATAAACGAACCTACTGGTCCCCAGATGTCATCAGGCATCGAAAATGCGAATTGGCACATAGGCATGTCCATGTAATTCATAGCAATTAAGCATTAATACCGGGTTCCAAAAGGCATCGCAAAGTCACTTGATCTTACGCGTTCACCTGGGTATCACTATCTCTCTCTCTTCATCTTCTGCTAGTCTACTTTCAGCCACTACTTTATGAAGAATATAACCAAGTCATGAGGCCTCGTCAGAGGGCTAGTCCATATAGAAAAGTTCATCTTTGAGACTCGCTCTAAACTAACCCATTGTCCCCTCGTCACATGCGTCCCACTATGTTCCATAGCTTGCCAGTTGAAGATGTATAGTATATATGTGTATTGTTGGTTATCATTAGCGTGTGTGTGTGTGTGGTTGACATAACTTGATTCATGGATTTTTTTGCTAATAATAAAATTATACTGCTTTTGATCCAGTGCCATTTTCCACAAACAGTGCTAATTCTAATCATGTTGATAGTGACTAACCGCCCTAAACATACAAGAAGTTGAATTTTGATATTTTCATTGAGCTTAAAACAGCACATCCTAAGCTTTAAAATGCTATGTAACTTTTCAGATGTGATCAACAATACTTGATTGAATGCAAAAGAAGTTTAGCGAGAGCTTCAAAAATAAGGAGAAAACAAGGTTTCACCACTTTTTGTATTGTAAATGAGTCTTTAACAATTGTTTCTTACATTGCCATGCCTGGAAATCCTAACATCCTGTTATAAATGGGATGAATGAACACTATTGCGGCTGTGAAGTGTCACATCTTTACCGTCGATCCCACCGCTGCCACCACTGCAGTATAAAAATGAAACTACTGTCACAATAGTACTTAGATTGTGGAAGAGAGCCTGCCTCATGAATTGGAAGTCACAGGTTTGATCCCTGGCTGAGTCATACCAGAGACTTTAGAAAATATTATCTTTGGCCAACTGTCCAGTAGTCCAGATTGCACAGTTGATGTATAATAATAATAATGATAATAGGCATGTGTATAGCGCCATCTACATGTATCTAAAAATATTCTATTCTGAGGCACGATGTTTTTTATTACTATTACCCCGGCTTTAGCTCTAGCTGCCTTTCAGCACTCGTGCATTCAAGGAATTAATCCTGCTGGGTACCCATTCACCTCACCTGGGTTTAGTGCAGCACAATGTGGATTCTTGGGATTCGAACCCAAGACCCTCTGTTTCAAAGTCAGAAGACTTATCAACTGGGCCACAATGCTCCGCAATGTATAGAAGCTCTCCTTCCCTAAAACTAACAAAGATGGCCTCCTGACTCCCATTCCCTATTAAACCCAGTGCCGATGCGGATGGGAGATGAGAGGATCTGGACTTTCTGGCCAGGCGCTTGGAATATTATGCTAGAGAGGGAGGGGAGTGATAACAGTATGTTATGAAGAGCCTGCTGGAAGACCAGCTCATTACATTTCATTTCATTTTATTTATTTCCACAAAATTAAAATATGTACAAAGCAATATACAAATACATTTTGAAATAGTGGTGGACCAAATGAAAGCTCATCAGGCTTGTTTGGATGGCCCAATATAACATTCATAAGTACACATAGTACGTAATACATGATACATAAAACATAATACATACATAATCATAAAAATACATCCATATAGCATAAGACAGGACAGGAAAGAAGGAGGAAAGAAACAGAGAGGGAGAGGCTATGATTATTTGTCAAGAGAAAGGGGTTGCTCAGTGTAAAGTAAGTGTCGTTTGTAATTAAATCCGAAGCGGCTACCCTGTATGAATATGAGATTTTATATGATTTTCATCCTACCATTTATTTGAGGATGTCATGATCCGGCTCTAGAGGTGATTGTTTAGACTCATTTTAATACAATACCTTGACACAAGGTGGTGCAATACTACAATAGTGTCGTGTTTAAAGGTAAATACTCTCCCCAATATTGTATTACAATGAGAGTGATTAAGAGAAGAAATTTGATCAAAAATCGGATAGTGTATTCAAATCCATCACATTTTCTGTATTGAAACACTCTAATGATATTTCATTGTCAAAGGGAGATGGTCATTTAAACCTTTGAATACTAGTACATAAAAAATATATCATGCTGTGATGTTTACATGTGTAAATGTAGTACATACATGTATATCAATCCAAGTTGAAACCTACAATTTACCCCATGATAATATCATGTTTTTATGTTACCGGCCATTTTGTTTTAATTCATTTTATGTATAAATGTAACCTCATGTAACCATTCATGTCAGCATCATATCATTCAGTGGTGGTATTTGTGAACTGATAATTAGTGTGCTCTCGTTGAAGCTTCATATAATCCCCTAGCTCACCTAGCTGTGTTATTGGATTTCATTTTAGTTTACAGGTCACGTCCACCTCAACAGCGAGTTGATTTTCATAAAGGAGAGAAAAATCAAACAAGCTTTCACACTGAAAGTTTCGTGAAAATGGGATGGAAAATAAGAAAGAGTTGACATTTTGAAATAACATTCAAGTTCATAGAGCAGTCTGTATTGGTGACATTGCTCAAATTCAAATGAGAGAATTCATTTGCACACTCACTATTTCTTTTGAGTTATTATGCATGTATAATATCTAAAATTTTTCTTTTAAATTTCATAATAACGATGCTCTTAATTGAGAGTCATACTAAATTATTAGTTAACCTGTTCATAAAGAAGAGATATTCTGTTTTATTCTAATATATTAGAGGAACAGTGTTTAAAACATTAAGAGGAAAAATTTGAAATATTTCTGATTCATACAATGAAATGCAAATTAAATAGTTAGTGTGTGACACCTTTAGCCCCTTATTTGAGCAATTCAGATGATCTGCATAAAACTATTTGAGAAATTAGGCAAAAATTATGTTATACCCTATTGAAATCCTTATTTTCTTTGTCTAACTACAGTGTTATATGTTGTTGGATTTTCTTCATTTATTCAGATTAACGTGTTGTTGGTTTGGATTAGACTTATAACATTTATTGATAATGTGTTTGATGATGGATTTGTTTGGTGTATGGTGGTAGATTGTATGACATTTACATAAAATTTTTGAAAGGAGAGGAATTTTTTCTTTTGTTTACCTTTTTTTGCTAGAGTACACTGTACAATTCGTAATTGCAATTATCGAGGAAAGTTTTGAGGCGGGGGGGGGGGGGGGGGGGGGGGTGTTCATCACTTGAATTTAGTACATTTCCAAGACATAAAAAGACAAAATAGTGGCAGTGGATTTGTCTTTCATGAAGGAATTTGCTTGATACAATTATCTAAGTTTGATATTTCACCTTTTACTAGAAAACAATTAACAAATTTAATGACATTTCATCTTTCATAAAAATAAATCACTGAAAAAGTTTTATATTTTATTTTATCTTTCACTGAAATCATAAAACAGAATTAATATTTCATCTCTTATGGAAATAAGTATATCACCTCGCTATTGACCTTTCATCTGTCACTGAAATCACATAACAAGTTTGATGACATTTCATATATCATTGAACTCAATAACAAAATTTGATATGTCATTTCTCATTGGCTCACTAAGTGTATTTGACGATTTCATCTCTCTTTTAAATTACTAAACAATTTTGTTGACATTTCATCTCTCATTGAAATCACTAAATAGTTTGGTGACAGACAGTCCATCTCTAAATGAAATAAATAAGTAATGCTAATTTTGATAATTTTTTTATCTCATCAAAATCACTAATTTTTTTTACATTTCATTCCTCATTGAAATTTTGATGACATGAAAATCCATATTTTTATTGCTTGAAATAGAAATGTGAAATAGAAATATTCAAAAATAATCATTTTGCCCAATTGATAATGGGCCCGGCAGCCACTGTGCAGCACCAGATCGATGTTGCTTTATCCCTTAAATCAATGAGCACCAAACAGGTTAGCAACAAGTCCCATCTTTTAATGTCTTGGTCTGACGCGTCCAAGGCTTAAACTCCCGACCTCCGGGACTAACCGCAAAGAAACGTTGTTAGAGCTAACAGTGCACTGTCTAACCGAGGCCCTGTTATAATCAGTAATGTGGCAGCGATGCCTTATGTTAGAACAATGCATTACTTATAAATGTTTCGACTTCACAATCCGAAAGATGTGACTGGGCTTACTGTTAGGCTAACAAAGTTTCTGTACGGTCAGTGCTGGTCATTAGACGGGGGCTCTACCAACTGAGCCAATTCATTGGTTTCAACTCTTTGAGATCACTCGATAAGTTTGATGACGTGTCATCTTCCATTGAAACCACTGAATAATGTTGTTTCATATCCTGGTTCACCTCTCCATGCAGGCCGATGAGTAGGCAGGTGCACCTTTTGGTACATGAAGAGGGGAATGGTTCTATCGGTAGCTGTTCACCTAACAGTCCCAGACGAACCCCAGAGGTTGAAGTCACTGCTCTGCCTCCAGGATTCACCGAAGGACAGCTGGAGAAAGGTAAAACTGAAAAAGACATTCTCCTCTGGGAATTTCATAAATATGAAAGTCTGACCCCTACACCTTGTGTCCACTGCTCCCCCCAAAAAAAAAAATGTTATAATATAGAAATTCATAGACTCAATTGATCATCATTTCTAACATAAACTGTCCTCAATTTTGTAAGCTCCAAAGGACTCTCCTCTCACAAACTATCACACTGGAAGGCTCATTCCTGCACAAGCTAATTTTGTATAACTCTTACAAAAGTTGAACTATGCTTGCCAAATTATGAAAAAAAAATTAAATGCATATCAAATGAAAGTTTTCTATACATGTACCCTTTCCCATAAATATTTCTTCATTGGCAGCCATTTATAAAGTGTAATTTTTTTTAGTTTGGGGGGCATGTGATACATCTTACATTGACCCTTTCTGAAGTGATTTAGCTCTGATTTCTAGTTCATATGGTAATACGGGGTTCTTACAAAATCTCATTCCTAGTACTCTTCACAGAGACAGCCCAGCAGACATGATTTCAGATTGAGAACATACTGGCCAACTCCCAGTTTTTAATCAGTGAAAGCCTTGTTACATTTTTTGAAACATTCCATGCAAATTATATAAGGCAATTGATATTCATATAAATGTAAATCAATATAACAAAGTATAACTGAATATTCAAATATACAAACAAAAGATATTCAAACTATATGAAAATTATCATCTAAGCTTGAGGGAGAGTGAGAGAGAGAGAGAGGAGTGAAAAGAGCTGTATGAAGGATGGTGGAGTGAATAGATACAAAAGAATCTTGTGTGAGGGGTGTACAGCAGTTAGTGTATAAGAGAGTGCCCTACATAAAGAATAGAAAGTTAGGATGAAAAGGATGAATATAAATGAAGGGTGTTCTATTAGAAAAAGGGGATGATTCATGAATAAAAGTGGAAAGAAAGAAAAGTACAAAATCAATCCCTACGATATGATAAATTGTAATACTGTACTCTCAAAATGCCATGTCTTGAGCAGCTCATGTGATATAGAAATATAATGGGTGTTGGATGTACAAAGGGGTATATTTGTGAAAAGAGACTGAAACATTCTATTTTTCCTTGACGTCATTCAGAGAAAGAGGATCGCGCAGACATGACTGTCAACATTAAGAACGCGGATGGTACTTTCCAAAAGATAGGCCAGGTGTCTGCCAACAAAGTGGGCACTCTCAGTGACCTTCGACGTGACCTGAAGAAATCCCAATCTCTGCCTCCAAAGGTAAGTGGGATCACATTGGATATGATGGCTGCAGAAATACAGGGTGTATCAATAAAAAGGATACAGAATTATATGATTGTTTGTTAGAAAGTTATGCAAGTTATAATCATGAAAATTATGTTGATTGAAAGAATGACTCAGTATGAGCATTCCAGAGATGCCCAAAATGCATTTCCAACAACCATAAGTGGCTGCAAGAGGCATTACTTTTGGAATCGTCTATGTACTTATCATCAGCATTGTCATTGTTATCATCATCCCTTTATTATATTTCATTTTATCTAACTACATGTACTTTATTCACCATAAAAGAATATTATGGGTGATTTCAAGTCATGTGTTAGCCTTGGTGTTGGTGTTGAAATTTGGATTGCTTTCCCTAGCTCCAAAACTTATTTAAAATTTGTAAAACTGATCCAGGTGACATTATTGACATCCGGACAACTAGTGAGTGACGTTTGAGGACCATCTTCATTTTATTTTTTATGTTATAACCGTGTAAAAATTGACCTAACACCAACACGAAAAGGTCAACACTGAACTTGAAATCACCTAATGGTGTACATGAAAAAGAATTTTTTAAATAATTAAAGGTAAGAAAGCAATACAATTGCATAACAAACATTTCTATGGGGATTGGGCCTACAAAAGTAGCCAGAAACCTTATAACCAGCCGAACCCTGGGTGCAAAAGCCAAAGAAAAGGTATATTACAGAATAAAAATAACATTAACAGTTGAAAACAAAGAAATGGAGGAAAAATAAGGAAAGACATGTAAGCATAGAAAATACATTTAAAAACGAAGTAATTATATTGTTATTAGTATTAGTATTGGTAGCATTTTGTTGTTGTGAAATTGAGATGAAATTTCTTGTTGATGTAGGTCCAAGAGAAGCCGTTCATATTTTTGAAGACAATGGATGTATCAGACTACGAGACCGTGGAAGAGAAGCGTGTATCAGTCTCAGAAGCGTATGGAGCTGCAGGTCTCGTCCTCATCCGCTGGCACTCGGAACAAGGTTAACTTCTTCAATGGATGATGATCAGTGGCGTACTGTAACAGATGGCGAGGCTCGGGGAGAAACTTGCCCCCAAAATTTTTCATGACCCAGAAAAAAAAGGAAAGAAAAAGATAAGCGTGAAATATGATATTATTTTCTGAATATTATGTCAAAATCTACCAAACAATTTGGATTTTTGTAATAAAAATGCCAAAAAATTTTGCTTGCTCGCTACACCATACACTGTATATGCCCCCCCTCAAAATTTGGGCTCGTCACGCCACTGATAAATATCTTTTAATTCTTTATCCTCTTTGTGTGGTTCTGTCTTAATTGTTGTCACAGAGGTGATTATTCTTGTTTACCCAAAATACCTTCTTTTTTTGCCGCAATGATTACAGAATGATTTGCAGGTTTAACTTCAAACTTGACTAATTTCTGCATGTACTAGGTATGATGATCAGAAGCCCTTCACACAAAGCTTAGTAGTAATCATCAAACTTTTTTTTTGCTATTGATTGCATTGACTACAATGTACAATTAATCTTCAAATTACAGCGCACAATTGATCGCTTACCTTTGTGTTACGGGACCCTGATTAGACATACATTGTAGGGGTCACAAGGTCAAAGGTCACAGAGTTTGTTTATTGTTTGTAATATGTTTGGGGTCTGACAATGGTTAAGGTGTTAAATTTGACTGTGAGTTGTATGATCCCTCTAGTTTACTCTGTGTTACTTTTCTTTTTGAATATGGATAAATAAACATGAGCCAATATAATGATGATTGTAGGATTTAGGCAGAAATAGCAAAATTTGCAATTTAATTAGTGACTTGTTTTTGTTGCCAATTAAGAGATGCGAGCTTAAGTTGAACAACTTTTTGTTAACAGTTCAATGCATAGCAAATATTTTACATTAGTTTTAACCCTAAATAGACTGGGGGGGCTGATTCAGCCCCCCTTCGACATTTTTTCGCGCGAATTTTTTTTACCGCGTCGCTCACTGACTTTTTACATTCAAGTCTCACATAATTTTTAGACCAAATTTGTGACCCCCGGATACGCGGTTCCGAAATTACATAACATTTTGTAAGTGCATGCAGACCCAAAATTGCACCAAAACATGAATTTGTGTACAAATCCAATGCAAATATAGTTTTTAGCCAAAATTCATAAATGTATCATTTTTGTCTCACCTGCATAGCAGAGTGAGACTATAGGCGCCACTTTTCCGACGGCGGCGGCGTCAACATCAAATCTTAACCTGAGGTTAAGTTTTTGAAATGACATCATAACTTAGAAAGTATATGGACCTAGTTCATGAAACTTGGCCATAAGCTTAATCAAGTATTACTGAACATCCTATTAGAGTTTCATGTCACATGACCAAGGTCAAAGGTCATTTAGGGTCAATGAACTTAGACCATGTTGGAGGAATCAACATCAAAATCTTAACCTGAGGTTAAGTTTTTGAAATGTCATCATAACTTAAAAAATATATAGACCTAGTTCATGAAACTTGGACATAAGGTTAATCAAGTATCACCAAACATCCTGCATGAGTTTCACGTCACATGACCAATGTCAAAGGTCATTTAGGGTCAATGAACTTTGGCCGAATTGGGGGTATCTGTTGAATTACCATCATAACTTTGAAAGTTTATGGATCTGATTCATGAAACTTGGACATAATAGTAATCAAGTATCACTGAACATTTTGTGCAAGTTTCAAGTCTCATGATTAAGGTCAAAGGTCATTTAGGGTCAATGAACTTTGGCCGAATCGGGGGTATCTGTTGAATTACCATCATAACTTTGAAAGTTTATTGGTCTAGTTCGTTAAACTTGGACATTAGAGTAATCAAGTATCACTGAACATCCTGTGCGCATTTCAGGTCACATGACCAAGGTCAAAGGTCAATGAACTTTGGCCGAATTGGGTGTATCTGTTGAATAACCGTCATAGCTTTGAAAGTTTATGGATCTGATTCATGAAACTTGTACATAAGAGTAATCAAGTATCACTGAACATCCTGTGCAAGTTTCAGGTCACATGATCAAGGTCAAAGGTCATGTAAGGTCAATGAACTTTGGCCATGTTGGGGTTTTTTGTTGAATAACCATATCTCTGTAAGTTTATTGGTCTAGTTCATAAAAAGTGGACATAAGAGTAACCATGTATCACTGAACATCTTGTGCGAGTTAGAGTAGTATTCAGAGTCAGCACTGCTGCTATATTGAACCGCGTGATGCAAGTGAGACGGTCAGAGGCATTCCACTTGTTCCTTTTACTGATTAAAATCAATTAATTCCATCTTATTTATGGTCCAAATGAAGTCCCTGACAATTTCCATTGGAAAAACAATAAAAAACATAAAGTCGAAAAACAAAGAAATACATAAGAAATTTAGAAAACAATAAAATACATAAGAAAATAAATGTGATTTTGAAAATATTTTAGTACATTTGATCAGATTCATATAAAGTGTCTGTGTACCAAAAATTAGCATGTTAGGGGCATTTTTTTAGTTAATTTTACGCATAAATTAGCATAATTAATTAGCAATGATATTTTTTGCAAAATTTGATTTGTAGTTTTGTAGATTATGCCATGGGTAACGCGCGTGCCAAGTTTCGTCGCGATCGCGTGATCGACAGCCGAGATCATAAGGGGGGGCTGAATCAGCCCCCCCCCCAGTCTTCCTAGGCATCGAAATAGCCCAGTCTATTTGGGTTAATCCTTGCTTTTTTTTCCTTCAGATTCTAGTGATCTCTGCGTTTGTGGTCTCGTCGGCCAATTCCGTTGCTCTCTCTGTGATAAGCAGTCGTACTGCAGCCCTCAGTGTCAGTCCACTGACTGGCCGCGACACACCGTACAGTGCTCCGAGTGGGCCAAACAACGTAAAGATTTGGATGATCAAAATCAAGAATAAAGTGACCGTTTCTTCGAGGTTTAAGTGTGACTTGGGGTCTTGCTTAAAGCTAAATGACAGTAGTTGCAGTAAAACACTAATTGCGTGAGAAAGTCTGTGAAACCAAGGTTAAGTATGACTATATCATCGTGGATCTAGATCTGGTACAGTTACATAAACTGAACTATGTGAAATCATAAAATCTAAGCTATACGATCACACTGAAGATCGCCAACACAGATAGGCACACGTGGGACAGTGCATTATTATTGCTGGAATAAAGACCCGACGGAAGTGTCCGAATCCGCGCTTATTTTGCTTTTTTCTCAGCAATTACACAATTTCTTCCAGAATCCTTTGGCACATATTTTTTATTCATACAAACAGACACTTTGGTGGTCATTATATTGCATTCTGTAAAAAGTCATTTTGAGATCGTTACCAAAACTGGAATTTATCTTTAAGTGTCGATGTACACGAAGTTACTGTCGGGTCCAAACTGAACAAAAATAACCACAAGGCATGTGAAACATTTACCAAAATTGACCCCAAATATCACATCATTCTCAAAATCTTAACAAATACAGGGCCTAGTTTACAGGCTACTCTTAATTGTTGTTTTATACACACCTACAGTAAAACGCTTTGTGGACATATAAAAGCACTTCAGTGGTTTCAGCGTCCACATACAACACTCGTTCTGCTCTATGTTATTGTTGAAAAACGTTTTCCACACAAGACACGATTACAGGCCCTGTTCTCAACCGGGGGGGGGGGCACTCAGTATATAATGCATAGTGGGTATGTGCCGCGGAGGGGACCCCCATTTTTACACTCAAATTTCTGTTCCGAGGCATAGCATTTTTGTTTTGTTGAGAAAAAGAACAAGGAAGCCGCTCCAAGGCATAGCACTTTCTTCTTATCGAGAAAAAAGAAGAGAGAAATCCGCTCCAAAGCTTCGCATATTTTTCGTTACGCTGCTCCGATCGCATCGATCTGCTACAATGAGCTGCAATTTTGGTGAAAAAGCTGCCGCAGAGCTCAACCGGCGGAGGCCGCGCTAGCTGCATTATGCACGCATGACCGTTCCATAGGGATGCATACGCACTTACACGCTGGCTATCCGTTCCAAGGACCCCCGTTTTCACAAACATTTGTCGTTCCGAAGCCCGTTCCGAGGACCCTCCATTTTACAACAAGCCCGCTCCAAGGCCCCCGTTTGTTGTCTCGCCCGCGGCACACCCCCACCACTTTTTTGGTCGAGTGCCCCCCCCTCCCCCCGGTTCTCACACTCCCAGCTGCATCGCGCGTTGACAAATACTACTGACATATACATGCACAAAACCCGGTTCAAACATTGCATTGAAAAAGATGCTCATAAATCTGCGTGTTTTAAAATTTGGGCTCGCCGACCTTTGCCACGATATCCACGAAAATTGATATACCGCAAATATTTCTGAATTGACAGTAGTTAGATCTGAGAGTAGGGGAGACCGGGGTTAGTTGGAACATGGGGTAAGTTGAAACATTGTAATTTTCTTTAAAGCCTGTAAAATAAATTTATGCAATACTGCCCTCAATTTATTGCTATTAATAAAACAACAGCGTTGAATCAGTGGAGCTTTAAGTCACACTTAACCCTTTGAAATGTTCTCCATTTGATAAACAATGTACATGTATGTATAGAGGATGAAAACGAATCGACTTTTGGAGATAGTACTGTGAAGTGCTGAAGTAAAATGCCGGATGTCTTTCTGTAAATCGTCAATGTTTCAGAATCCTTTCTGCCTTTCATGGTATAGCCACCTTGACGATTGTTCCATGTTTTATACATGTATATCCTCACCGGTTTTAGGTATCAAATCTATTTCGAACCTTTGGCAGAATTGTGATATATATTTAGGTATATTTATATATATAATTCTATGAGAAAGATTTATTAAGAGTTATAAACTTACATGAAAGAGGTATGATGATATATAGGTATGATATATGAGGCAATCATTTATATTGTCACTTGTTGCTCTTTAAAGCAATTGAACATTCCAATGTATGGGGTACGTATTTTGTCTTTAAAAAACGTGAATATTTGCTTTGATTTGCAGTTTTTGGTTGTGAATAAATACATTTTCTTTTGTAGATTTGGAGTTCATGTTTTAAAATAATTGTATTCGATTGATGGTGATCTTGTGTAAATAACTTGCAGAGGAATATTATTATTTTCTACTTTACTATATTATTTTCTGTATTCTGAAAGTGTTTTTTGAGGGGTCTTAGTTGCTCCCACTAGTCCATTGGTGAGCTGGATTCCTCTTTCCTAAAGCCTGTCAATGATCAGAGAATTGAAAAGTGCTGTTATAATCTACTGTAATGGTGCAATTTGATTGGGCAATTATGGCTGTGATGGGGCGAAATCACCTGTCGCCCTCAGATTATGCCCAGGTTTTCGTAGGGCTTTCTAAACCAGTTTTCAACTTAATAAACATTCTTTCAAGATTGAAATAAAATATATTTTCCAAATACATGTACCACCGTAGGAGATTCAGTATGTATTACATTGTATATCATAGGCAGTATATTTTGATTTTGAAGGGTATATACTATATAATGAATATTCGTTTAGGAAAGTTAGCATGAGCTTTTTCATTTATATTTATCTTTTGATATACATGTAGATTAAAAAGAAAACAACTTTTGATGATATAGTAAGTTTTATACACATGTTCTGTACTTCAGTACTTTGTTAATTTTCCATTCCATTTATTTTTTTAATCCAAATTGTGCTTTGTTGTGTAAATGCGTTTGCTGTGCTTTCATTGAAATATATCATGGTTGTGTAATATGGGTATATCTTGTACGAATATCTAGATTCTGCACAAACAATAAACTATGTTGTTTTTGCAAGATGTTGCTGTATATATATAATCTATGGTATAAACCTGGTCTTTCAGTATCATGTTTTTTTATTCTTTTATAGAAATCCATCCAAAGCCCTGAGATTCTACTACGAGTAATAAAATAATTGCATTTTAAATCTAATAAGGAAATTGACATGGCTATCACAAGAGCTGAAACTTTTCACTTTTGAAAATGCTTCCCTAGGTAAGGCGATAGATAAAATATTTAATTATGAAAATTAAATCCTTATAACTCTTAAAATGTTAAACCAATTACTCCAATATAAACAATTGACTTTGTTTTTATGGCAAGAATTATTTTTTTTTGTACGAATGGCATGTAAGGCCTCTTATTCGATACTATTCCGTCCATATAACCCTATTTTTTTCTGTGTATTATTAAAGGAATTTGATGGTAGGATGAAATAGTTTTACAACTGAAATGTGAAAATGAAATCTGACTTGTCATTCATTCCCCATTCATATTCATTTATAGGTTTTTGCAACATTTTTCATAACAAAATTCTGGAAAAGAAAATTCATATCTGAAATTTGACATCAAGATAATGAACAATAGTTTTGTATATAAATATCATCAAATATCGTACATAATTTTTTTTTTCTGAATCCAAACTTTGCTGGTGTAATAATCTTATTAAATGACAAAAGGAATCCAATCTTTTGTAAACAATTTTTTGAATAATATTTTTGATATGCGTGACAAGAGGAAGATAGGCCAATAATTTGTAGGATCATCTTTTTTATAAATTGGGATTACTATTGGCTATTTTTAATAGATCAGGATAGCATTCACTGGAGAGTGATAAGTTAAAGATATGTTCCAATAGAGAAACAATATATGTTAAAATTTGCTTTAACAGTTTTGTACTAATTCCATCATAGCTTGTTGACTTTTTTATGTTAAAGCTTGTACTACAAGTACATGCATTTTATTTTTTATATCGGTCTGTGGGAGTAAAAAACATTGTATTTTTGGCTGGGAGAGATACTCTTTAAAATTTGTATTGTCACTAAATTGATACTTATTCTGAATTGTTATTTTCTTGTTTTTAGATGATGGGGAAAAAAGAATTTGAGAGCATTTTGATTACCTGGCTACATGTTTTGCCAACTAAATACAAAAAAATCAACCAAAATTTGATCATATTTCTTGAATTAGCCATGTTTATTTTAAGTTATTATTTTTGTTTTTACATGAATGGGTGGGGGTGATGAATAACAAACTCTTTGGATAAGCCAAGGAGCAATATTGGGTTAAGGGCTTTTATCGTTCCAATCTTTCGGAGTTCTTGTATCTATAAATTTGGTTTGTTGATTGCCTCAATGTGATATTGAAGGGTTAGTATCAAGGAACCTAGATATGTTCTGGATCATTTCAACATATACAGTCTGTTTCTACTTTCAGAGAATGTGCAAAGAAGAAATTTGTGATGTAACCTTTATATTTTGTGGCAACAGCTCACACACAGATTTGGCTGCACTCTATCATCAATCATTAGTTTTAACAATTAATTGGATGAATAAAACTATAAGAAACTTTGTACAGACACCATTTTCACTGGTCAGTACATGACGGTTCAGAGGAATTACTGGTAAAGAATGCATGGTTGTGAATGTGATGCTGAATATCTGTAATAGAAGATGTAATTACAGCAAAATGAACAATCATGCATTAATTTGGTTCCTTTGTAACGATCTGGGGCACATTTCATCAACCTTGTTATAATAACAAAATTACGAATAACAGTTTAAAGGGATGGTCTGGGCTGAAAGTATTTATAGCTTAATCAATAGAGTAGAATTCACTGAGCAAAATGCTGAAAATTTCATCAAAATCGGATAAAAAATAAAGTTATTGAATTTCAAAGTTTAGCGATATTTTGTGAAAACAGTGGTCATGAATATTCATTAGGTGGGCTGATGATGTCACATCCCCACTTGTTCTTTTCTATCTTATTACATGAAATTAGGTTTATTCAATTTTTTCCTCCAAGGAATAGAAAAATTGGATTGAAAACTGATGTAGTGCATTAGATATTTATTGCTGCAACTTATTTCATTATAAGGGAGGCATGTTATTCACACAAGTATGAAATAATGAAAAAAATTATGACTATATGAATAACATAAGAAAACGGAAAGTGGAGATGTGACATCATCAGCCCACCTAATGAATATTCATGACGACTGCTTTCACAAAATATTGCTACAGTTTAAACTTCAATAACTTTATTATTTGTTACTAATATCCAAGTTTGATGAAATTTTCGGCATTTTGCTAGGTGAATTCTACTCTGTGTAATGTATTAAGATATAAATATTTACAGCCTGGACCATCCCTTTAAGCTACTGAAATTCATCAGTCTGAATGGCTGATGGTAAACCTGTTACAGGAATGATGCATTTGTTATATTTGTTATCATAACAAGCCTTTATGAAACGCAACCCTCAATAGAATGTTTAAAAAAGTGATTTGGATGTAAATTTTAACCCAGTCGCTTGATGTTCCAACTCAATTATCTCATGAAATGTTAATAAATCTAAAGTTTTGAATCTTCAACCATATTTCCTTTGAACTTGGTCTACTTATTTTTGTTTGTATATTTACCCACCCCAACCACCACTCTCTATTTCTCTCTCGCTCTCTTTCTTTCTCTCTATCATTGCCCTTTGCACTAGTACTAGTCTCCAAACACAGACTCAGATTGGACACTTGACTAGATTATAGACCCAGTGCGTGTTTCGAACAAAATGGTAGACGAAGCGACAGTGCACGAGTGAATCTAGTCTCCTGTGCAGACTGTGTGCAGCTAGTACTATGTGAAAACCATTAAGGGTCTGTGCCTGCAGACTACTCCACTTAAAGGAGAATGAAACCTTTGGAATAAGTAGGCTTGTGTGAAAACAGAAAAAATCAAAGAAACATGCAGATCAACCAAAGTATGAGAAAAATCAGACAAATAATGAGAGTTGTGAGCATTTGAATATTGCGAACACTAATGCTATGGAGATCCTCACACTGGCAATGTGACAAGGATGTGTGATATCAATTGTGAACAAGGTCACTGCAGAAAAAAAGTTGATTTGAAGGAAAAGATTATAATTGAAGCATTATGCTGAAAAATTCACCAAAATGTTAAAAAAGGAGAAAGTTATGACATTTTAAAGTTTTTGCTTATTTTTCATAATATGCACAATGACTCAGTGATATGCAAATGAGAGAGAGTCGTTGACGTCCCTCACTGTTTTTTAATTGTTTGAATTATACAATGTTTCAATTTTTAAAGGATTTGACAAGGACTCCCTTAATTGTTAGAACCACAAGATTAATGACACAATGTCCAGCAAGGGAGGAATAAAATTCTTGTTTCACACATGACGAGGAGAAAATTGGAATATTTCATATTCCATGTCATGAAATGCAAAAGAAATAGTGAGTAGGTGATGTCATCAGTCCCCTCATTTGCATACAGACCAGGAGGTGAATATTCAACTATAAATCAGGAATCAGGCAAAATTTTAATGTCATAACTTATTTACATCCGATTTTAATGAAATTTTCGGTGTTATGCTTGTTGGATTTTTATTCAAACCAACTTTTTGTTTGGGTGGACTTGTCCTTGAAGATATGCATTATTTCGGTGAAAAAGTTATATGTATGTCTTCATGAATATTCAATGAGCAAATGATCATGATCTCATAATAATAATAATACCAGCATGCTTATATAGCGCATATCACTGCCAAATGCGTCCCTATGCGCTTTTGAAGGAGACAGAAAAGGCAAAGAAAAGATGAGGAATTTGCTGGAAATTGTGGCACTAACTCATTTAAAAGTCTTTTTGAATAAATGTGTCTTCAAAGTGGATTTAAACTTAATTGGGTGGAGAAGAGTTCCTTACATGTGATGGGGTGGTATTCCAAAGTGAAGGGGCAGCATGGGCAAAATATCGTTCTCCATAAAACTTGGTCATGTTGGTGTGAACACTAGGACAATTTAAGAGATCCTTCTGAGCTGATCGAAGATTACGAGATGGCACATTCACTAAACAATTCATATATTTTGGAGCCATTGCATGGAGACATTGATAAGTTACAAGCAGCACTTTAAACATTGCACGTGACTGGACTGGGAGCCAATGTAGTAATTTTAAGATAGGCGTAATGTGGGAATGCTTTTTAGTACGGGTGACTAGTCGTGCTGCAGAGTTTTGAATTACTTGTAATCTTTTGATTTGGGAATCGGGCATCCTATAGAGTAAAATGTTGCAGTAATCTAAATGACATATTACAAGAGCCAGGACAAGCTGCTTCGTAGTCTTTGCATCTAAGAATTGTCGAACCTTACCAAATTTACATAGAGCAAAAGATGCTGATTTACATTTTGCAGAAACAAACTTGTCCATGACCATATTTTCATCAAATATCACACCTAGGTTTCTGGCTGTTGACATGGGCATAATTGATGATTTATCAAACTTAACAACTGGAAGTTTCATACTTCTGCGAAAACGAGATGAGAGATGTAAAATCTCTGTTTTCTGATCATTCAATTTCAGACCATTTGATGTGGACCACTGTTTGATCTCTCTTACACAATCATGTTTCTAGATTACATCATCAATGTTACATGGTTTAAAAGAAACATATACTTGCGTGTCATCAGCATAACACATCCCAGATAAACCATTACATGCTATCACATCATATAGAGGAGAAGAGAACATGGTAAATAACAGTGGACCTACCACTGAACCCTGGGGTACGCCTATATAAGGCTCGTTAACTGAAGACTCTAACCCGTTAATTACTACTCTCTGTTTTCTTTGAGTCAAATATGATTCAAACCACTTATAATAAATAAATAATCACATAAGCCTTCATGAAGATTTGATGATGCATGGATCTCTTATCTGGTTGAACGCCATTTGCGCCGTTCTAGTTGTCGGAGTTCCTGCTTCTTTTTATGAATATATTCATTGAACCATGGTGCATGGGTACGAAGAAGGACTGAGCGAGTGAGCAAAGGTGCAGGTTCGTCAAGCAACTCATTGAGCACGATGTCATAGAGCTGTACCTGCATGCTGTTCAAGATCCTCGATGGAAGATGTCAACAGTTTTGAATGACGAATGCTCTCGCGAAACTCATCAAGATTCAAGTTGTGAAGTTTCCTGAATTTAACTTCAGTTCTCTGTCGCGTGGGCTTTTAAATCATCAGAGATCAAAGAATTGCTGAGTGATCAGAGGGCATATAGCTAGTCACATCCAGCTCAGAGATGAGATTCGTAGTTTCGAGCAGAAGATCCAGCGTATGTCCACGATCCTGTGCGTTGGGAGAGTGACATGTCAATTTCATATGACTTGTTCTTTTGTTATTTTATATATTATACAAAATTATTTTTATTCAAATTTGGCCTCAAAGAATTAAAAAGATTGTATTGAATTAATTAATGTATTAGATATTCATTGCTGTGTATATATATTCATGATAAGGGAGACATATCATCCTGGCATATCAAATATATTATTTTTATATATTGCTTTTACAAACCTTTGCTCATTCTCGAGGAACGTCGAGATTGGGTGGTCCTTTCAGGACTAACACCCAAGAAAGATACATGGTGTACCGTGAAACCTACTACACTAAATATATTGTGATTTTTTAGAAAAAGGAAGGTGCATGGGGACATGATATTTTCAGTCAACCTAATTAACTTCAATATTTTATTTCAACATTCATAACTTTTTTATACAAAATATTGCTAAAATGTAAAGTTCTATAATTTTGTTATTTGTTATTAGATTTGGGGATTTTGCTTGATGATTTTTTCTCTAGTCATAATCATTTTTTTTTCATCCCTTTACCCTTTTATATTGACATGTATTGGATTTTTATTATGATAAAACTGTCAAAAAGCAGGAATACAGAATGAAAAAAAAGAGGAAGGAGAGCTAGTAATCGAGGGAGAGAAAAGAGAAAGATTTTTTTTAATGGAAAGAGAAAGAGCGGGGAGGAGAAGGGGGACGGGGGAGGGGGATACGAAAGAGGAAGCAGAGGATCGAGGTGGCAGAGAATTCCAAGAGACACAAGCGTACCTACGGGGGGGGGGGCAGTCTGCCCCCCCCCCTGCATGACGATCACAACCCATGCAAAGGAGTCCCTGCCCCCCCCCCCTGACGAGCTCGAAAACCTTTTGCTCCCCCCTGACGAGCTTGATAAGACCCCCCTCCCCCTGACGACCTTTTTTTCTGCTACAAACTCCTTTATATGTAATTGAAGACCTTTTTTTTAAATCTATAGGTACGCCATTGCCAAGAGAGCTAGGAGAGATAGAGGGAGAAAGTATGATAGAAGTCTGAGAAGGAAAAATTAAGAACTGAAAGAAAAATAATGAAAATAGATAGAAATGAGGATCGAGAGAAAACGGAAAGAGGGTGAAAATGGGAAAGTATCCTGTTCATCAACAAAAGATACAATCTCGAAATGAGAGTTTCAGTTTCAGGGGGTAGGATCGAATGCATTCTGGTACCTATAGAAATACGCGCGACAAGGTATGCGACAAGTACCAAGTACTCGCACAGTATGATAGATCAGGATCTGCGGCCTATACCTATAAATCGAGGCAATTATAGCCTTTAATGCGATTAAAAAAATAATTTATTGAGGTGTTAGCCATAATGTTTGAACTGTACACAAATGCCATTGTAGGGTGCACGGCTATATATTTAGCTGGGATTCCGGCGCAAAGTCCTATGAAAATGAAATTTTAGTGAATAAGTTAGAGAGGACATATGAACCCATGTGATTCACTCTCTAAAAAAATAAAATTCAGATTTCATTACTAGCCTCTGGGGCAGGTCTTCAAAATCGTAAGGAGACCCCCCCCTCCCGCAAATTACAAAATTCAGAAAATAAAATAAAAAGAAAGGCCGGGGGGGCGGGGGAAGGAATACGCGCATGCGTACAACGAAATGACAGCTGGCAATTCTCCGAGAATGAATGAAGGAAAAATTCTGAACATCCGCTTGTTTATTTGTGACGGTTTCACGTTTTATTAAGAATATGCATTGTTCTTTTCAGTAGTATATATGAGATATAAAGATGTTCAATCGATTTGCTGCGGTTCTACATCAGGCAGTGGAAGCGGTAAGCCCAAAACATTCTAATTGATCCAATCTTGTTCCGACGACACAAAGTTAAGTCCCACGTATTGCTTTCCTTGTCATATTTTGTTATGAAACTTTTCACACACGACATGCACGAGTGGTTTTATTTTTAATTTCATTGACGTCAACGCTGACTGAGTGGGTAAAAATGGGACCAGCCTGAATGTCCATAAGACGGTGCTACTAGATGCGCACCTGCAATAAAGCAGTTTACTAAAGTAATATCCAAATTATTCTCTCACATTTTAACAATCGTGACAGTGACCGGTTAAAAAGTTGGCAAAGCTTTTTTTTTTGCGAGAAAGAGTAACCTGCCGGCTGCCACGATCAAGAATGAATTGACAGTGACAAAATGTAGACTCTAGATTTGCTGCAATGTTTTTTACTTGTTCTGTCTTTTCACAAAATAAGATATGCCAAATAAAATTTGCATCATTCAATGTTTGTTGAATATATTGTCTTGTTTTAATTGCAATTGTTAGTTTATTCTCAACTTAGTTGCATCCACATTGCAATAATATTTCACAAAATCTTGAAATACTGTATATCGCCATGGCATGTAAATTATGTTTCATGGATATTTCCATAATGTCAGCTGAAGAGACCCTGCTCTTTGTTCGACATAGTATTTTGCGCATTTCAAAAGTCAATGCATGCGAGAGCTCGAGATCCGCTGAATTGCACTGCACAGTATGCGAGCTCGGCCTCTGAGCTAGCCTGGAGAGGCGTCTGGGGAGTGAAAGTCATATACTGTATGTATGGTTACTCCCCTAACGCCTGGATTTGCTTTATATGCCTCTCCGTGGAGGCCAGGATTACCCGTGTTGAACCTAGACCTAAATCACCAATTTTTTTTTTTTTTTTTCGCCCAAAGTTATGTTCATGGGCAAGTTTTATGTTTACCCCCATTTTTTTTACATTTTTCTTACTTTTCATCAAAGAAATAGTAGTAAAGTTGAAAGAAGTTAAGAGCAAGAGCGTTCACTTACCCTGTCTGTTTACGTCGCCATTTTGCTGTCTTTTGTTATCGATACCTAGATACACACGCGTGCAGAGCTGCAACCTAGATTTTAAAAATACTTGCATTTGCCAATTAATATCACGATTCATGAAATATTTGTTTCGGTTGATAAATATAAAGTAATTTATATGATATCTATTTATTAAAACAAATATTTTGCCAGACCTGATATCTATCGGCAGATGCAAGTATTTTTTTAATCCAAGTTGGCAGCTCTACACTCTACACACAGTAAATAAGAAAGTTAGAATCAAGTGAGAAAATTATTGAAACTATATTGTTCTGTAGCTTCTTTTTGTTATTGTTGTTCGTTCATTCGTTTTTGGCCTGTTTCACACCCTACATGTAGTCGTCTCCTCAGAAGACACTTAGTGTTGAGAACTCAAAGGTAGAAAAAAAATGGTAGTTTGTTGACAAGCTTGGTTGCTAGATGTTAGCGCTGGTGGATCTTTTTTCAAACTTAGAGCATTATTGCACATTACGTGTACAAACATGTATGCCATGGATTCAACTGGTCACAGGGAACGTGAAGGATAAGTCCAAAGACACTAAATTTGGTGAAGTACTTGTTTAAAAGGAGCTAGTAAATGTTTTTTGCTATTTATTTCATCTGTGTGTAAACCTCTTTCTGGTATATTCAGATTGCTCCAACGCAGACGTTACTGGAGGATTTCATTTTTCATTGGAAAGCAATTACTCACCATTTCATCAATAACAAAGGTTTGTTGCTGCAGAGTTGATATATTTATATATATATATATATATTTTTTTTTTTTTCATAGTTATGGACAGTCAGTGATTCCTTTATAGAAGAGAAAAGCCACACATGCAATAAAATAGGACTATTGTTAGTAGACTATTTCTAGGGCAGTAAATTAAGCATGGACTATAAAAGAAACAGCACATTATTAGAGAGTGTAATTTTTAGGTCTCAAGTGAATACTGAACCTACAGTAGGGAAAAGGATATGGAGGATGGAAAAGAAAGGAAAGGAATAAATAGCTGAAGAGAAGGTGAGAAAAAAGGGGGCCGAAGAAAGAGGGGGAAGAGGAGGAGAAGAGGAAGAAGGAGGAGGAGGAGAAGAAGGAGGAGGAGAAGAAAAAGAAGAAGAAAGAAGATGGGGTGGAGGAGAGAAAGAATGCATGAGGGGGGGGGGGGTATCAGTAGGATGTGCCAGAAAAATGGTGGTAGGTCATGCAGACACTGCTTTAAAATGCATATGTCACTCACTGACGGGTACTCAACCAGATGAGAGTATACAGTGTACACATATTCACTTTTTATACAAATCATGTGGAACCATCAGATATTCAGATTACACATTGAAATGCATGTACATGTAAGAAGTGTTTGAACATTTCTCTTGGCAGATGACAAGCAACCGGTACAAGAGTCCAACATCCCCAATCACCTTGACCACATGCTGGTGATCCTAACCCAAGAAGAGGGCCAGATGGAAGCCAATCAAACAGGGCCATGCATGGAACACCTACTGCAGCATAAGATTCTAGAAACACTGCTGACTCTGGGAAAGGCTGATGTGAGTTTCATTAACCTCTATTACTGGTACCAACAGAAAATAAAATATTCACAGAATAAAAACAAAACTTACACAGAATTGTAGAAACTGTAAATTAATCGTATCTGTCAAATGATTTTGCAGGAAAATGACAAAGTAATGAGCAAAATGAAGATCAGAAAAATTCTTTTCCATTTACAGTGTGGTCCCACATGATTTTTTCTGTGTTAGATCAGGGAATAATTTTGCTTTACAAATTTGAATACCATTTTTGGCCATTAGAGAAAAGCTCTCAACTAAGTAGCTAATGTACAGTCCTATGTAAAGTATGCTATGCAAAAGACTTAATTTGCACAACAGTCTTTAAAAAATGTGGAGCAAGTTGCAATGCGATTCCAGGAAAATTATTCCCTGTAAATACATAGGAAACGCTTGTGATAGTGAAATGAATATAATTTCAAGCAAGTCTGAATTATTTTACCTAAACTTTGGTGTTTTAAATATCTGCCATACATGTATGATAAACACTTTTGGAATGCTTCCAACCATTTTCTCTCAAAACTAGACTTCTTTACCAGAACTCAAACTTGGTTTCAATAAATAAGAGTCTGTAGCTGCATCAGGGAATAATTTGCTTTAATGCAAACTTTGATTAGCATTACTAATATTGGTTGTAAACTCAGTAATAGAGAAGTCAAACACAAGTCCCAAGTGCATAGTTCTGATTTATCTCTGACTTTTGGAGTTGTTATCGATTGGAATGTCTTTTTTCAATGGGCCTTTATGGGGAATGTTTCACAAATCGAATAGTGATTTTTGTTTTGCTGGCAAATTTGTTCTGAGCCAATCAGCTGTAAGGATTTCAGTGGCTTGTAACATTTGTAAATGAAAATCACTACCCACTTGTCTCATGAAATGCTCCCTAGGCCATGGATGATTGTTCTTCCTCATCAGTAAAATCAATTAGAGTGAATGCATTTCAGGGGCCTGTTGCAGAAAGAGTTGCAATCGATCGCAACTCTAAAAATCATCCGCAACTTGATTTTCAACCAATCAACAGCGCGCATTTGGGACTTGCGATTGATTTTTTAGCTTGCGTTTAAACGCAACTCTTTCTGCAACGGGCCCCTGTACTCCCATGTTCCTTGATTTGATTATTTTGTGCCTGTCCGTGATACAGTGTCCACCAGGTATGAAGCAGATGGTCCTAATGTTCTTCACCAATCTCTTAGGAAGAATCAAACAGCCTCTCTTGCCTCACATCAACGTCTACAAGCCTGTACATGTGAGTGATTCCTTTTAAGAGTTACGATTGATCCAGGATCAGGGTTCTGGGCCCCGTCTTTCAAAGAGTTACGATTGACCCAATCAATCGTAACTCTATGGAAATCCATCGGTGTCTTAATTTTTCTACAGGAAATTTGCAGAATGTCCTTAGTAAACAAAGGAGAACACACCAAATTGTCAAGAAATCAATGAATTTTGGGGTATACATTCATATCTAGAAATTTTTTTGAACAAACATGCATTTTGTTGACTTTGCTGGCTTTCCATAGTTTCGATTGATCGGATCAATCCTAACTCTTTGTAAGACATGCCCCTGGTAACAATGGTGTAGTGATTAATTGTACGCTTTATTTTCATGATCAATCGTACATTGTAGTGGATGCAATCAATCGTAGAAAAAGTTTCTACAATGATTGATAAGCTTTGTGTTACGGGCCCCAGGGCTCCCATCTTACAAACAGTTACGATTGATCCAATCAATCTCAACTGCATGCATATATTTGGAAATCCATCAATGTCATAATTTTTTCAACAGGAAATTTGCACCATGTCCTTTGTTAACAGAGAGAAGCACACTGAAGTTTTTGAGAAAGAAAATGAATGTATGGATGTACATGTACATCATATTTAGAAAATATTTCGAACGAACATTCCTTTTTGAAGTTCGTTTTGCTGGCTTCCATGATTGTGGTTGATCGATTGCATCTCTTTGTAATAAGGGGCCAGTAGCGGACCATGACCCGGAGGAGACAAAGCATTGGGGGGGCACTGCATTGTTTGTGAACAATGCCGTGCTTGTGAACAATGCCGTGCCCCCCCCAATGCTTTGTTTTCGGGGTCACGGTCCGCCACTGAAGGGGCCTGATGTAGATTTGATTTCATGTATGTTAAAGTAATAATGGGGCCAAAAGCTAAAAATTACCATCAACATGCCATTATTGCATTCATAATTGCCCCTCTTGCAATGTTTGAATTGAATATTTATGTGTGGTCCGGTCCCATGCATTCATGTCTGTGTGCAGTTCATTGAATTTTTTTTCCAGAATCTATTTCTGATCATTTTGTCAATTATAGAATCTTACAGCAAATGCTTATTTTACATCTTGTGATTTTTCTTTCTTAATTCAAACAACCAGAATAGAATTACAAATGTGTGCAATATACATACTTGTACAAATAATTGATGGTAATTTCATTAGACATTTAATATATTTTGTGGTTGTAACATTATTCTCATATTTTCTTCAATAGAAATTGGTGAAGGTTTGTGGAGAGACCAGAGCTGGTCCCACTGAGAAGGAGGAGATCCAGTTCCTGTGTGTTGTGTGTTTCAAGTTGAGGGAAGATCCATATTTGGTCAACTTTTTCCTGGAGGTATGGTCAAAATAACTTAGACCTATAACATTGGCCCCCTAAATATTTTGGCAGGGATCAACAAAAAAATTGAACGATGGTAGAGAATGATACAATTTACGCGGTTTCAGAGAAAATTTCACTTTTAATAATTCATATATTTTATTTCTTATCAATTGATTATGCTAATTTATTCATGATATTATACTTTTTGTTGTAATTCACTAATAAACCCTTTAGGATGCTAATTTTGGGTGTAATGTAAATTTAAAAACAATTCTGGTACCAAAATTTATTTCTTTGGTAATTTCCTATGTATTTTGTCTTCTTTGTTCTTTTTATGTTTTTCAACAAAATTTATTGGAGACATTATTTTGGCCATAAATAGCATCAATTTTACTGTTATATGTAAAAAAAAAATCGCTCATTTATAAATTTCAGCTGAAAACACATTTTTTGTTGACTTTGTACATGAATTCATGCTTTTGAGCAATTTGTGTTTGATATGCTCTTACATAACGTTGCATAATTTCTGAAATGCATACCTCTGGCGTCGCAAATTTGGTGTAAAAATGATTTTTTTTTTCATTATTTCATGATTTTTTTACAGGATATGATTGTTAAAAGACAGCGAGCAGTGCGGTCAAAATATTTTGTGTGTCAGATTCATCATGAAAATGTCATTATGTCAACTCCCACTCCCCCACAGTATTAGGGTTATCCTACAGAGGCATGGTGTCGCTGTTCAGGGGCACTTTATCCTGACTACTATGAAGAGATCAAATGTACTGCAGAAAATTGTACGAATTCTAGTGCAGTTAGAATTATAGTAAGGAAACCTGAATATGAAATATGGATTGGAAAGTTTTGCATCATTTCATGTAGTGTTCTTTAAATATACATAGGTGGACTGATTTACAATGAGATTTACCCCTTTATTTCTATGGAATAGATGCTCACGTTATCCGCTTCAAGAAAGAAACTATGGTCATGGAAATAATTTTATACTTATATTTTCATAAGGAGTGAATTATTATTAAAAGAAAACATCTTGCACTTTTTATTCCTGTGTAGGATCCCAGGCAGAGTACTAGCAGGCAACGGGGACAACCTCGAACCAAGCCAGACTCCAGCCAAGCTGAATTCAGTGTGATAGACTCTCTGCTCAAACTGGTGCAGAGTCCAGTAAGTCTGCCCCTTTACTTTCCTCTTGAAAGTTTACTTTGGTAAAAGTAGTAGTAGTAGTATTAGTAGTAGTAGTATTAGTAGTAGTAGTAGTAGTAGTAGTAGTAGTAGTAGTAGTAGTAGTAGTAGTAGTAGTAGTAGAAGTAGTAGTAGTAGTAGTAGTAGTAGTAGTAGTAGTAGTAGTAGTAGTAGTAGTAGTAGTACAAGTTGTAGTAAAAGTAGTAGTAGTAGTAGTAGTAGTAGTAGTAGTAGTAGTAATAGAAGTAGTAGTAGTAGTAGTAGTAGTAGTAGTAGAAGTAGTAGTAGTAGTAGTAGTAGTAGTAGTAGTAGTAGTAGTAGTAGTAGTAGTAGTAGTAGAAGTATTATTATTATTATTATTAGTAGTAGTAGTAGTAGTAGTAGTAGTAGTAGTAGTAGTAGTAGTAGTAGTAGAAGTAGTAGTAGTAGTAGTAGTAGTAGTAGTAGTAGTAGTAGTAGTGGTAGTAGTACATGTAGTAGTAGTAGTAGAAGTAGTAGTAGTAGTAGTAGTAGTAGTAGAAGTAGTAGAAGTAGTAGTAGTAGTAGTAGTAGTAGTAGTAGTAGTAGTAGTAGTAGTAGAAGTAGTAGTAGTAGTAGTAGTAGTAGTAGAAGTAGTAGTAGTAGTAGTAGTAGTAGTAGTAGTAGTAGTAGTAGTAGTAGTAGTAGTAGAAGTATTATTATTATTATTATTAGTAGTAGTAGTAGTAGTAGAAGTAGTAGTAGTAGTAGTAGTAGTAGTAGTAGTAGTAGTAGTAGTAGTAGAAGTAGTAGTAGTAGTAGTAGTAGTAGTAGTAGTAGTAGTAGTAGTAGTAGTAGTAGTAGTAGTAGTAGTAGTAGTAGTAGTAGTACATGTAGTAGTAGTAGTAGAAGTAGTAGTAGTAGTAGTAGTAGTAGTAGTAGTAGTAGTAGTAGTAGTAGTAGTAGAAGTAGTAGTAGTAGTAGTAGTAGTAGTAGTAGTAGTAGTACAAGTTGTAGTAAAAGTAGTAGTAGAAATATTGGTGGTGGTGGTAGTGATAGTAGTAAATAAAACATTTTACAGCCAAGCTGAATTCAATGTGATAGTCACTCTGCTCAAACTAGTGCAGAGTCCAGTAAGTCTGCCCTTCATCTTTCCTCTTGATATTTTACTTTGTTGCAATTGATCACTTGCTCCTTCATACTTGAATGGTTTAGTTACTGTCTATAAGCCAACACATCATGGCCGTTCACAAAGTAAGAATTTGTTAATCATTCCTCCAATATCAACAAAAACATATGGTGAACGTTCCTTTGATCATGCAGCCCCTGTTTTATGGAACAAACTTCCAAATTTCCTGAAAACGATTGATTCAGTTGACAAATTTTAAACTGCCCTAAAACCACTTATTAAAATTGTACCTCAACTCGACAAAGTTAACTCACCAACACATCTTTTTCTTTCCTTTATTTTCTGAAGCGCGTAGGGACGTATTAAGTGTTAATATTATACATGTACGCTGTATAAAACCTGATTACTACTATTATTATTATTTTTACCATATGCTATTCAAATTGGGTTGTTCTGTACAGGACTCTCGGGTAGCTGTCAAGGCTTGCGAGGGACTGATGCTGTGTGCCAGCTTACCTGAAAGCCAGGCAGCTAATTGTATCGTGAGGAATACGCAGTTCTGCACTCTCCTAGCCGAACGGCTGTGCTCGCTCTACAACGCGCTTCCGCTGTCCATGGATCCAGTGGATATTGAGAGCGTGGAGGCAAAGTGGGGGTGAGTAGAAACTGAGGGTACCGTGTTTGAAATTGAAGATTGAAATGAAAACATTATTTACCACTTTCAATAAAATAAAAACAGTCATGAAAACATACCAATCACGAAATATGGAATATATTTGAAACCATTATTTTTTAATTTGATTTGATTTGTTGTTTTCTTCTGTATTCATAACATTCATACATGTATGTAATATATTTTTCTTTTGATTTTTTTATTATTTGTGGGTTTTTCCCATCACCAGTCTCTAAAATCTGCTTTGTCTGTTTTCCATGTATTTTTGTCATTTTTCTATGTTTTCGCATCCTCTATGTTTGTTTCATGTACGTTTTAATGCTGGTAGAAAGCACATTTCCATGAACTTGGACTACAATAAATATGAACTTATAGATGATGCTCTATAAACGCCTTTTATGGTTTTCCCGTTGTATCAACAGCCTTGATGTCCTCAGTGACTCCGATGACACCAATAACTTTGCTGGTAAGCGTCAGTTGATCTCCCTCCTCTCTTGGTTTGACTACTGTGATCAGATCATCAAGGAAGGGCATCCTATCATTGGCAAGGCGTTGTCCACTCGGGTCAAAGAAAACTTCCTCGTTCCGATCATCGAGCAACTCCTACTCCAGACGTAAGTCCTAGGGGGGTCATTGCAAGAAACTTGTGATTGATCACAAATTTATTTGGGGTCCTCAGGACCCGGTCTTACAATAAGTTGCTATTGATCCGATCAACTACAGCTATGGACAGCCAGCAACGTCAACATTTGAAATGCAGATTTGTTCAAAATATTTTCTAGGTATGATGTATATTCATACATTCAATGTCCTCTTGAAGATTCATTGTGTGGACTGAGGACAATGGGCAAATTTTGTGTAGAAAAAAATCATGGTGTGGATCGATTTCCATACAGTTGAGATTGATTGGATCGATTGTATCTTGTGAGACGTGCCCAGATATGTCTTGCAAGCTAGTGATTGCAGATCTGCTTCTTACCACAAGGCGTTTAGAGTATTTTGCTACAACTAAAATTGCCTAATGTATATCAATTGTAAAATTGCAACCAGCATTGCAATTGATTGCAAATGTTCTCTTGTACCTATTGTATTTCTCATTTCAATTTCAAATGTGATGTTTGAAAATGAAATCTATGACACTAGCTCTGGAGGAAATATATGCATGTTAAGGCATGTCACATTAAACATGAACCTTAAACCACAGGACCAAACATATGCCTCAGGACCAAACATTAGCCTCAAGACCGAACATTAGCCTCAAGACCAAATACACGCTTCAAGACCCAAACATATGCTTCTGGACCAGACATATGCGTCGGGATAAACATGCCTCAGGACCAAGTATATGCCACAGGACTAAACATATGCATCAAGACCAAATATATACTTCAAGACCCAAACATATGCCTCAATACCAAATATTTGCCTCAAGACCAATCATATGCCACAGGACCAGATATATGCCTCAAGACCAAACATACATGTATGCATCAAAACCAAATATTGAATACATGTATATGAAACTGACTGAATTTCCTTTGAATTTCAATGATCATGGTTTCACCACAACATTCAGGTCAGAAGTGGGCATCCTGACAAGTACGGCACACCTGGCAAAGTTTGTCAAGATGACATCATCTCCCCAGCTCCTGAATGAGTTTGTATATTTCATCCTCGGTGATAACTCAAGTCCAGAGAAACCTGGTGATGCTGATCATAAGATTAGGCATAGGCTCATTGAAAGATGTGATCATTTATCTGATGAGGCAAGTATGGTATTCTAGTCCTTAACCCTTAACTGGCTGGTGGGGGGGGGGTTCCCTCAACATTTTCTGCGATCATTCCGATGCACAATTTTTTGTGACCGCGCCACTCACAGAGTTTATACTTTTAAGGGTACGCGGTTCCGAAATTATGCAACATTTCGTAAGTGCATATCAGACCAAAAATTGTTCCAAAACGTGATTTCGTGTACAAAGTCAATGCAAATTGAGTTTTCTCATCTTATTCATAAAGATATGATTATTTTTATTTTAAACTGCTGAAATCAATTGATTTTAGCATAATTATGCTTCAAAGAGGTTGTGTAATTAATCTGGTGAAAAAAACAAAGAAAAACAAAAGGTTGAAAAACAAAGAAGTTTATAAGAAATTAAAAAAACAATGAAATACATAATTGATTTCCAAACCGAAGTTTTTTTCAATTACGATTGTTAAGAATGCCACAAAGAATATCTTTACCAAAAATTAGCATTCTAGGCGCTTTATTTAGTGAATTAGAGCAAAAAGTATGATTAATGCATAAATTAGCATAATTAATTAATATGAAATAAAATCTCATTATTTTGGAAAATTTTACCATACAGCCTTGTAGATTACATCGAACACTACCAGCATGCAAATTTTTGCGGAGCTCGCGCGGTCGGCGGCTGAGATCTCAGGGGGGTTAAATCAACCCCCCTGCCGGCCACAGAACAGCAAAAAAAGCCCGGCCTAGTTAGGGTTAATCTTAAGGTCTTAATTGTCTGTGTAATGAACATAAGATTAGACGTGGTCTCATCCAGAGATGCATTCATTTTTCCGATGAGGCAAGTATAGTAATATCGTCCTTCATCCTCAAAATCTTATTAAGGTACCGATTATCAGATTAGACATAGACTCATCGAGAAATGCGATCATTTATCACATGAGGCAAGTATAGAAAATTATTCCTTAATCTTGGAGACTCTTTTGTGTACTGAACGTAAGAGTAGAAATGACTCATCAATAGTTGTGATCATTTATCAGATGAGTCAGGTATGGTAATCTAGTTCTTAATCCTGAGAAGACCTTTAATTGCAGTGACAATCATGTGCAATGTAATATTCAGTATAAAT
The DNA here is from genome assembly GCF_018143015.1 of Lytechinus variegatus. Lineage (NCBI taxonomy): Eukaryota > Metazoa > Echinodermata > Echinoidea > Temnopleuroida > Toxopneustidae > Lytechinus > Lytechinus variegatus. Next base: position 6,637,473 of record NC_054751.1, read on the forward strand.
ACCTTTAGCTGACTCAATTAGATGGAAGTCCTGTGCTAGTTTTATATTCTTCATATTCTTGTTGGAAAACGTAATAATGGAAAATTGTATTCTGTTTTGCCACTTTGAAGAGAAAACACAACAGATGTAATATTGTTTTCTGTTTTATTTCAGATCTGCATCATGTCCTTGAAGCTGTTTGAAGTTCTTCTCCAGAAATCCCATGTCCACATTGTCAACAATTTGGTGCTACGCAATCTGAAGACGAGGTCGTATTTTGACCGGCACCCTCCCACACCACCTTCAACTGCCCCAACATCTCCATCTGATGCTCCTGCATCGCCTCCTCAGACTCCATCTTCTCCTGGATCCAATCCCCAATCTCCTTCCATGCTTGGATCGCATCCAGAGGCAGACTTGGTAGGGGAAACTGTAGAATCAGACAAAGTAGAGAATGACTTGCCCTTAACGAATGGTCCTACAAACTTAGATCAAGAAAACCATATACCAGAGGATCCCGTGTTGCAAGCGGAAGGAGCACCCCCTATTGGTGATCAAGAACCTGATACTGCACTTCCAGAGTCGTTAAGTGACAGTTCTTTAGGTCCAGACTCCTCACTCTCAGGTCTACCGAACCCAGTGCCTCAACCGTCATCACCAACATCCCTTCTTCCCCCTTTATCGGACACACCCAATACAAACAGTGCTATGAGTCTGACCACACCTGTTCCTGCGGCCGAACAGTTCCCCCGTCTGGTCGGGGTGGTGCCGTTGTTGACAACTCCCGCTCCTCCGCGAGGTGTCCCAACGCTTGCGTCACCTGCCCAAAATGCTACTGTTCCAAATGTGCCTTCACCGTTGACACAACTCTTGACATCGTCTCCAGACCCGTTGCCATCGACTATGATGTTGGGGACGTCACCGTCGTTATCACTGACGTCACCTAGATCTCTTGGCTCACCGCCCCTTACCCCAGGCTCTCCTACTAGTCAGTCAGAAGGAGAGGACTCGGACCATAATATGCACAGGGTTGTCAGCTGGTAATTAATAATTTTGTTGCATAGCAATTAGTCTTATTTCATATACATGTACATGTATTTAACACTCATTGCTCAATGAATGTACCGGAAATGTTTCTATAGTTAAGTGGCTTTTAATTTTTTTATAGATCTACAATGTGAAAAAATCCTTTTTTGGAAAATGTGATGCTGAAAGAAGATGCAGGAGTCGTGTGGTGCTGAAGTTGAAAGAAAATAGCTTCAATGATGGAATTAAATTGATAACTGTGCATATTATATTGATTCGGTTTGAGCGAGGATGGACTTATTCTAGTGCATCCCAGATAAAAAAAGAAGTCTTCAGGGCTAGATGTAACAAGTATAAAGAAAAATATATTTTAAATTAGACACACCATTAGAGAAAAATCTCTCCATAAAATTGTAGTAAGAACAAGATCTGCCTTGGATAACATGTGTGAATCTGGATTTACTATGTATTTATCACTTTTTTTTAGATCGTTCTTTGTATTCATAAAGATTTAAAAGGTAAATATTGAAGAATGTGAAAGAAGTACTCACGAACCCTCCAATTTTTTTGTCATTAAGAAGAATGTATTTCTGACTCTCTATTTTTGAGACCTATTTGGAATGTTTTTGTTTTCTAGTAATTAGAAGAAAGCTTCAATGATGGAATTCAATTGATAATTGTGCATATTATGTAGATTTCTAGTGGAACGTTGTGGCCCAGTGGATAAGTCTTCTGACTTTGAAACAGAGGGTCTTGGGTTCGAATCCCAGCCATGGCGTAATTTCCTTCAGCAAGAAATTTATCCACATTGTGCTGCACTCGACCCAGGTGAGGTGAATGGGTACCCGGCAGGATTAATTCCTTGAATGCATGAGTGCTGAAAGGCAGCTCGAGCTAAAGCCAGGGTAATAATAATAACAACGCGCCTCGGAATAGAATATATCTAGATAGATGGCACTATATAAATGCCTATTATTATTATTATTATGAAATGGTATACTGCTGTCAAATTACTGTTGTTCAGGCAGTCAGAGAAGTGTATTAAGAATAGGAAAAAGGGGGTCAGACTTACAAAATTTGAAATTTAATCTTGCTCTACACATTCATGTGTATTTCATGTGATATTGCTTGTACATGAAGGTATCAATTAAAAACATGAAGGTATCAATTAAGAATATTTGAACTTCATTATGATATTGATATACAATATAAATCATTTATCTACATGTGTGCTGAAAAAATGACTGAGTATTATATTTCCCTTTTACTTGGATGCAATTTATAATGAATTCCTGAACATGTATAAATTATGAACATAAACTATGATAATGTTTGCCTTTCCAGTTTTCTAGGGTTGATACCAGAAGAGAATAAGTCTTCCTACCTAACTGGGGATACAGGGTACGACATGTACCTTAGAGAGGCGCATCGAAACGTAAGCTTTATCTCAGTTTCGAACACCTGTTATAATATTATACAGATATTGCCTACCTAGAGTGTAAATATAACATTTCCTCTCCCCAACGGAGTTATATTTTTTCCAAGGGATTATATTTTGCCTGAAGCGCTCAGCGCTGAGGGAAAAATATTCTCCCGAGGAAAAATATAGCTTCGGAGGGGAGTTGAAATGTTATTTATTAAAAAAATAGACCAGGCAATATCTGTTATATTACATGTACGGTGTATATAGTCTATCGGGATTCGCCATCAGAATTGCATTCATCATCTGGCTCTAACCCGAAATTCTTGCTACATCTCTGATCCATCTACGTCATAATAGAAAATTTTGGAAAATACATCAAGCGTGTTCTTCATGCAATTGATGCGTTAACAATAGCGTGTACATCAAACAAACTACCTGATTACGCAGCTTGTACGCAGTCAGTGACGTCACCTTAGTGAATATAACGCCTCAGTTGACAATACAATACAGTTATATTAACTGAGCTAACGTCAAATCCTAGAATATAGCTAATGCGATTCTAGCAGCTATGGTCACGTGATGGCTTAATGATCTAAAACTGATTAGAACATACATAACCTATGTAATATAACAATTTATTTACCTGTGGTTGTATTCGATGATACATTGAAGTTGTTATACATGGTGTACCATAAAGTAACAAACTGAACTGCACCCCTGTTTTTAGACAATTCAATAAAGAGTCATCAAACTTTTTTTGATATCCCTTATCATAATTAAGGAACCTTGAAATAAATAATTAAAAAAAGAAAAGAAATCATATTGTCAAAAAATGATAGGGAGATCTGCTGTTCTCTATCGTTTTTGATCACTATTATTTGCCACTTATAACACAATCGCCTCACACACACCACACTACCGTTTGTGTGCGTTGGCAAAGTACAGTGTATATGTACATACATAAAGTGTACATGACTTGACACCAGCGTTTTTGGCTACAATGGCTCACCTGTGGAGAGAAGAAGCAGCATTCAAATTTCCCACATCATAGCCACATGATCAATTTCAAAATTCTGTCTAGCATTCAATTTCTTAATATAAACTTAAGTTATGGGATTATGGGAAGAGAATTATGGGATGATGGGAAAGTTCAAGATACAAGAAATTGGCATGTTTGCCAGAAGATGATTGACCATATAGGCCATATAATAGGCCATATAGGCCTATTATCTTCAAAAGCAAGTTACATGTAGTTGTACTCATCTTAAGTGTGTGTTTTTTTTTCAGTTCCGAGAGTGCACGGTAAACAGTCTTCCTTACGATTGGCCAAACTACCCTACGCCTGTGGAGAGACTGCCTGAGTCCGAACCGTTCTACGAGGGAGCATTCATCAAGATTCTCTTTGACAAACTCTCTAGGATGTTAGACCAGGTAGGTGTTCCATAAGACCCCCCCCCCCCAAAAAAAAAAATTGTTTCCCTCATTCAACCGGCAATAAAAGGTGGAAAAAATGAGTTTTTTATTTCTATTTTTAAAGCAGACTAAGAATATTAAGATGCATTTTTTTGTGAAAAAAATTCTGATTTTGGTGAAGAATTTGCTAAAATTTGTATGTACTGGCTAAAAAAGCACTTTTACATGTTTGACTGCATAAATAAATTATTCCACTTTGTACAGCGCAGCAGCAAAGGTATATGTATTGAAAAACATGACCGGCTGACATAACTTTTTTATTTGGGGCTTATGAGGACAAAGTATTTTTTTTTGTTTATGCCTAAAGGTGTTTGTAAGTTATGAAGGGTTTTACTTATCACTGATGCCCCTTTCGTGGGAGTTACATGTAAAGCAATCATTATCCACACTGATGTTAAAATTGGTTGTCAAATTCTAATAGCTTATCATCTTGTGATATCCTCTACCATTACAGACATATGAGGTCAACCTTCAAGTGACATCAGTACTGGCCAAGATTGCACTATATCCACACCCTCACATACACGAGTACCTCCTGGACCCCTTCTTAACCATCGCACCAGGATGTAGGAATCTTTATAGTGTCTTGGAGAAGGTTAGTATGTCAGTAGAAATCTAAGACCCTGTTCTCTTCTACTTCCTCAAACTTATTCAGTGAAAATCGGTTTTGTGGAAATAAGTTTAACATAATGATATATACTGATTTATATAGAGCAGAAACTATTAGCATATATCCTTCTGCGCGGTATGAGCTCCTTAAAATGCGTGGGAAACAAGCAGGAACAAAAAAAAATGTTCGGAAATTAATGGAAAACTAAGGCTTGATGCAGTCTTGGAAACGATCTTACTTTCACAACAGTTTGAATACCACTTTGCGATGTGGTTTGCAAGACCAATTGGTGTGCTAAATGAAGCGTAATTCATACAGGAAATCTGCATAAACCGTGGAATCAACCGTGGTTTTTTAAAACTTTGCCATTTTTGTATTCAAGTGTATCAAAGGAACCGTTTTGCCTCCTCTTGCCAACATGTTTGAAACTAATTCTATGATTCACAAATATAACACTCAAAACAGTAAAAAACTACATATTTGGAATATTGATATGCAAAAAACAGATATACAGGGCCGACAGTATGGAACTCATTACCAACTTCGATTACGGAGAATGTCTTTTTGAATACTTTCAAAAAAAATCTCAAAGTGTATCTGTTGTCATATTAATTTAATGTAAATTAAGATTTTAGCCTATAATATTAATTTTGAATTTTACCTGAGAGAGAGAGATGGGTAGGGGGGTGGGGGAGTTGGGACAGGGAGCAGGTGGGGATAGGGGGGGGGGCAAGACGTTTAATTCAAATACCTACGCCATCTAATATTATTATCATTATTATATTTGTATTTTGTTAACTTTTGGACTCCTGCCATTTACAAGCTTTTTTAAAAGCTTTCTACAGGTGTTCCATTTTCCATTTATTTCTATCACAATATTAATTTACTATGCTTCTGTATTTGATTTATTTTTGTATAAACATGTGTATTTCAAATGTTCATATTTTGTTGTTTTTTTAATGGAAAAGAATAATTGAATTGAATTGAATTGAAACCACCTTTCTGAATTCAGGCCATAGTGTTTATAATTCAGTGAATTATCTGTTCTCTGTGTTATCTATGCAAATAGGCCAACAGTGTTAAAATTGTCAGTGGTAAACATTATTTATCTGAGTCCTTGTATAAAGTTACCTTTAAAAAAATGAAGCGATCATGTAATTCTCCCATCTTTCTCTTCACCTTAAAGGTAAATGCCAGTTGTGGTAACAATATCGAAATGAGTTCGTACGGAATCCAATGAAATGGCCACCAAAGTGTTTTTTGTGTGAATAAACAATATGTGCCAAAGGATTCTGGAAGAAATTGTGTAATTACTGAGAAATTATCAAATAAGCACAGGATTTGTGTGAAGCGTTGGGCCGACATTCAAAGCAGTAATAATACACTGTCCCACGTGCGCTTATCTGTGTTGGTGATCTTCAGTGTGAACATTTTTCAGCGTAGATTTCAAGATTTCAAAGTTCAGTTTATGTAACTGTACCAGATCTAGATCCTCGATGATATACTGATAATTAAGCCTGGTTTTACAGAATTTTTGATGAAATCAGTGTTTACTGGCATTTCTCTTTAAAGGGGAAGTTCACCCTGACAAAAAGTTTATTGTAAAAATAGCAGAAAAAATAATAAAAATATTGCAGAAGGTTTGAGAAAAATTCATCAAATAATTAAAAAGTTATTAGAATTTCAATTATTTGATTTGTGACGTCATATGCGAGCAGCATTCCTACATAGCGAATGGTAAAAAATCAATGAAATGTCATTTTCTCAGAAACTTGAAAATGGTTTTTACTGTACCTTTTGTATATCAATAGACAAATCATTTCACACCCGATCATGAATAGAAAACAAAATTAAGTCATCAGCAACCATATAAAATTTGAAATTCATGCATTTCATATTACATAACACATGGGGCAGCTGCTCGTTTATGACGTCACAAATCCAAAACTTTGAACTCTAATAACTTTCTTATTCTTTAACGGATTTTCCTCAAACCTTCACCAATATATTTTAGTATTTTTTCTGCTATTTTTACAACAAAGTTTTCTTCAGGGTGAACTTCCCCTTTAATATTCAATTGATTTCCACTATATTCTTAGGTGGTGGGTGATCTTAGTGTGAGAGTGAGGTCAATCCCGGAGTTTCAGAAGCAGCTCTTTCTTGTCAGACAACAGCTCATGGGCATCGTGGAGGAGCAAGACAGGTATAAAAACATTAGAAATATCTTTGTAATCACAAAGTTTATATATTACAAATATCTTTGCAGTTCATATGTCTTTTTAAGCTAACTTGCATGGAACGCAGTGAAATAAGGACGTAATAAACACGTATACCTCAGGTACTTTACTGGAAACTAGATATTAAAGAACTGATAAAAGATAGCTCATGGATATAAAAAAGCAGTTCATTTACATAAACAAAAGGATTAGCCATGCCAAGAAATGATATTTTATAAAAAATTCACAAGGTTTCAGCCGTTATGAATTTGGAGGTAATGATCTGAATTTTCTTGATTCTTCCAATATTTTTTTTTCACTACTTATCTTGCTTATTTTACTACACACTTCTGTGGGAAGATTTATATTGGTGTGATGGCTTCACAAAATTATCGTAAATTATCGTTATTACTGTAAAAGGCATTGTCCAAAGCAAAGCACTGCACAAGCATCAGAAATGGTAGAAAGAAATGCCAAATTACTTCCAAGGCGACATACACGTACATAGTTTTTTTTTCTCCATCCCTGTTCAAGGGCCTGTTTCATAAAACTTGTTAACATAAGTTTGCAGTAACAGTTTTAAGCTACTGAAATCATTTGATTTGATTGGCCGAGCTGTTATGGTAACAAGTATTTATGACATAGGACCCTGGTCTTGGTTGAGCTATTCTGTAGCATATACCTTGCCCAACCTATCATCATTGACACCATCATGTGGATGTCCATTTAAAGTTTCACTCACTGGTATCAGTAACGTTGATATGTACTACCGTTAAAGGGGAATGAAACCTTTGGAACAAGTAGGCTTGTGTAGGAACAGAAAAATCAAAGAATAAGAATAAAGAAAGTTTGAAAAATATCGGACAAATAATGAGAAAGTTATGAGCATTTGAATATTGCAATCACTAATGCTATGGAGATCCTCCCATTGGCAATACGACAAGGATGTGTGATGTCACTGATGAACAACTTTCTATTTGGTGGACTATAAAATACCCTCAAAATGTCTATTTTTGCTTTTTCTTATGACGATACAAACTCTTTATCCATGATGTATTCTTAAAAAAATATGTATTACATACCCTCATGTAGAAAGAACATATGATCTATGGATAGATGTGACAAAAGAGGCAATTCAAGTGAAATACATACTAAAGGAATGGGGAGAGTTGTTCACAAGTGACATCACACATCTTTGTCGCATTGCTAATTTGCTATCTCCATAGCAATAGTGATCGCAATATTCAAATGCTCATAACTTTCTCATTATTTGTCCGATTTTTCTCAAACTTTTGTTGATCTGTTTCTTTGATTTTTCTGTTTTCATACAAGCTATCTTGTTCCAATGGTTTCATTCTCCTTTAAAGTTTGCATATAGAAATTCAATGGCAATTACTAGCTTTCTACGTCTAGGTAAATTTAGTGTATATATGTAATGTGTTTATATGAACGTGTGGTATTTATATACAGGAGTGGAGCAAGCGCCATTATGAAGTAAGTGTTGGACCATGCCTGACATTGCACTGTATATGTAGGAACAGTGTACTGCATCCAGTCCGTGGGATATCCATAACTCCACCCCACCCCACTCCCACTTTATGTTTGCCTGTACCCCCACCCCCACCCCACCCTAACATCAAAACCATTCGATATGCATCAACCCATTCTACTAACCCACATATTTATAATTGACAAAATTGTAAGAACTTGTAGCGGTATATTACATGTACATGTAAGTGGGAAGTTGCTTCTTAAGCCAGGAAATGTTAACATGAACTTCAATAATCTTTCGTTTTATATGTGTCCATTATTGAAAATATATTATATGCTTATATTATATACATGAACATATTTACATACACCTAATTGAAATACAGATGTTAACATATATTCATGATGTATACACATGGTATATTTTGTATATATAAGACATCTCACTCTCCTACAATTATTTTTTTTTGTGTACAGATTGTTATCTTGAAGGGGAAAAAAGAAAAAAATATGGGAAATGCAATAAGTCTACATCTAAAAATATGCAACTTTTTTGTTTGTTTTTGTTTGTTTGCATGTGTTTTGTTGACATGGATCCTGGCAAGATCAATGAATCCATTATAATCGCTTATATATGTTATATAAAACTTTTGTACTTATACATGTATCATCTGGATAGATTGACAATACTGTACCTAATAACATACAGATAAAACAAAATGCTACCTGCCACCACATAACCAAAAATAAGTCACCAGAGAATGCTCTCGTAAATAGCCACAATTTTTCATTTGCTCTTCAAAAAATGAAAATAATAGAGTTACATGTAGGTCATATGAACGGAATTTGAAGTTGTTTGTAACGTTACATAAAACATGAAATATAGCAGTTTCTTTCACCTCACTTTTTCAAGACTGCTTGGAAGTTTCACCAAGATACAGTGTGCACATCCGACACTTTAGTGAACCCTATTTTCTCACTGACTTTCTTATACATTCAATCAAGTACTTGGGTGGGATATTATTGATCAATCTCCGACTTATATATCATTGCAAAGCTTAGGATGTGCTTTTAAAAGCTCAATAAAAGTCTCTAAATTTTAGGCCACTTATTGTTGGTTTGGGGTTGGCAAGTTACAAATATATTTACATTAATCCTGACCCTCCCTCGAAATATAAAACATCATGCAATTCAACTTAATTTATCTTTCTTAATGTTGGTACTATCATGATAGGCTTACTTGGTTAATTCTCCTTGAAAAAAAATATTCCTGCATATTTATATTAATCATTATGTAAATACTGAATGATTATAACACCTTAAAGGGGAATCCAACCCCAATAAAAGCTGGTTTTATGTTTTCAAGTGGGAAGTTTTACAATTAATCTTGGGTTTTATATGATACATCAAATATTGTAAAATATATGTACAAGAAATATAGATTGTCTATGCTCAAAACCTAACTGCAAAACACATTTAAGCAGATTTTATTATTTATTCATTTTGAATAACAATTTAGTCTTATTCATGCATGCATTCACAAATCTCACTCAAGTAATATACATGTAGCTAAAATAAAACTCAGTTGTTTAGGTTGTTTTTTTGAAAAGATTTAACATTTGATCTGGTCTTTAGAACAAAACAAAGGTGAAGTGGAGATATGAGGGGGGGGGGGGGCACATTCGGAGATAGGAAATGAAGCGAATGATCTGAATAACTGAAAGTTTTACAATCAAAATTAAACTTCTGGGGGCGTTTCATTAATATTTTTGTCTGACAAGTTGTCAGATCTGACAACTTTCCTGGATTCTGATTGGTTGAGAAGCACTGTAACTATAGTAACTGTCGGATAAAACAGGACTTGTCGGATAAAACGTCCGACAATTCTTTTCATGAAACGATCCCCAGGTGCATCTTTTTGGTGTGATTGACTGAAAATGTTCAGTACAAATGGAGAAGGGAGGTTTGGGAGGGGAAATAGAGTTCACAAACCCCTATTGGTATGGACCAGCATGATTATCCTCATGAGTGTCATTGCATTATTCAATTTTAAGAGTTAAATATCGAATGTGACAGAATATGTGGTGATTCAAACAAGTATGCTATTTAACAAAAAGGATTATCATTTGTAACTTGCTTTTAAAAATGCATAGAATGTTTATTCACAGAAATGCTTGACATATGAAACCTCCCACAAATTGAAGTATTTGATTGGTATTGGTCAGTAAATGAAGCTGAAGATGAAAAAAAAAGAATAAATGCATGTATAAAATGGGATTTTGCTGCTTATTAACAATTATTTCTTTTCAATTTAACATACAAGATTAAAATTATTGTATGGCTATTACATAATTTAATAATTTGTTGATGCATGTTCATTACCAACTGGAATGCAGATGGGTGTTTCATAAAGCTGTTTGTAAGTTAAGAGTGACTTTAAGAATGACCAGTGATCCTTTCTTATGGTAAATGGTATATTCCTTGGCGATGGTTTAGCGCGTAAGAAAGGTTCAACAGTCGTTCTTATCTTACGAACAGCTTTATGAAACAGCCCCCAGATTTGATAAATGATTGAGTATATTACATAGATGTACATGTATGTGCATGCTTTGCCAAAACTGATGATGTTATAAAATGTTTGTGTCATGATATTGATGTTTATTCATTTTTTTTTCAACTGCTATGAATGAAAATCATCAATACTGTAGATTAATCAAAGTCAGGAATGTATTTTGAGTAACTACGTGTGTTGCATGTTACGTTTATATGATTAGAGTGATGTAGTTTTGTAAAATATGAAGAGATTTGAGAATGGATTTTGAATTTGTCCCTTATCATTCAGCCTTTAGATTTACAGCTTTATTGATGTCTTTCTTTTCTTCAAAATTATTTTAAAACATAAATTTTGTAGTTTTAGTGTCAGTGATAAATTATTTTTAGTCAAAGTTTGATGTTCTCATTATGATTTTAAAGAGGTAACAGCATTTGAAAATTCTCCTTGAGATACGGTATTTACGAGTGGTTGGAAAAAAACTTGAAAGGAAAAGAACTTTTGACTGCTGTCCAATACAGCTACGTGATGGGGCAGGATCTACTGTATAACTTCTGAAGGTTTCCATGGTGAAGAAGAGAAGTGTTGTAGGTTTCACGTTACTCCATGTATGTTTCGTGGGCAATTGTTTGTCCTGAAGAGGACTACCCAAATTCAGCGTTTCGACAAATGTGTTCTTGTCGTCTGCAGGAGAATTTGCCCAAGAAAGATACATGGTGTACCATAAAACCTATGACACTAGGATGTCATATCATAATGATTGTGAAATTATAAAGTAAATACCTTTAGTATCACTCAATAAAAATCCTTTATATTCTTGAATGTCTATGTATCCATCTGTTAAGACTAGTGTGGGGGCTCCTTCAAATATATCAAACAGTATTCATCAATGAGCTTCTTGTATTACTAACTCCTACTTACTACACTACTACATTTTTATTTCTGTCATTGCTATATTCAATGAGTATAAACCTAATGCATTTGAAATGTTATCAATATTTTTAATACATTTTCCCTTCATATTTCAATCTGGCTTTTAAAAAAAGGAAGTTCAGTTAATTAGTCATTGTAATTTTGCCACCAAGTGGAAAAAATGTATATAAGTATATCCCGTGTGTATGTAACATTTTGACATCACATTGTCACTGTCGCTATCTACATGTACCTTGGGGAGGTACATATATCGCACCTGGGTCCCATTTCATAAAACTTATGAATAACACATTTGCAATAGCAGTTAAAAGCTACTGAAATCCTTCAATCTGATCAGATGATAGTATTTTTTATCATAACTTGTCTCTGAAACATGGCCCAGGAAGATTTAGCCAGGGTATGCAAATTCTGTGTACATGTATAGGGCTAGCTACATGTATTTCATTATTTAATGCAATATCTTGATATCAACACATAATAATTTCTTGTTGTGAAGAAATGAAGTCTTAATATGAATAAAATGATATCTTTTTATTTGAAATACCTGTAGGATTTAATGTTCAAATTGCTTGCCATACTGCATATCGGGTGGCATACCCTGGTGGCTGTTTCATAAAGTATAAGTTTGTATAATGTTAAGACCGACTTTAAGAGCAACGGGTGATCCTTTCTTGTGGTGAATGATATTCACCATGAAATGTTCATTGGTGATTGTAGCGCGTAAGAAAGGTTCACCAGTCATTCTTGATTTCTCTCTTAACTTACGTACAGCATTATGAAACATCCACCTGGCCAATTCACCCTGGTGGGTGTTTCATAAAGCTGTTGGTAAGTTCAGAGCGCCTTTAAGAACGACTGGTAAACCTTTCTTGTTCTCTAAATAATCACCAATGAACATTTAATGGCGAATATCATTTACCACAAGAAAGGATCACCAGTCGTTCGTAAAGTCACTCTTAACTTCATGAAACGGCCCCCTGGTGGATGTATCATAAAGCTATTCGTAGAGTTATGCACAAACTTGAACATGTTCTTAGGTTCCAAAGGCGAGCTTGAGGTTCTCTCATTAAGCCAAGGAAGGATCACCACTCACGCACATAGTCTTTTGTAACTTGTGACCAGCTTTATGAAACACCCACCGGGGTTGAGAGCCCTCTTCATAATGATGTTGTCTGGAAAACAAGTGTGTATATTTATTCCATATTTTAGGTATCTTAAACTGGTTTGTACCAGTATCTAGGAGGTACATGTAATAAATGGCACAAACTGTTTTGAAGTTTTGTCATGTTGCCATCTAACAACACCTGGGTACTCTTTCAGAAAGACTTGTCCTCGTAGCAAATGCACAATTTTGATAACAAGTTTACCATCAGCCAATCAGAAAGAAGGATTTCAGTAGCTTTTAAGTGCTATTGCAAATTTGTTATCATAACAGGTTTTATGAAACCGACTCCTGATGAACATTTTTATATTGGGGCAGATGTTATTGGTACAGTGGATTGTAGCATAAAAACGGATAATTAAGTGCAGTTTGTGACAAGCTCTTCAGCTTTGATGGGTTGTTTATGAACTTAGCTGTTTCATGAACATCATGATAAAGTCCCAGGTAAGCACTTCTGCAGCATCCACGGTGAACTCAAGATTTACATCGGTCAAAAGTCGGATGATCTATAACGCTTGTTGGAATCGTGCATCTATGATTTCTTAGTGTCATAAGGTCAGCGTTAAATTGTGCATGCGGACAGGTCTCATGACACGGTTTCAAGTTAACTCCTTCCCCTTGCGAGCCTCGTTCATTGTTCGCATCCCAGATTGTATCTCTCCCAGGGATCGATATACCCATCATGCCCTCCTTTTATCAACCACTCTCTCTCTCTCACCTTGTGTCTTTTCAGCTTGCCGTACATTGATTTATTAGAAGGTGTCATCGTCCTGGAAGAGTTTTGCAAGGAGCTGGCTGCCGTCGCCTTCGTCAAGTTCCACGCAGCAAGTGGGCGATAATCATCCCCTGCGGGCTTAATGACTGCTCGCCCACGGGATTTTGTCAAGCAAACTCTGGATGAACTCCTTGATGTAGATGCTGTTGCCATGGTAACATGCCTCATCTCCTGTCTGTTTCAGGTGATGGGAAAAACAAACTCAGGATGGTATGCACAAAGACGGAAAAAATGATAATAATGGAAGTGAAAGAAGCCAATTTCAGAAGGTGGAGATGAACCTGTGGGAAGTAAATTTCCACTTGTCCCAAAACAGAAGTGTCAAAGAATGTACTTGTTTTTAAAGCTGCTTTATATTTTATTTCATATTTAATTCTGTTCCAGCTTATAACAGTTGTCAGTGAAATCCTTCCAGGTGATTGAGTCAGAGAAGCATGCATCAAACCCTATTGCCAATTGAGTCTACCCAAACTTTTGTATTTCAGCAGTATAAAAGGACTTTCGAATCAGGCCTTGAGTGCCTACAGGGTGTCCCAACAAAAACTGGATTGGTGGTTCAAATCAATTGATTTGCCTTCAAAATGTTTACTTTTTTGGCACTGTTAGTGCAAGGTGAACACCATGCCTGTCCATGGAGTAGTTATCAATCTCGGAGTACCCTAAACAAGTATTTTGCCATGTTTTCCCCACCTTGAATAATGTCTCCAATATTCAATTTCCACGATAGGGTGAATTATACCCTTTCCATGCACTGCACGCACAAAGGGTGTTGAAAAAGTATACCCCTTTCTCCCGATTTTGGCAATTTTGATCCCCTTTTCACGGTTCTCACATAGATCACTCAATCATTACAAACAACCCTGTATAAATGCGTTCGAGCCCAAGCATGGTATCCAACTGTAATGACGGGCAGGGAGCACGTCAACGCTATATATTGCCAGCCTTTGCTTTGGCCTCGGCCCGAGTCACATGTACAAAGTCTAAGGGAAAAGGTTTTCTCCAGCGGCCTTGTGGCTTAGGAAGTAACGGCCTCAATTACATCACTGGACGATGGCATCCCCAGGGAGCTACCCATTGCCAAGGTCTTGTATTTTCCTGATGGGTGTTTCATAAAGCTGTTCTCTAGTACCGAGCGACTTTATGAATGATTGGTGATCCTTTCATCAACACCACTGAAAATGTAGCATACATCATTTACCACAAGAAAGGATCACCGGTCATTCGTAAAGTCGCTCGTAACTTAACGAACAGCTCGATGAAGCACCCTGCAGGTGTATAATCAACAATATCTGGTGGGTGTCTCATAAAGCTGTTCGTAAGTTAAGAGCGACTTGAAGAAGGACTGGTGATCCCTTCTTGCGGTAAGTGGTATATTGAATTGGCGATGGTTTAGCGCATAAGAAAGGATCACCAGTCATTCTTAAAGTCGCTCTTAACTTACGAACAGCTTTATGAAACGGTCCTCAGGAGGTTTTAGATGAAATGGAAGTCCTTCACTATTTGAAGAGTAACATATAATGAAGGCTCGCCTGAGAGTGCCGTACAGATGCGTGTGCTGAAGGAAGGGAGGGGGGGTTTACTGTAGTTGTCAAATGGTATACAGGTACAGTGGTGCTAACAAGTCAGTGAACCGAACCAGAAAATCAACATCTTTAAAAGTGTTCAAATTCTGCCATCTTATTTATATGTAGTTATGGTCATTTCAAAATATCTGCAATCGTTGTTGGGGCTTTTCAAAAAGAGTGGTCGTAATGTTAATACAAGGGTTTGATTGAAGCAGAATTTTCTGCTGCACAATACTTAACGCATACAACTGTATTACTTGCTATGACCAGTATTGGAAATTTGTATACGGTATCCAAACAACATTGTCTCTAGTAACGGTCGTGTGAGGTGACATAAACTTATGCAAGAGGCAGAACTTGTCATCATTATAACACTACATGTACTCAGCAGTTGTAGTGACTTGAATTTAATATCTAACGAATGTCGAGTTAAAATATCTTGCCAGAGGACGTTGTAGAGGCCGAAGGCTAGTAATCGAGTCAAGCTACATTTACATGTATGATAAGATAATATAAGGCATTTGCATAGCGCACAGATCCACCTTGTTAGGTGCTCAAGGTGCTCCTATATCACCCCAGCTAAGGTTGTAGTCCACTGATTCTGATGCTCACAGCTTTTTGAGGAATTGCTTCCTACCGGTACCCATTCACTTCACCTGGGTCGAGTGCAGCACAATGTGGATAAATTTCTTGCTGAAGGGAAATCACGCCATGGCTGGGATTCAACCCCACAACCCTTTGTTTCAAGGTCTGGAGACTAATCCGCTGGACCGCAGTGCTACACACAGGAGACTATGGTAATTGGGTAATAAATGTCTATGTACTACCTTTTGAGTCAATATTAGAGAAATAATTGGATAAATTGAAGTGTTGGCCATTATGTACCTACATTAAGATAATAGCATCAGGTAATAGTTCTTCATATATCCCACTTCTGTCTGAATATGAGATTAATCATTGTATAACTTGATCTGTATTGCATTAAACATGCATACTGAAGATAGTTGCATCAGGTAATAGATATTTATATACCCACTTCCGACTTAAAACAAGATAGATCATTGCATAGGCTTGATTTGTAAGTCAATGTGTACCTTAAATAATAGCATCAGGTAATAGATCTTTATTTACCCCTTTCTGACTTAATGCAAGATATACCTTCATATACATAGTTTGTGATGTGGGAGCTATTGTAGACCTAAGATAATAGCATCAGGTAATAGATCTTTATATACCCCTTTCTGACTTAATGCAAGATATACCTTCATATACATAGTTTGTGATGTGGGAGCTATTGTAGACCTAAGATAATAGCATCAGGTAATAGATCTTTATGTAACCCTTCTTATGTCAAGGTAAGATTATCATTGCATAAATGTAGCTTGACGTGTACATGTATTTCAGTCATTGTGTACCCTACGTGCACAAAGGGTGTGCACACAAAAATAATTACCATTTTATTCCTGAATTTCCCAGGCCCTATTAATCGATTTATATTTATTCCTGGTGCGTGGGAAGGCCTCCCACTCGTGCTTTGAAAACATGGGAAGCTTAGGAGAGCGAGGGAAGATTAGGAAAGGGGTGAAACAGAGGTAAAAATTGAAAAATAGATGGATGTTGGAGGGTGTTTGTCTGTTCTGGTTGCATACGCATCCGCAAATACATGGAGCTGAAGACATGTGATTATAATCATACAAGGACAAAGATGGTTTCTGGGAGGAAGATGTGGGGCCTGAGAAAAAGTGCATAGATTGCTGGATGCGATGACCGGGGTAATGATAATTATGTAAAGCGCTAAGAAACAAAATATAATAAGTTCTATATAATTGTAAGTATTGTAATTGAAGTATTTTTTTTATCAAATAAGTGCAAAGTTTATTCTTAAGTTACATGTAGATTTAGGGGTATACATGTAGGATACATGGAACTCACCCCCCCCCCCCCCCCCCCTGTGTTAAGATTAAGACAAATATGGAATATCTCATAAAACAAGAAGTCATGCTTAAATGAAATTCACCAACAGATCATTTAAACAAATTCAATTCAAATCAATTCAATCTTTATTTTTCAAATAGGATAAAAATACAAAAAAAAAATCAAATAATTTGATTAGATAATAAAATAAACTGCGTGGCTATCCCTGATGGTTATAAGAAACCTGTAAGGCTGGATCGCCAAAACATAGTGAAAACACAACAATGTTAATGAAAAAACAGAATGTCATATCATAGTAAATTCATTCCATGGTACTTAGTAGGAAAACAATTACCTTTCCCTCATTGTTTTAGATTCCCTGCATAATGAAAATTATTTTTAAATCATTACTTCTAGATGGGTATAACCCATAGAGCCCCAAAAATTTCCAATTAAATTATCCTGAAAGATTGTATTCCATAAAAAATAAATCTTTTATTTGCTTTTGGTCATCTAAAACTAAGCATTGTCTCATGAATGAAATAAGATGGCAAATTAATTAATGTGATGCCATGTTGATTATCTGATTACTTGAATGTGTGATCACAAAACTGAAATACGATGTATTAGAGAAAACTCTTTATTGAATGATTTTGATGATCTTTCCTGTTTTTTGCGGGTTTGGGGATGAAATCGAGAGAAGATCCTTATACCGTTAATCCTTGAGAAGTGTTACTGTTCAATATTTACATCAAAGTTTGTGAGAAAACTCACAAACTACATGTATTTATCTCCTTTCCCTAGTCTCTTTCTTCTGCTTGAGTGTTTTGTCACTTGAAAAAAAATTTAGTGTCTCAAAATCTAAGAAAATTAAGAGGGCAGTTCAGAAAAAGCTTGATTTTACAGATCTTTAGAATAGGAGACCGTTTTTAGATAAGAAGATATATTGTCATATGTGTATTTCTAATCTGCAGCTATTTCTGTGCTGCCCTCAACATTGTTAAATTTTAAGTTGACAAGGTTTTAACACACCCCAGCAAGGATTTGTTGGACTGCCACCAGAGTAGCATTGAGCCCTCTATGGCGGCCCTTTATAGACCTTCACTGAAATGATATTATAAGTGAGTCAACCTCTCAAAAGTCCCCTCCAGGGAAGGGCATATGCTTTTCTCATTTATATGGAAATGAAATTAAATCGTAGATCAAAAATCTCATTTGGTCAACAAAAGAAAAAAAAAACAGAAAGGACTTTGCAGCAGGAAATCAGGTGTGGTTAGATGTAAAAAAAAACCTCAAAATGAAATTGTATCCTTATTTGTTGTAAAAGTACTCTATACATAGTCTATGATTTTACTCGTGATATGCCAGCAATATCTCCGCTCTTTGTGTTTTTTTGTTGTTTAGTTTGTGGTGCTTAATGGCAACAGTGGAATGATGGGAATCAGTTAACATTGATTTTTACAATTTTTTTTTTGAGGGGGGTCCTGTATGGGGGTTGTGTATCATTCTAGTGGTGCCGTCTTCTGCCTTTGCGGCTTGCTTTTGGCCAATCAGATGCAAAAATTTCAGTAGCTTTTAACAGTTTTCACTGACTTTTCACCCCCCAAAATGTGCTCTTGGTCAGTCTGAGGTAGAGAATTTCAGTAGCTTAGAACAGCTGTCATTGACTGTCAATGGTGAATGAACTCTCAGTCGATCAAATGCAAGTAATTGTCATTTATTTTTAACTAATAATTTGCTCTCGATTGCGAGCATTTCAGTAGCTTATAACAATTGTCAGTGAGTTTAGCTGATAGATTTGCTCTTGGCCAATCACATGCAAGGATTTCAGCAGCTTATAACAGTTGATATTGACGTTTTCATTGATGAGATTGCTTCGGCCAATCAGATGCCAGGATTCCAGGAGCCTGGATCAGTTGTAGGAAAGAAAAATCAGTGACAGGTCCCTCCGTGAAACCTCCCCCATTGTCTTTTGTGGCGGTCCGTCGAGATTGACACGGTCGTCCATCTTGCGTGATGCAGGGGGCTATTGTGAGGAATGGAGAATGTGATGGGGCCGGACAGGGCGCGGCAGGCCGTCCCCTCCGTTTGGATTATCGCTGACACGTCAATCAAGGACGGGGGATCGTCTGCCAGACCCATTTAGAGTTCCAGCTCAATTGTCGATTGTGTTTGTTGCCCAACGATTACACCATCAATCTCAAGCCAAGTTCAAAGCTCTGACAAAGTGCAAAGCCTTTATTTTTTTATCTCTCTCTTACTCGTCTCCTTCATTCACTTTCTCTTTCATTCATCTTTCCCCTTTATCCATTCTCCCATATATTCTCTTCTATTTGTTTATATTTCTTTTTATCCTTTCTAGGCTTCTTGATACCCTCCCTCCTTCGACCGATACATGGTCCCTTTATTTCTCCCAGCTCTCAGTTCAGCTACATTCTCCCCCTTTCATTTTCCTCTCTTCTGTCTTTCCTGCCACCCATTTCTCCCTTTCCCCTATCTCTTTGCATCATATTAGCAATCATATTTTAATTTTATTTTCTCCTTTTTCTCTCCCCATCCTCACACCTTTCCTATACATCATGTACATGTATATTATGTGTATATATGTTTTTTAAATCTCTCTTCCTCTTGTCCGTCTGTCTCTTTCCAGCTATCTCTATCCAGAGCCGCCAAGTAGTACTTGATTTTCTGTATTTAGTACTGAAAATAGAGAATAATACTGATGGTTTCATGCAAAATACTGATTTCTAAAGTTTCAGTTTATGTGTTGTCCTAAGGTATTCCTTTGAAAATACTAATTTCCTCACCAAACTACTGATTTTCAGCCTTGAAAATACTGAAATGTTCTTGTTCAGGTTGGCAGCTCTGTGTATCTGCCATTTCTGACAATATCCTTTGTTTGTGTGTATGTCATCTTTTCTCACTCTCTCCCATTCCCTCTCCCAATTTCTATCACCCTCTCTCCATCTCTATCACCCTCTCTCCATCTCTATCACCCTCTCTCCATCTCTCTCACCTTCTCTCCATCTCCCTTCACCTCTCTCCATTTCTCTTGCCTAGTTCAGTACTGTAATGGAGTGACCTTGTTGAATCTGTGTGACACCTGCCCACTCCACTGAATTTTAGCCTGCCAGTTCTGTTCCAATTAAATGAATCAAATATCAATGTCACCAAAGTGTGAATTATTTCCACACTGTACACAACTTTACCGAGTCATATTTTATCAAAATTTCAGAGGACGCCCTTGTTGGTAGAGGGCGCCCTTCGTGTTTGTAACTTTTCCGCAATGGGCCCCAGTTCGACTTGGAAGAAAATAAACTCAGAAGAGGTGCATAGCGCATTTTGATGTTTGATGGATAATCTTGTCTAAAAAAATAATTATTGCTTCGATTTCGGTGAATTTTCGACTCGTGGAAGGTCGATTGAGAAATGCAAATTAACTTGCATTCTCATATACATGTAGCCCGGGACCATTGTAAAAAAGAGGATACCCCCCCCGTCCATAATTATGTACAGATTGATGAGAACTGCCGATGAAGAGAGAGTCAACAGACTTCTTGAAATCGATTTCTAAGGCTCAACCACAAAGCTTGATTCTTTATATGTGAAACGGTGCAAGATGTACATGATTTTTGTTTACATTCTTCAAAGTGCAGTGTAATTGCCTCTACTATGAATCTAAATTCAGAAAAATGTATTTTAGTACTTTATTTTTACACGAAAGATATATTTTATATTTAGTACAGAGTGATTTTTTTTCCTTTTATATTTGATATCTTTTGTGTTCAAACTTCATAGTATAGTTTGGTGTTTCTTTTGTGTCTTTAAGTATCGCTAATTTTATATTTGATTGCTGAGGTATTGCTTGGAATTCAGGCTCTTATTTTTGTACATGATTATTTCTTGATTCTGATTCTAATTTGTTGGTTGTTTGTGTCATTTTTCAGCTTTCGAGAAAGCATCGAGCAAGCATTGAGAAATATTTTCAGATCCTTTACTAAGTTTGTGTCTTGGTAGTAGTGTGCTAGATTATAAAATCTATTGTTTTTATTTTATTGTTTGTTTTTAAGTTATGATTACAATTCATTGAAATTATCATGCATACATGGAGATTAATTATTAAGAGTGAGATTGTAGTGGTCAAATGATTGGATTTCATCTTAGATGAAAAGAATAAAAATGGTTGCAAATATGAGAAAACAAATTAAGAAAGGCTTACCAGTCATTCATTAAAATGGGCACAACTTAAAGACAGCTTATGAAATACTACTCCATTATTGTGCAATGCAAGTTTTGACAGTTTGAAAGTAAATAATGAAAGTAATCAAGCTTTATCTGTTATTTTAGACAAAACAGTTTAAGGAAAATTAATTATGTATGAAAAAGTTATTTTTTTTTACTCTCATTGTTAATGATAATATCTGTTTCATAGAAATGTGCTTGAAGTAGTATGTCCAAAAACCTACAATATATTCAAGCCATCAGTAAAATGATTCAATTTTTTTTAGAAAGGTCATTTATCAAAAAAGATGGAATTGTATCCAGAAAGTGAAACATTGTGTTATTTACTGTAAGAAGAGGAAGGCAGGGTAAGTTGTGACACTTTTGCATTTTCCATGCTAGAATATGACTAATAATATTGTAGAAATAAGTACCTTGCATTTAAATTTGATTCTTGGGAAATATTTTTATATTTTTTATTTATAACTTTCTACCCCCACACTGAAAGTAAATGGGACCTTTGAATAGAAACGATGTCAAATGGCTCAACTTGCCCCATCTGTGCCGTAAGTTGTGCCCCCTTCTGGGGTAAGTTGAGCCACAAAGAATATGTACACAATGTATGTGGGAGGAACCAACATGTCATTTTTGTATTCAGTCTTTTTACTTGCTAATTCTCTATAAATACTAACATCCTCTAAAATTAAAAGGACTGTAATGCGAATTTGCTCTTTTCTGCCTCCATATCAATGGCCTTAAGGTTTTTTTATTATTATACATTACCATAAGAATTACCATGGCTCAACTATTGCCCCATGTTGGCTGGCTCAAATCACCCCAGTCCGAACTTAATGCGATATTTTCACATCCACACATTTCTTATGCATCCATCATTTAAAAGACTATGACAAGAATGAGAATCCATACCTGGACAAACAATATTGTTCCTATTTCTTTCTTATATTTAAAGAAGGTGTGGGTAAAAAGCACTGATCTATTTCACACCCTTTTTTACTTTTTTGGCTAAAATTTGTATTTTTTTCCCTCTAAAAAAGTACTTTTTGTTTCAAAGCTGAAAACAATGTGGTGGGGTTAAGGGTTATGTAATGGGTCATCAATACATGACACCACCACAATGTCCGACTCATTCATTATTGGCCCGGGGATGGTGGCTCAACTTACCCCTGCCTTCCCCTACATGTAGCAATCGAGGTGTGAAACTGGAAAGGAGAGAGAACAAATTATTTCAGGGTCATTCAGTTTGTGTGCAACTCTGAAGAGATAAGCCGTTGAAGCGTGGAAAAACAACTGAAAATTATATATCTTTCCTTTTTTTCTTCTTGAGTCATCAATCTCATTTCTCTGCATAATTGCTAACTATGGGTTTATAATTATATGTACATATATTATATTGTAGCCTTTATAGAGGCGTTAATATATTATTCTTAAATTGATCATGAGATTATTGCTATACTAGTAACAGATTTTCAGTTGAAAGCTAAGACAGTTATGAAATGTATTTTGAAACATATATGTTAATGTTATTAATGATATACTGCACACCCCTACAGAGTATAGACATTGATATGATAATGTACATGTATGTACATGTATCATTACAGTCTGTAATGTCTAAACAAGTGTGCATTTATGACAAATATTGAAAATATTAAAATTTCCTTTTAACAATTTAATCTTGCCTCTTAAATCGTTTTTAAGTAGTTCTTATATTTCATGTTTCCTCTAAGTGACATGGAAAGAACATTGTGTGCAGAGCTTGTATCATAAATTTTCATTATGTTTCTCTTATTTGTAAATTCTGATAATATGCAACCTTAGTCTGCATGAACAGTTGCACATATTTTGACGAGTGATGATAATAGAAATAGTGGTGGTAGTGGTGGTGATGATGAAGGTGATGCTGCTGATGATGAAGGTGATGGTGATGATGATGATACAGATAATGATAATGACGATGATACAGATAATTATAAAGATGATGATGGTGATGATGATGATAAAGATGATGATGATAAAGATGATGATGGTGGTGATGGTGGTGATGATGATGATGATAAAGATGATTATGGTGGTGGTGATGATGATGATGGTGATAAAGATGATAAAAATGATGATAATAGTGGTGATGATGGTGATGATGGTGATAATGGTGATGATGATGTTGACAATTACGACGATGATTAAGAAGATGATGATTAAGAAGATAATGATTATGATTAGGATGACCGACAACAAACCAAAATATCAAGAGAGTATTCTTTATCGGATTATCTTTGTTTTATTGCTATTCTGCAGTTCAATGTACATGCAGCAAACTTCAAACTCGACATCTTCAACCCTAATCCTGTATACCAACGATAGCTTCCGACCCCCTCCCCCTCTGAAAAATAAATGGCTTGCATAATGTGTTGCTATGTCAGATCTTGAATTATCTGGTTAGGTATATTCTAAGCCCCAAATTAGCAAAAATTATCTTAAAACAGCACCCAAATTGAAACATCTAAACTCACATCAACATATAAATATATCCAGGGCTCCGTAACACAAAGATTAGCGATCAATCGCTAAATGAACTGACCAATCAATATCGATGTTACACTCGCATTTGGTTTGAAATAATGGACAGGAACCAATCAGTATGCTTCTTTCATATTTGCAATCATCGTAAATCTTTGTGTTACTTTGCCGGTCGGTCGGTTGGCCGGCAAGCCAGAAAAAAAGGTGTAAAGTACAGTCAGCTGCAGGATAGATAGAGAGAAAATATGACGGGCAGATAAACAGTCATTAATCAACTCATCAGCTTCTATCAGCCTCTCTCATCTAACCAACAGGCAGACGTGTATCTAATGACATCCCTTGTCCCATCCGATGACATCTATTTACATTCATTTAAAGGTGCGAGCTAACACTTTGTAAGCCTGTTTGGTGTAAAATGTGTTAATTTATGAACTTGAGTTTTGCAAAGGTCTGATGACATCTTTTTTAGATTCATTTAAAGGTGCGAGTTAACACTTTCTAAGTCTGTTTGGTGATAAAAGTGTTAACTTATGCACTTGAGTTTAGCAGAAGTGTGAAATCTGAAACATCTGATGACAACTAGTTAGGTGTGAGTTAACACTATGTAAGCCTGATTGGTGTTTAAAGTGTTAAATAGTGGACTTTGAGTTTTGCAGTAGTGTGAAATCTGAAACATCTGATGACATCTAGTTACACTGTACATTCATTTAAAGGTGTGAGTTGACACTCTGTATTAAAGCCTGTTTGGTGTTAAAAGTGTATAATATGCACTTGAGTTTTGCAGTAGTGTGAAATCTGATGACATTTATACCGTGTTTACGCATTGACTCGGCTCGGGTGTTGAATCCGCGAGCCGGGTTGAACACTGCGAAGAAGGGATCAGAGATCGTGTTTATACGTATATAAAAAGGCGAGTTCAACACGGCTCGCGGATCTCGAACGGAAGAATTATTACGTCGCAAATTAAACGCGGGAAATTCACCGCCGGAATCGAATCTTGTCCGTGCGAACAACAATGCCAAAAGTGAAAGGGCGCGCAGTGATCTGGTCAAGAGAGTTCGACACGGCTTTCTGTTTACACACGAAAAAATTGCCGAGTCTGACTCGGCTCGCGGGTTGAAACCTACGATTTTGGCGGATCAAAAAAGCCGCGTTCGACACGGCTCGCGGATCACACTGATCGCGTTTACACAGCATAAAATTGCCGTGTTGAGCACGGCTCGCGTGTCGAACCCCCGAGCCGTTCACTGTGTAAACACGGTACAAGTTAGATTCATTTAAAGGTGTGAGTTGACACTCTGTATTAAAGCCTGTTTGGTGTTTAATAAAAGCTTGTGGACTTGAGTTTTGCAGTCGTGTGAAATCTGCATAGGCCTCAATGGGAATTGGGCAATGCAAAAGTTCATGTAAATTTGATCCAAATTTAGATCACTTATATTCAGAGACTACTCAATATCTATATTATATTGGACAGCTCAGAATGGAATAACAGAGATATTCCATGAATTAGGGGTAATATTGCATGAATCAAAGATGAGTATAATATTTGCATGAATGACTGGGATATTTCTGGTATTCCATGAAATAAAAACCAGCTATAGGCCTAAGTAATTATGGTTATTAATATCTACCATCTCCCCCCAAAGAAAAAAAGAAAGGGGAAATTTAGCCACATTGTGCTGCACTCAACCCAGGTGTGGCAAATGGGTACCGGCAGGAAGTAATTCCTCAAAAAAGCTGTGTGCACCAGAATCGGTAGACTCTCTTAGCCGGGGTAATATAGGAGCGCCTTAAGCACCTATCAAGGTGGATACGTGCAATATACAAATCCAATATTATTATTTTTATTATCAAAAAGAAAAAAAGATTATTGCACAATCATTAGACCTATTCAATCGAAGAAATGCTACTTGCATGTAGCTCATTATGACGTCATTTAATGTGTGCTCTATAATAATAATAATAATAATAATAATAGAGGTATATTTACCCAGGGTAGCCACTTCAGTTCCGAAAACTGTTCTCCCAGCGGGCCCTGCTGTTATTGCTACACATTGCATAGCATCCATTGTGGAGTACGTTCTATTTTTCACGCATTCACACATGCCAATTAAACTGTTCAATGTGCTACATGTACATGTACATTGAACAGCAAGTTTTGTATAATAGCCTCTGGAATAACCGTCAAGAAGTTGATACAGTTCTTTGTTCAATGGGCTCTGGTATTGCACAGGCAATGCATGCGAACCAAGATACCGGTATGCGCTTTTTATGCAAAGCTAAAACACTCGATTTAGATAATAATACTGTTTATCAGAACATGAACCTCAGACCAATTCTTCAAATGATATTTGAGACCTAATACTTGTTCCTTTGACACCATGAATGACTTGACCAATAAGCCAGTTCGTACTTCCACCCTGCACATGATCAGAAGATTCTGCGCATGATCAGAGGAAGGTCATTTGTACTAGTGACATGGTGGTTTAAAATCTAATGAGAAAATCACCATCTTTGATGTCTTGATTATTCATACAGGTATATTCTTTTGAATTTTGTATTTTTCATTTACAGCCACAAAAAACAATGCGTCCATGAACGACTGGTATTTCGCAGTTTGCCAAGTACATTGTACAACATGGTACAATGCGCAGTCAAATTGGAAATGCAACAAATACCTTCATAGAGTGTTCAAAGGTGTGCTATTCTAGTCACCTGGTCTATTCAATTTGTTCAACCTGCTATGTAAGTCATCCTTACATAATATCTTTCTTTGAAATCTGCTTTTCCCAATGAAAGAAATGAAAGGTCATTTGACCAAAATTGCCAATGAAGTAACAACGAACTGGTCTATTACTGTTGATAACAACACATGTATACAAATTCATTGCTCCCCTCCCCAAGTTTAGGTAGTGAGGCCTAAATCAAAGTTTCACCGAGCTCGCACCCGAGTGATTTCTATGTCAATGTTGAGTTCAAATTTGGACAATTACAAAACATTCTAACGATGTAGATGTATGAATCATCCCACCCCCTCTTCATATGCATGTACATTTATGCATACAAATCAGACAGAAGAAAAATAAAAACATAACGATTAATAATACTGTATTTATCCTACCATGATGAAAGGATTAACATAAAATTGAATTCATACATAATTAAGAATAAACTAAGACAAGTCAGTCAATAAGACTCCTCACAAACAAGTGCATTTCATATTTGATATATATATTTTTATTTTTAATACATCAATAACCAATTACATATAATAACCACATGAGACCCCCCCCCACAAAATATAACAATAAATACATTTTCGGTGACATAAATATACAGGGAATGTTCAGTAGCATAAGTACATATAAAATACAAAACATTCACTATTAAATATTGCACTTTTCATATGAAGAAATATAACTTTTAATTAAGAGTATAGGAGGTATAAAACAAGTATTTAAACCCTTTCTTCAATATAATATATATAGGGACTTCAGATAGGATTCAAGATTGGGAGTTGTTTACGCGCTGCTAACCGATCTTGTTGAATTCCTAAATGTTGTAAAATTATATCATAAATGCATCCAAATGAGTCAGACATTTTTAATCACAGAGAAGAAAAAAAATCACAAAGAAGAAAACATTACTCATGGGCCCTGTAAGATAAAGCTTAGCAGTTAATCTTAGGGCTGATATGTATGATTGATTGCATTGATAATTGTGTACGATCAATCGTAGAAATCAATCCCATGAATGTTTGCTAAAGTTTTATGAAACCGGGCCCTGAACAGACACACTGTAATACCTATATTGAATTTGTATATGTAGCTATCGATTAATCTTGAAATACACACACATCAAACAGTGAACATATGTCATACTCTATTGATTGCTTGCACAAGACAAATTAAAAAGCAAATGTAAAATACCTGAAATAAATAAATAATCATCTTTACAAATGGCAACAATTCATATAAAACATATGTATTGAACTCGTATCTCTTCTAAACACAATAAAAAACAGGTGTATATACACTGTACATTGTAAAACAGGATTTACATGTAAACAAAATGCTTATTGCATATATTTGATCAAATTACAATTATACATGTAAACTTATTTTTTAATGTACTATTTAATTTGGAATTAAAACATTTGGCATATTCCTCTTTAATATGAATGGAATAGGAAGTAGTTTCATGTACTTGTACAGCATGCAGACATGTAGCCTGTCCTAAACTGTATATCAGAACAGTTTGTTCTGTACCTCTAAACTATAAAGCTTTTTGTTTGTCAAGCTCACTCTACCCTAGTCCCTTCAGTTACACAAGGCCAAATTGTTGAGGTGAGGCTTGCCGATTATCACGTCAATCATCACATCACAAATGCTTAGGCCAGTTGCATTCCAGTCCGTTATTTTCTCCCCGTCCTAATTAGTTCCCCACCTGGTCCACCATTACAAATCAATTGGATTGAGTCTACCTATCACACAGCTCTATTGGGGTAGAAGTGACAGTCTCGTCCCAGCTTCAGGTCCCAGTATGCCTGCTTGCGTGAATGCGTTCACGATGTGCACTTTCGCTCGCGAGAAACTCAATTTCTTTGCATAATTTGATTTCATGTGGGCAATAAACACATGCATGCGCGATAATTTACCCGCAGTTTGTACATCTCATGGCCAATTTCCTGTTTATTTATATTTATCAACAATCCTCAAATATCTTGCTACTATTCCTTTGTCATGTTCACTAGACGGGAGTAGGCGATTCTTGTAACTTTATGAGATTCAATAGTTTACTTTACATAATGCTTTCTCATTCATACACTTTACACTGGAAATGCTCAAATCCAAGGGAAAAGAAATAAATATTCAAGTACATTGCTCATAGCACCAACTTAATCACTGTAAGATTATCAAGTACACAAATAAATTCATAAGGATTCAAAAGTATCTTACTTATTATATTCAATTAATTTTATACATTAACTGCTTGCTTTTGGAGAATATGTTGCATTCTGAAAATTTCAAAGGATTATCTGGCTCAGGGGACCCAAAAGTTACCACCAATTTTTTTTTAAAAGCTACAATATAAAAGATTAACTGAGATACAGAAAACATGTGAGGGACAACTAACTTGTTGTGTATTATGCATTAAAATGAACCATTATTCATTGTTTTTACAATAAGTAGATTGAATGGTAATTCATAGTATCATACTTCAACAGTCATCGACTCTCATTGGTTTGTGACGAAAATATCTTATTTCATAGAAGAGCCCACATTAACTTAAGATTACATTATGTCACAATAATAGTGATATTTTTTTCTATACCAGTACCTTAAAAATCAAACTCTACACCTTACTTGGTCTAAACTTTGTATGACATAGAGGTGCTCAGTGTTAAGTTAAATCTGGGTCAACTTGTACATGTAAGTATTGTAAGTAATTTATGGATTCCATACCCCCCCCCCCCCTCCACATCATTTATCATGTGAAGACTGTTTTTATCCTGCATTAAAAAGTATCCCATTAATAATGACAATAAAAAATGTAATAAAAGGGACAGAAAATAAATGCTGTATGAACTCTATAAGCTCTCTATATGGATTGCATGTACTCAACTAGCATTTGTAAATCAAGCACAGACTAATTTCCTGCAATGAAAAATGTCCCATGGAAAAAAAAATCTGAAATGAACAGAAAATGACTATGTGAGTATGAATTGGGGGGTGTTTCACAAAGATTTAAGTATGACTTAGAGTCGCACTTAAATACTGAGTTGCATACGGTATGAAAGGCTTGACTGCATTGGCCAGATTGTGTCATGCGTATCTATCAATAAGATCACGCATTGCATATCATGTACACGCCGGCATTGATTAAAGTGCGAATTAAGTCATACTTAAAATTTTTGTGAAAAACCCCCTGGTCTGTGATGGATCGACTTTGCCATGAAATTGAACAGGGAAAATAAAACTAAACCAACCAATACAAAATTGTAAATTCTTGCCTGGTCTGGACTTGGGCTGCTGCAAGAAATTTGTGCTAAATTAAAATGCAAGTCACGCAGAAGTCCCTGAATCAAGCGTAATTTGGGGCATTACAAGAAAGCAGAGTTGGTATTGAATGCAAATCAACTACAAATGCGTTCAATCAATGGACTTCCACAATATTAGGGATTATATGACACCTACAATGTAGGTTGATTGGTTTCTTGATATCGATCATTCAGCCCATTTTACAATGACGTTATCAACTGTGCAATTTTTTATCAATTCATCATGCAATTTTGGATTCATACGAATTTGTCCATTGACTGCGCGCACCGAGACTGTTGCAGGCGTAGACCACAGGGCAGCACACATGTCGTATACTGTGCGCGACGATCAACAGACCGAGCTCGCACTGCATGAGCATATTTTGCATTGAAATTCATATATTTCACATGAAAAAGAATCTATTTTAGGTGCCATAAAAACCAGATAATTAATGTTCTCATCATTCGTGAAATGGACACAATACTTCATTCTGTGAAAGATGAAATGTATGATCCATTCAACTTGGCTACGCCTTGTTGAGTGGATCATTTCATCTTTCAAATTCACCTCATAAAGTATTCTGTCCATTGCACTCATTTAAACATTCATTATTTGTATACTGAATTTTTAGTTTCTTGCAATGCCCTATTAGACTCGGACAATACCATCAAATGCTCATAATCTAGTTACGTTCATCTCAGCATACCCTGAATCTGGTTGGGACTACAAAATTAACTAAAACATACATTGCAGTTCTGCTACAAACAATCACTGAATGAATTTGAACAAAATTATTTGAAAAACAGACTTCCCCAGTGATAATAGAGAAATGATGTATGTATCAAATTTACAATAATATTCTTGTTGAATCATGACTATTGATACCATACATGTATACAATGTACATGAATTTCACAATCATTGTGGGACATATTTTTTAAGTGTGGAAAAGGGGATATTCAAAATATGATTTTTCGTTCTTCTTTTGTTTTTATTGTTTCATTTCTACAATATTTCAATTTTTACAGATTTAACAATGAGGAAACTCCTGTATGAAACACAAAATGTTCAAATGAGGGTAATTTCAGGGAGGAACAAAATTTTGTTTTACATGGTCATTGAAAATGAGAAAATTGATATTTCTCATATTCAATGAAAGTGAAAGGGTAATGTCATTTGTTTCCTAATTTGCATACTGATCTGGATATGCATGTAACTGTGTTGTAAAATTTTACAAAACTTAACATGTCATATCTTTCGCATGTTAGATCCTATTTTGATGAAATTTCCAGCATTATGCTAGTTTGATTTTTCTCTTTTCATTCAAACCCCTTAATCTGCTTTCTGTTGGTGTGGACGTGACCTGTAAGAATATACTTTACATGTGCATCTACAGCATCGAATAACAATGAACCCATATTAAATCAATTATTGAATAATGTTCAGGGAAAAGTTCACAAGATTTATTTCAAATTACTAACAGTGAATTGAGCAGGTTATTATGACAGTGAGAATCGAACTTTTCACAATAGAAATTCAGCATCGATGGGGTAATATCACTTTAATTCAAATCTAACAATAAGTCTTAGGGAATCTGAATTGAATTGAATGTCTATACACAGGTTAAAGTTTCACCTTGATTTAAAGTAGAACATTTTTTTTTGTTAATATGACAAAGAAGCAATGACAACTACAGCAATTTTCACCATTGATGCACGAAAATAGAATGCAAACATTAAAAAAAAAGCATGAAAAAAGTTTGGATGTCTTTGGCTTCCCAGTGTTCAGAATATGGATTTAGTTCTTGTTTAATGCCATCAATATATTCATATCATTTTATTTCTGGGACGCCATCTTAAATGGGTTTTCCTAACCTTGGCTGGTGACCGAAGATACAGTATTTTTTTTTTGGAGGGGGGGGGAATGAATCAAATCAAATCAAAGCAAACCAAAATACATGGGTGACATAGTCTAGATAAAAAATTAGAATACATAAAACTTTGGAAAATCCAAGACAATTAATACCTTTATAATGCAAACCAACTTCTGTGGGTATACTAAGTAGCTAGCAGCAGGGATGGACGCAGGATTGGGCAGGCAAGAGAAGGGTTAGTCATCCACAACGATGGATAGAGCTCGTATGTCGTTTAGCTTAGCATGAAGCTCCTCTTCAAAGTCGTCATCGCTCTGTACTGTCTCGTTGTGCTCCAACGACGCTGCGATCTCCACGTATATCTTGAAGCATTCCGTGTAGTACTGGACCTACATGGAGAGGAGCAATGGTCAAGATATCAGAGTTTTAGAGGAAAATATATTTTATGTAGGATATTTGACAATCATGGTGGTAATTTTTTTTTTAACCAGATTGCTAAGACAGCATGTATGCTTGTACAGTAAGTAAGCAACAAACTAGAGGACTGAATGCTTAAGGTCCTCTCAGAGGGATAATCTGATGGAAGGTCAGAGAGGTGTTACTAGATTAGTGTACAAGTCCTAAAAATCTGAATCACAAGTTCTGGGGTTCAAATTCCATGATTTGCCCACTCTCCACCCAGGAGCAGATGGGTACCCACATATGATGAAATTAATACAATAAAATTTACAAAATATTGTCCATTGAAATCAGAATACATGGCTGTCTATAAGTTTTGATAATGACTGAGGCAATCCATGTGTGTGGGTTCAAGTCAAGTATGATTATGTTTTCTAGCAATGACTGCAAAGGCCAAGTTTACTTGGTGCTGCAGAGGGTGCAATCAGTGCATGAATAGGGTCTGACAGTTTCTTTGGGTTTGGAAGCTTTGTCATGTTAAAAATGCATCAAGATCAGAAGAACCCAAAGAAAAACAGGACTTGTAATGATGGGGTCCTGTATACGAAACAAACAATCCAAATACATTTTGATTCATAATAGGCATACCAATTATGCACATTTATCATGTCCTTGAG
Source organism: Lytechinus variegatus (assembly GCF_018143015.1). Classification (NCBI taxonomy): domain Eukaryota; kingdom Metazoa; phylum Echinodermata; class Echinoidea; order Temnopleuroida; family Toxopneustidae; genus Lytechinus; species Lytechinus variegatus. The sequence goes on from NC_054751.1 coordinate 6,670,340, forward strand.
AATGTCGAGCAATATGTAATACTTACTATGTGGCTTGCATCCCCACTAAGACAAGATAAATAATATGGGTGCTATACAAATGGCTATTATTATCATTCTAATAAAACCTACTGCTTTCAACATCCTCAGAAACTCAAAAGATATCCGAAAGGTTCTAGGTTAATGAATCTGAAGATTTAAACACAGCCACTATAGAATTCTGTGGATAGTGGGTAGTGGATTAGTCCACTACTTCAGGGCGTGACGACCCTGTCTGACCACAGCATAAGAAATTTAGAAAACAATAAAATACATGAGAAAATAATTGTGATATTGAAATTTTCTTAGAGTACATTTCATCAGAATCAGTCTGGGAACAAAATGTTGGCATTTTAGCGGCTTTATTCAAATCAATGAGAGCTAACTTTAGATTTTATGAATAAATTAGCATTATTAATTAGAAATGAGATTTTAGGATGAATTTGATCTCACAATTTTGTTGATTATGCCATGGGCAATGCGAGTGTTGATTTTTGCAACATGCAATCAATCACAAGATCAACGGCCAAGATCATAAGGGGGGGGGGCTGAATAAAACAGACATGTTGCATGAAACTTACCTGGGCTTTGATAAGAGCTTCAAAACATGGCTGAAAGTAATTTATCCTGGCTTCAAAGAAATTTGGCATCCCATCCATAAGTTCCTGATGGACCTTTTCATATTCCTCTTTGGCTGCTTCCAGGGTCTTTTTACTCTGAATGGAAGAAGAAGTTTAAATACCCTTCACTTAAAGAGACTTTCAGTGAAAAACAAAACCCCCCAAAACAACCACCAAAAGTACTTTTGGACAAGTTCTAGATTGGTAAGATTGAAATGAATCCAACGACCGAGGTAACCTGTAAAGTACATTGAGCTGTTCTATTCTTGGAAAAGCACCGTATAAAAACTAGTTATTATTACTACTATATCAAGATTAGGACAAGACCCTTTCTTGACCAGGTGCTTCTCTAAGAACAAATGCTCTGAGCTTAACAAGAATGTGTCAGGAAATCAAAATGTTGTTTTTGTACCTGTTTGGAAAGATTTCTACCTATTAAACAGTTCAATGACTTAATTAGCCCTACATATAAATCCAAGGCTTGTTTGTACCTGTTCTAATTTGGCAAGGTTGGGACCGGTCCTCTCCTTGTCCTGGTACTTCTCCAACTTGCTCTGGCACCGACTGTACTCCTGGAGGATCTGTTCCCGCTTCTTCAGGGCTACGTAGATCCCCGGAAAGATCCCACTAAACTTCTTCATGGGCTCGACCATGGTTCTAGTAGCACTGAGGTTCTGTTGGATTTGAAAAGAATGCTTGGTGTTGATGCCTTTTTTTGAAAATATGGCGTGCTTGGTAAGGAATTGACAAAACTGAGCTATTCTTTCATCCGACTAACAAAATCTATCAATACATTTCAATGTTATCAATCAGGTTTATTTTATTAATTCATCATCATTATCAAGTTGCAATAATGTAGCATCAATAACACACCCCTGAATTCAGGGGCGGATCCAGGATTTTCCAAAAGGGGGGGCACATTTTTCCAAGGAAAAATTTGACGAGCCAAAAAAATGTTTTAACCCAAAATTAAGGAGATTTCACAACAGAAAACGTTTTTTTTTACATTAGAAATTTTAATTTTACTTCTCAAAAGGGAAAGGGGAGGGGGGGGGGGAAGAGCCGGCTGTGCCCCCCTGGATCTGCCAAAGCCTGAATTCAATTCATCATCTCTGCAACAACCATCACCGTCATCATCTCTGCTGTCAACAACATTATCAATACTCACAAATTCAACACGACCATCAAAGCTATCTCCAGCATCACAATCAATTCAAACTGTCATTATCACTCCGTATGTTGCCATGGCAATCCTCCCTCAATCCATCTGCCTTCCTCCCCCTCACAATTATCACCGCTGTTAACAACATGTCATCAAGAAGACAGTCACGACCATCACTAACACCGCGACTATCACCACAATCCACATCTAGTCCTCCTCTCATATTCTGTCTCCACCTCTTTTCTCTACCTAGAAGCTCCACCTTGAACCTCCCTCGATTCATTTCTTCCTCCTCCACCCCTCCCTCACCAACACCATTAGAAACATTCATAACCACAATCACCATCTCGGTAATCCCCCCACCCCATCCTGCTTTCCTCTTCTTTATGACTTTATCTCATCGTTTCCCTCCTCCTCCTCCTCCTGTTGCCCACTTCTCCCACCCTTACTACCATCATCACTTTTTCCACAACGGCAAGCAGGACCATAATCTTTCTTCTCAAGCCCCCCCCTCTCAGCCTCCTTCTCTCCTCTCGTTTTATATCCTCCTCCGCTCCCACTTCCTTTTCCTTCTCCTTTACCCTACTTCCATATTCAACATCTTTTCGTCAAATTTGATATTCTTCCTCCTCCTCAATTTCCTCATCCTACACATCTCCATCTCACTAGCATTGTTTTTTTTTAAATCACCATGAATCATCATGAATCTTTGATTCATAATTCCAGTTTCTGATCCTCTTTCGCCATTCTCCTCTTTCTGTTTCCTCCTACTCCTCCTCTTTCACCCATTCATCACTTTTATCATTATCAGCACCAAAACATCATCAGTTTCATCACCACCATCATCATTATCATCATCATCTTTATCATCATCTTTATCATCACCTTTATCATCATCATCTTTATCATCATCATCTTTATCATTATCACCTTTATCATCATCATCATCATCATCACCATCTTCACCTTCTTTTCCACCATCTTCATCATCATCATTGTCATCACCACCATAATCAGCATCATCGTTATCACCATTTTATCATTATCTTTATCATCATCATCTTCATCATCATCTTTATCATCTTATCATTATCTTTGTCTTCCCCCTCATCATCATCATCATCATCATCACCATCATCATCATCGATCCAATCAATCTCAACTAAGTTAACCTAGTGACAGCTTCGTGTAGGATGCATATCCATTTCAAAACTTCCCCCAATCTTGCATGCATGATTTTTTTTTCTTTTTTTAAGCCAGTAAGCTCCTTTTTCTTTACAAAGTAGAGTATAATAAACCATGTCTTAAATGATGTAGATTGTAGTCTTGCTGGCTTTCCATTGCTGGAAGTGATTGGATCAAAGGCATCAATTTTTACATAACAATGTTTGATCCATCATCATTATCCTCTTCCTTCCATCCTTCTCCTTTTTCTTCATCTTCTTTCACAGTTCTCACTACCACTGTCACTTTTATCATTACTTTGAAACCACATCACCATCAAAATCATCATCACCAAAATACAGTATTACCAACAAGCCCCATGGCCCACTTTACAACGAGCTGTCACTGATCCAATCACTCTCAAATATGGAAAGCCAGTGAAAGCATCATCATCAATTACGATGGAAGCTACACAGGACCTTGCTGGCTCTCCATAGATGTGATTGATTGGATCACTTGCAAGCTTTCTGTGCAACCTCCCTTACCAGTTCATGTGTGAGTTCATCTATCTTGCTGATGGAAGTACTGATGCCCTCTAAGGAGTTGAGGTCGGATTCTGTGTTGAGGATGGGACTAGCAGCTAGGTTGTGAGCCACTCGACACTGGTGCTTAGACAGCGAGGTCATCGCTTCAATACACTTTCGCATATCCTTGTACAAGCGTTTGGTGGCTTCATCCAACCTATGCATTATTGATCGGAAGTAAAAGAACTAATTAGAATTTTTCATTGAAGGGATGACTTATCATTTGCTCAAGTGAGAATTGTTTCATATTTAATCATTCTTCAGGTTGGGGAAGAGTTCTTTTGATTCAAAATAATGTCATGATTACTTGGTAGCAAAACTAATTGAGGTGATTTACAGGTGAGTTGGCATGATGTGCATATTTTCCACTAGAGAATCTGTTGCTAGAGCAAATATCATCATCATCGTCCACTTCATCATCGTCATCGTCATCATCAAAAGCATCATTATCGTAATCATCATAATCATCAATCATCATTAATGCCATCATTCATGTATTTCCATGAAAATTTAGAAAACCACTAGTCCACAACTATGTGGCTCAGAACATGAAAAAAGGTTTAAAAGAATAAAACAAAACAATAAGAAGCTTAGATATTCTTAAAACAATAGGATACTTACACTTCAATTTTATTCACTTCAGTTTCAAAATCCTTTTCCTCCTGCAAACAAAGAGAGGGGATGAAAACAATATAGACTATTCATTCACTCGTCTCATGTACACCATAAACTGGACCTGATTTCTGACGGTTAACCAAGATACATATGATGAGAGCAAGAGCTCTACACAGGGTTCATACACTTACAGATTTTCAAAATTCACTGACTTTCCAGGACTTTCCAGAGTGATAAATGTGAATTTCCATGACCATTTTGAGGCAAGAGTTCTACAACTGAAATAGGCAAATATTCTCATAATCCTCAAGCTGAAAACATTGATATATACATGTACACACAGATTTCATGATTTCATAAAGTTACAATGTATGTTTATTTCAATGTATATATGCTGATCTATGAAAACATGGTGACAAGAAACTGACAACAATTCACCTTGATTTCAATTAATTCCTCATGAAATAATTGTGTGCTGCAAATACTTTCTTTAACCTTTAACGATAAATGGTTGACCCCTGTGTTGGGTACTGAAGAATTGAGTACAATGTATGTATATGGGTTTTTAATAGCAAGTGACTCACCTCTCTAGTTAGCACAGTCTTCTTTGGAGAAGCCCCAGTAAATCTACTGAAAAAGTTCCTGTATAGGACAGGGGAAAGAGAAAGGAAAGATTTAGGGGGTGTTGCAAGAAAATACTTGCCATCAATTGCAAAGTTTAGATGCAAATTTACAAGTGATAGATCAATTTAACCTAAAGCAAATAAATTTATACTTGATGCAAGAAGGATACAATTAATTGATTGCAAATTTGCAATGAAATGCACAAATTTCAATTGATTTTGTGACTTAACGATAAATTGTAAGTTTCTTGAAACACCCCATTAGACACATTAGCCCATATTCTGAGTAAGGCTTAGCTTAGAACATGGTCTCACTCTGACTGTGCTAAAATTATGAAAGCCAAAGACTTTCTAAAAATTCTGCTTATATTATTGTATATTTCTTCTTATACTACTATTTTGTTTCCCTTTGCTTTCATTTCAGTTATCATTCTTAGATAGTTATAAATGATTTGAGTGCCGTACGAGTTTAAAAAAATAGAACATGTACTAATAATAGAGATTTTAGCCCAATTTGCTCTCCATAGTTAAGCTACAACCAGGGTTTAATTTAAACCAGAGTTCAGAATGCATGTCATTGTGTAGGATGAAAGTGTTCATATTTGCTGGACAGCAACATTTCTTCCAGCAAGAAATCTACTGAACCTAGATGAACCACAGACATCCAATTCTAAATTAAACACTAACAAAATAACAATAAATCCTGATCTTTACAGAATAATAGATCTATCCACTCATCCTACATGTATGCATACAAAGTTATAATTAATCTTTACTCTACCCACTCATTCAATGACCAAGTTTTTCATATACATGTAACTTTGTTCTTTGTTAGGATTCCCAGTGTAGTGAAATAAGGTTGGTTGGCAATGTTATGCTTTATTTTCTCTTGTTCTTGGGGAAAAATGCTTTATTTTCTTACACTGTCAATTTCCATCACAACTATTCATCATACATGTATAACCTGGCTATATAAAAGTAAATTGAATTCTTTTAATTATTTTTTATAAATAAAAATAGAGATTTTTTTTTGACCATTCAGAAGCAATTTTACTTTCCACCGAGAGAGGGCCTACACAAAAACTGCTCAAAATTATTATTTTTTAACGAAAGAGATTCCCAAGTTACCTGTACGTTACTAATGAAAAACAAATCACAAGTCCACAAATATACATGGAAAAGTATTTTTGGTTACAAAAATGATAAAACATTCACCATGGCAGGAAGGTTGCAGTGAACAAGTGTGACGGACTACATGTAAATACCAGGTGCCTTAAATTTGTAAATGGTAGTCACTATCTAAGTAACAATTTACTTTATTTAGAGCCCATTCCATTTTTGGTGGCTGCCACCACAGGTGCAGATGCAGTAGAGCCTCTTTTAGTCTCACATAAGAGGCAGCAAAATTCACAGTATAAGTGCACAGCCAAGACCAATTCCTTTGCTGTTTGTTTTGTTCATAACTAAGGTAAGGATTTTTGTTGTTATCATATGAATTAGTACACAAGTAGGCTACACTTAGAGACTACATGACCTCTTTCCATTAAGGTCAAGCCAAAGCCCAACAAAGGCTCCACTTACATGTAGATTTATCTTGATCTAATTCAACCTTATTAAACAATCTACAAATTTTGTCACTATACCATCGAGCGAATTTTTTTACCGCGATGCTTGGCGCTCGCGGACTTTTTACTTCTTGCACATCTTCTGAGACCAAATTTGCGATGCCCAGGTACCCGGTTCCGAAATTACGCCTCCCAGGCCCCCCCCTCCATCCCCTTGAGATCTTGCAAAATTGGTCTCGAAAGTTGCGCAAGACTTGAAAGTAAAAAGTCAGCAAGTGGCGCAGTCAAAAAAATTTGCGCAGTGAATACATTGCGCGGATCTTTGAGGGGAGGCATCGGCCTACAATGTAGATAGGGTTAATACATAGAGTAGAATTCACTGCTCAATGCCGAAAATTTCATCAAAATCGGATAACAAATAACAAAGTTCTTGAAGTTTAAAGTTCAGCAATATTTTGTGAAAACAGTCGTCATGAATATTCACTAGGTGGGCGGATGATGTCAATTTCATGATACATGATCATGATTATCGTATATCACATCATTTCATAAAAAAAGATTTTGTTTTCTTAACGGATGAATAAAATATGTTTGCAGGTAATTTATTTAAAATGCGTTACGCATGGTGCATCTTAACGAATGAGCGACAAGAAAGACGGTTCTTGCAAAAGTTGCAAAGACCCTTTTGTGAAAATCGGCACCTTGTTCATTGAATGAGTGAGGGGGTCCGAAATTGAGCCAATTCAAACTACCCCCCTCCTAGACCAAAAGCTTCGGTCTCTGTTTTGTTGGTTGTTTAGCTGAACTCCGTTGGCTTTACTCACCAAATACAGAGACCGAAGTTCTAGCGCAATCTGTACAGGGGACTCAATGGCCATATGTTTATGTACTTAAGATCGGATAAAACGAGGAAGTGAATTTGCGTGACAGCCGAGGTAAGTCACTGTTTTTGTTCCTTTTAACTTCATTTTTCTCCGTTTTTGGGCAATTAAAGCCAAGAGGGAATATAAACAGTAGAGGCGCACGGCCAATAAGGGAGACTCTTTCCAATAAGGGAGACAATCTCCCATATTTGAGACTTGCTTTGCAAAAGAACAAAAGAAACAACACCAACAATAGCATGATTTTTTCCACCAAAACTATTGTCCCACAGAGGTCAGAAGCCCATTTGTTTTGTGTGTGGATGACAACAAAAATCCTTATTATAAAAACAAAAGTAGACTGTGAATTTTTAAAGTAGACGGTGAAAAGGGGTAATATTTCATGAGGAATCTGCTTATCACATTTTTATTTGCCGCCAAGGTAATCCTTTTTAAGCAAATGTAAACAAAGAAAATTGGTCTCCAAAACTGGAGACTGTCTCTGAAATTGGATACCAAAATTCTTTATGAAAGTCTCTGATATTGGAGATAATCTCTCATGGGAGACAGTCTCCAATATTGGCAGTGCGCCTCTACTGATAAATTTGCATTTTGGTCGAGTCAATTTTCAAAATTTTTATTCGTTAAAGACAAAAATTGAAGAGCCACGACAAGGGGATTTTACATTGCAAGGGCATAATCGTGATATAGTCCCCAAATCCAAAAGTGGGGATTATTAGATTCACACCTACCAGAACGCATGAAAATCACTTCCTTTCTCCAGAACACAGTCCCCAACTCTCGCACAACAATGTGGCGAAATGATAACACACACAAATGAAACACACAGTATATAAACACTAGGGTTCTCTCCCTATTATATACTCGTGATACAGTCCCCACTCAATGGGAAATCAAGTTCGATTTTCACGGCGGTGGGGACAGTTTAAACAGTATAGTATACTCGTGATCCAGTCCCCACGCTATGGGATACACAGTTCGCTTTGTACGCAGTGGGGACGGTTCCAACAGTATAGCTATACTCGTGATACCATCCCCACGCTATGGGATACACAGTTCGCTTTGTACGCAGTGGGGATAGCTCCAACAGTATGTATACTCGTGATACCGTCCCCCCACAGCATCAAAGCGTGCTCGTTCAACAAGAGGATGGGGACAGTTTCCCGATGCAACGTGACAAGGATAAAGCATTTTAGGGTATGGTTGCGGAAGTTGGGGGGGGGGGGGAGGACTTCAGCCCCTACCTTTTTCCAAACATAAACGTAAAAATATGACCATAAGATTGTTATTTACTGTGCATCTTCAGTTTCCAATGTAATGCACTTTACCCATGAATGTAATAATTTTTGATCGCCCACAAATGCCTTCATATGAAGCACAAAAGTGCAAAGTCTTTTTCCAGACCCGGTTAATAAAAAATTATAATGCAAGTCCAAAGTCTTTTTTCCAGACCCGGTTGTTTCAAAAATCATAATATAAGTCCAAACTAAGATACCATAATGATATTCCAGTGGAATAAAAATTAAAAATCGAGTTTAGTCTTTTCTCCAAACCCCGATATTCCAAAATTATAAATAATACAACAACAACAACATTAACAGTATAACTATAAAGACAGCCCCCCCCCCCATAATCTTATTAATGCTGGCTAACATGGACATATTTATAGCATAGTCTTTCAGCCAGACCCAGTTATTTTTTTCCAGAATAACGCTAATAGTAATAATAAGAATAAGAAAAACTCAATATTTAAGACCAAACAATCCTTCAACCTAAAACCTATTTTAATAAGAGGTTTTGAGCGTTTTCTTTATTCCAGACCTAATCAATTTTCATAAAATATGAAAAAAAATCTTCTAACGCGAGACCCTATTTGTGGAATAACACAAGTTTTAAAACATACTCTCCTCCAGATCCGGTTATTTAAAATCAATTTAAACAATCTTAAAAACATAAGACTTTGTCACATCCTTATTCCTGTGGAATAACAGGAGTACATGTATTATGCCTAGTCTTTCGTCTATAGACCTGGTTATTTAAAAGATAAACAAATATTGGAAAAAAAATCAGAGCTATAAGACCAATCTTCAAAATTAAACCCAAAAGTCAAAATGCTTGGATTTAGAGTGTTGTCTTAACCCCACACCCAGTTCTCTTAGAAATACAAATCAAGCATAACTTTAATCTTAAAACTTGTTTCCCATGATTTCCTATTTTGAAATAACTGTGTCTGGAGCAAAGACTACACCATATTTCCGTGCTATTCAATGTTGATAAGATTGCGAGGTTTATGTCTTGTCGTGTTTTTAACGATTTTTTTCAACTAGGTCTGGAGGAAAGACTACACTATATGTCCATGTTGTTCGACATAAATATTTTTTCATTATTATTATTAATTTATTAGTAGTAGTATTCATTTTTATTTCAAAGATCTGGGTCTGGGTGAAAGACTTCGCTATATTTCCATGTGGGCCTTTGTTACTTTTTTACTCTGGTCTTGAAAAAAGACTTTGAACTTATATCACAATTTTTTAAAACAACCGGGTCTGGAAAAAAGACTCTGCAATACAAACGTATTACAAAAGGATTTTATTTTGGAACGAATTTGCCAAATATCCCTTCAAATTCATTACATTTGTGGGTGTAACCCCCCCCCCCACTTCGAAAACCGTTCCGCAACCCCATTACCATCAACATCATTATTATTACAGTCATCATCATTATATTATCGTTACTATTATTATTACTATATTGTCAATATTGTCATCATATGATAATTGGTATTATTAGGGTGAATATAATCATAACTATATCATCTTCATATATCATTATAATTCTTGTCAGTATTATAATTACCATTACTATTATCATTGTTTATTCTTTATTGTTGTTTTTATTATTGTTAATTTCTTGATATGATAGTATGAATGTTATTATTACTGTCAATTTAATTATCATTATAATAATTATTGTTATTATTATTCTTGTCAGTATGTTATTACCATTACTTGATCATGATCATATATCATAATTATTCTTTATTAATGTTATTATTATGATTATTCATATTTTTATTATTGGCAATATAATGATTACTATTATCATCATTATTATGCTATGCAATTGATTCTATAATTATTGTTTGTATACTTTCTATTATCTAATTATGAGTGTTATTATTATTATTGTCAAGATCGAGATCGAGCGACAGTGTGGTTATATTAAGACATCAATGTCATGCGGACTAAATGAACAAAATGAGAGGTTAAGTGTCAAGCGTCATCCGAAGAATATACCTTGCCGTGAATTCTGATGATATGCAAATTCAGTCAGATACTGACGATGATATCCAATGAGTACCCATCGGTTCCTATTAGCCTTATGGCGCTGAATATAAATAATATGTAAAGTAGGTCCGTATGCACTCTCCTCGATATACCGCAAACGCGGTCTCTCCCTCGAGTTATGTAACCACAAGATGATGGAGGGGTGAAGGAAGAGGCGGGAACTGGGAACTACGATTCAGAAGGAAAAAATTAACACAAAAATAGAGGGGATGGTGAAGAGTTGAGAGAATAATTGAATATAGAGAATGAATGTACAGTTGATGGTTATGTGGAGGCTAAATTATTGTGAATGTGATCATTTTTTTTGTCAATGCATAACAAATAAGAGCTTGATTTACTGTCTTTATTTTGTTGTTACCATGCAGACTGTATGTTCAATATCTGGGTGTACAAAGTTTCTTGCCAGCCTCTCAATTATCCCCCTCCTTTCATGTTTTTTTCTTTCTTATCTTTCCCTTTCTTTTTTCCATCAAGATGATAAAATAATCTGGGTTGTGATTACGTTTCTGTATGTAGGGTCCATGTGTATATCATAGAGCCATGGGTATCAGCTCCATGGGTATATCATGATCGTCAGGCTCGCCTCATACGGCCCTATTTTGCATACATTTATATTCAGCGCCAAAATGACTGATGACGGGGTAGGGGTTATACTCAGTGACTTTCTTCATTTAATGGCTAAGTATTTAATGCGGACGTTGGTGTAACCCATGCTTATCTTTCAATTTTCATTGCCTCATCTGGAAAGGCATATGACAGTCTCCCGCCCCCCTTCCATTCTCTCTCCCTCCCTCTCTCCTTTTCCCCCTCCATCTCTCTCTTCCTCTAGAGCTCTGATACGGTATATGCAAATATGGCCAAAATTTAGGCGGCAAATCACGGGTGAATGTCTAATTGACGAATCAGAATTAGGCTAGATGTAGCATGGTAAGGTGATTGGTCAAAATGTAGCCAGACTAAACTAAAGAGATGTGTTTGGGATCCTCCAAAAATGTATAAAAGCGTCAATTTTTTTAATTAGCTGTTAGTTGAGTTTCATGTTTGTTATCATCATGGCCGGCAACTTTCGAAAACGAGTTTCAGCCCAAGAATGCACCGTCGCAGATTTCTACAATCCCTGGAGCTTCCACTCCCTCTTCTTGTCGGAGCCCGAGTTCGTCCTCGAATGGATGAAAAACCAACGGCTTCTGGCAGCTTCGATGATCTGCGAAGAATGTGGGAGTGAGTGCAAGTGGACGTCGAGGAAGGACAAGCATCATGGCTTCACTTGGCGTTGTCGTCGCAAGGGGCATCGTGAGAAGGAGTACGGCATAACGCGATACTCGTTCTTTGATCGCAGCCACTTCGTCCTGCAAGACCTCCTCGAATTCCTCAGGACGTTCCTCCTGGGTGGGTCGCTGAAGGGTTGTTCCGTTCAAGCCGGGATGGACTACAAGAAAACTTCGGTAGATTGGGCGAATTATACTCGCGACCTCTTCAAGAAGTTCGTCGACTCCCACTACAACGTCGAAAACCCAGTCCAACTCCAGGGTGAAGTCGAGATCGACGAGTCCCTCTTCGGCCGACGTTGCAAGTATCATCGAGGAGATGGAAACAAAGGGGTGAAGGTGTGGATCGTAGGGTTGGTGGAACGAGCCACTAACAAACTGATCTTGTATCCTGTCGACGACAGGTCGGAACAGACGCTGCTGTCCATCATCAAACGGCACGTCGTCCCAGGTTCCACTATCTTCACCGATGGATGGAGTGGATACAGCCGGTTAAACGAGGAGGGATACCGCCACTTCTCGGTGATCCATAAAAACCAGTTCAAGGCGGTATTCGAGGATGAGGCTACCGGGGAGAGAATGGAAGTATGTACCAACGCCATCGAGGGAGCTTGGAAACATGCAAAAGACCACTTCCGAAAGATAAATGGTACCAAGCTCTCCAACTTCGAGGCACACCTGGCAGAGGTGATCTGGCGTAACCACGTCAGGGGGCAGAACATCTTTGTCGCTTTCTTCGATCTCCTCCGCGAGTGCTATCCACTGACCGGCCCACCCCTACTGGAAACTGCAGTCCCCCTCTTCCAGACATGGTCGAAGTGTAACGCTGATACATCACTGCAGAGAATCAGCGACGCAGAGGACGATGACGTCGATGCTGATCTCCCCCAACACCCCCTTCACTCTTCCACACCAGGGCCCAGCTCGAAGAGGGGGAAGAAAAGGAAACCATCAACTCGCCGTGTCTGCGCTCCAGCTGGGTATCGGCACGTCAACCCACCAGCATCACCAACTGCACAGATGGGGCCCGCTCCAAACAACTACGAGAAAGGGGCATTTGTCCAATTGTCATCAGATGATGACTTCCAATAGACGATTCGTCTATCCAAACGGCTCTTCTAAGAGCCACCACAACTCCAAGAAAGATCCAAAGATTATCTCTAACTTTAAAAAAAAGTCAACCCTTTTTTACCCTATATTTAATCTATGTAATACAATTATCTCCCTTCCTATACCCACTCCCTCTCTCTCCTCTAGTTTAAAATCATTTTCATTTGGTTTCACAAATTCCTTCTGAAAAGAAATGAATATAAGAAAAGTAAATTAGAATAAAATCACTTCAATTTAATTTAAATATAATATATCGGACCAAATATACATGATGAAAAATATTATTTGCTGCAAATATTCAGAAAAAATTATAAATTTTGATATTTTGAAAAGGGTAAATATGATCATGAATAAAATTATTACAAAACGAATTTGTCATGGGCTATGATGATGATGATATGACTACAAAATTTATAACAAAATAATGACAATTATAATCATGATAATAAGCTAATAGCGATGATAATAGATATAATGATAAGAAGTAATAGACAACTACAATTATTTGCAGCTTCATCTTCACCTCTCACACTCAGAATCTGAGGTCAATCGTATCTTTATTGCGGGCTTTTTGGTCACAGATTATCTCTTAATCATGATACAGTCACTCTTCGTCATGCATAAATTCACTTCATCTCTCTCTCTCTCCCTGACTCTCTCGCATATTCTCTTACACTATGCATTCAATGTTGTCTGCTTGAATTTGTTTCAAAAATATCCTATTATATCAGGTTTTATAGAATAAATGCGGGGAGGAAAAACTTCCATTTTAGATAGATACATGTAGATAGATGGTTTATTAATAAAAATCAAGACATCATCGCGGCTAAGGCCGAATTACGATGTATTCACAAGGTAATAAAGACACAAAAATATTCAAACAATGACACAGATAATTACAAAATAAATAATACGGATAATGGTATTGAAAACTACTTGTGTTGTGGAATTTTGGAAAGGTAAATGAGAGGTGGGAAGGAGGAGAGGCAGATAGAGAGAGGGGGTGGATAGGGAGGGAGAGAGAGGGGGAGTGAAGGGAAGAAGTGGAGCAGAAAGTCTTAGGAAAAGAAGAGAAAGTAAAAACGTTATGAAAGAGGTAAAAAGCATGAAGTTGTAAGGCGGTACGTAAAAATAAACAAAGAAGAATTCGAAAGAACAATATTATCCTTAACACATATTGGTATGGTATTTCCAGAACCATGATCCGAGTAACATAATCATCATCCATGATAATGGCCTTTATGCAAATCCTAACATGCCTAACAACTGGGGAAAGGGGAGCAGATACCATCACCATTCCCCTTCCTAACATTGAACAGAAAAAGCTACTAATCAAATTAAAGGAAAGAAGAAAAGAAAAAAGGGAAAGAAGAGGAAAGTAGAGAGAAATAAAGAGGGGGAAAGGGGGCGTGAAAACAGAAAGAAATTTGTAAGAGGAAATGAGAGGGATATGGAAATAAATGAAGGATTGTCGATAAAAAGATGTAAACAAGGAAGGAAATTAAGAAAAGATGAAATGAAAAGAAAATGAGGAAAGTGTACAGAGGAGACGTTGATTAAAATGTTAAAGCAGGGATGGCTATCATGGGGGCCGGGGGCACATTGCCCCCACTTTTTGAAGCACTGGAAAAGTGCCCACTTCATACGCAAGAAAAAAGCAATCTTACGAACGTATACTGTACCCCTTTCATCAGAAGATGACCCGTTTTCAGTGTTACCTAGTGCCCGTTTTTGTATAAGTGCCAATTTCTTTTCTTCCAAAAATGCCCCCTCACCGCCTGTTAACACCCTTTTTACCTGAGAAGGACCCTTTTTATGTGTCATCAAATGCCATATCTCGTATCAGTGCCAAATTTATCCCCCCCCCAAAAAAAAAATATCCCCTAATTAACGAACGTGTTCTAGCCTCTTTCACCTGAGAGAGACCTGTTTTATGTGATACGAGCGTCACCTTGTCCTTCTCATAGGCATGATAGGTGCCTGTTCTTCAAATCAGATAAATTTGTCCTGAAAAATAAACTCTGGCTTTTCGTTCCGAATGCACCCGGGTTCTTTATCATCTGCAAGTGCATAGAACCCAATGAATTATAGACAATTGTAAACATATTCCTAGGTGCCTTTTCATGAGACACGTGAGTGGGGTAGATAATATTTGTTTTTTTTTTTTGTTTTAAGATCATGGCCGTATATTATACACAGCAAGGGGGTGAAAACTTACATTTTTACTGCAGATTTTCACAAAACTCACTAAAAGTATGCACAAAAATCCATCAATTTCATTTACCATAATACAATTAAGCCCCCTCCGAAAATATATGATAAGCTTAGTCGCTTTGCTCCCTCGCGTTTTAGTTTTTTCCCCAAAAGTTTACACATATGCTGCCCCCAGCGAAAAAAAATTCTTCATACGGCCATGTTTAAGATGGTGCCCATCCCGAAAGAAAAGGTGCCCACTTTTTTTACTGTGCCCCCCCCCCTTTCAACTTCGCTCCGCCGCCCGGCCTGCTTTAATGAGAAAAGAAAGAGAATGAAAGTACAAAAAGAATGAAGAAGGAAAGAAATAGAGGAGAAAGAAAGAAGGGGAAAGGAAGAAAGTACAACAATGAGGGAGAAAGCGCAAGGGCTCCAACAGCAAACTAGGAAGTGGGGGTGGGGGCAAGAATGAATTAAGAATGACACGAAACCACAAAACAAAGGAATCAATACAAAATGTGAGGGAAATGAAAAGCAAGGTAATGATAACAACAATAATGATAATGATGAGGGTAATTTGATAATAAAGAATAACAATAATGATGTTGATAATAATTATGATAGTGATAATTATGATTATGATAAATAAGGTTAATAATAATAATAACAATGGTAATAATAATAAAAAATAAGAATAATCATTGTTATAGGAAATAATAAAAGAATAATATTAAAGCGAAAGTATTATAATAATAATAAGTGAATATACATGATAGTAAGAATTAACTAAAATGAAATTATAATAACAATAACAAAGTAAAATACATGACAGTAAGAAAAAGGGACAATAATGATGAGGACAATTATGATAATAATACCAAGCGTTACGAGTCTACAGCGATTTTAAATGAAATGCAAGAAACGGAATGTATGGAAGGGGCATATTTTCAATGATAAAAATATCTATAATAATGATATCATTATTTTGATAATAACAATAACAACAATAAATAATGATGATGATAGTAATAATGAATAATAACAATAATAATAATGATCGTAATAATACAGGGGCCGCGGAACGGTTTTCAAAGTGGGGGGGGGCTGACCATATCCTATATGGTTTTTTACGCCATATATGTTTTGGAAAAGGTAGGAGCTAAAGCCCCCCCCCCCCTTTGATCGCGGCTCCTGTATTACCCAAAGGCCGGTGCTTTTTCCTTGTCACATTGCATTGGAAACCCCCCCCCCCTCCCCAACTTCCGCAACCATACCCAAATGTGTTTTATCCTTGTCACGTTGCATCGGGAAACTGTCCCCATCCTCTTGTTGAACGAGCACGCTTTGATGCTGTGGGGGGACGGTATCACGAGTATACATACTGTTGGAGCTATCCCCACTGCGTACAAAGCGAACTGTGTATCCCATAGCGTGGGGATGGTATCACGAGTATAGCTATACTGTTGGAACCGTCCCCACTGCGTACAAAGCGAACTGTGTATCCCATAGCGTGGGGACTGGATCACGAGTATACTATACTGTTTAAACTGTCCCCACCGCCGTGAAAATCGAACTTGATTTCCCATTGAGTGGGGACTGTATCACGAGTATATAATAGGGAGAGAACCCTAGTGTTTATATACTGTGTGTTTCATTTGTGTGTGTTATCATTTCGCCACATTGTTGTGCGAGAGTTGGGGACTGTGTTCTGGAGAAAGGAAGTGATTTTCATGCGTTCTGGTAGGTGTGAATCTAATAATCCCCACTTTTGGATTTGGGGACTATATCACGATTATGCCCATTGCAAGTCCCCTAATGGTGGCTGCACGATAGCGAGCCGTCTGTGTACGAGGAGAAATTTTTTAAAAATGTTAAAAAACTCCTCGAAACAGACGGCTGCCAGCTGTAGTGTCTACCCCCTCCCCCCATCCGCATCCTGGTCTGAAATGAATAGCCCAGATAAAATAGGAATCTAGCTTTGTAGCTACACATTAGTGGCTCCATAAAAATGATGTATTACTGAGGACGAGGATTGATACTGAGTGATACTATACTATAGCCTAGGCATCGATCATCCATTCCCGTTTAACGTGACCCACCCGCACCCATCAATCAACACCTTTTTCACTTCGGTCCCACACGCTCAAAATCACGTAAGAAAACATCAACTAAATAACACTGCTCTAAAATGAAAATAAAACGTGAAATCTCAATATTTCTACTCACCAGCTCATAATGGTAAATAAAAGTTGACTTTATTAAACAGATCCGATGTTCTATTTAGCTGAAATACGAATAATTTATGTCGTTTTGGGGCAGCTAGTCCGGGTCACTCCTTTATTCACAAAAAGATAATTGTCGGACTATTGAACGAAATTCAGTCGATCCAATTTGATAGCGCTTTTCGTGCTAAGCGATAATTATCCCAAAATATATTTATTTCTGTGAATGTTTACCATACGAATCATTTTTTAAATAAACATATGTCAAATTATTTAAAAAGAAGAAAAAGAAAATTTAAACAGGAATTAGTTCATTATTGAATTGTGATTATCATTTCACTGAGACTTAAATCGACAATTCTACCTTTTTTGTTGTTCCATCAAATCTAACGATGGCATCCCTACAAAAACTGTCACGACAAGCCAGAGATATATTTCGCTTGTTTTTCAAGGACAGAAATATGAACAAAGATAATCTGAAATCTCTACAAGAAACTATGTCAAACATTCGAGCTTCTGATCTGAACATCGACGCCAGCCGAGCTGTGATAGAACAAAAGAGACTGCCACCAAATCCAGCTGCTTTTGAGACGGCAGCTGGGGGAGACTCTCCCCACCGCGCCCCGGTAGGATACATGCACATCTTCGAGGATGGTGTTATGACAATGGGCGTGTTCATCATACGGGATGGGTGTCGCATCCCTCTGCATAATCACCCCGGAATGTATGGCCTCCTCAAAGTGCTCTATGGTGATATATCCGTTAGGACATTCAACACCATCACCGAGGACTGGACTAAATTTCCAATGCCCAAGTTTGAGGGCTTTCCGGAAAACGAGCCTCCGAGAAAGCATTTGTTGGTTCCTACCCGACTGGGAACCGATCAGCGCTTCACACCATCTTCGGAAGCGGTGCTGCTAACCCCAAGAGAAGGGAACTACCACAGCTTAGAATCAGTGGGTGGACCTGCAGCTTTTCTAGACATACTCTCGCCTCCCTACGACCCGGTCATTGGAAGAGACTGCTACTATTTCAAAGAATTGAAATCTTTGCAATCCTTTTCAGACTCTGATCCTGATTGGTTGATGTCCATCTCTCAGCCCCCTGACTTCTGGTGTGACGAAGTAGAATATCCTGGACCAGAAGTATCGATACCATCATGAAAACCACTTCAAAACTTTGTGTTTCATTATTAACTGGAGTGCATTTATCGACCTGAAATCATGTTTATTTTATTGTGATTGTTACATTTAACATGTAAGAAATGTAAATGTATAGTATGGTAGGGGGTCCTAAAGCTGCGCGGGTCCTAAAGCTACGCACCACTCATCGCGCATGCAGTTTTCAATGGCAAATGCGCACTCTGTGTGTGGAACTGTGACTGCAGAGTGATGAACAATTCCTATTAATTTTTTTCTACAGAGGCTGCAGTAAATCTCTAAATGCAGAGAAAACCAACAACTGTTAGGAAGTTTGGAGTTATATTCGCTTTAATTTTATTTTATCCTCTAATAATTTGAATATATTTTAGAAATTGAGGCACAGGAAATGCTATTTTTTTGCATGATAAATCGAGTGCGTAGCTTTAGGACCCCTTCTACATCGGGCGGCGAAATCAAGAGGTGTTCGAAAAACACGACGGGATTTTCGTATTAGTGAGTTTTGTGATATTTTCTACTTGGCTAATGATCTTTAGAATGTTTGCCACAAATTAGTGAAATATAATTTGTTGAAATATTAAAATTGGGACAGTTTTTATTGTTTGAAAACAAAGTGCGTAGCTTTAGGTCCCCCCATCATACATGATAACATCTCTTGGTCATGCCTTATAGATTTTTTAGTATGAAGAACTTGGTAATGTACTCTGATGCATGAAGTGTTCATTCAAGACTGAATATCAATGAATAGAATATGATTGTAAATCAAAATATTAAAAGGCCTCAAGAGGCAAGATAAATACGCAACCATTGTGTGTACATGTATATCCATCTTGAAGCAGCGCTTGCTCTGGAAGTAGAAGAAAATTAAATTGTAATGAAATGTACAATGTATGATCTTTTTCTGTAAAAGTGTCCTCATGATTTCTCAAGTATAAGCCCTTCCAGTGCAACTCCTTTAAATGCATAATAAGTTTGTCTTGTGTACATTTTCAGGGTTGTGAGAAATATACCCTTTCAAAAGTGCCCTTTTTGATGTAGGAGTTTGGCAAGTTTCTCTTAGAATTTGTGTAAAATTCATAGATTGTGACATATTTGTGTGTTAATAAAAATACATGTACATTGAACCAACTCCCCCTTACAATTAGAATGGCTCAATCTGTACCTGTTTTCAAAACATTTTTGAATACCAATTTGTGTAGGAAAGCATTAAAGTGCATGTATGTCTAAATCATCAATTTGTATGTGTACATGTAGTACATTGTATAAGCAATAGGAGTAACCAAATTACATGTACAAGAGCGCAACAGAGTATATTTATATAGTTGCTGCGCTATAAAAATTTGATTTATCATATTTTATTACATTACTGCCAGTTAATTAAAGTTTTATTGGGCGAAGTATATTACCCAGTTCTTATTTTTAAGGTTTACTTAGTAAATGTACTTTTGTGCTGCAAACCAAGAATTGCTTCATCGAGATATACAGTGCAAATTTTATGCATTTTTTTGGTTAAAATACATGTACATGTACATGTCATGTAATAAAAGGAACTCAGTCATACCAAAAATACTGTTTTTAATTATTTTCAATTTTCTTGGTGAAGTTTGAGGGTGATCGAGACTTAAAAATAGAGATAGAAAGAGAGTGAGAAGCAGAAAAAAAAGGAAAATTGAGTTGTTAAAGTATTTCTGATTGGAGAAATGTGATAGGCGTATATTCATAAAATGTTCATGTTTATCATGTCTTGTAATGAAAATGCGAGTATATTGAAAATTAATGGAATCTTTCTACTTCGAAAATTATGTGTTTTTATTGTTGATGTCATGTAGTGCATATTACTTAAAATGGTTCATGTTTATATCATTCCAGATTTATAAAATAATATGTTCCTTTATTCATGTTTTTCTAAAAAAAAATGTGATGCATATTTTTATACTATACATCTTGTAAAATCGCAATGTGAATTTTTTATTGGTCGAAAGAATAGGATTAACATGAAAAAAACAAGTACAAATAGGCCTGCATATGATCATGTCTTTTCCCAATGTAATTCCATACTCCTGTGACTTTTTTTAACATCCCTTTACGCATGCTGGAGGTTTTTAATTTGTTACCATTGCTATTATCATTGTTGCAGTGACATGGTAAATTCGCCTAGTATCCCTGCTTTAAATGTATGCCATGCACAGATTACGCATAGTGTGTATAGCATTGACTGCGGAACGGTTTTCAAAGTGGGGGGGGGGGGATGGGGGCTTGGCCAAAAGTAGGGGGGGTGACCATGCTAGAAATCACAATCATAACGGTGATTTTTATGTATTTGTACACAGTTTCGGAAAAAAAAGTGTGTGGGGGGGGTCTGAACCCCCCTGTTCCACGGCCCCTGTATAGCTGGGGAACTTAAGAGTTTCGCGCGATTGGAAGACCTTCATTAAAAAACCCCACACATTTTGATGGAACCATAAAGGGTATGCGTGAATGGTTATAGAATAAATAGGAAGTGTTGTCTCCTTGATACGTAATAACTTTTTTGTGTGTAATTTCTTCTCTTTTTTGTTGTTGGGGGGGGGGGGTGACACGCAATTTCTTGCTGAAGAAATCCCTTGTTATACAAACACAAAGTGGAACCCCGGAGTGTAACACCCCCCCCCCCCTCCTAGATCTGTTCTTGACGTTGGAAAGAATAGACCGAATAAAAGAAAGTGGGTCCTAAACCAAAACAATCAAAATGAAGATGCCGACGGAAAGATGCGGAATATCCCTAGGTTAAAGTCTTCAAGATGCAAATATATTAAGAAATGAAACTCAGTGTCCTGAGATTTCTCGATGTCCTTGTTCCACCCAGTACGGCCCGGGTTACAGTCGTGTGTCGCGCCACGAGACAAGGGCCGCGGAACTCAATTGGGTGGGGGAAGGGGGCTGTAGTATCCCCACGTTATTTTCAGTACATCAATGTTAAAAAAAATCGTGAAAGTTTGATGTTCAGCACCCGCATGTTATTCGTTCCGCGCAACCTGTGTGGGGGCCGGGGAGGATGCTGCAGTGGGCGACTTTCCACCAATGAATGTTTCAATAGGAAACAAAATAGAAGAGGAAATAAGAGATGATTGTAGGAAAACATATATATAAGAAGGAAAAGTTTGCCATGCCGTGATCAAACTAATTAATGAGTTCTCTGAATACCCGAAGAATAAATGTAATTTCCGGCCTACCCCCTTCTTTGTCTTCTGTTAAGTTTATAAATTGATCATTCGTTATCCTCTTCTCATCGAAGCACCGGGTATTGCTCCATTTCTCAATGAGTGCCATTCTGAATTATCTGATGCGAACTATAGCCTACATTTATTCACTGTCAACAGGTAAACAAGACGAGAGGGCTAATTGAAGAAGATGAAATAACGCCCCCTCGTGGTAGATATAAAACAACGATCTTGAAACAAAATACAAATACCATGTACGCCAACTCGATTTGTAGTGAAAAACTCCCCAATTCTAATGATATGCTACGTTGAAATAAAAGTGGGATTTTTAATGAAATTCTGTAATAGATTAAGAATAGTATCATAGATGAAACATATCTGAATAAACAAGCGCTTATCATTACTACTTCATCTTAGAATGTGGGGTTTTCCACCCCCACAGCCACTAAGCATGATGAGAAAAAGAATGCCACAAAACACCAATAAAGACCTATATTATACTTTGTAATAACCACTCATGAGATATACTGAATATTTATTTCTTGTTTGTGAATAACCGAAAGATTATAATTTTGGAGCAATGTGGCCCAGTGGATCAGTCTTCGGACTTTGAAACAGAGGGTCGTTGGTTCGAATCCCAGCCATGGCGTGATTTCCTTCGGCAAGAAACTGATCCACAATGTGCTGCACTCAACCCAGGTGAGGTAAATGGTTACCGATAGGAAGTAATTCCTTGAAGAAAAAAAAAGCTATGTGCGCTGTGAACGCCTAGCTTAGCCTTCGGAAACATGGGTAATATAGGAGCGCATTGAACACCTAACAAGGTGGATATGTGCGCAATATAAATACCCTATATTTTCATGCGAGTACTTATTGAATTAAAGGTGATGTCAGTTTTGTGACATTTTGATTGTCTCATGACCCAGAATCCCCGCCCTCACCGACCACCCATTTCCTCCTTTCCCTCCTTTATTCGTTCCCTTTTCTCTCTTGTTCATTTTTGCTCTCTAACTATTATGTCAAACGATGGGAACTGCAAACCTCTGTAGCCTCCATGGCCTACATTTATAACGTCAGGTAGCCTTTAGATGTGTAATAATTATTAAACACATTTTCATGTCAGAGTCATCAGTATATTACACGAGTGTCATCGTGTACACTGAATAGTCTTAAAAGTGAATGCTCCTGTGTACATAAAAAAACATGTACACTAAAATAAAATGCTACCCCTCTTCCCGTATATTTAGACTAAAATGTTGATGGTGCATTTAACTGTTTAGAATGGCTGAGGAATAATCAAATTTCGAAATTTGCTACGCTTTAAGAAACCATTTATTTACTAAAGATATCACTGCATACATTATGTATGTAGATATTTTTGAATAAATAAAATAGTAATTCATACTTGAACAAAATTGGTAAGAATATCTGACACTGTACGTGTGAATTAGTATTTCAAACCCAAATTGTAAAGCGTTAACATTGCATGCCACATCACTCTTTATTGTATGGGCGGGGAAAATGGGGGCGGGTTGGAATGATGCAAAAACACAGAGAATATATTTTCTTGCAGATTCCATATTCAAATTCATTTATTTCACCTCTCTGAAATCATACAAGATACGATACATTGAGATCAATAGTAATGGAGAAAATAATGAATATTGTAAAATCGTGACAAAATAACACGAATGCATAGGGTAATGAATGGGATTTGAGCGAGTAGCGAAAATAGACTCCGACCTCAGCTTTTCTTTTCTCCACCAATGAATAAACAACTTCAGCTAATGTCTATTAATGGGAATTTGACATTACATGCGCAAATATGCCTTTCGAAATTATAAAGCTAGTTTTTCGGAATGTGGTAACGCAAAAGCACATAGTGTTTGTATTTATACAGATGCTTATTTTTGTTTGGCAGATGATATAATGTGTCGATATACTTTCAAAATAGACACCTTTACAGGTCTACTTCTTTTTTTTTTTGTTCAATTTTAGTTAAACTAATATTAATATTTGTAAATCAAATGAATTAATTATCACATGTGAATTCGTTCTATACTTTGTTATTCCAAGAATAGATGTAAATATGCCATTGTGATGTTACATAATTGGAATAGGGGAAAAATATAAAAACCTCCCTCTAGGCAACAACTTCAAACTTCAACCGTTTAAAATAATGGGTAGCATTAAAAGTATATAGGACTTGATTTCACATGCCTTCCAATAGCTAAAGTTTGGGAATGACAAGATCAACATCAAGGCCATATCATAGTAACACCGTTTGTCCGATGAGAGGAGGGTACCAGATTTACCAAGGGGGGGGGGGCACTTAAAAAATTATGATAGTCTAATAAATAATTGTAAAACGAATTACAGAATTATACATGATTCAATAAATACAAATTACATATTGTTAGTACCAAAAAACATTTTCATTCACTGGTTTATTTTTTAACTTAATTTCTCGAAATTTGGTTATTTGCCCTTTTTTATCGAACCCTTTTTAAAACAATGCAGGCTTCATTCTGCGGATACCAGTTATTACACGAACCGTGAATTCAAATCTTTTTGCAATATTTTACCATAGCAACAAATGAACAAAATAATTCAGTAACTGCCCTAGACCAATTTAAGTCGAAAAATAATTGTGAATAACACTCTGAATAACACATTCCTGTTTAGGTCCAATGCATTCACAAACACACGAGTCCTAATAGCAGGAAGGGAAGCTTTATTTTGGCTAATTTTCTGTCAATAAAATGTGATATGCTCGATTTGATTTAGCTTCGCTCTGATGCTAATGAGAATATTATGTTGACTTTAGTATTACTGTAACAGGATTGAAGTCTGATACACTATGTACAGTGCTATGTTTGGTCGAGTTTTGCCTTATTTTTTTCTTCTTCATGCACAAAAGGCAGGAAAAAACAAGCCATGAACTTCGAGCGTGTTTATTTAGATTGTTAGAATTGGGAAATTATTCTATTATTGCATTTCAATACTGAGTAAATAATTGGCATAGTTTAGTCCATTATTAGAAACAGGCGCACTTTGGGCATTCACCGCGGTTTGATAGTCATGATAGTAATCTGTGTTATTTGATTCGTGTGTATGCATCAAGTATATTATTTTGAAGTAGAATAATTTTACTCGTACAAAATCATGGTAACTGTTTCAGTTGTAATAGGTAGCCCTTGCTTTACGTTTAATTGATTCACAGCTATACTGCAAAAAATGTTGTTCGAAATTTTGACCAACTGTTGCTCAGCGCAATCATGAAGTCAACATTTTGTCCAATAGTCAAATTCGAGTGTTACTCAATTATCAAATTATTGAATTTGAATTTCTGACCGACGAATTGATAGTTTTTTCTAACAAAAATACCCCCAAATCATTATTTTTGCAGTACAATGTATATGTCAATGTAACTTGCTTGAAAGTCGACCATATAGAATTTCGTTCAGTGTTGTTTAATTATGTGCTTTTAAATGTCATTTCACGAACGAGTATAGAATATGATGTTGAAGATAAAGTAGTTATTTTACTGTATCTCAGTGAAATAAACGTCCTTTTTTAATATTAGAAGAAAAAAATGCTTCCACCGTTATGTCTGGCAGAACATATTCTTTTTTCTAGAATGCATTTCATTTTCATTTCATTTATTCAACACTTTCATTAAAACATGTTAAAACCATATAACAATGTAGATATATACACATAAAGGAGTATAGGTGAAAAAAAAAACATAAAACAAGTACTGAATACAAACGACTTGTACGAATGAAAGAATTATAGGGGAGGCAGAAAGGCAGGGCCTTATATTCTTTTTTGCAGGTGTTTCTGCATTTATTGAAATTCAATATACGAAACACAGTAATCATATTAGATATAAAGAAATACAAAAATAAATGAAAGAATTACAAATTGTGACGATTACGTAATAGAAGAATAATTTACATAGATATGAAAGCAAATAAAAGATAAAACAAAATGCAGTGGCCAACTTTCGTAAGTAAAATGCTTGCCGAATAGCAGCCAGAGGAAGGGAGCTACATGAAAACCATTGTAGAGAAAAAATACACGGGTCTATAATAATGGTGTCACATAATTATTTGAAATGTTAACAAAAAAAGGGGGAGGGGTATAGGAGTCAGGTGAAGTGGAAAAGCTAATATCAAAAGCCAATCTCCATAAAGATCAGTAGATTTAAATTTTGAATTGTTGATTAAAAGTAGCATAGTAAAAATCTATTGAAAATAGTACATTTCAAGCATACACCCACGCATACATTGTGCATATAATATAAATCGCGTTCAGTTCAAACAGTTTCGTTCCAACTTCATCAGGCATTATCATGCCCTCAAGTTGAAATGTTAAAAAATCATTATCGAAATAAAAGGTGCATAAAGAGAAAGTTTGAAAAGAAGGGGCAATTATTTTTTTTTATTTCGTTAGATTTAATTCTGTATATATATTGATAATATCTTGTGCCCTCAATTCAAATTTCAAACATATTTCACTTTTTTTTGTTTAGTGGAACAAAAGGTAGATTTTTTTTTTAAATAGAGGAATTCAATATCATTCGCCTGGTAGCATGCCGAGCAGATAAACGCGCGTGTGACCCTCATCGCGACATGAAAGGTGGGTGGATATAGGCTTGGCACACGACAACCCATTATAATACCCATCAAACTCGTCTCTTGTTCTGCTCTCTTGCCCTCTGTCGTCGGCGCAGATCATTACAACAACACTCTGATACTCCAAAGAGGTCCCCAAAGTCGTGGATCGTAACTCGGGGGCGTCGTCCTCAAAAAAACTAGAGACTGCACTTCATTAATGTAATTTTCTGAGAGAAAGAGATGTAAAGATGCGGGGGCGGCAATTGCACCGGCGCAATGGGGGGTTCGTAGCGGCCAGGTGAGGCGATGTCTGTCGCACGTAGACCCCTGGTATGCGGGCGAGACGTTAGATTTCAATTTTCGTCGATTATATGATTCCCGCTCTCATTCTTTTCAACTTGTCCTGAACACGAACGGCAACCCAGACGTCGCAAGTATTCTAGGATACTCTAAGCCCAAAACCTGTCTTCGAAATAATGATTCGAATTGATTTATATCAATTTATTTGAAGGACATCTTTATCCAATGTCCTGCATGTCTATCCAAAGATGTAGGCCAAATATTTATTTTGGTAATGGGAGCCGAAATCGTCTAGAATCAGACCTGCACTGCTGAGGGCCTAAACCTTTTTTTCGACTTTGTTTGGTGTTCATTATATTCACTGGCTATCGAGCCTAAACTTGAACGAAAAACCCGGTAATTTGATTTTATCTCTTGGAACATTTCTTCATGAACATGCTTGAAGTCATCAGACAGCTGTAAAGGGGCTTTTCATTAAGTTAGTTCTATGCAATAAGATCACAATATTATGATGTCTGATAATTATCTTTTCTTTGAAAGGTTATATGTACGGTAATATATAAAAAGGCAAGGATGATAGAAAATGATGCAGGGCATTGCTGGTGAAAGACGGGATCCCATGCAGTTCAGACACAAGCCCTTTTCGAAATACATGTAGACTCTTTTACCAGGTATGTTAATCAATATTCATTATTATGTCCATTTCCAAAATGATGATGAAGAATTCTGCTCGCGATGCTAGGTAAAAATTTGATCATTTTTTTTATTAGCACTTTATGCTTTCCAGAGGTTAAAAACCAACATAATGCATTACACATTATACTAGTATACACTTTTCAAGTTGTAAAAGTAATGTTGCGAACCGAATATGTTTGCTCCCCAACATTCTCATGGGGGTGAATCGCCCCACCTGACCCCTCCCCACCCCGAACGACGCCTACAGATAAAGTGTCTACAAACGTCACAAAGAACGATGTCAACAGGTTTTTTTTTCATCTTTTATTACAGATGATATTTGTCATTCATTGGCGGCGGAAGCCAAAAAATTTAGGTGGTGTCCACCTGAAATTTCGCGATGGACACAGGTAAAAAATTGGACAAGCGCCCCCCCAAAAAGGTTATCAACCTAAATTTTAGGAGTGGCTACTAACCAAAATTTTTTGACAAGCAAAAAAAAAAAAAAAAAAGAAGAGGTCATCAACCTAAATTTTAGGGGGGGGGGACCGTCCCCCCCACCTAAAATTTAGGGGGGACACGCCCCCCCCCCCGCTTCCGCCGCTTACGTTGTCATTCTCTGAATAGAAATGTGTTTTGGTGAGACTTTTCCGTCAAAATTCGAAAGGTTTTTGCTTTTCTAAAGTGATGAAATCTTTGACTTGTCAATCGATGTACTCATCAGTGAAAAATCTGACTACTGACTCTTTATTTCACAGTTTTCTCATACTTGAGAATGCAAACATGCTACATGGGTTGGCCGACGGATATTTACAAACTGATAATTACTTTATTTTATTCTTACTGTTAGCATGGGTTCTATGCTATATTGCACCTTTTTATGACACAAAGACAATATCCAAATTAGGCAAAAAGGCCTAGAGCCCAATTTGCATTATGACAAATCCGTATATGGCAAGTTCTTCTGGCTGTCCTTTTCAGTCTGCGGGTCCTTTTAATCTAAAAGTCCACCAAAATCAAAGTTAAAAGAAGTGCTTGGTAAAAATGTATTATCGAGCATTTGTGATCTGCACACATGATGAGTTTACAATATTTGTGCTCATGCGATTGTACACAGCAAAAACTGTGGTGTTAACGGGTGTACATAGAGGACCACACCAGTTATTTTACATCGGTAGTAAATTTGTGGTGTTAGTTTTACACCTATAGGTGTTATTACAACACATTTTGTTGTTACATTTACACTCTTTGGTGTTATGTTTAATTTCTAGGGTGTAATTTTAACACGTCAGGGTGTGGTCCTATATTAACACCAATTGGTGTCAGTTTTAACACCGCAGTTTTTACAGTGTACTTGATATATGTTATTGCTGCCTTTTCTTATGAATCAACACAGTAAAGAAATACCATGTTTTTAAACCGTCACTCCAACAACAAGTTGTTTAAACTTTTACACAATTGTTATAACTTTTTTTTTCGTTTTAGAACTTTTTAAGAACTAGTTTCAAACTTTAATTGTTGTTAGAGTGACAGGTATACGCGACGTGCTTAACGCTACGATCTAAACAACTTTTTTTTTACAGTGAAATATCATTTGAAATCCCAAATCGACCTCTTCTATTAGTATTTTCCACTATTTTAAATCAGCTGTTCATAACTACACAATAATTCAAATAAGATCATTTGCCTTACATCAGTTTCCTCCATAGGCTTACTCGAAATCAAAGAAAGTCTGCCTTCCAAATCTGCCTTCCATGTTGGCCATGAAAAGGCTGACTAAACCCCTGGGTTGCCAGGCACAGACGGCGTTACAGGTGGTTTTGTGATTGGCCCCCCAAACTTTGTGTTGCTAAGGTGTGACGTCATCCTGCTTTTAGCCACTCGGGAATCACGGAGGATGGGTTTATCAGGGTCCCTCTTATTATGACGTCACCTCGCTAGGGATGTCTCGTGGGTACGCTGAGGCATGGGGGCTAACCTCGGTATCACTGTGAGCGGTGTACGGCAAGGTCATGCAACTGAATGATGTTGCAGAACATTTGGAGAGAAACTAAAAGAGGGAAAAAGAATGAGAGAGAGATAGAGAGAGGGAGAGACAAAGATGAGAGACAGACAGGGGGGGGGTTGAGAGAACGAAAACGAAAGAGATTATAATTTCATTATAGATTATAATATTTTTTTTACACATATCGATCTTTTCCGGTGCCTTAGGAGACCTACTGAAGGTAAACCCAATAAATCTCCATTTATCGATTGTTGGCTCATGAGATAAATGCTATCTCAGATCATTGTCGTTCTAAAATATCTTTTTAAATGTTATACATTTTATTCGAATTCGAACTGATTACACTGTTGTGGTGCATGTCTTAGTGAATGCATATCATCAAATTTTTACAAGCAACTTGGATTTGAAACAATGCTCACAAGTTATTGGGAGGGTTTTTATCAACATTGTTTTGTTGTCTGATGAGTTGTCAAGTCCGAATGCTGGTGATTGTTGATGTTATGTGCATACTTTTCATATGTAGGCTATTTTACCTTGTTTTACTGGGAGCTACAACTCACAAGTTTTTATGAACTTTGCAGTAGTTTCCGTTTATCTCTTATACATGTCATTTTCATTCTTGTACATATTGGACATTGTTGTTATATTGGTGAGAAAATAAATAAACTGAACTTTAACTTTCCTTGACTTCGGATAAAACTTACGACAAGGCCGCCATTATGAGGCCGCCATCAAGCCTAACCGCTCACGATGGCGGTCTCCTGCGTTCATTTATAACATTATATATATATATATATATATATATATATATATATATATATATATATTTGTTTACATTTATAAATTATTAATTTATACTCACATCCTTATTTGTATTTATTATGTAATATGACCACGACCACGTTGTTTATATCTTGAATTACTTTGTATATCGTAATTGTAAATATTTTTTATTGTGTTTTAGAACGCAGAAATAAATGCAAACAAACAAACAAACAAGTCCTTATACCCAGTGCTTCTAATATACCGCTTCCCTGATTTGATGAAAAAAATCATTCTCGGTATGAAAGTTGTAATAGACATATCATATACAAAGTATACGCATACATTCGTTATTCCTAAGGTTCGTTAGTCCGAAAACGTAATGATTAACGAACCTTATTTCTTTTTCGGACTAACAAACCTTCGGAACATCGAACCTTATTTCGTTTTCGGATTATCGAACCTTCGGAATAACGCCACAAATGTTCGGATTAACGAACCCTTTTACGTTTTCGGATTAACGAACATCGAGGTATAGGCAATTTACGTGTTTCAGAATTACGAACCTTCGGAATAAAGAACCTTCGGAATTCAATTGGAATTACGAACTTTCGGAATTACGAAGTGTAACCCAAAGTATAGGCCTACATTGATTGATCAGCACAGTTATTCATGGTTATGATCAACTCATACTAGACTTCAGTAAAAACACACAGATAAAATTCTAATGATCATCTTCATCATCTTCAGCTATTCGGATACATAAACTACGCGATCTTTTTTTTTTTCATTACAATGAAACCCTCGGAAACGTTTGACTTTTGCATTTATCAATCAAATCTGTCATTAAAAATGAAGACCTAGAAAATCCTTTCATTTTTATTAATGGAAATAAAGACATAATCTTGAAGATCTTCATTTTTTTTAAACTCTGCTTTAAAGTTATCTCATTTAAACCTTCTGTAGAATAGGCTCTTTTTATTAGGTTGTATTAGGTTTAAGAAGGAAGCGTCATGTTACTTTGTTACTGGAGATCGTCCGGAAGTTTAGAACGCGTGCTGTACGAGTTGTTCCGCTTTACGTTACCATGGAACCATGAATCTAAATGATTAAACAAAGCAACAACGATAACAAAAAACCCGCTTTGCTTTATGCTTGCTTACTCTTCACGGCAAAACCTGGAAACATATACTTTTAAATAAGGCCAAAATGTTCTTTGGTTTAGCTTTCCACGGTTTAAGCAGTTAAACATTAAAATAAACATACAAATGATCGCATCCCATTTGTAAATAAGAAATACTGATTGATATATTGTGACATTAGTGACGCAGTTAGAGTAATTATTCTTCGTCGATATGGTGAATTCGGGGTTGAATTGTCAAGCAGAATTCGTAAAGAATCGTTTTCGTTCACTTGCTTCGTTCGCTGACAATTTTCTGAAGTAGTGCACTATATCATATCCCAAATTCTCTCCTTTGTTTTATCTCCACATGCAGTGTACTGTGCGTGCATCGGAAGCTTGATGGAAAAGGGCAAAAAAACAAATAATAATCACAAGAAGACATACAATCACTAATAGAGGAAGAAGTCATATAAAATCATGGTTCTTTTTTACCATGGATAGGAATTGCTTTTAGGCCTATATTTAGTTTTAAGTCGTCGGAAATATAACGATCTTATCATACCGCAACTAAAATAAAGAAAGCAGTGTCAAACTAAAAGAAAAGGGAACATAAAATGGTTATTGGGTGAAATAATATTTGGTCAAATCATGTTTCCTGAATACACGTTCACATACGCTACGTTTTATCATTATTTTGGCCCCAAAACAAAAATTATTCACTCTCGAATCTTTATATTTGGTAAAAAATAAAAATGAAATTATCAAGTCACAACCCTCCTATTTTTTGTTGATTTGCGTTAACCTACAATATCTTTGTTTGTCTTTTTTTCTGAGAAGTATATGAGTACGATTTTCTTTGCCAATAGCGGCGTATATAGGGTTAGAGCATAGCTCCATGGTTAGAGCGTTGAACTCACGATTGTGAAGTTTTGAAATCGAATCCCCGCTCGGCCATAATCTCCACTTCAACCGATAAGGCCCTATTGATTAATAAATTATGTCGTCTGTAAGGTCGGTTACTTTGACTGATCAATTCAAAACCTGAAATTTATTTCCTGTAAAAAAATAAAATTGGTTCTTAGTGCGGAGTAAAGCAAGCTGCGGCATAAACGTGAGTTACATGTACATGTATATACTTTAATAGAAACAAGAACAGAAATGATAATTGAAATAGCGTGTAGATGAATATTAGTCTGAATATTTACGGTGAAAATATTTTTGCTGAAAATCATGTCATGTATGATGAAGCCTTGAACTTGTTTATAACTTTCAACAATAGGTTATATTTGTCAGAATAATAGAGAATTGTTACGGTCCAAGCGATTTGATGCAGCGATATATTATCTATATCACTCCGACAGTCTGACATTACAAACTTGCCAGAATAAAAACATAATGAAAAAGCCTATATCTATCCTATTTTTAGCATGCTTTCAAAGAGTTGAGGTTGGGTTGGAAATAAATATTTAATCCATTTTATGTAAAAAAAAATGAAATAAATTATTCCTTTCAACAAATGACTTCATAAGACAGGTTCGTTGAGAAAATGGGATATTGTTGTCTCTGCTCGGAGTTACGCCTCACCTTTTTTTTTCATGAAGATGGATTAAAAAAAAAGGAAGAATTTCAAGATTTATTTTATAACAAAAGGGGGAAAACGTCAATACAATGTCCTCTATCTTAATAAGTGGGCACACTTTTCTTTGTCAGGGTTGATTGAAATATAAATAGGCCTATATATTTGGATAACAACGGCTCGTGAAGTGTATCCTCGTTATAAATACAGGTATAATCTGAACAAAATATAATCATTTGACATTTTTTTACGATTTTAATTATTACATGATATATAGCATTAATCTCTTTGTGTGAAAAGCTTTGCATTTGTTCAGTAATTATGTTTCCGTCAATATGATTTCTTTTTCTCTTTTTCTTTCCTGTAATACATGCATGTACGCATATAGTAAGTCGACTATAATTTCTTCTTTTCCAAGGGGGATCCACAATTTTACAAGCTTTACTTTTTAGTGGATCCCCCTCATTTCCATTTCCATTTATGCTCTATATTATACTGTTGCCCTTCTGTAAAATTGTATTTGATTTGTATTGTTTTATATTACTTTGTATTATGTTTTGAATGGAAATGAAATAAAAGAATTGAATTGTAAAAAATATCAAGCAGGTGGATATTTTTACTTCGATGCGGTAATGAGAGGAGAGGGGAAAGAGGAGAGAAAGGGAGAGAGATGGAGGGAGGGCGAGGGGAGAGAGCGGCAAAGAACGACTTCGGGTTGAATAATTATGGGGGAGAGACTGCGTGGTATGTGAACGGGGGCGGCATATTCTTAGTCATCTGGATCAGGTAGACTTCCAACTAGGAAATGTGATATTTGTTGTGTACCGTGGGCGGGCTAAAGGGGGTTACCCTTACAACACGTGGACTCACCTATCAATGAAACCGTGAAGGTGAGATCTGCTATCTTTAACCAACTACTCTTCACACACTAAGTAAAAAAAAGCCGCTGTTTAATAATTTATACAACGACGTTAACTTATACTTACAATGTTGTAGCAATTTAAACAACAATGCCCAATTTATTGATAATTAGAAAACAAATATATGTAGGGGAAGGTGGGGTAAGTTGTGACACTTTTTGCATTTTTGATGTTAGAATTGATATGACTAATAATATTGTAGAAATAAGTACCTTGCCTTTAAATTTGATTCTTGGGAAATATTTTTCACCTATATATAACTTTCTACCCCCACACTGAAAGTCATTGTGACCTTTGAAAAAAACGATGTCAGATGGCTCAACTTGCCCCATATGTGGGGTAAGTTGTGCCACCTTGTGGGGTAAGTTGAGCCACAAAAACTGTGTACAGAATGTACGTGGGAAGAACCAGCAGGTCAATTTTTTTATTTCAAGTCTTTTCACTTGCTAATTATCTATAAATACTAACATCCTCTAAAAGTAAAAGAACAGTCATGTGAATTTGCTCCTTTCTGCCTGCATATCAATGGCTTTTTAAAGATTGTTCGTTTTTTATTATACATTACCATATGAATTACCATGGCTCAACTTGCCCCATGTTGGCTGGCTCAACGTACCCCAGTCCTAACTTAATGCGATATTTTCAAATCCACACATTTCTTATGCATTCATCATGTAAAAGACTATAGATCCATACCTGGACTACCAATATTGTTCTTATTTCCTTATTATATTTTAAGACATGTGTGGGAAAAAAGCACTGATCTTTTTACACCCTTTTTTTTACTTTTTTTGCTGAAATTTGTATTTTTCCCTCTAAAAAAGAACTTTTTGTTTCAAAATCGAAAACAATGTGGTTGGGTAAAGGGTTATGTAATGGGTCATCAATACATGACACCACAGCAATGTCTGACTCATTCATTAGTGGCCTGGGGTGGTGGCTCAACTTGCCCCTATGCTCAACTTACCCCGCCTTCCCCTAATGATGGTCAATTCAAGAAGCCCCTTGGTTGTTTCCAAGTTATTTGTATTTGAATCTAAGGGACTGCACGAATGTATACACTCTTTTTTTTACAAGAAATGCAAGAAAAAGTAGCAAAAGAAGGAAAGAAACCCGTGCATTCACGGTTAATTGACTCCGCCGTTTAAACTGTAGGGGAAGGCGGGGTAAGTTGAGCATAGGGGCAAGTTGAGCCACCACCCCCGGGCCAATAATGAATGAGTCAGACATTGTGGTGTCATGTATTGATGACCCATTACATAACCCTTAACCCCATCACACTGTTTGCAACTTTGAAACAAAAAGTACTTTTTAAAAGGGAAAAATACAAATTTCAGCCAAAAAAGGGTGTGAAATAGATCAGTGCTTTTTACCCACACACGTCTTTAAATATGATAGAGAAATAAGAACAATATTGTTAGATCAGTATGGATTCTCATTCTTGTTATATAGTCTTTTACATGATCGATGCATAAGAAATGTGTGGATGTGAAACATCGCATTAAGTTCGGACTGGGGTAATTTGTGCCAGCTAACATGGGGCAAGTTGAGCCGTGGTAATTCTTCTTATAATGTATAAAAAAAACCTTGAAAAGCCATTGATATGCAGGCAGAAATGAGCAAATTCACATGACAGTTCTTTTACGTTTAGAGGATACTAGTATTTATAGAGAATTAGCAAGCGAAAAGACTTTGAATAAAAAATTACATGCTGGTTCCTCCTGCATACATTTTGTACATAGTTTTGTGGCTCAACTTACCCCAGAAGGTGGCACAACTTACCCCACAGATGGGGCAAGTTGAGCCATTTGACATCGTTTTTTTTTCAAAGGTCACAATGACTTTCAGTGTGGGGGTAGAAAGTATAGGTGAAAAATATTTCCCAAGAATCAAATTTAAAGGCAAGGTAGTTCTTTCTACAAGATTATTACTCATATCAATTCTAACATGCAAAACGCAAAAAGTGTCACATCATCCCCTTCTTCCCCTGCCTAGCAGTTGTTGTTTAATGGTTGTTTAAAGAGTTTGTATCAGTGTATAAATCTTAAAAAATACAAAAATTTTATTTTCTATATTTGAATCAGTGTATAAATCTAAAAAACAACAACCAAAGTTTAATTTTCTATATTTGATATAGAAAATTAAACTTTGTGTTTTAAAGATTTATACACTGATTCAAACTGTTTAAACAACCACTGTTAGGTTCATATAGTAAACAGAGTTGTATTAAACAAATTAAACAGCGTTCTACTGTGTACGGTTTGAGATGTCGGATGGACACCGAATTGAATTTAATTTATTTCCATTAAAAATGACTCAATGTCCGAAATGGACATTGAGTCGGAGAAACTGCTATCTATAATCACGAATTTTAGATTTTGAAAGCAATTCGGGTAGCGAGTGAGAAGAAGATAGTGCACAGTCAATTATTATAAGATATATTTTTAAATCTTAATCTTAATTCATTTGTCATTTTCATTATTATTTACTTATTTAATTATTCATGTTATTTTTTAGGAGAGAAGGGGGGGGGTTACGTTTCCCTCTGTCCCTGTTAATTGATGCCCATGATGACAAAAACACACAAAAGCGCCACATAATTACACTATGATTGCAAATACACAGTAAAAACGCTGTTAAAGATTTTATAAAACGTTGTTTACTATATGAACCTTACAGTAATTGTTTAACCGTTTAAACAATCATGTTTAATTTATTGAAAATTAGATATTGAAAATCAAATCTCGTTGCTTAAGATGTAAACACTTGTTTAAACTGTTTAAACAATTCTCTAAGGTTCATATAGTAAACAGCGTTCTATAATTTTTTTTTACTGTGCATGTAGAAATGACAAAAATAACAGTTTACGTCACTATAGGTTACAAACTAAATCAAACATGAAATATCAGATTCCAGAATGTTCTTTCACGCTTTCACTGCAATTTTCCATTCTTTTATTTGTTTATGCATTGCCAGAAAGCACATGGAGTGGAGATATCCATTGTAATGATTGCCATGGTAACGCCAGTTTTACCTTGTCTTTTTGAACTGCGAAGAAAGAGGTACTTTCTAGAATCGCGAATTTCATCGCGACTTTGACAACTTTGGTGTTTGCATTGAGTGAAGTTCGGGGTCTTGTTGTTTGTGAAAACAAAACAGTTTATTATTCCGGGTTCATTCAGGAACCAATGTTTATTGCTCATTGCCATGGTTACACAGGTCTTCATATTTATAATTGCCATCTCAATGGACCGTACAATGGTATTCTGCCCTTGGTATCCAGGAATAGGACAGAATCTCATTTTGAACGAAAACCAAATATCTATTCTACGTACTTTTTCTATTTTCAGCATTGAGAAAACTATATTATTTATTTTGTGATATAG
This sequence comes from Lytechinus variegatus, assembly GCF_018143015.1. Lineage (NCBI taxonomy): Eukaryota > Metazoa > Echinodermata > Echinoidea > Temnopleuroida > Toxopneustidae > Lytechinus > Lytechinus variegatus. Next base: position 6,707,441 of record NC_054751.1, read on the forward strand.
AAATGTCATATTCCTCATGGTATGGTATAGTATTTTTTCCATTTAACAAACACACAAAAAATGCAAAACGGATGGATAGCCCATACTGGGGTTGCCACGCAGTCAAGCTTAGCTTTAATATAGTGGCAACCCCTGCAACCTTCTAAAAATCGACATGTTTTAATAGAAAATGCAATTTTGTTCAATGTCTTGCTTGTCAGTTGTATGTATATTATTATTGTACTTTACCAATAAATAAATAATTAATAAAAATATTCAGTTTAATCGACATGACAATACTGTTCTTCCATGGGGACCATATACAATAAAAAGCAAAAAGTAAACACATATGAACGAAGCATAACATATACGGTAAAATAAACAAAATAACAAAAGTGATATGATATCATGTTACTCGTAAAAAATATCATAATTTAATTGAATAATTTGGCAATAATTTACACTACATATTTTATGAAATGAATGAATTGAATGAATTAGGCTGCTAAAAAGTTTTTCACAAGAAGCAAGGATTAATAAAATGAATGAAATTAATATAGAATGGTATACAGTCTTCTTTCTGAGGGGTTAAAACGGATTGAATTTTGCCTACGTTACACCCGTAGTTGTATATATTAATTTTCTACACATAGGCCTATTGAATTTGTCATGGAGTAACCGAGTACTTCAGCTTGAAACTCGTTCGGATAGCTGGTACAATGACTTTTGTAGGTTTTTCACGGGCGGCTAAAACTTATTCGCCACTATTTTTATAAGGGATGCTCCAACCTGAAGATATTCATATTTCAATAAATAGAGTAAAGTTCACAAAGCAAAATGCTGAAAATTCGATCAAAGCCGGATAACAAATAACGAAGTTATTGAATTTTAAAGATTTGCATTGTTCCAGTGAAACAGTTCTAGGTATGTCGTTATGAATGTTCAGTATAGGTGGGCTGAGGATGCAATATCCCCACTCGTTCTTATACATTTTAGCATAATAAAGTTTATTGAAAAAAATTCAACCCAAAACTGAAACAATTGGATTGACAACTGATCAAGTGCTTAAGTAAGTTATTGCTGCAACCTATTTCAACATAATAGACATATCATTTGCACGATCATGTATGAAAAAATGAAGCAATTATGATTTCATGTAATAAGAAAAGGGAATGTGGGGATGTGACATCATCAGCCCACCGTGCATATAACTATTTTCACAAAAATGCTAGACTTTGAAATTAATAACAGTTATTTGATATCCAATTTTGTTGAAATTTTCAGCATTTTGCTATGTGAATTTTATTTATTTAGATATAAATATTCTCATCCCGGAGCATCCCTTTAGGATGTAACATTATAGAGCGATTATAGACTTCTGATAAAATAAGTTTTAAGCGCCACATCTTTATTTCTATCAATTATTATCAACAACCTCTCTTAAGCTGACATAATATGACAATACTTAGCAATGAAAGTTTTGAAACTAAGTTTAGGGACTTGCCTATTAAATAAGCATTGCTTTTCTTGTCAAGTCAGTTAATTTCTCTTCAATATTTGTTATGAAGTGTCATTGAACTGTCTGTATTATTTTGAATATGTATTGTTACTTCGATTATACTTTATTTTATTGAACGGGAATTAATAAATCTAAACCCGACTTTTACGAATAGAAAATAAATCTGTTCATCTGGAGTTACTATTATTCAAAGTTGTTTTACACCGGTGTTAAATTGGTGGTGTTAGTTTTACACCCATAGGTGTTATTACAACACCTTTGGTTGTTACATTTACACTCTTTGGTGTTATGTTCAATCTCTAGGGTGTAATTTTAACACCTCAGGGTGTGGTCCTCTATTAACACCAATTGGTGTCAGTTTTAACACCACAGTTTTTACAGTGTACAATAAAACAGAAGGCATACAATGCTTATAAAATTGTGAAAAATTCACAAAACGGTTAACTCCATTATGCGTGTGTTTGAAATGTGCAGTTTCGTTATGTTAGGTTCAAGTCAACGAAGAGATACCATTCCAGGGGCCGCGGAACGGTTTTCAGAGTGGGGGGGGGGGGGGGCTGACCATGCAAAAATCCAAATCCTATGGTCGGTTTTTACGTTTTTGTACACGGTTTTGGAAAAAAGTGTGTGTGTGGGGGGGGGGGCGGGCGGTTGAAGCCCCCCAGCCCCCGGCTTCCGCGGCCCCTGCATTTGGCGGTAAATAGATGACAATGAAAAGGACATATGAACTGTCTTGAGGCAACAGGTGATATTCTCAGTTTCATCGTCAAAGATTTCTCTTTATCATCATCATGAATAATAAATAAATGTCAAAAATTATAGAAGAGCAAACAAGATGCATTGTGACGCATGACTATTAAAAAAAAATGCAAGAAAACTCGCATGAAAAAAAAAAACTGCAATCGTAGGTCGTTTGCATCTTTTATGTGTCCGAGCAAAATTAGGAAAATGATTGATTTACGATCCAGATGCAAAACTTCAGGAAAATATGTTACAAGTTAGTGTTTTTTACACACATAGGCCCGTATTCTAAATTCGGGTTTAACTTAAACTCAGGTTTAAAGTTGTGGTTTAAGTATGGGAAGTCAAAAGTATCATTTTTTTTATTAACTTGTATATGTTTCTTATGTTTACTGTGCTCTTTCCTGATTCATCGATGGTGAAGACAATAATCTTTTTTATACTTCCTAGACATTTATGAATGATTTGAGAGCAAAATGAGCTGAAGTATGATATCTCTACTGTTAGTAATTTATGTAACAATCGGCTCGCCATACTTAAACCACAACTTTAAACCTGAGTTTAAGTTAAACCCGACTTCAGAATACGGGATATATATATATATAAAATAGTAATGACTGCCTGCTGCAGCGCTAGGTGCATGCTGTTTACCCGTCCAGGTATATCTGGCGTCATGGAAAAAAATATGGCGCTCCATTTAGGTAGTATGGGCTGATGTGTATAGAATATATATCTATAAGAATCTATTTGAATCACTTGCTGACGTAATACATGACGTATTAAATCTTAATTCTGGCTTATAGTCGACGTCTTGGGTTAGGACAGTCCGCGGTCAAGTATCGTTTTTAAAGAGCATACAATGGCCGATCATTTGTACGGTTATTCAACTTTCTCGAGTTCAACAAAATAAGTCAAGTTATCCGGTTCACTCGAACTTCCCCTAGATTTAAAATCAATCCTTGAGGGTTGAGATGAGGGGCGAACTAAGACTTAGATTAAAAAAAGATCCATATGAGCTTTGTTTTTTGTGTGCATTAATATTAGATGTTTATATTGATTTCCTTTTGCTTAATTCACAATTGAATTGGCTAAATTTATGGGAAATCGGGAAGAAAAATTGAGAGGTTCGAGATGTATATCAATAATCGCCCAAGCTGCATATGATTTCCAATCGTACATCCTTATCAAAATAAGGTTAGGGTTAGGGTAGAGTTGTCGTGCCCGAGTGGTCTAAGGCGCCTGGCTATACATTGAAAGTCCGGGGTTCGATCCCCGGCCGCGGCATCTATGCCCATGAGCAAGGCTTTTCATCTACAATGCTCTTTTATCCTGCTTTCAAATAAATGGAAATGCTTTATGCACTATTGGTAACTAGGTGTGCACTTGTTTTAAAAAAAGTATTTTAAAAGAAGTTGAGTAGATTTACTCTGAGATGAACTGAATACAGAGCAGGATGGATATGGTCACACGAGACTATTAACAACAGGAATGCAAAAGGTATTCTGGGAGATATACCTTTTAGCCAACCCAATTCCCCGAGTTTTATTTTGATATACATGTATATGATTGAATCACGAACCAATCATGTCGGATTTCTTTTTCTACGCAACCTGGTTTTGACATTAAAATGTCAAACTCCTCTTGCTCATTAATGCGTGAAGTGTTCGTCTCAATATAAGTATCAAAATAAAGAGGAATAATTCAATTGTATGATTATGTTTAAATGAAATATCATAATTAATTCGTCTTTGAAGAAAAAAAGACATGGGAACCCGGTTTTCCTTTTTTCTTGGATGCACTGTATGTTCTATCCGCTGGTAGTAAACATTCGACCCTCTAATTTCACCCTTATTTTTCATGAATTTTTCGTTAGTACCATTTTAACACACGAGTCTATGGGAAATGTTTTACGCCATTTTAGAGGCTGAAGCCAATCACATCTCCGACACTTCCGTTTACCATGTTATTTCATGCATAAGGTCTATTGGCAGCCATGTTGTAACAAAAGGGTTGCTTTTTAAAGGAGAATGAAACCTTTTGGAACAAGATAGCTTATGTGAAAACAGATAAATCAAGGAAACCGATCAACAAAAGTTTGAGAAAAATCAGACAAATAATGAGAAAGTTGTGAGCGTTTGAATATTGCGATCACTAATGCTATGGAGATCCTCACATTGGTAAAGCGATAAAGATGTGTGATGTCACTTGTGAACAACTCTCCCCATTACTTAAGTATACATTTTAGTTAAACTGCCTCTTTTATCACATCTATCAGTAGATCATGTGTTCTTTCTATAGGAGGACATGTAATACAGATATTTAAAGAATACATCATGGATAAAGAGTTTGTATCACCATTAGAAAAAGCTAAAAGAGACATTTTGGGTGTATTTTATAGCCCATCAAAGGGAAAGTTGTTCACATTGACATCACACCTCCTTGTCGCATTGCCAACATGGCCAATGAGAGGATCTCCATAGCATTAGTGATTGCAATATTCAAATGCTTATAACTTACTCATTATTTGTCTGATTTTTCTCAAACTTTCTTTGTTCTTATTCTTTGACTTTTCTGTTCCGACATAAGCCTACTTGTTTCTTAGGTTTCATTCCCCATTTAAGTTCAAAGTCCTCTTAGAATCAGCTCTGACGTACAAAGCGGATATTCATCTTTTAAAAGCCATACAAGACACAATAACATGCATGCAATTTTATTTCCTGATTAAGATTACTTTTCCTAGCTGCTCTTTTCCTTTCGCCTGCTTATTACCAGACATTCTTGACCACACCATGCTTACCACGTAAATGGTCTTGATACAATGATTCTGTTTTGGAGACCCTAATAATGAGAAAAATAAAATCAATGTACAATAAAAAAAAATATTTCAGAAGATAACAAAATCAATCCACATAACACAGAAGTCTTCTCAATACATTATTTCCTTTTTCAATATTTTTGTCAAGTAATTCGCATAAACTAATAGAAGTAAAGGAAAATAAAGGACAGTGGAAAGGATCATATTCATCTTTTTGGGACCTAGTCTGGATGTTTCCGGCTTATCAATGAAAAAAACATATTATCTTCAAGATGTAAGGCGACAGTGTGTGCTGGTTGTCTTAGCTTAGCTTTGGAAGAAATCAGATCACGGAGCGGATGTTAACTTTCCTCCACATATAGCCACATGGAAATGTATTCTCCTAGAGTTAAGATGATTATGAAGAAAGACGACAACTTATATTTTATTCAACACGCATGCTTCTTTTTTTTAAAGCTTAAAGCCATTTTACGGTTTAGCTCATGATTAACTATTCTCAAATGACCTTTGCGATTTTTCATTAAGGTCAGCACTCACATTTTCAAATGAAAATGGCAAAAATAGCAAATCATTCTCATTCTAAGAACAAAAGGCATAGACCGGGTGACTAGAATAATAGCCTCCATCAGGGATGAAGTTTGGAAATCTTTTTGGTATTGTCTACTTTTGGCACACTTGACTATTGTTCTGGGCTACTATCAATTACCAATGATTATGAAGACTTTGTTACTCTTCAGCTTGGATGTGATGAAGAGAATATTTTTAAAGGAATACATGGATAATCCACAAATCATAAATGCCTATCTCAGCGAATTTGAAAACCAAATATGATAATAATAAAAAGTAATAATGAATAAGGCACGTAGCGTCCTTTGGCAAGGCGTTAATCCACACTTTGCCACTCTCCACCCAGGTGTTAAATGATACCCGGTAGGATGCGAAAGCCTATGCAGTATGCCTAGCAATTGAGTCTTGAAACTCTTGTTGGAATGCTTCCCCAGGGAGTGGAGAAAGCGCATACACTGTGTGTGCGGGCATGTCAGGATCCGATGACTGGGGTAATAATAATCACAATGTATAAAGCGCTCAGAAACAAAGTGTAATAAGCGCCATATAAATGTAACTAATATTATTTATCATATAAATGCAATTTATCAGGCGCCGTAAATCTTAAGAGATGAGGCTTTACTGCTCGTGCGCAGTTAAGAACTTAAACAGGCTTATCTATCATGTCTATATATCAGACATACATTTGGGTTTTATATTGTTGATGTTGATTTCTTGGCTTGACTGATTTTTTTTCCGAAATCATAATATAAAGACTTAATAATAATAATAATAATAATCCGCTTTTATATAGCGCTTAATCCATCGGAACGACGTGTCTAAGCGCTTTACAGATATATCATTACCCCGGTCATCGGATTCAATCAGTCATTCCCGCACACAATGTGAGCACATCCTCCACTCCCTGGGGAGTATTCCAGTCAGTCGCCTGTGAGACGCAAACAATACTGGACAAGCTACAATGACTTTCACATCCTATACCTGGTACCCATTTAGCACCTGCATGGTCGAGAGTGGCAAAGTGTGGATTAACGCCTTGCTAAAGGACGCCAGACCGCGGTGGGATTCGAACACACGACCCTCTGTTTACAAGGCGAGAGTCAGAACCACTACACCACGGCTCCTCCACAACTATATTGTAACGTATGCAATTACTATGGCAACCTTGATTGTAATTGGTTGTGATGAGCCCTGTTATTTACAATGGTATGTAGTTGCCGTAATGCCAAAGTTAACATAGATTTTTTTCTTAACGGGTCCCTGATTTGAATTAGTTCAATGATTCATAATAATAATAATAATAGTGATAATGATAATAATCATAATGATAATAATAAAAATAATAATGATAATAATAGTAGTAACAGTAAATAGTGTTAATGATAATAACGATGATAACGATAATTAAATAATAGTAGTAATAATAATAATGATAATAACAAAAATATTAATGATAATAATAATAGTCATGATTATACTGATACTACTACTACTACTACTACTACTACTGCTATAGTGATAATTTTTTTTGCAGGATTTTCTGCATTTATTGAAATAATATACAAAACAAATTAATAATGCTTGAGACATAATATAGCATAAAGTACATGACAATCTTATATATAGTGACTGGAGAAAGACATGAATACATTATATATATATATATATATATATATATTTATTGAGTAAAATGCAGAGGCAAACTATATAAGCAAATATATACTTGAAGCATAGCATAATAACAAAAATAATGAGAAAAAATAACCATGATAACAATCTTTGAACAAAATTATATCACTAAATGACAGTAATGGTGATAATCAAAATAATGTCAATGTTTCAGTTACTCACTGCTTAAATGAAACGTCCCCAAAATGCATTTTATGTTCTAATCCTAACGCTCTGGATAGGAATGAAGTATACATTATGCACGAGGCGAAATATTAGATAACTGATATAATAACCTTATTATAACATCTCTTTGCGCCACGCCGGTGACCCAAACATGTCCATGCACATGACGTCATTTATCAATTGTTACGCATATCGTTTTATAGTTTGTCATGCGGATTTAGATTTAGAACCAATTCTCAGTGGATTGCGTTGTTTTTTTGACCCTCAATCAATATTGTCCCACTTTTGCAGATGAAAATAGAAATATGATGACCGAATGCCCAGCAGATACAATACAAGACATGCACCGAGGTAGAAGATATATTTTTCATTATACATGTATATTACTTATTAATTTTTGCTGTTCTTTATCATTTTCTTGCTGGGCATTTAACTTTTGAATGTATATATTTCTGTCGTAATTAGTTACTTTTGTCAAAATTATATTGATTGATTGATTCATAGTGTTTTGGCATTAATCAAACACGGTTAAAAAGCCTGAGTAGTTACAGTGACCAATGCCTATTAGTTCCATGGAAAGTAATTAACATTTTTATTGTTTTATTTCAATAAAACAGTAAACAAACCGTTAAGGCAAGACCTATTTAATTATAAGCAAAACAAAAAAAGGAACAAAAAATAGAGTAGAATTATATCAACACTAATGAATGCACCCCTTCCCCCGCGACAATCAATATAACATTGAAAACACGTAGTTTTATACACAAATTGGTTAGATATTTGTTTGTTGTTTTGAGCCTCGAGGCTCATCTGTTTTTGCGTTCATGTGGTACCTTTTCGGAAAATGATAATTAGGACGATAAACAGGAGCAGGATAATGCTTGTACGATATCGAGAGTTTGAATTAAACCTCATTCACTTGACATGAACAATTTGTTTTACAATACATTCAATGATAACATAACTTTTTTAATTTGTATGTGTTTGAACTGTGGAGAAATGCATAAAAGTTACAAATGACTGGGAAATTTGATGACTGATAATCATTCGACACCAATTCAAAAAGAAAGAAAAAGGTGTTCAGTCTGTATTTAGGCCTGTATAAACAAAAAATAAATTATCATAATTTGTTGAAATCATTATTCATGCTTTTTTAAATCTTGTATTTGTGGTGTTGTCGTGCAGGCTTTTATTTTGTGTTTAAGAACATCAAAATGTCATCTTAAGCATGTAGGTCCACGGCTGAATCCGCACCATCATGCACGTTACAATAATATCAATTATGGGGAAATTATACTAGAAAACGTACCCCTATATGATCGCGCTCTTGGGTCATAAACAATTAATACCACAATAATTGTACGCTCCTTACACGTTATGTTGTTTAATTTTCGAAATTTCACATTTATTACCACCAATCCCCCATATTTGCAAGATTTCTATAAAAAAAATCTCCCCCATCTTAGATTGAACCGGAAAACAATTCAAGAACTCGTGATTAGTGTTCGGAAGACCAGACACCCACAACAAAACTGATCATCAGCAAAACAAAAGCTTAGACAAATACCTTCTCCAAATGAAATGAAATGTAAAGGCCATATTTCCTTCCCTCGGTAGATAAATGAATAAATAAACAACCCTTTTCCGCCATACCCCACCCCCTCTCTCCCCACAAATTTTATTGTCTCGCAAAGTTGCCAAACATTACGTGACTGGAAGTAAGCGACTAGACACCGGGTTTACACTCGATCTTAACCTTGGACCAAGGTCGCGGGGAAGGAACTTGAAAGTTCGCCGACCTGGCAGACTTGCACTCACTTTTTTCGTTGGAAATGCGGAAGGAAAAGTTAAGAAATGATTTCCTTATTTTTGTAATGCGTGATCGAAGCCGACCAGCGTATACACCTCGGTCTGTGAAGCGGTGCCAAGCGAGATCTTTCAATTGAATTAGGAGATCAAGGTCGTTTTACAGACACGGCGTGATACAACTCCATACAAAATGCAGAAGTCTCGGAGATATGGCGGATATTACATAAAATATCTCATTCCACTTTTTAAAGATAAATGACAGTTCGTACAGGATCCAATGAAATGACCACCCAAGTGTCTGTATGTATGAATAAAAATGTTCATGTGAAAAAAACAGTTTTGGAGCAATATTGTGTAATTGCTGAGAAATAACATATTTTCTGACCAAGACCTTTGGCAATTCTTTTATGATAAATTCTTAATTAACAAAAAATTACACTTACTTTCAGCTATATTTCGTTAAGAGAAGCAATACAGGCATATAGGTTATACATAAAATGCCGTGACTGAAAATACCAAATAGTACCGTGACCCGAAATAAAATCTCCAGTCATCATGGTCATCTTGGTCATAAGTCTTGACAAAAATACACCTTCTACCAAACACCAATACAATGACATCCCCAGTGGCGTATCTAGCTTTTTTTGCTGGGAGGGGGGGGGGGGGTGACGAGTTGATTTGATCCACCCCCCCAGTAGATCCGTCACTGTTCTGCTTGCGCGACTTTTCCCCATTATTTCTCCATTGTGGGAGTTTGAACCCCCAACCCCCTTGATCGGCCGCCCCCCCCCCCTCGGTACACGTTTTTTTTTAGGCGATGTCTGACTTCAGGTGAATGAGACGGAAGATCAGATCCGTTTGCTCAATTTGATTAACCTCTGCTCTAGAAGACGTCGTGATCTTGAATAAGGGTGATACTATTCCTCACGTTCATCAGATTAGACTCAGGATGACGGGGGAATCTCCCTGTTACATATTGGTAGCCACAGGGGCGGTGCTGTATTAGAGGGAGGGGTGGGGGGGTCGCCCTTTTGATGAAAAAAGGGTTGTGAAAATGTAGGACAAAGAATGAATATAAGGAAAAATAAGGAAGAAGAAAGAAAGGGGATGCAATGAGACTGATTGTGTCACAATACAAAAGGACTAATCTTGTGTTTTTTGTCATGATCATGGCCCGTATAGGCCTAGGAACACATCACTGCATGGTGCGGGGCGTTGGTTTTAGGAAGTGTTTCCTCCCCTGGTTCCTCCCCCTTACCCTCTGCATCTCTCAAGATAATCAGCTCATTGACGGGTCGAGGAATCTACCTGACACTTCTGTCCGGGACACCACGGGCAGTGGTCCCATGCACAGGTCCCGGGTTCATAAGAAAGCCAAAGGGCTCGTTTAAACGCCGTGTCCTTTGCTAGGACATTATCCTTATCACACTTTTTACGGAATTATAACTTGCATTTGTCCGTTCTCATGACCGTCGAGTAAAGAAAAAAAAACCCAGATTTTTTAAAAGAAGACCTAAGCAAAACATAGACCCACTTCAGGGAACAGCATAAGGGGTCAGAGTAGACCTTGCCTCAATGTCAGCCTTTTTTTAGGCCTTTCTTAGGCCCAAGTAGATAGTATCGGGATACTTTCAAATTCAAATGGAGTTTGCTACTACCATTAGTTCCCCACCCTTTTTATCAAAATTGTTTCATGCCAGGATTCAAAATAGTTCTTACATGTGTTTCACGACACCAACCCCCATATTCCATCAACACCCCTGCAGCGAACCTCAGTTAAAGTTGTCGGCCACTCGAGCCAACTTTCCAGACGGCTAGTGCAGGCTAGAAACAGTGGCTATGGGCTGCCAATCAGCACCCCGCGCAGACGGTAATACAATTTGGCGTTCAAACCGTGCCACTCGGTGTACGTACAACACAAACGAGAAGAATCGGTGAGAAAAATAGCTGCATGTCTAGCCAGTTCATTCGAAAAGTTGGCAAGCACGAAATGAGGTGTCTAGTCGCCGAGTGCTCTCCCGTGCTTCCCAGTCAGGGACGATGCCCGATCTCATCATATTGCTTGCGACGAACCCCGACATCGTCTGCTCGTCGGAGAGTTAAAAGAGCAGCCAGCAGACAGACGGAGAATTAAGACCGCTTTGTAGATGTTTGATATTTGTCCTTGTAACGAAGGTCGCACTTTGAGGAGCTGGACATCAAATACAAGAAAATTCGATGACTATTCTTTAACAATTATCACAAACTAGACAAGGCCTTCACTCAGGCAATTTGTATGTTAAAGTTTTATATCTTATTTATTCTAAATATTTAAAAGGTAGGTAGGGCCTATATTTAGAAGTTTTCGTCTGGAATCTTCGTCTGATTGTGGTATTTGTCGTCATATCGTCAAGGAACTGCAGACTCGATCACTCAGTTAACAATTAAAAAGGGAAAAACAACAGGAATATATAAAATCCTGTACAAGGGCCAGCTAGCGAAATCGGAAAGTTAAAAATTTGATTTTTTTCCGTTTGAATAAGGTTAGTTATTGTATTCGGCATTAAATAAAAAATCATACGAAGAAAGTCAAGATTCTACTTGTGACATAATTATCTCAAAAATTTACATGTCAGCAATACTCCGATAACTTCATAAAAGCAAAACTATTTTGAAAACATTCTCAAATACATGGGCCTAGTTTGTTTTATTTTCTGTTTTCTTTTTGCAGAGGCGGCATCACTTTACGGCAGAAATTGAAGGAGGACATTGCGAAAGAGTACAACACTTTGTGACACATCATTGATAAATGATATGAACTGGAAAACTTGTGGTAATATCATTCACTCTGAAATTCTGAGGATTTTGGCGTATTAAAGAAGAGATTAAACATGGCCTGAAAATATGTTGAATTCGCCTCACAGGTGGGGGAGAAGAGGGATTGGGGGCGGTTTGGAGGAGGGGGCGAGGTGAGGCGAGATTAATGACTTCGAAATCCCATGGGCGAGGATAACTTGATGAGTTTCGCGAAAAGTGTAATCCTGTAACACGGTTGTTAAATTTTATATCAACCCAAATTACCTTCTCTAATGTTATATTCCAAGCACGATAAAAAAAGACTTCATTACAGAATACGGTATACAAAACAAAATTTGAAGCCTTTATCTCCTTTGGTGTATAGGTCCACAAAAAAAACGAGCGTAAGTGGATAACCCAGTGACCCAGTGACTAAGTTGAATCCCCAAACCAAAATCCTAATTATTTGGGAAATTTATATTTATTTTATTCATCGTTTTATTCTAACTGGGTAGTCGTTTCAGCTTTAAGAAACTGCTCGACCAGAGGTCCTCTATTAACAAAAATAGGGTGCGTCGTGGTCTTGACTCTTGCCTTTGAAACAGAGGGTCGTGGGTTCGAATCGTAGCCATGGCGTGTTTTCCTTCAGCAAGAAATTTGTCCACACTGTGCTGCACTCGACCCAGGTGAGGTGAATGGGTACCCGGCAGGAGTAATTCAGGACGCACTGAGCGCCGGTGATGGTAGCTCGAGCTAAAGCCGGGGTGATAATAGCGGCGCTTTGTATCCTCTGGCAAAAAGCGCTTTATAAATCCAGCTGTTATTATTATTATTAACTAATGATAATAAATAAAAACAATAATACATACGATAGTCAACAAAAATTAACAAAATTCAATGAGAAAGAAAACAAATTACTTACGAATAGTAAAATTGTGTAAAAAGTTGGGTTTTTGTCATCACTTGGTATACGTTCTTCAAAAATTGGATGGAAAAGCGACATTGTAAACAGAATGAATAAAAAAAACCCGACTCCATCAGATTAAATTAATGTTTGACATTGTGTTGGAAAAAAAATGACTGAGTTTACAGAAATCGTGCACTAAAAACGTGGCTTTAAATAGTTATCCTCAAAACTTCAATTCTTGTCTGGTTTGGACATATATAGATTCCGGGCTGGTGTTAAATCAACAGTGGCGTTTCTACAGAGTACACTCTTAGAAAAAAAAAGAGGTCCCGTATTCGGAACCCTAAAGAAAGAGGGTTTACAAAATGGTTCTGAACGTGCTCAAGAACCTTAAATGGCATGCATTTAGAACCCCCTAAGAACACCTTTCTCTAAGAGTTATCGGTCAGTCTGGACTCTCTGGAGTTGGTTTCGTCGGTGTTAGCATGGTTAGTGCCACATGAGGTTGATGATGTGTCCCGGATGCCACAGTCCCGGATGTTCAACCACTGGGTCTTGTATACGTTTCACAAAGACTAGTTCTCATATCAAATGCACAATATCTGTAGCAGGTTCGCTCTCAGCCAATCAAATTGAACGGTTTCAGTAGCTTTAAACTGTTATTGCAAATGTTCTATTATAACAAGGTTTATGAAATAGGCCCCAGGTTCAATGGGCATGAGGAAGAAGCAATGGGTGCAATACCATTCAATGAACCGTGTCCAGAGTTACGTCACTTCCGGTGCAGGTATGAAAGGTCACATCTAAGAGGCCGTGGAAGACTTGAATATATATGAAGCCCTTAATTTTGATGGTAAATGTTTTATTGCTGATAGAAGTTTAAACGATTTACTGTTATTTGAAATTCAGTTCAGTTCCCATGAAATCACACAATGGTAAATCCCCTATCGATGGTAATTTCCATATATGGTATCAATCGTAATATTGATAATTAATAATAATAATAATAATAATATAGGATATTTATATTGCGCACATATCCACCTTGTTAGGTGCTCGGCGCTCCTATATTACCCGGCTAAGCTAGGCGTTCATAGAGCGCACACAGCTTCTTAAGGAATTACTTCCTACCGGTACCCATTTACCTCACCTGGGTTGAGTGCAGCACATTGTGGATCAGTTTCTTGCTGAAGGAAATTACGCCATGGCTGGGATTCGAACCCACGACCCTCTTTTTCAAAGTCCGAAGACTAATCCACTGGGCCACAACGCTCCATAATTGTGTAACCCTGTTATCTATTATAAGGTAAATTGCCAATTCGTCTACTGCCAACTTGTCCACTCACCACATGGTCTACTTTTATTTAGTCTAATGCAATTTCGTCCATCATCATTTCGTCTAACAACCAGTTGGTCCAATCATCACTTTGTCCAATCACCATTTCGTCTATGACCGTTTCGTCTCATAACGATGATAACTAGTTGGTCTAATATCCATTTTCATTTTGAACAATAAACACTTAGTCCGATTAGAACAAATGTTATATGGACCAAATGGCTATTGGACCAACTGGTTATGAGACGAAATTGTGAGTGGACGAATTGGCATTAGACGAATCGGAAATAAACCGATTCGGGAACATTACACATCAAACGTAACGCGAATCATTCTTGTAACTCGACATTACGACAACCTCCGATTTCCATATACTATCCCATTTACATTATTTATGACATGCAGAGAAGTGAGTCATTATTGCCATTATGGTACATGATTTTAGAAAGTGGGTAGTATACACCTCCCTTTTATACCGAAATAACGGTCACATTTGAATGATTCATATCAAAATGCGAGAATAACAACAAAAAGGACCATTTACAAGAAATAAACGATTCGTATAATCGGGACAATATATGGAAAGTGGGGGTATAGCAACAGCTTACCAAAATCCATTCTTTTCTGTGTTGATATTATGTCTGTATATATATTTGTAATGGTGTACTATTTCTTTATAATTGCCGTTCATATTTTGCATGTCTTTCACTTATGTATTTTTAGATGTTGTCATGAAATGTATGTATGTAAATCCCCAAAACAAATTCCTTTATGGACTTGAATAAATTGAATTGAATATTTCTTTTGAAGCTACGATTAATGGTGTTCAAGAAAAGTGTAGGTTTTTGTGCTGCGTGAGCAACTGAATTTATAATTTATTTATAATTTCCCTTACAAGTTAACTTTTCATTTACAGTAAGTATGCTTCCCATTTTGATATTTTAAATCTTATAAATATTCAACTGAGACCTGTTTCTTAAGGGCGATTCCATACGTGTCGTACGGGACATTTTATCAACGATTTCTAGTCTCTTAGCTGATTGCTTGAGCAATAAAAAATATTTTTGGTCAATATTAAAGGTATGGTGGGTAGTCATGATGTGAAAAACTTATTACCCCCCCCCCCTCCCCCCAATATTTGATTATGGCTGAATTAAGGGCGAAAAAGTTGTGTGTCTTACGGGACTCAGAAATGCCCCGTGCGACACGCAACATTTTTACGTCTAATTCACCCATGGACGGTATATTTTTGTCGGTTGTCATTTTTTCATATGTCTACCCAGTAGTACTCTATTATTACCACAAAACAAATTGAAGTTCTTCGTTTGTTTGGACGATAGATTGATAAATGTTGCGAGACTAGCTGATTTTTCTAGCACGGAATCGCCCGTTAACAGAGTCAATAGAGAGTTTCCGCACCGCGACAAAGGACAAACATAGACAATATATTGTCAAATGTCCTTCATGACAATGGGCATCCGAGAAGTCTTTGTCGAAAATTGGTGGATCAAAACAGCAGTGTCGTCCAGGGGCCCGTTGCAGAAAGAGTTGCAATCAAACGCAACTCTAAAAATCATGCGCAACTTGATTTTCAACCAATCAACAGCGCGCATTTGGGACTTGCGATTGATTTTTTTACTTGCGTTTAAGCGCAACTCTTTCTGAAACGGACCCCTGGATTCGGGACAAACGATATATTGGCAATTTCTTTGTCAACTTTGAAACTTGAGACGAACTGCTGTTCCGGTTCGACAAATACCTTCCAGCTTGTCATTGTCATTTGGCAGGCATTATCATAACATTTACTGTGTTTTTGAATTTGTTCTTTGCGTCGCGGAACGAAAATTCTGTTGAGCTCGGGGTCCAGAAAGGGTCAGCGAAGGGGGTTTGTAATGACCCCACCCAATCGGTCCGATGTGATTGAAATAAATACACTGAACGAGTGATTCTGACAGGCAATTTGGACCTGTGGTGTATAGCGCTTGGTCAAGTATTTAAGGGGGCACATCTATCAGGCGGGGGGAGGGGGGGGGGGGCTTCATGGGATTCTTAATGCTTGACGAGATAATTTCTCTTGCATCTCCAAAAAGCTAAATTAGAATGAAAACTGGTGTGATCAAATAAAAGTTATAAGATGGTGAGGATTTAATATTTTCAAATTATATATTCTTAAAAATTTCTCTTAGCCCCCCCCAAAAGCTATTTTTTCGGGGGGGGGGTTTAAAGTTTCATACCATCTTTTCTTTATGCCTATACTGTTCCTGTGTTAATTTTTATCATTTTCTCGGTAATCAATCAGAATTGCATGAAGGGGCCGTGTTCATGTGGGAGGGGTGGAGTTTCTGTTTGTGGTAACTCCAGTAGGAACTCGGCTGGACAGCATTTTGCTGGTAAACACCAATCTGGTATATAACCAATTACCTATGAAACATTTTACGTCTAGGTTAGTCAGTCACAGTGGCTCTCGGGCCTTTTTATCAAAGTGGAGACAATGGCAGAGTTGGGAATCGAACTCACAACCTTACAATTATGAGTCCAGTGCTCTAACCACTGGACCACACGACCCGTAAAGTCCCCCGACACGATTTAGCAATGACACAAATTTGGTTCATCCAAACTTATCAACATCACTCAAACAAATTATTGCCTTCTAGCGAATGATCACCCCTAACCAGCCCTCTATCCCATTGGAGTAGGACAAATCTCGACTAAAAATAGCACTCTAAACTCGGTCACAAAGTCAGGTCAATTCGTTTCACCCCAGTTCGCTAGAAGTTCACATGTGGCAACCCTTTCCAATCTCAATTCCTTAATACAAAAACATCATTTTGGTCGAAAAATATTTTGAGAAATATGTAAAATCATCACGCTTATCACAAAATTTTAGAACCTAGGGTAATCAGGTTTTATGAGTCTGTTAGTGTCATGTTTTTTTTTAAATATGTCATTGGCAAATTGGCAACTTTTATTTTAATCATGAATGTGAGTGAATACATTATTAAAAGGCCTAACAATTATCCTGTTTATGTAGCAAAACATTGCATTGTATTAACATAGTATGGTCAGTGGTTGCAGTGTCATGGGGCTGACTTTTGGACACGGCGTACTATTTATGAAGGTTTTCGAGAAAGCGAAGCAAGCCTACTGCATCGTCGATATAATTCAAAAAGAAATAAATCACAAATCATAGATTTTGATGTATTAAAACGATTATGGTGAATGTAATTTTCTTTAAGGAATTTCGATGAAAACTTTTGTCGAAGATCGTCATCAATTAAAATACAGAATATACATTTTTTTTAATGAAGAAGAAGTGGAATGATACTACTACTACTACTACTACTACTACTACTACGACGACGACGACGACGACGACGATGACGATTCAGATTCAGAATTCAAATAGATGGAAATGCTCTAAGCACTCTTGGTAACTACGTGTGCGCTAATTTGTTTAAAAAAAAAGGACAATAGAGGCAGAGATTCGAACCTTGTACCTCGTGGTTCAGTAGTTAGAAGCTGATGCGGTAACCTCAGCATCTTACCATGTATAACTTTAAACACACGCTACAACGTTCTCCTAATATGCCTATTATCAAGATTATGGAATATAAATTGACATCATGAGGTTTTAGCATGTAACGATTAACAGAATTACGTCGAATTAGTGGGTATCCTCATCATATATTTCAGGACTTCAGCAAAGTGACATTTTCTGACTTTATTCGTTCTCTCTGTCTCGTACGACTTTGGGGAGTTATCATTTATCTTAGAACCAGGGTCGAATTGGACGCAAAAATAGCTTATTCGTTCTCTATTTCCCCTTCTAAATTGACATGCAAACCGTTTTCCACATCCAACGAATGCAAAACTAGCTTATATATGAACAAATACGTCAGTTTTTCTTCAAATAATCGAACGTCTAACTAACAAAGTTGTGTTTGTTATGTACTCAATTATCTGTTTACTACTTTTCCTTCAAATCTATATAGTGAATCGGAACTTTTCAATCGATATCGAACTATTCTATTTCGTGTCGCACCTTCCATTCTTTACATCGCTTTCATCAGTATCCTTGTTATTTTATGGAATTTCAGATTTTTTTTAAGATCTCTTATTCGAATTTGTTTCCGAATGTTCGGATAATCTATAATGAAGGACACATGGAGGGTCATAGGGGCCGAGAAGATATCCGGTTGGTCACTTGCTTTTGAATTATTAGCAACAAATTGATATTCAGCCATCGATCTTTTGAAAAAAAAAAAGATCTTCCATTTTCTATGGCTTTATTTATTCATCCATTCATTTTTTTCGGGGCTTATTTCTTTATCACTTCATTCAGATGCAAAAACTGCATCACATCACACTGCTAATCGTTTCCTACAATCCTCCCCTCTCTACTAACCATGCATGGCTGCGATTGCCGCGAAAAAATATTTCACAAATTTCTATATGCTCTTTCATTTTATTGACAGAATTATTGGAGGCGCTTCAGCTTGCTGCAACACAACACACACAGCTCAGATATGCATCCCAACTGTGTCCCCCTCCTCTCCTCGGTGTGTTCAACGGGTTTCCAGCGGTATATATAAGTCATTCGTTTCATATAATGGAAAATAAAACAAGAATCGATAAAAAAATATGAAAAAGGCAAAACAGAAAATGTTTTATTTCATTGATGTAAATTCCAACCAATTCATCTTTGAGTTGCCATGTGGTTTTCAATGAATACCTTTTCAAGTTCAAGTTAACCGAAGAAGAACAACAGCAGATATTCAAGGGTAAATTTTTGTCTCACTATTTTAGCTACCAAAAATGCTTAAAGCATTTCTATATATTTTAATGCAGGATAAAAAGAGCACAGGTGCCGTGGCCGGGGATCGAACCCCGGACTTTCCATGTATAGCCTGAGACCACTCGACCACGGCACACAATAATGTATCAGAAATCGATGTCACGTGCAGTTAATATCGTATCCACATCGTTCTCATACTGCTCCTGTTCGTTCGTACCACCAAGAATCGCTTTAAATCCACTGAAGTCAGAAAGAGGGGCTCAGACCGGTTGTAAATCAAGCCTTCCTTTAAAGTCCAAGATAATTAGCCAAGTCATTAATAGAAAAGCTCAAGTTATTGAAGGTCTTGGCTAAGATCAAGGCTGGAGCGATTCAACCATTTTTAGGCGTAACCTATTTCTCAGTTATGACGAAAGGGGAGAAATCTTTCGAAATTCCTTATTAAGAGCAGCAAATATTATCAGGGTTACAGATCATCGCCGAACACTTGAGGCCCTAAGCCTGTGATTCAGACTCTCTTAAAAAGTTTCCTAAAACTTGGCAGCCCATTAATCCGATTGCTAATTACCTCATACTTTCACGCTCTTCAAGTTTTCATTTCCATCCCGAAATTCGAACGTTTAAATATGCGTTGAAATTCGTATACTGATACTACTTCAGTACGAATCGGAAATACCCGTCAAGTTTGAAATGATTACAAATGTCTTGATAATTGACATATTGTTTTCTTCGAATTCCTTCGAGATTTTCAATAGTTTGCTTATCAGTTTATTGAATCTTGTCAGATTCAGTTACATTGCCACGGCTGATATTTTTTTATGAAGGTTATATTTACCTATCAATCTCGATGATTTTTTTTTACAGCGAACAAATTCGATCAATATTCTCAAACTTTCTCTTGTAGAAATCATTTTTCTAATATATATTTTTGATTGATGTATTGAAGAAGAAAGAAGCACAACCTGTCTTTGGACATATTGGGTAATGTTTCTCCAGCATGTGGTGTGGGGGTACATTGCACTGCTTTGAGCAAACTACGAAAATCAATGTTAATTTGTGCTCCTGCTAATTTTTAAGATTTAATAAGGTAACTTTTATAATATTGTTCTTTTCCTTCTCATTTCTATTAGAAGGGAGGTTGTAAACGAAAAAGAAAATACATTTAATATTGTATTAATCTTTATTCTAATTCTTCAGTTACTGGGTACGACTGGCCTTTAATGGTATAAACTTTCTGACCTTCCTCTAAAGTAGTGGCACCATAAAAGAGAGTGAAAATAATGTTAAATATAGAAATCGTTGTTATGTTTTGATGTTTATGTTTTAATCATTTTAAACCT
Source organism: Lytechinus variegatus (assembly GCF_018143015.1). Classification (NCBI taxonomy): domain Eukaryota; kingdom Metazoa; phylum Echinodermata; class Echinoidea; order Temnopleuroida; family Toxopneustidae; genus Lytechinus; species Lytechinus variegatus. Next base: position 6,727,878 of record NC_054751.1, read on the forward strand.
CTGGAACGAAAATCATTCCTGTTAACATTCTTCCTCTCACTAGCGTACCTATGGGGGGCAGACTGCCCCCCCCCTGACGAGTCACAACCCATGCAAGGGAGGTATCCCTCCCCCTGACGAGTCACCAGTGGCTCCTTCCTCTTTGAACTTGAAGACCTTTTTTTTTTGCTTGTCAATTTTTTTTCTGATGCGAAATGTCCTTTATATCATGTTGAGGAGCTTCTTTTTTTTGCTTGTCAAATTTTTTGGCGGACGATTTTGCCCCCCCCCCTGTGGAAAATCCTAGGTACGCTTCTGCTCCCTCTTAATGCTTCATTTTGTTTCTGCGGACTGACTTGATTTGACATAATACGTTGAGAGGTTTATAACTTCCTCAAGCAAAACCTACTTTGGGTACAACCCTCTTCTCCATGATCTCTTCTTCTTCCATGTCTTCTTTATTTGAAGAGATTTGTTCCAAAAGGAGCTAAATCCACTTTTGGTATTTTTCTGTAAATCAAGTTTTTTTTCAGTTCACCACTTTTCCTTAGCCACTGCTGTTTGATTTTGATATTGATGATAGTACTACCATCTTAGATTAATTAAATCATGATTAAAAAAAAATAAAATTCATTATCAATTTTTACAGAATTTTTTGAAATTTTATTTTCATGGATTTAGCTTCTTTTGGAACAAAACCCTGGTAAAATGTCAATTTTTGCCAATTTAGACATGTCTGATATTAGAAATTGAACACAAAGCACAAAAATATGGCTAGCAGAGTGCATTTCATTTCTTTTCTGATGTTTATCCATTGAAAACTATAAAAAGAAAACAAAATGATATTTTGTCATCTTTTCTAAAGACGGTGACTTTTCGATATCTAAATCCAAGAGGAGCTAAATCCAAAAATATTCATGAAAATTGTATCCACAACATGTACCTAAAAAAATGAATGTATAGCTTTATTCAAAATAGGAAAAATAATCTACTTTAAATAACCGCATAGTGGATTTAGCTCCTTTTGGAAAAAAAAACTCAATTTTGCAATCAATTTTTACAAGCCTTTCAATTTTTTTTTTCAAATGCGATATGATGCATTTCATTCCCACGTCTAAGATATTTGTTTAAAAAATTAATTTTGGTCAAAAGTGGATTTAGCTCCTTTTGGAATCAAGCTCACTTTTCTCTCAAACAGTCTCTCTCTTCTTCCTCTTTATTTCTATCCCTCTCCCTCTTTCTACTCTCTTTCTCTCCCCCTCTCTCTTGTCTGGCTGTCTCTCTATTCATTTTCATTTGTGCTTCTCTCCTTTCCTCTTTATCTTTCCATTTCTCTTTCCTTCCGTCAACTATCTTTTACACTATCTCCACCTCTCCCCCACCTCTCTCTGAATATTCTTACTTTTTACTATATCATAAATTATATATATCATATATATTTCTGCTTTCTGTGATATATTTACTATGATCGAATATCATGATAACAATGAAACACTCTCGCCCTTTCTTCTCTCTCTCTCTCTCTTTGAACATGGATTTAAAAGATATTATAATTATACATTTTATCTCCTCTTCCCTCACTCTTCCATTTCTTTCTATCTCTCCCTCTTTTCCTCTCTCTGTCTCTGTGTGTCCCGCAAGGAAAACAACAATTTCCATCTGGCATGGAAGTAACTTTGATTTCGGGGATAAGCTTCGCATCCTTTCTTCAGCCGTGATTAATCGAAATGATTTCTGATTTTTGTTAATCCATCTCTTTTCTGGGCGAGGGGTTGCTTTGCATCCCTTCTAAGCTGGGTTAAATGGTTGACATTTTCGATCAGAGTGCATGAACTCCCCAAGCGGCCATCGTAGCGATGGCGATGATTTGGGGATTTAGATTGGCTCTAAGAAAATATGATCATAGGCTTGTGTATCCCCCCCCCCCGATTGACCAATGATGTTTTCTCACTGACTCTGAATTTGATGCATGATGTACAGAACATCATGTATAACATGAGGGGTTTTTTTCTCGATGAGGAGAATCAAGAAGACGGTGATTTCTTCTTGTAAAGTATGTGATTTCGTAATGAATTGAATATTGTTTCAAATATAATTGTATTTTTACTAATTATACACATTAGAAAGTCAATGAGGTGTGCTTTTATCAAAACAGAATAAATGAAATGAATTAATTTATGAGGTTTTTATCTCCACATTCATCCATTCTTATAGATCAGCGGTATATGATGCAATCTTTGAACATGGCATATTTTTTCTCTCTTCACCTCATTCATCTCATTCTATTCATTCCCTTTTCACTCTTCTTTTCTTCCTCCTCCTCCTCTTTTTTTTCTTCTACTCCTCCTTCTTCTACTTGTCCTTTCTTCTTCACCATCGTATTTTTTTTTCTAGTTTTCATCTCCGAACATTTGTTTCTCTTCTACCTACTCTTATTTCTTTCATCCTTTGTTTCCCTCCTGAATAGTTTTAATAGTTTTAGGGAACAGGATTTCTTGAAAATGACTTACCTTTATATATATTTATATATCGGGAATGTGATTGTAAAATAATCCCATTACCTCCAACAACAAAAGCAGAAACAGAAGCAACGATATACAATCTTGCACACAACTAACGGCCCATTGAAAAGGAATATTAAGCGATATACGAAATGAATATACCTCACAAAACATTTTGTCCACGATTTTATACTTCATTTCTATGAGGCTGTTCCTCGGGTCCGTGTCCGAGACACGGTGCACCGAGAACAGTATATGTAAAACCCCACCGCGGAGTGAGTGATAAATTGTGACAGAGTCGGAAACACCAAGTCCCTATCGACGTCTATGTTTACAAGTTTGATGCTATCCCAACCCTACGTGGCCAAGGTCAACCTTAAAAAATTCTCTGGAAACATATAGAGGAAAAATCGTCTGGAAATTTTATAATTACATTTCGGCTATCCTTCCGCCATCAGCATTCGTTACCAGTTCAAATCGCCGGTTATTTGTGCTGGGGAAATTGACATATTTATTTCATTGCAAATGTCAGCGGATTACTTTTAAAAGCAGCGCCTGATTTTGGTTTCTGTGTGTGAATATGCGAAACTACTCCAAAGTGTTCGTGATAGTGTGATCATGAGTACAAAAAGGGGATAGAAGGTTTTTTTTTTAAGATAGAGCGAGCAGTCAAAGGGGCAGAAAAGAGAGAAAGGGAATTATGTAACTAATTATGACGTTCCACAGGGAAGCCTCCTTGATCCGTTTTTATTTATAAAATATTATGTATGCACTTTTTCTCATTATGCACTCATAATTATTTTCAGCTTCTGCCTAAACAATCTAAGCTTATTTTTTTGTAATTTCTTTCGAATCTTATGATTCATCTTTTAACAATAAACCTAGAACCCCAACAAAGTAAATGAGAGCAAAAATGTTTCAAAAATTAGACCAAGCTTGCGTTTTAAGGGAATATACTTTCTTTATTTTTGGACAACGCACCCCTTATCAGAATGCTATCAAATAAAATTTGTCAGGCCCACGATCAACGATGAGCAGCGCATCATCCATAAACAAAATGTATCCAACAACACTTTGCCCACTATAGTTAATAATGCATGTTTAATTATACCATGATTACCCATTCCAATAATCGTCATGGGTAACGCTATAGCAAATATCTTACAATAAGAAGTGAACATCTTCGAGTGACACGCATGATAATTATACATTATGATGGTCCTATACTCTTTGACATTCCAATCTTTTATCTGCGAGTTGAACATTCTAAAAGTTTAGGATCTCAATAAACATGCAATTATTTTTTTAAGTAATGTTTTATTTCTCTCTCTCAAAAAAAAGTATTATAGTAAATTCAACCAAACATTTTCATTTTTCATATAAAAGAAATACATCATTGATAATTGTTTAAAAATAGTGAACATGCAACATAATTTAAGTGAAGGTCTGAGAGAAGTTTAATCTGTCTTCAAAACATTCCCCGTCATCAAAAACACTGGCACAAACAAAACAATCGTACATTTTTTAAACGAACAATATTTCAAATGTCCATTGACTATCAAAGCAGTGCTCTCTCGTCCCTGAATGCTTCGTTTGATGTGTTGAAAGTCTTTAATGATTTCAAACTGATCTGATGTTATGATTATTGTTGCCTCAATGTATACACACTAATTAAGTGATCAATAAAAGCTTTTAAAGGAAAAAATACTAGTAGTCTTTAAAAAAAATCAAACTGTGCATATAGGCGCTCAGTTTTTAGCGTCTTTTGACAATTGATATTGTCAGATTTCGTCCAGCCCACGATATCTAGTCCAAGAAACTCTAAGTCTACTATTCAAGATGAATTACTTTCAAGCAAACGAAACACGTGATACTTATTTTATTCCTAAGATAAGTATCCGGCAGTAAAGATGTAAGATTTAATCGGAGTAGATCTGTATTTCAAGGTCGGTGAGAGGATGATCCCCCACCTCGCAGTCCCAATCGGGCCATTATTCGCAACTGAATGTTATTGATGGAGATTTACGAAATACAGATACAAACAAAATATTGTTTATTTCATCATATTTTGTGGGGCGTTGCACGAAATTTGCAGTCGATTGCAAGAATATTTTGTGTCCTCCAGTCAGACATAATTATGTCTGGCAATAATATGCTGTATAGGTGAAATTGATTGATCAATTGAAAATTGCAACAGAAATTTGCAATTGATTGCACATGTACGTAAAACACCGCTTTGCCCTTACTTTAAATTCAGACGAAAACCATATATTCAAAAGTCTTTATTGTATTTAAAATAGATAATGAAGAAAGTGTTAATAAATATGTTCCGGTTTTAACTAACATTCCTTTCACTTAAATTCTCTATAACTTTGCTTTGAGACACGCATGTTACAATTATCATTGCTACATGTATAATTAACATTACTATTATGATGATTATCATGGTCATTATAATGAAAAAACGTCATAATAATACTGATAATAATGAGAATGATAGCAGTGGTAGTAGTAGTAGTAGTAGTAGTAGTAGTAGTAATAGTAGAAGTAGTAGTGGTAGTGGTAGTATAGTAGTAGTAGTAGTAGTAGTAGTAGTAGTAGTAGTAGTAGTAATAGTATTAGTAGTAGTGGTAGTGGTAGTATAGTAGTAGTAGTAGTAGTAGTAGTAGTAGTAGTAGTAGTAGTAGTAGTAGTAGTAGTAGTAGTAGTAGTAGTAGTATAGTAGTAGTAGTAGTAGTAGTAGTAATAGTAGTAGTAGTAGTAGTAGAAATAGTAGTAGTAGTAGTAGTAATAGTAGTAGTAGTAGTAGTAGTAGTAGTAGTAGTAATAGTAGTAGTAGTAGAATTAGTACCATATCGTAATAATTTAATAATTATTATTATCATCATCACGATTATTTGACTATCAAACAATCAAACAAACATTTGACTATCCTCTAAAAATACCCAAGAAGAGAAGCAATCTTATTGGAAAGAGCAAATGGCGAGGAGCAATCTAAAACTTGTTTTTATCAAAATCGATCATAGAATCATAGAGTTATGAAGTTTGAAAACTCTTGTTGAACTTGCTATGGGGATCCTCTAATCGGCAAACGTGCTTCAAAATGGCTGATTTGTGGACAACTCTCTATTTGTTTTGTACACAAATTTCCAGATTTTCCACATTTTCTTTCAGATTGCATTTTGCCTCCTTCTGAGCACAGCTGATATCATGGGAAAATCTAATCCTCACCACATTATGTCAGGGTCAGAAGGAAATAATGTGAAATATGTAAAATAAAGGGGAACATCTGAAAATTTGTGTACAAAACAAATGGAGAGTTGCCCACAAAATCAGCCATTTTGAAGCATGTTTGCCGATTTGAGGATCCCCATTGAAAGTACAACGAGACTTTTTAAACGTCCATAACTTGCTTATTTCATAACCGATTTTGATGAAACTTGTTTGAATTTGTTCCTCTCATTTTACTCTTTGCAACAATATTGCTTCTCTTCTTGGGTTTTGGTTTCCTTAACTATATCATCATGATGCTCCAGTGTGTGTGTGTGTGGGGGGGGGGCTCTTGATTTTCAATAGAAGGCCTATACATCTTCAGCTTCGAATAGATGCGAGAAGCCATTCTATTTTCTCCTCTTGGGAGTGTCCCCTCAAAGGCTATATATCCCATATTGATAATGCCACGTGATTCCCTATTACCAATCAAGTTGTCACTATGTATCACACTCGGATAGGCATATCAAACAGATTTAAACCCTATCATCTAATAATTCCCAAGTTCTCATTCAGTTAAGGCGAGAAGGACAAAGTAGATCCTTAAGTGACTTTGGCCCCCCAAAAGGGGATATTTAAACAGATTATCAACCCCATATAAAATCACTTTGGGAGTTGATTTTTTATGAGTTGATTATCAAAATCTCCGAGACAGTATTTATGCTAGTGAGACACCGGACTACGTGCACTGTAAAAACTGTGGTGTTAAAACTGACACCAATGGGTGTTAATAGAGGACCACACCCTGAGGTGTTAAAATAACACCCTAGACATTGAACATAACACCAAAGAGTGTAAATTTAATAACCATAGGTGTTGTAATAACACCTATAGGTGTAAAACTAACACCAACAATTGAACACCAGTGTAAAATAACTGGTGTGGTCCTCTATGTACACCGGTTAACACCACAGTTTTTGCTGTGTGTATTGGATGACCAAATGATGAGGAAAAAACTGATAACTCTGAAATTTGGAGACTGAAGACGAAGTTTACCTTGGACCTTGAAATATTATATCCGTTCATTATTTTTTCTCTCCATTATTTCTGTCCCTTAATTATTATCGTGTTGTTTTCGTTCATTTTTGTTGGAAAATCAATGTACACCTAATCTGAACATGACTTTTAAATAATGCACATATATTAATGAAAATGTGAGGATTTAAACTATCAAAATGATATGTAAAGTTGAAACTAAATGAATTGAATTATATTAAGTCGAATATATATGTATAAAAATGCCTTTTATAGCCATATTTCAGAAGTATGATATTGCCAATTTCGCTCATGCTTTATTATTGATTTCATTCAGAACTCTTGTCAGTTGGAGCGTTGTGGCCCAGTGGATCAGTCTCTGGACTTTAAAAAGGGGTCGTGGGTTCGAATCCAAGCAATAGCGTAATTTGTTTCTGCAAGAATTGATTCTCATTGTGTTGCATCCAACCAAGGTGTGGTAATTTGATACCTGGCGGGAAGTAATTCCTCAAAAAGCTGTGAGCACTGGAATCGGTAGACTAGCTTAGCTGAGTCCGAGCACCTAGCGAGATGGTTATGTGCCCCATATACAGATACCGTCCATAATTATTATTAATTTTATAAGAAGTATAACTTCATAAACGATACGAAATTAATTGCCTAGATACTATTTCAAATTCAACACCCTGGTATTCTACTTCTAAAATAAATCTTCTTTTGATCGCGTTGTTGGCTCAGTCGGTAACGCGTCTGCCCGTCGAACCAAAGATCGTGGGTTCGAGTCCACCCCGGGCGGAAGACTGAAGCCAGTGCGATGTGTATACGTCTCTCCCATGTTTCATAGATGCAGGGTATTTTGCAATGGACAAGACTCCGTCTCTCGAATAGGACATTAAATGGAGGCCCCGTGTAGAGGAGAGTCACCACCTTTGCACGTTAAGAACCCACCGCACTATCCGTATGAGTGTACGGGGAAACCCCGGTGTAGTGGTCCACCTGCACTCCCCCCAGTCAGTTATATCGGGAGAGACCTGCGGGTCATAGTGATTCATTTCGCATTTCGCCTCTCAGGCACAGGTGACGCCAAACAAATAATAATAATAATTAATAATAATAATAATAATGTTAGGGATTTTATCAAAATAATTTTCAATTTCTTTTCCATGTATTTGTTTATTTCTATCATATTTGTTTATTTCTGCGGATCATAGTGATTCAGTTCGCATTTCGCCTCCCAGGCACATGTGACGCCAGACAAATAATAATAATAATAATAATTAATAATAATAAACAAATAATGTTAGGGATTTTATCAAAATAAATTTCTATTTCTTTTCCATTTATTTGTTTATTTCTATCAGGGCGAAATTACCGTTTTCACATTGACTAAGTATATTGTTATACTTATTCCTGGATAAATATTTGATAGTTTCATCTTTAAGAGAGACTGGGAGAGATGGAGAGAGACAGGAATATAAAGAGAAAAACAGAAACAGAGCTAGATATATATATATATATATATATGAAGAGAACAATGAGTCTGACGGTCAATCGGATCAGGTCCGCCCTAGCCACTAACCCGTCTCTGTGGTCTAGTGGTTAAGGCACCGGTGTTCAAAGCTGGGGCCCCGGGTTCGATTCCCGGCAGAGACATTTTTTCGGCATCACCGATTTTTCCAAAGGGTAGATAGCTCTGGGGAACCTTGATTTAAGCTACGCCTACCATTGTTCTCTTCATCCATTCTTTCACACAATATTTAAATAAAAGAGTTGCGCCAAAGCTGTTGTACATGTATAACTTCACACACATATATTTATAGAGAGAGATAGATAGATAGATAGATAGATAGAGGAATTAGAATACATTATGATATTACCCTTTTCACATGTTCTCCTCTATAGCTATCAATATCATGATCCATGTTAGATCTTAATATTAAACTCGGCTTAGGTTTTACACATGCCTTGTATTAAATATTTAAGCATTCGTCAAGGAAATTTGAGCAAACAAAATTCATCACAACTCATAGTTTAAGAAAAAATGTCACAGACTGCGGATAATCTCAACCCTATAACTCTGTCCAGTTTTTTTAAAATGAATTTTAACAATTTAAATAAACCATAGAGAATCTAACATTTTCCATCCCATATTTTTAGGAGTTTAAAAAGGCATTTAAATGCCCCATGAGTTATTGGATGTTTTCATGCTCAAAATGAGTTTACAGTATATAGGCTTACATGACTTCGCGTCAGTTTTATTGAATTTAAAACTTTTCGTTTTGGTTCCGTGATTGCGTTTTCATCTTGAATGACACGTGTACTTCTTCACCTCTTTCTTATTTGCCTCGTTCTTTTTCCTCATCCCTCTTTTCTTTAATTTCTTTCTTAATAAATTGTCTTTCTTTCTTTCTTTTTTTATCTTCCTTCCTTCCTTCCTTCCTTCCTTCCTTTTCTTTCTTTCTTTCTTTCTTTCTTTCTTTCTTTCTTTCTTTCTTTCTCTCTTTCTATATCCTGGCCCAGTTTCTAAGCCCTTACTTAAGCCAGAATTCTAACTATTTACAGTATTCTGCTTTATTGTTGCTTCCTGTTTCTCATGTGAAATAATGATAGTTTTAGAATAATGAGAAACTTGGAAGACTGGGGAAAGATGAAGGTCTTTCCATGTGTGGTTTCAAGAGTAGAAAAGCAAAACTTGTAGGTTTTCTTTTTAATTTGTTTTAGAGTCAGCTAGCCATCCCCGCCCTTTCAACGAATTTCGCATTTTCGTTGACAGTGAAACCATATAACGGACTTCGTTCTTCAGAAAGCCGCTACAGCGAGAACCTTCGGGTCGAAATCGGCTGTCGGAAGTCATTCGGGTCTTCGGGATCTTTCGCCGCGCTCTTCAATGCTGTACATTGACATCGCTATTAATTTTTCTCTCCCCATCTTCACCTGTGTGCGGGCAGCGCAGGGGAGCGGGCAGTCGCGGTACATGTGCCCATCGAACATGCGTAATTCGCACAAAAAACATTGCTCCTCTCTTCTCTCAATGACGACGTAAATATTGTCGTGGTCAGGAGCAGCTCGTACGCTGTTACCATGGCGACGGTTAAAGATAGAAAACGTGCGAGAGGATGGGTTTGTGTTCTCGGCTCGGAATATTGCGGCTGACGTCACCAGTTGCGTATTCCAGGCTTGAAAGCGTTGATAGAAGGCAATTGTCAACAAGCAAATGATAAAGCGATCTATATACTAGCTCTCTCCTCTTTCATATGAGATTTATTTCCACTATTTACTTCCGTCAAGTATTCTTAAATATTGAAGAGCAACGACGTGCGTAGCGCTAAATGAGGATCATTTAGAACCCGACGCACCGAAATAAAAAAGGAAACACTATTGTTCGTGCATCCGAAATAAGTTCCAAGGATGACGACGATACGCGAGCGTCCCTCACCCTGCCGGCGACCGCTCGGGCAAATCCGGAAACGAGATAGAGGATATCCGATCGGCCTGAAACCCTTCAAAATAAATCAAGGATTTAAATAAAACAGTGAAATATATTTTCGGGGCTTTTTTCCCGAAAATCCTAATGCGATCTTGGTTGCCCCAAGATGCGATCTTTCAATGTGATGATCAAATCAGATTAATGATGATATGTCTCAATATAAAGATTTCCTGGTATAGTGAATAAGAAGCTTAATTTGGCATGATTAACCTAAATAAAAATTAGGATTCAGTTTGTTATGTCAATATTTGCGCCCCCTGCATTGTATCAGCCAACGTGCATTGGGTCGGTCACAATTCACCCACAAAATATTGGTTGCACAAGGCACATTCACATCCGATTTATGTGCAATGGTATTTACCCTAATACGAAAAAAACAATATTCGTTTTTCAGTGCGGAAAGAATGGAAAGAAAATGCAGAGCTGCCAACCTGAAAAGAACCATTTCAGTATTTTTAAAGTTGGAAATCAGTATTTCGGTGAGGAAATCAGTATTTTCAAAAAATACCATAGGACAACACATATAAAGCTGAAACTTTAGAAATCAGGATTTTACATTGAACTATCAGTATTTTTCTCAATTTTTCAGTACTAAATACTGAAAATCAGTACTATATAGCAGCTCTAGAAATGCGCCTTTTTGAATAAGCCCTTCTGGAGAAAAACAAAGAATGGATAAACTTGAAGTCAAGAGATCATTCAATCCCATCATTAATACAAAAAAAAATCGGATTGTCAACTTTCGTACTAAAACACAATCTAGTCACTTAGGGCTGGTTTACCGGACGTAACCGGCACAAGGATGTTATCACAATCATAATGATCAGTAAACTTGCCTACACTTCTCAAGTCATTAAAGAAGTGTTTAAAAGTATTTAAAATGAGATCTAATATGTTTCTAAAATGATGATTATAAATAAATGATAAATATAGTGTTTGTGTACTTCGGAATCATGATGGAAAAAACAATCAAAATTTGATTTCAAATGCAAAAATCCGATACATAATTTTTAAATTAACCATGTTACAAAACAAGGAAAAACAAAGCCTACATAAGGTGATTATCTAAAAGTGCACATCCACCGACGTAGTCCATCGGAAACGAAATACCTAGTATAATGAAGGAAATAATAATTGTGCTTGATTAGCCCGAAGCAAATCTTTATGTACAAGAAGGCCTACTATCGAGTTTCTTCATGCCTTTTTACTTTATATAATTTGTCTACGTTGATTTTTGGTTCCCAACGTGTGTTATTTTGGATCATAGAGACGTGTATAATAACAATTATGATTATCCGTTCGGACCAACCTTCAACATCACCATCCGAAAGACGTGAAAGAGCAATGCTGCAGGGGCAGAAATGGCCAGGTATCGAACCCTATGGATGATTTTTTAGCCAGGCGCCTCAGACCACTCGGCAGCGCCACGGCCAGGCCAACGGCAGGCCTTTCTTCTAACTTGTTCTATTGTTACTTTGTAGATATATTGATAACAATCCTTGCTTATGTATAGCGCTACTTGCTTTATCAGAAGTCTCTTAATTCAGCAATGCACCATCGTTGAACTGGCTTTAGCAGAGCAGCTGTTATGCGCACTGCGTTTTAAGGAATAAATTATGCACTTTTAGATAGTCACCTCACCTGGGTTGAGTGCAGCACTATTTGGGTAAGTTTCTTGCTGAAGGTAAACACACCATGGCCTGGAATCGAACCCACGTCCGCCAGATTCAAAGACAAGCGCCATAACCACTAGACCACGACGCCCTCGTAATAATGTTGCATCTGCATAATGTCCATGATGTCTGAAGTGCGCTAACGCCTACACTGCAAAAACTCCGGTGTTGATTTAACACCAGCCCGGAATGTCCACACCAGAGAAGTGTTAAACAGCACCGGTTTTGGTATTAGTCTAACACCAGATAGGTGTTTATACAACACCAATTATTATTAAAACAGCATCGATTTGATGCTGTTCCAAACTGGTGTTGTTTCGCAACTTCTCTGGTGTGGACATATATAGATTCCGGGCTGGTGTTAAATCAACACCGGAGTTTTTGCAGTGTATGGATGCGTTGTGCGATGAGCTACTAACCATTTTAACCTCAATGTATATTTTTTTGCCGTAATTATATAAAAACAAACGCATAAGATTCATACTGTTATTATGTTTTTTTTGGGTTACCTTTGTATTTTTCTTATGCCTATTATTGCCATCGTTATAAGTTGTTATATTTCTTCTATGCCCCCAGGAGGGGCCGTCAAAGAAATAAAATCATTGTCATTGTCAATGTATCTCGAAATCAGTTGAAATTCATGTGTTTAACATGACCATGCAGCGTTCGATTATCCTATTTGCGTTTAGTGATTACACCCTGCATGTGAATCAAGAAAGCAGTGTTAAAATCGAAGCGCCGTGGTGTAGCTGTTCTGACTCTCGCCTTGTAATCAGAGGGTCGTGTGTTCGAATCCCACCATTGCCTATAGCGCCCTTTGGCAAGGCGTCAATCCACACTGTGCCACTCTCACCCAGGTGCTAATTGGGTATTGGTAGGAGACAACCATCATTGTGGTTGGTTTAGCAAGTTTGCGCCTAACAGGCTGCTTGGAATGCTATGAATCCAGTGACCGGGTAATAATAACTGTGAAGCGCTTTGAACAGTCGTAGATTGATAAAGCGTTATATAAATGCCAATTATTATTATTTTTATTAAAATGTACTCGTAATTAAAGGTCAAGTCCACCCCGGGAAAATGTTGATTTGAATCAATTGAGAACAATCAAACAAGCATAATACTGAAAATTTCATCGAAATCGAATGTAAAATAAGAAAGTTATGACATTTTAAAGTTTCGCTTATTGTTTACAAAACATTTATCATGTTATATGCACAATTCAGTGACATACAAAATTAATGAGAGCGTCGATGATGTCCATCACTCACTATTTCTTTTGTTTTTATTGTTCGAATTATACAATATTTCCATTTTTACCAATTTGACATTAAGGACCAACTTAACTGAACCATAAGATGTTATTACAATGGTAATACCACATGTTCAGGGAGGAATAAAACTTTGTCTCACAGGACAATGAGAAGTAAATGAGAATTATTCATATTTCATATAATATAATACAAAAGAAATAGTGAGTGAGTGATGTCATCAGTCCCCTCATTTGCACACCGACCAGGAAGTGCATGTAACTGTTTTGCAAAATCAAGCGGAACTTAAAAGATGCCATAACTTTCTTATTTTACATCCGATTTTGATGAAATTTTCGGTGTCATGCTTGTTGGACTTTTCCTTTATCATTCAAATCAACTTTTTGCTGGGGTGGACTTGTGCGTTAACAGTTAATGTATCGCCCAAATCCAGGAAGGCAAATCACATTTTTGTCTTCGATTGTGAAGTTAAAGAGAAATTCATAAAATACATTTATGCTATCTATTTCAATTTCGTCGCGTTCCTTCTGATTCTTAAACAGAAGAAGGGGGAGGAAGAAAAAGAGGAGGAGGAGTAGGAGGAGGAAGAGGAAGAGGAAGGAAAGCATTAGGTGCCCATGTAACCGTTTCTGGGTCAAGGTATAATAACGAGAGAAAATCAAAGAAATTGAATTAAGGAAAGGAATATGGCTTGTACGTCCTCTTGGTCTGCAGACAGAATATCTCATTCTCAGATCGTCTAAATAATAATCATTTATTCTTATGATTCACCAAAGGTACCCACTAAAGTTCTAGTGAATTGTTCTCTCAGCGGGTTGTGCATAGCATCATGGGATCATTACCCTTCTAAAATGAACGAGCGCCTGACAAGAAGACATGCAGAGGGTCTCATTTACAAGCCTTTGGTATGACTCGGCCGTGGATCGAACCCACGACCTCCCCTTCATAAGGCGGACGCTCTTCCACTGAGCCTCCATGTCCGCCACCGTGGCTCAACTCACTTGTTTTGCTATCAATTCGGTGTAACTACCGTTAGATCCAACCATCGCTTAGTCTAATAATCACTGGGTCTAATTTTTTTGGGGGTATCTAGTGCCGAGATGGTCAGATGGTCGAAACCAAATTTTAAATTCGTATTTTCATTATTTTTATACTTTTTCGTAATTTGGCTATTGGGTTCATAAACAGTTATCATGGTTATAGCGCCGTTATAGCTAAATGGATGAGAAGAAATGGGTGTAGCCGAAGTGCAATTTCTGGACAATAGTGGCATATCGAAAAAAAGGCGATTAGACCAAATGCTTCGTACAGGAACTGGTTGTAAACGAACTAGGACTAGACCATCTGTGATGAGACCAAACAGAAACTACACGTATAGACCTATTGGCTATTCACCCATACATTTTACTTCTTCGGCTGTTCATGCTATACGGTTTTAGTTCTATAAATTTCCTTCTTTTTTTTGGCTCCGAGATTGTCGTTTTATCTTTCCATCTCCTTTAAAAAAAAATTCATGTCTTTTTTTCTATGTCTCTCTTATTAGGTCCTATCTATCAGCATCTTTTACAGATATTAAAATCCTTGGGTTTCGTTCTGTCTCTGGATCTTCTATATTTTGTCCATTCACGATCTCTTTTCCTTTTCATTCTTACTCCGTCGGTCTTTCTTTCAGTTCCTCCTGGCTCTCCTTTTCAAGACTTTCATGTCTGAAAGCAACCAGAGGCCTCGATCCTTTCCGCAGTTAAACTATTTTAGGAAGAGCAGCGCCGATCAGTGTCACAAACCGTTACACTTCCTCGCACATGTGATTCAACGCTCCCTGACATTACCATGCCAATGTAATTTTCAAGCCACAATTAATAATATGGTAATTCAAGAGAAATGTCCCTCTGTATTGCAATCATAACTTATACGATCATTTTTAAAACGGTGAGGGGCCGTGGCCGAGTGGTCTAAGGCGCCCGACTACACCATGAAAATCCGGGGTTCGATTCCCGCCATGGCCCTTGAGAAAGGCATCTTATCTATATTACTCTTGTATCAGATAAATGGAAAGGGCTTCATGCGTTATCAATATAAACCGTGTGCACTTGTTTTCTTTTGTTTAACAAAACATGACTGGAAAATTACTGTTTTATATAAATTTTGATGAGCATCTGCATGGAATAATGGAGGCGCGGTAGCTCAGTCTGTAGAGCAGGGGTTTCGGATTCCGATGACCCGGCTTCGATTCCCACTTGGTGTGCTAATGCCCTCTGGTAAAGCATTAATCCTCATTATCGGGTCCCTAGGAGAGTACCTTAAACCGTCGGTCCTCTGGTTGCTTGCTAAGCATTCCTGATTTCTTAGCAATCAGGTAAAACATCACCACCATTTACCATTTTACCATAATCGAAGTGCTTCACTTTGGCGATTTGAATAGCTCATGCCACATGGGGTCCGTTGCAAAAAGAGTTTCAATAAGTCGCAACTCCAAATAACTTGGCAACTTGACTTCCAACCAATCAGATTACTGCATTTTTTGTACTTGTGTTTGAAGTGTTGAGTTACGTTTAAATGCGTTTTTTTCTGCTTTACGATCTCAATCAAAACGAGCCTTTGTAACTGTTTGATACTTTTTAACTGCAAATTATCTTTCTATTTACATGTGCACTCTGAAAACTTCGTTTGATTTTGTCTTTAAAGAGAAATTCCAGTAGTTGCAGTTAACACTGATTTCATGAGAAAGTCTGTAAAACAAGGCTTAATTGCAAGTATATCATCGAGGATCTAGATCTGGTACAGTTACATTAACTGGACTTTGTGAAATCTTGAAATCTACGCTGAAAAATGTTCACACCGAAAATCCCCAACACAGATAAGCGCACGTGGGACAATGTATAATTATTGCTCAGGGCGTCGGGCCCGACGCCCTACCCGAATCCCGTGCTTATTTGCTGATTTATCAGCAATTCCACAATTTCTTCCAGAATCCTTTGGCACATGCGTTTTATTTATACAAACAGACACTTTAGTGGTCATTTCATTGGATTCTGTACGAACTCATTTTGATATCGTCACCAAAACTAGCATTTACCTTTAATACACGGTCGTTAACCATAATGAGTCTTACAGTAGTTGTTTAAACAGTCTAAACAAGTGTATAAAATCTTAAACGGTTAAGTTTAATTTTCAATACTGAATTGTCAATAAAAATGGATGGTTGTTTAAACTGCTAAACATCAGCTGTAAGGTTCATGATAACACAGTCGTATGAAATTTTAAACAGTGTTTTTACTGTGTATCTATCTCAATCAATGCATCGATTCATTAAATGTATAGCATACAAAATTAAGGACATTATAAAATGCAAAAAATAGATAGATAAATAAATAAAATGAATATCACCGCATTAATAAGAGAACAATTCGGTGTAAGAAGTACACTTTCAGAAATGTTTAACCAACAAAATATGAACCTGGAAAGTATTGGTTAAGAAAAAAATCATTCGTTTGACATGTAATTTTTTTTAATCAACAACTGGTAGGTTCATATTTTAACCAATCTAATCTTTTTTTCCGAGACTGTTCGTTTAAGAGAAATACAACGAAACCAGCAAATTTTCGAGTAGAAAGAAAGTAAAAGAAACAATTATTGATGGCTACTTCGATTGACACAAAAATGTCACATACATAATAATACTCAATATTTATAACGCGCTTTTCCCAGTTGGCCCAAAGCGCTCACAATTTCAATTAACATATAAAAGATACAAACAAAAATCAGAATGACATATTAAATGAAGGCAATTGCCTAGAACAAGAGAGTTTTGAGTGACTTCTTAAAAGACTTCATTGTTGGGGATTGTCTTATTGCAAGAGGGAGCTTGTTCCATTCCATTGCATAATAGATTACATTCAATTAAACGGAATCTAAGTATCCCGTTTTATACGGTTGCGATCGGTGCAAAAGCTTACTCGTTTCCCGGAATAATTTTTAGATTTCCTATTTGAAGCCTGTTTTCAAGAGAATCAAAGTTAAAACCCACAAAAATAAGAAATTCAACACGATTCTAGCATGCCGAACAGACCCGATAATTATACATAAAACACCACTGACATTAATTACAATTAAGATTATGTGCTCATAGGTAATGGAATAAATAACAGTCATAATTGTTTTAGATTTTTTTCCATCAGACTGGGAAATTATGATTAAGTTTGAAAATGAAGCATAATGTCGTTTGGTAATTTGACAGATTTAACATGACCGGGAAACCTATGGCTATAATCAACACAAGGCCATTAGGATCGGGGCATGTACTTCCCTAACGTGTTAAAGCACAAGTCCACCCAGAATGTGTTGCGCATCTATTCCACTTCCATATTGAAAAAAAAATATGAAGAAAACAAACTACGAAAAACATGAAGAAATCAGTCGACTCCACAATCGGAACATACCATAGTAAACGTTATATGATGATGATTATGAAAATAGTAAATCAAACTTTAAAATTTGAATTTTGGCATGAATGAGTGGAATCAAAATAACAATTAATGGCAATCTCCTTATATGACGAAATTGATAGTCAACCCGTCGTTGACTTGATATGCCTAGTTACATGGCAGACTTAAAAGTGACATGACACACCTTAATGGGTAACACACACATTATTGTGCTATTAATGGAAGTAGTGAGGCTCAAAGATTTCACCCAAAAGATGTTGCCATACTGAATTTGAATTGAATTTATTAATCTATTGGTTTATTTCATCTCGTACATTTTTCAACATACAAATTTAGGATGCAAGCATGTAGAAGTGTGTATTCCGTCAATCGTTGTAGCACGCTGCGTCATAATAGTTTTAGATCAAAACTTCTGTGACACGGTTATTCCACAAAATATAAGTTTTGCTATACGCTTGCGAAGATCAGTTTCTCGTCGTCATGCGCATGCGTATAACCATATTTTTTTTGTCTTGATAACCGCTTCGCAAAATTTGGTTGCAACAAGTCCAAAACCGGTTAATAAACGCTGGTACAAGATGAATCATCAAGACAGGGGCCGTGGAACGGTTTTCAAAGTGGGGTGCTAAGCAAAAAGTGTGGGGGGGGGGGCCGGGGGCTGACCATGCTAAAAATCACAATCATATGGCCATTTTTTTACGTTTTTGTACACGGTTTGGGAAAAAAAAGGTGGGGGGGGGGGCTGAAGCCCACCCAGCCCCCCCCCCCCGGTTCCGTGGCCCCTGCAAGAAGACCAAGGTCTTTGAATTAAAACATTTCACATCTATTTTAAAAGAGGGAAAATAATGATCAAAGTTTATTGTCCACCCGTCTCAAGCAACTCTGTTCAAATGATCCACCAATTCCAACTGCATCTGATCATGGATCTTTAATAATGTTCATGATAATCATAGTATTAGGGTTTAGACATTACCTCCTTTCTAAAAAAAGATATTACCGTTAAGATTGAAAAAAAAACAACAACCAAATAATAATTTAAAAAATCAATGCACAGGAGGCTGATATTTTTCGAAAAGAAAGGAAGAAACGCTCGATTCCTGTAAAAGAATCGTAAAATATAGATATAATAAGGTGAAGAAAGAGTGCACCGTATAATATACAAAAGATACGAAGGTGCAATTTACCAAGAAGAATTGGGATTTTTTTCACTGAAAATTAAATGATGTGTAGTAGATTGATAACTTCTAAGAAGCGGACTGTGGGTTTATATCTGTATATTCCGCATGAATTAGCTCGTCTCGCTAACATCTAGTGTGTACATGACGAGGGTGCAAATCTTTCGTGTGCTTATTTTGGCGCCCTTTTATTTACTGCCAATACGTTGATTTCCAGTAATTCTCTCAATTACTTAATTTGAGTTTAAAATCATATTCCTATGTCTACACAGTTTTATATAATTACATTCATGGCTTATTGTTCAATCGTTTTGAAGGTATCGGAATAACGCTGTTTTTTGTATGGCACATAGTATTTTGAGACATACTCCAATTTGATTATTCACTTTATCAGTTAATTAGCCAGTTTAATTTTTTCTTTTGCTTGATTTTCTTTGTGCAAGGCTCCATCCTCGCAAGGTATGTTTTTGTCTTGTTTTGTTGTTTTTATGGGGGGGTCTTTCCGTTTTATATTTTTTACATTACTTTTATTGCTTTGATTGCGCTTTCGTGAAAAAAATATTAAATGAAATGAATTAAAAATAGAAATTGAAAATAGTCATATATTCAACCATACAGTCAATTATATCAAAATCAATCCATTAAGCAGGTGATAAATCAATCATTTAATCAATCAATCAAAAATACTTTAATCAGCTTACCAACGACAAGTAAATTTCAATCTAAATTCCATCAGACTGGTTCGTGAGCCCCTCTACGAAGGATATGGATAACCGTAATAAATTGATGACAAAACCCAAAACACACAACTACCTCTAAAATGGAAGCCAAAGGCTGAAGCAAATCGAGTACGCTAAGTTTTCATCCAGTACGAAATATGTTCAACATTAATAGTCAATTATGAATTAAAAATTGATCATGAAATCCACGTCGAATTACTTTGCACACATAGATCAATTGATTTGAAAATATCAAGCAAGCCAAGTCAAAAAGGAATTAAAGGTCAAGTCCACCTCAGAAAAATGTTGATTTGCATTGATAGAGAAAAATCAGACAAGCATAATGCTGAAAATTTCATCGAAATCGGATGTAATATAAGAAAGTTATGACATTTTTAAGTTTCGCTTATTTTTCACGAAATAGTTACATGCACAATTTAGTCACATGCAAATGAGAGAATCGATGATGTCACTCACTCACTATTTCTTTTGTTTTTTATTGTTTGAACTATACAAATTTCAATTTTTTTCAGATTTGACAAAAGGACCAACTTGATTGAATCATAAAATGTTAAACAATGGTAATTCCACATGTCCAGGGAAAAATAAAACTTTGTTCCACGTACAGGACAATGTAGAGAAAATAAGAATATTTTGTATTTCATAAATAATGAAATACAAGAGAAATAGTGAGTAATGTCATCAGTTCCCTCATTTGCATATCAACCGGTATATGCATATCACTCTTTTGTGAAATTAAGCTAAACTTAAAAATATTCTTATTTTACATCCGATTTTGATGAAATTTTCAGCATCATGCTAGTTGGATTTTTCTCTTTTTATTCAAATCAACTTTTTGTTGGGGTGGACTTGTCCTTTAAGATCGGGGGATTGAAGTAGCCACGCATTATATGGTAGGCCTATATAATTATCATGGATGACTTTACAACGATGCCAATGACCCTTACACGTCATTGTACATCGTCTGTTCCAACGTACATAAACAATTTTAAATCTGTCTGTCGTGAAATGGTATTATTGCAAGCTAAAACACAGGGCGTAGGCTGTAACAAAGTTCCATTAATCCCGTTATTTAATCATTTATGAATGTCAAATTTGACTTTTTTCTCTAGATATAAATAGGGAAAGAGCGAGTCTGAGAGAGGAGGGGGGGGGGGGGGTGAATGAGAAACCCGCAGACAGAGAAAGAGATAGTGTTTGAAGAGCAAGGGAGAAAGGGGGAGAGAGGGTGGTTTAAGAGGGGAGGAGTGAGGGGTGGGGGGGGGGGGCAGCGAGGGGAGAACTGGGGGATGGGAATGTCAAACGAAAAATATATATCAGACCCATATCAAGTAAAATATAATAATTAACTCACCTGTCTGAACATAATTGAACTGAGGCACAATCAATAGAAATTAGTCACATTGTCTCGGATAAATCTGACTCCCAGCTTGACGCCTTTCCTAGTCACATTCCACAAAATTTAGAGTACATAATATCGGTACTTGCACGGATCAAGGTTTACGACCAGAATGCAAAGTCATATAGTCAGTATATACTCTATACTCTTAGAAATACAACGAAGTATTACTAGTCCTCGACAGGTTTAAGGTTCCCTTCATATTTTCTCTCATTTTCTATTTTTAGAATAATGCATCATTTTTTTTTAATCGCAGATCGGGGGAAGGGCACAAGAAAGCATTTTTGTGTCATGTATACAAAAGAAAGGAAGAAGGGGGCTTCGAAAAAAAAAGAAGAGTGGGCTGGGATATCCTCTCTTGTCGCTTTTGTCAATTTCCCTTGCGATTACAGAGAAGGAGTTAGATTCGAGGAAAGGAATACTAACCCACACAATCCGCCTCGGTCGGCTTCCATTTTATTAATGGGAAAAAATGATCAAACAGCACGAAGTGTATAATCGTAGGCAAACTATTTATAATTTATAATTTTTAGGGAAAATATTATGCAATCTTTTTTAAATATACTTTTAATTGGAATTATGCTCAGGTTGTCATCCTGTTATTCTTGTGATTTTGGCTTGGACCTGGGCATTGAGCACTCTACAGAGTGGATTTGGCGCTTTATAAGTCACATTAATATTATTATTATTATTATCATTATTATTATCATCATTTTTTATACAAATATTTTAGTAGAAGGCTGAGAAAACACACATAATGTTATTTTGTAATGTGACCATGTCCTGGGCTCTCTTTTGTTCTGTAAATGTATATGTATTGTCATTCTTACACTGTTCCTTTATTGCTTTTCGCACAATAAAGTGATGCAAAACAGACTTTAGGTATTTTGCTTTTTGCTTAGCTCCCAAATTAAATAGTTTTTTATATTAAAGATTAAAATTATGTATAACACATAAACGTAAAAACGGGGTCACAATTAAGCACTTTTTGCAATGAAAATGAATGATTTAATTTCATTTCTATTGAAAATAGTATACATATTTAAAACCTACAATGTGTTGCACAAATTGCTTTTTTTCACCTGTGTATAATTAATTTTATTTTTGCAATGGATACAATTATCATTAATTATGTTTATATAATGGTATACAATTTGTTTTTGTTTGATGGAAGTGAAATAAATAAATTTGAATTTGAATGAGTATGAATCAATGCGTTTTTCAAGATTTTAATTATTTTTCATTATCTTATAATACATTAACGTTCTCTCTGACAATCGTGCTGTCTTACAAAGTTTCGTATTCGTAGATTTTACCATGAAATTTTTAATTTGCCATATTTTCATTGCTATTTTTGAAGAGTACATTATTACTAAACCCCAAATTAACATCATAAAACCCCCCAAATTAACATCATAATTGTGAGTCACTAAATAAGAATAAACTAGTATTCAACGAATGCTGTGCTGTGATTGACTTTCTATTATAAAATGTTATTTCAGATTCATATAATGTTATCTCACCACATTCAAAGAAAATTATAATTCTGCTTCAAATTTACACAGAGAGAACTTACCGTTAATGATTTATTTTTATCTTATTTTCTTTCCCCCCCCCAAAAAAAAAGCTTTTATGAACTGAATTATTTTAATGTTGAGTATGAATGCTATATATATTCTTTAAAAAGTAAACATTGATTTTTTAATTAATTCATTTTTCCTTCCATATTAATTTAGAGAAACGAATAATTTATCCGAGACAATATGACTAATTTCTATAATGATTGTGCTTCAGTTCGCGTCTTGTCAACTTTGTTCTTTATCAGACAGGTGAGATAATTATTATCTTTAACTGTCTTGCTAATGGGGGCCAATAACCACCCACTAAAAAAAAACCCTAAGAGGTATTTTTTCTAAAAGAATACCGTCATTCTTTGTTAAACTTCAAGAAAAAATACTACAAAAACTCGCATGTTGCATGGGCATGGCTCTTTATTCTAAAATCCATTTGATAATAATGTGGGCATCAGAACCCGAAACCGATTTCTTTTAAAACTGCGGTCACTCTATGTGTCTCCCCCTTTCACCTTTTTTCTGTATACTCCACACCCACTATCTTCCTCCCCCTCTCTCCCTTTCTCTCTCACACACACACACGCACACTGAGATATACTTTCTTTCTCTTTATCCCTATCCCTCTCCTCCTCTCTATTCCATCATCTCCCATTCTCTCTCTCCCTCTCTCCCTCTTCACCCGCTAACCTTCTCTTAAGGGAGTTTCACACCGCTACACAGAACGATTTCAAGAACATGCTAAATCTATTGAAAATGACCATCAAATGACAACAAACAGCTGGGAGGTCTTTGTCGAAAGTTGGTAAACCGGAACATCAGTTTCGTCTTTATAGCTTCTGTGCTGACGGAAAATTGCAAATAATGTAATAATATTGTCCAGAGTCTATAGGACGAAACTGCAGTTTTTGGTTTCCTCAGTCTTCGACAAAGACTTCTTGATTGCACTTTGTCATGAAGGGCATTTGGCAATACACTTGCTTTGTTGCATAAAGCGTTCAGCATCGCGGTGTGGAAGCTCCCGCTTGTCTCTCCTCCCATGACACGCAATCTCACACTCTAATCCACCTTATAGTGCGTGGGACTGGTGAATAACCGACCAAGGGTATGCACAATACGGCGTACACACTCACGTTACAACACAGATGAATCTACCTGTAGACATGGTAGATTCGATGCAAGTTTGAATTCGGACATTATAGCATTTCATCATATTATTCCTAAAGACATTCGCTGATATGCTAATCTGTAGTTTCGTTTTTCAAACCATAAAGCGATTATTGAAAATGTCTCTTAATTGTTATAAGTGACACTGGGTATTTATAGGGATGAATATTATTTGCATCTCATTAGCGGACCACAGGCGCAGGTCCAGGTTGTCGAAACGGTTTGTAACAACTCTTTAAAATCAAACGCAATTCATTTTGTAACCGAATTAGGCTTGATTTTGTGACCTGCAATTAATCGCAACTCTTTAAGCAACAGAAGCCAAGAATTCAATATTCGATTTCCGGTGACTTTTGCTCCGATACAAAATCTGAATTTTAAAGCAAAACACGAAATATAACTTCCAAACCTAAATAAATCCTTAACCTCATATTTAAATCATAATTCTAAACCAAATATCGTGTCACGCGTTTGACAACCCTGAATGAGATTGAACGGGCGGCCCCTTCCATCTTGTACCACACTCGAACTTTCATTCATTATTCATTCAAACTTATATTGAGGATTTACATTCAGACTTATTATACTCAATTGATATTTAAGCCAATGTTTTGTAAAAAAAATGCATGATTTTAATATACCCAGGTACGTCGGAGACTGGATGAAGTCTGCAACTGCGCCCACATATAATCGAGGCTTGAAAGTAATGTTAATTTTCGAGGACTTAATTTCAATACACTATTAGAAAATTCATCCTTAAAATAAAAGAATTTCCTGCAGCAGAGTCTCGAGAACACCTGCAATCTTACCAGATTGCCTAATGATACAGGAAATTGGTAATTGGTGTATGGAATCTAACGAATTTCTTTTGCATAAAACACCCCTTTCCCTTTTTTTAAACAGACCTGTTCTGTTAAATTGCAGAAAAAATTCATTTTTTTTAATGAATTTATAGATTGATTCTGTTATTGCTTTTTGCAAAATCTTCTGGTTTTTTTATGCAAAATCATTTTTTTAACAGTGTAAATAATATTTATTAAATTGAACTTTTAGATTTTGAAAACAAAATGAAGTGAAATCAAACTTTTCGTCATTAAAATCGACTAATTCTCTCACAATCTTAGTTAAAAGAGTTGCATCTTAAAGATCCTGAAATCTGTAGATTAGTTTGTTAGGTCAGTGAAGTCGAAATATAAACATTATAAATGATAAAAAAACATTATGAATACTCCTCAAAGAATCACACACACACACACACACACTCCCTCCATTGGCAATAATTTATCAGATTAAAAATTACTGTTAATAAGTCTATACATTCCTATAGTACCCATTCATGTCTCAAATAGCATTACCAAAAGGTTTAATCTCAGTCGTTACTGAACTCTTCTTGTCATAATTATTTTGGAATAAAATGGAATTGGAATTCATTTTGGAATAATTGAACTAATAGTTTAAGTAAAACACTACACTCTGTCATCTCTTATTACAGCGGCAGTCTCTTTCTATTCTACTTAAAGCATGTCATTAATAATTATTTAAATACCTAAGTACTTTGCGTGTGTGTGGGGCATGTGTGTATGTGTGATTATTTGAATTGCAATGTATTTTTTTATATTCGTATGGTGTGTTCATGTATATGTTTATCTTGAGTGTACTTGTGGTATGTGTCTCATTGTATTTGCTTATCCTATTAATGTGTACTTTAAGATAAAAAAATAATTTTGTATTGTCTTTTCATGTCGCTTTTATTGCATTTTGTATTGTTTTCATCGTCATGAACGCACCATATACCCTATGAGTGTACGAGTTCCACTGTTGCAAAGGTTTATGTTCGAATGAAATAATAATTATCCGTAACATGAACAACCACTTGATTTCGATGCATGTCATCTATTTTTTTTTCTAGTTTAGGCGGCAATGATTAACAAGTTTTTAACTTTCATTAAAACCTCTAACCTCTAATTTCATCATTGTTTATCAGTCAACATCTGTAGAGTATCTATACAATATAAAAAAATATTGGGTAAAAATACTCCATGAGGGTAATTATGTGTCCAACCAACTTTGGGCATTTCTTGAAGGCATTTTATTCATCCAGTTTGATGAAAATTTTGCCCATTCTGAAGTAATTGCTGCTTATTTTTTAACCTCACTGGACAACATGCTTCCCGCATTGGGTAAAATACTGCCCTAAAATGGTTGGACACATAAAAGTATACATATACATGTATGTCATGTATGTGTGTCTCTCTATGTGTACACATAAATGATATGGTGATTATACGAAAATTTATCTGCTTTGTGTGTGTTTTAGTTCATTCAATCGCCCGCTTCCAGAATTCAGTACTGTATCTCTGTCTGCTTGTATATTTATTCGCCTTTCTCTCCTCTCTCTCTCTCTGACAATATCTACCCCTATAATCCCTCGTCTTATTCTCTTTCTCATTTTCTCCTTCTTATTCCTTTCCTCAA
Source organism: Lytechinus variegatus (assembly GCF_018143015.1). NCBI lineage: Eukaryota > Metazoa > Echinodermata > Echinoidea > Temnopleuroida > Toxopneustidae > Lytechinus > Lytechinus variegatus. Next base: position 6,754,003 of record NC_054751.1, read on the forward strand.
CATTCTTCGTTTTCACCTTATACACCGCTTCTTCCTCCTCTACCCCATCCTTCCTCCCCCTCCTTCTTCTCCTTATCCTAATTATTCACCCTACCCGTCATCATCGACTTCTTCCATCTCATCTTGCTGCTGCTGCTTGTTCTCCATCATTCCTTTTCCTCCTCATTCTCCACTTGCCTCCTCTTCCTTCTTTGCTCCTTCTCCTGTTTTTCATTATACTTCTGCTTCTTCTTCATCATCATCATCATCATCATCATCTTCTTCTTCTTCATCATCTTCTTGTCCGTCTTCTTCTTCTTTGTTATCATCATCATCCTCATCTTCTTCTTCTCCTCCTCCTTTGTCTTCTTCCCCTTCCCCTCCTCATCCTCCTTTTTTCTTCTTATTCATCATCATCATCATCATCACCATCATCATCATCATCATCATCATCATCATCATCATCATCATCATCATCATCAGCATCATCATCGTCATCATCATCACAATCATCATCTTCTTCTTCTTTTTCTTCTTCTCCCCTTTTCTTTCTCCTCCTATCATCTCTTATACAATCTCCTTGATCTTTTCCCATTATGTATACCTCCATCACCACCTTCTTCTTATTCTTTCTCATCTCATTCCTCGGCCTCTCCTCATCACTGTTTCTTGGATCAGCTATAGCTGTCGTCTGTGTGTTATGTCCACGGTGCATGGGACCTAAATTGAGAATGACCCCGATTTCAACCCACTCGCCCACGTAATTCGCTCCGGATAAAAATAGCGCGCGATTTGCAAAGGTAATGCACTCCTATGGTATGAAAAAAAAACCTGTGCGTGGCGCGTTATCCCAAATTTAGCGCCTTTTCTTGGAAGCACGCATCGAAATTCTAATTATGTATTAACCCAAATCATTCCAAATGCATTCGATTTGGATCAATAACTATCAAAATATATCACTTCCCACAGACATGATTAAGATGTAATATAGATAACATATAAACATGAAATGATGAGTGAATATTTTTTCACGAAATAATAACAGCTGGATTTATAAAGCGCATTTTGCCTGAGGATACAAAGCGCTGGTATATCATTACACCTACTTTATAGGCGCTGAAGCATTCAAAGAATTTCTTCTTGCCGGGTACCCATTTACCTCACCTAGGTAAATTTCTTGTTGAATGAAAACATGCCATGGCTGGGAATCGAACCCACGTCCCTCAGAATGAAAGAGTCATAACCACTACACCATGACGCCCCACACTGTAAAAACTGCGGTGTTAAAACTGACACCATTTGGTGTTAATAGAGGACCACACACTGAGGTGTTAAAATTATACCCTAGAGATTAAACATAACACCAAAGAGTGTAAATGTAACAACAAAAGGTGTTGTAAAAACACCTCTAGGTGTAAAACTAACATCACCAATTTAACATCGGTGTAAAATAACTGGTGTGGTCCTCTATGTACACCGGTTAACACCACAGTTTTTGCTGTGCACGAATCCATAAAGAAGGTATGATAACATAACTCAATATCATTACCATCACATACTATATTATACGAAAAAAATTATTAAGCTGAAAAGAAATTCAAAAGAAGATTTTCCAAGGTGGCATTGCTCCAATGTTAAATGCATTAAATTCAGAAAGTAACCCTAACCCTAACCATCGCAAGGTTCTACGAGACAACATCCAAGGTATCACATGGTATAGTTCATCCGTCGTTATTAATTAATTAATTAGTTAATTTATTTATTTGTTTATTTATTTACTTATTTATTTATTTATTTATTCAATTTGACATTTTTTATAATATGGTTTTTTAATGGTAATCCATTTATTTCATGTAGGTTCTGAAATATTTGTTTTTGAATGACTTAGGCTGAATATGTCGGGGAAACCCATCCATAAAGTATTTTTTGATGTAAGAAGAAGCTTCGTGTTTTGAGCAAAAATGTCAAGGATTTTTTTTTCGATACTTGCTCTTGATAAAATAAGTTTTAATATTCAATCAATTTATATACATTTATGTGCTTTCATATAATCAACGTTAATTCAGTACGTTCTATTTAAGGTACAATTGATTTCAGTAAGGATATTTCAGAGAAAATATTCAGTTTTTGAATGAGTGAATAGTAAATGAAAGCATGTATATTGATATGAAATCATATATTCACCTTCCATGACTAAGCAAGAAGATCCAGGGCAACTAACACATTTTACCCCTATAAAATGATAGGTCCCATATCACAAAAAAAAAGAAAGTTTCTTTCACAAATTTCAAGTTACTGTTTTCCTTTCTATTTTGTTCTGTTCTATACTTTCTATTCTGTTCTGTTCTATTCTACCATATTTTGTTCTGTTCCGTTTCGTTTCATTTCATGTTCCATTCTTTTATATCATATTGTATTGCATTCTATTGAATTGTGTTGTATTTCTATTCTGCTCTTCTTTATTTCGTTCGGTGCAATTTTATTCTATTCCATGCTATTATATTATATTATGTTCTTCTGTCCAATTTCTGTCATTTATTTCATTTTCTTTAATTCTGTTCTATTCCAATCTATTTTACTCAATTTATCATATTCTGTTCTATTCTATTTTATTCTATTCATCTGTTTCATTTCATTTTGTCAATTCAATTGTTTTTTTTCCATTCTATTCTTGCTACTCTATCCATTTTTTTAGCCTAGCCTGAACGGAATTCGGTAGAGAGCCATTATGGCCACTCTTTTGGTCTGTTACAAAAAGTGAAAGTTTGTGTTCAACTTGCCAACATTTTTTCATTTTACTTCTGCATCAATTAAGTTCATACCTGGTACATTATGATCCTTGTGTATACAACCACATATTTCTCTATGAGGATGATGGGGTCAAAGGTCATCTAGGGGTCAAAATGTCAAATGCTACGAGGTCATGTCCTTCCTTTTAAAGTTTTTGTGCATTTTGCTCTCATTTCTTTATTTTTGCATCGCCTATGATCACACTGGGTTCCAATGGTCCGTGAGTAACACCACATGTGTTGTTGTTGAGGGTGATTGGGTTGAAGGTTATAAAAGGGTCTAAAGGTCAAGTTTTTATTCAAAGTGCACTCTCGTTTCTTTATTTCTGCATCAATCGTGTCTAAACTTGGTAAAAAAAAATAACTACTGAGTAATACCACACGTTTGTTCATGAAGATGATAAAATTTAATTAAATCAAATCAAAATCAAATAACCTTGCATATTCCATTGATCTCGAAATCAGGCGAGACTGGTGATTCATGAACCACCTTGTCATTTGATTGGGGGGAAATTATCAAATCAGAGTTTGGTCCTCTTACCCCACCCCTATTAAAACACCCTGGCGCCGTACCTGTATTTACGCATGCATTTACATCCATACACTCACCCACACACATCAGCGTACACCCTCACCTCACTCACGCATATACATATTAAAAAACACACACACACAGACTACTGTATAAGATCCCATTTCCTTTTTTGTCTTCCCCTCTGTCTCCCTCTTCTCCCCTTCCACTTTTCTCTTTCTCTCTCCTTTTTATCTTCTCTCTTGTCTCCTCAGTTCCCTTTCCCCACCCCTTCACGTTCTCCTTCTTTCTTTCTTTCTTTCTTTCTTTCCTTCCTTCTTTCTTTCCTTCTTTCTTTCCTTCCTTCCTTCCTTCTTTCTTTCTTTCTTTCTATCTTTATATCTTTCTCTCTCTCTACCTCGAAGATGTAAACAAACCACTCACCCTGCTCTAGATTTCATTCAGTTTTTAGAAACAGATTCACGTAAACAAGACTCCATCGAATAAACAAAGGTCATTGGTTCATACAAAGCGCATTGTCAAAAGAAAGGTACGGTGTCCGTCCGATTACAACAATTTAAGTCAAATTCATTCATTTATCACGAATTATCTGTAATAACGTTTGGTTGTTTGTTGGGTTCTTTAAAAAATCTGATTGATAGCACGATAACACAACTTCCAAGGACCTCTCTAAATTTACGATTTTGTTATTACTTTAAAAAAATATATTTTAAGGAATGCGGAAAATAGTTGCACTTTTGTCAGTTCCATGCTGTCATAACAATATTGTCTCCATAACATAAAGATATGGGTTAAACGTCAAGGGTAAATCTATAATTAGGCTTTTTCTTTTTAAATCTATCAAAGTCAATTTGCAACATTTTTGAGGTGCTGCGGTTCAACATGTTCAATGACACATTATGTTAAATGGTGTATGGCTTGCCAAAGAGCGGATGACAGTTATGCATGTAGTTGCTGAAAGTGCAGGCCTAAGATTGTATATCAAATAATTCTGGATTGCTAGATAATATACTTTTCACTTGAATTACGTACGGTAAAATATTAATCAACATTGCATCTTTCAAATTGAGCAAATGTTATCAAATTGCTTGATAAGCCCGTTTGATTATACATGTAGGTCCAACCTTTGACTTGACATTTCGTAAAGTAGTTCCTTATATGTAATAGTCCTACTTTACCAATTTGTTTTTATGAGCCTTCGGTGCCATTCACATAACTTTCAGTGGTGTAAGATCCAATCCAAGTGATAGTATGACTATTCTTCAAGAGCTTTATGTGTGTTCAGTGACTGAATGTACCGGCCAGTTGTTTCAAATCTACGGAAGATAACGAATTAAACTTTTCCAAAAGTTACATCAAAGAAAAGGGACAACTGAATATGATTACTAGTAGATCAGAAATACTTCGAAGTCAGTCAGGAAATGTGATTAAAACGGATGATTCTTCATAATGAAATATCAGAACAAGAAGACACCTAGTTCTAACTTCCGACCCACGATCGCTGTGTATGGTATCCCTGATTTAGAATCGTAAATGAAAAAAAAAAGAATTATGGATGCATTCCCGACAAATAATAGATCCTCATTTCCACCTTCATCTTTCCTTCTCCAAAGTTGACGTCCGCCCTTCGCACACCAGAAAACAATGGAAGAGAGCGAGGACGGTATCAAAATCACGTAAATTGAGCGAATATAGATGTATTTGTGACGTCACGCTCGCCGTGTTCGACGCATGACTTGTCTCCTCTCAGTAGACGTTTTCTATGATAGGATTACCTAAGGCTTTCTAATAACACTTTGATAGCATTTAAATATAGGCTGTCCTAGCCAGAAAAAGCTCGTGGTGTTTTGCCACTCAAATGAGTGTTTGTGAGGAAATGTCTTAATAGACAATAAGCATATAATTAAAGAGGGGTAATGCGACAGCGCGAAGGTAACTCGTCGGGTATATATTCAAAAATCAAAATGACGAACTCTATCTGATTGTTAATGCTAACTAGTACACCTTTGTGATTTGAGATGATTTGATTATGAACTTTTAATGATTATTTAATCAGTTTCCCCTATATATATATATATCTACATATATATATATATATATATATTGTAAGAAATGGATGAAGAGAACAATGGTAGGCGTAGCTTAAATCAAGGTTCCCCAGAGCTATCTACCCTTTGGAAAAATTGGTGATGCCGAAAAAATGTCTCTGCCGGGAATCGAACCCGGGCCCCCAGCTTTGAACGCCGGTGCCTTAACCACTAGACCACAGAGACGGTTAGTAGCTAGGGCGAGCCCGATCCGATTGACCGTCAGATAGACAGATTTTCGACACTATACCAATTATGTATTCCTTTGTCGGGTGAAGGTGAGTTTTGAACAATGACAAGCCGCCATGCCTCAGCTGGATCAAAGCTATTGCTTCGATACAGTACACATATGGGAGAAGAAATACAAATGTGTAAAGTTATACATGTACAACAGCTTTTGGCAACTCTTTTTTATTTAAATATTGTAAGAAATGGATGAAGAGAACAATGGTAGGCGTAGCTTAAATCAAGGTTCCCCAGAGCTATCTACCCTTTGGAAAAATTATATATATATATATAATATATATCTCAGATTTATTTTATTAAAATAATACCAATGACGTGTTGGTCTGTGCAACGAGTCACTAAAATGTACTTAACAGAAGGTGACTCGAAGCGTTGACGTAGATCATTAACAAGATTGAGATATATTTGACTTTTTACTTCACTTAACCGGTTTCGTTTTCTCTTCCTTCGTCCTTTGATTTCATTGTGACGTCAGCGATCATATGAGGTGCTAAATGACCCTTCTTAAAGGACATTCTATCACAAAATCAAACAGTACCTAAAATCAAACAATACCTAAAAATATATTTGTGTATAAAATGAATCTAAACAATATGCTCAGCTAATAACAAAAATGATATAATCAATTTATATTTTATACATCTCAGGGTATAATCACAAAGTAGATCCCAAACTTTTTTAAATCAAACAAACTCAAACTAAAACACATATTTGTCAGTTACTTCACAAACATTACAATTTTGTATGCTTAAAAGTATTTTATGATACAATTAATATTTTTATAACGCGTTCAAGTGTTTTTTAAGACATATATTTCCACTGCGTATTATTACTTATTGGTTTGAAGTTGTCAAAATGATTGGGGAACACATCGATATGTTTGCCCCCCCCCCCCCCGCGATGTTTCGTTTAGCAGTGTTTAGGGGCGATCAACTCTATCACCAAGGGATCGACGCTTCTGTCTCACAAAAAAGCTGATTTTAGAAGATAATAAGTATTTTGATATGTAATAACGTTACCATAGCTACCTTGATTTGATTCCTATTTTTGTAAAAAAAAATATTGGGTAAAATTTTAACCAGCACGAGTGTAATTATGTGTCAAACCAATTTTGTGCAGTATTTTATTCTAAGCGGAAAGCATATTGTCCAATAAGGTTAAAAATAAACAGCAATTACTTTAGAATGGGCGAAACTTTCATCACACTGGATAAATAAAAATGCCCATTTTTGGTTGGACACATAATTACCCTCATTGAGCATTTTCACCCAATATTTTTAGAGTGTAGTCCAGAGTTAGATACATTTTCTTTATCTTTGATATGCCATATGAATAAAAATGATCATTGTTGGTTGGACACATAATTACCCTCATTGAGCATTTTCACCCAATATTTTTAGAGTGTAGTCCAAAGTTAGATACATTTTCTCTATCTCTGATATACCATATCGCTACTTTGATTTTAAAAGTATATTGCAAAGATTATCCGACAGGTGTACCTGGAAATAATTTCGGAAATGCACATTCCAATCTCAAACTATACTGTGTTTTATTACAAATAAAAAAGTGATATTCCCTTTATCATTGCGATAAAGAATGACAATTGACTCTTATTCTTATAATTTGTAATCTTAAAAGTTAAAGTTGTATTAGTTTTTAGTAACTTCAATAAATAGTGTATAACAATCGTTTTATTTGACATTTTAACTTCGATGCGAGACATAAAATTAAGATAAAAATGATCACTGAGATATTCGAAAACCCTTTTTTTTCAGGTAATTAAATACAATACATTTGTTTTTATTATTAATTGTTAAGCAGTTTTGAAAACTGAGCAGGACCACAATCCGCCTTATTTTGTTTTATAATTTGTAATAATAAACATGAATGAATAAATAAATGTATAAATGAATGAATGAATAAATAGATAAAAAGATAAACAAATAAATAAATAAATAGATAAATACAAATTAAATAAATAGTTACTATCATGATAAACACGACTCTGAATATCAAGTTCTTCATGCATTTTTCCTTAAAATATAAAAACAGCGTTCAGTTTTTGTTTATCTTGCGTACCGAAAATACATTTAAAAAAATTCTTTATAACATAACACATGCATTTAACCAGACGACAACTTCTACTTACAAAAAAGATTTGCTCCCCATTTTTTCAATATCTGCACCAAAATGCAACAATTTTATACATTTTACATTGTGGCATGATTTAAAACTCTTTGAAAAAGAAATCAAGAAAGTACTTTGCAAATTAAATCTTGGGTGCAACACTGGGACTTGTTTATTCACTTAGGGGGTTTGTTGTTTTTCGAAGTTTAAAAACAAGTTTAATTACTGACGTAAAACAAGTGGTGCGAATTGTTTTCGTTTTGTAGGAGGGTATTTTTTTCAAACCAAACGGATGCCGCAAAGAAAGTTGAAGATTGAATAGTAATAATGTTGATGTCAGTCTTTACTTGTCACTAACGATGGAGAGAAAAAAAACTTAAACGGATTTAGATGTGTTCCTTTTAATGGAATGATATTCATTTGGAGTGACAAGTTACAAGTGGTTGGCGCTCACCGGCGCGGTGAAGGGCGATGCTTATGTTCTTGCTGGCTGCTTCATATGCAAATAATCCTCATGAAATATATAGCAACCGCCGCGCTGTGTGTGCGATGTAGCCCGTGTAAGTAAGAGTGCGAGAGCTTGTAATCTTACGTCAGAGCCACTGTTGCCATGGCAACTCGCGGGGAGCACCTCAGATGACGACATAGTCTGGGAGAAATTTAGTAACAATCAATGGCGGGTTTTAGCGCACGGAGCTCGAAATAGGCGCAGCTGGGACAAGGCGTGACGTACTCGGCGAACAACTGAGGAGATGGATGATTCTCGGGCACCGCCGCTGTCGTGAAAAAGAGTATCCCCATCAAAACTCCTCGCGTGTTTGGCAGAAAGTAACATCCATTGGCGACAATTACGGAGAAATGGACACTTGATTAGTGAATTGATATTGAATTCATTTCAAATCACCTTGCAATCATGTGCTTGTTCTTTTCGACCGACTGAAAAATGTCGTCATTACCTGTCAAAGCATTTCGATGAAATACAATCGTTTATTAGAGAGTTTTCGGTCAATATTATCATTACCATTTCACAAACTAGCTGAAAACATGAAATAAGAGATGAGTGTCATGCGAGAAGCTGAGACAAATTCTTCAAGAACCCCCCCCCCAAAAAAAAAAATGTCCCCTCGAATAATTTAAGAGCAATTAAGCTTATGTGGACTCGCTTTCACGGCGAGACTGTTTTTCACGGCTCCGCCGAGTATTATAGAGCGTTGGTTTCGTTATGAATGAAATGTCGTCACGAGCCAATGCGAGCGATTCGATACACGTGCATGCTATCATTTCAGCCTCGCTCCACATATACACCTAAACTATAGACGCACAATCAATACTTCTATGATTATAAAATAACCTTCGTTCCCTTATTGTGATCTATTTAAACGTCTTTGCGGTGACGATAGCAAAACCTCTCTTTCTCTCTTAATACTCTCCAACAAGTTAATAGAGAAATGGCGTATTTTAAGGACTATAATTCGGATGTTTTTCCAAGCTAAATTTAGCCCGCATGTCAAATATTTTGTTCGGAAGCTTTCTATTACGATCTGTCAATGATCATTTGCGAAAAAAATATTGACAAATGGAGGAAGTATATTGGATAAAAATCGAAAATAGATGTTGAATTGAATTTTAAAATAAATGGATGTTGGATAAAATCGATAAAAATAGTTTCGGAGAACTAAAGATGAAAAGATAGCTATCTACATAAGATGTAAAACAAGTAATGATAAACCCCATAATGTCCAGTTTCTTCCCATGCAAGATCGTACTCATTTTACTCTAAATAGGGAGGGGGTGCATATAATGTTCGAAGACATAAGCGAGGGAGCAAAGCGACGGAACTTATCCTAAAGTCGGTGTTTTGCATATGAAGGTTTGAAAGAAAGGATTGTGTGCGTACGTTATTTGCATTTTTTGTGAAAGATTGTAACGAAAGAAAATAAGGCATTCAAATTTCTTGAGAGAGGGCCGGGATGTCCCCTTGCCACCTCTTCGCTGCGTAAAGCTATTTGTCCGAGCAAGTAATGATATTAAATTTGATAAAAACGATGTAAAAACGTAGCTTTCTTCTTAAGATGTGGAAATACTTATCGATTCAGTTGAATAGTTTTTCGCTTGCAATCTAATAACTCTTTACATTTGTATTCTTTTGACACATTTCCTTTGCTAGATTGTTTTTTCGTGGAGTGGATTTTCTATTTACACCAAGAATACATTCAGTACATAAGCATATTTAACACTGCACAAAAGTGAAAACATTATCAATCAAAAATTTATGATATGATATTCAAAATAGAATCAGTCTCCAATATTTACAAACTAAAAACACCATAAAACCCTAGTAATGCATTTGCAAAACGATAAGTAGAGATTTATAGAGATTGCGACAGCAAACGAGAATATTGTAACTTTCTCCCGCTCTGTGTAATGATATACGTGTGCCTTCTTCATATTCTTTCCCAAATACTGAACAGATATTGCGGATTTTTCTTTATCATAATATACTTCTCTTTTTTCCTACATACTCATCGCTATCATCGCTTTCATCATTATCATTACCATCGTCATCATCGTTGTCGTCGTCTTCATCAGTATCCTTATCACCGTCGTCGTTGTCAAAATTGTTAACATAAATTTCATCATCATGTTCCCCACAACCTCATGAATACTGCCACCTCTTCCTCCTCCTCATCATCACTCTCAAAATCCTTATTATCACCATTATCTTCAGCATCATCATCATCATCATTATCATCATCATCGTCATCATCATCATCACCACCACCACCACCACCAAAATCACTACCCTTGACATCATCTCCACCATCGTCACCACCACCTACATCATCATAATTATCACCACCACCATCATCATCATTATCATCATCATCATAATTAATATCATCATCATCATCATCATCGTCATCATCATCATCATCACCACCACCATAATCACTACCCTTGACATCATCTCCACCATCATGACCACCACCTACATCATCATAATTATCACCATCATCATCATCATCATCACCATCATCATCATCATCATCACCATCATCATAATTAACATCATCATCATCACCATCATCATTATGTTCTTTGTTATCATCATCATCATTGTCATTATCACCATCATCATGATTAACATCATCATCATCATCATCATCACCACCACCACCACCACCACCATCATATTCGACGAGATAACCACTACCACCAACATCAGCATCATCAACATCGTCATCACCCTTTCCAACTCCGCTGCCACTATAGTCTTCAATCAATATTTTTTTTAACAAAAAAAATTAAAACAAGAAAAATTCTCATCAAGTTCTCCACCATTATCAATACTATTTGTCGTGCTTTCACAATATGTATTTTATGTAATTTATTGAAAAGGATTGCATGTTTGGTAAATGTACAGTAAGTTAAACGGGTAGTTTTATCCGAAACTGGGTCATCGAAGCTCAGCAACTCTTAACTTCTGTCCTCTATTTCGATTTTTTTTCTCCTCAAACTCGGTGCAACCTCCTTAAAGTAATCGCCTACGATCCTTCTGATGCATTCGTTAAGACTCTTCCATCTCGAAATACACACACCAAACCTTAATATAAACCACATCTAAATACATCCCCTAGACACAACCATCAGAAACCACCGCGATTATTACGTCATCTTGGCCGTTGTTGCTTTGCTCCCCTTTCTCCGTTTTTCCGGATTTTATACGAATATATCCCCTCCACATCGGATCCGCTATTCTTCGCACATATTCTATCCATCTTCTTTAAAGATTCAGAATGTTTGGCAACATTTGGAGAATAGAAAACGGCGTCGAATATGATGAGGGATACGTCATTGCGATCTAAAAATACACACGAGGGAGCTGCATTCGGCTCGTGAATGAAACGACGTTCGCTCAGCGGTGGCTGACCAAATCAAATGGGGAACAGTCAGACAGAATATATATGATAAGTTTCCATTACGCCGTGCAGTGAGGCGATAGGGTTTTCAAAATAGAATTAAAATCGGAAGACCCACAAAATTAGAGACGCTACTTACAGCTTTGAGCTATTAGCACCTCATTATATTGATTTTACTGTAAGAGATATGGTCGTGAAGTTTACACTCTTTTGCGCTCTAGTGGTATGAATTAATTCATTACTTTTGTTTTCTTACACAGTTACTTCCTATGATATTGTAGATGCTTTTAATTTTAATGATGACTTTCATTTATTTATTTATTTATTTATTTATTTATGTATTGATCTATTAGTTGATTAATTAATTTATTTATCGATTTATTTATGTATTTATTCATATATTTATTCACGGCTAACAAAACAACAAGAACAAGTGAATTGCGATTTGTCGTGGCTTTAATGAAAATAGAGATGAATGTGCATCTTTACCAATTCTGCTTTTTGTGTACAGTGTATGAATATCATCACATATACATATACCGATAATGTCTGTAACCAACCGATACCCTTGTTTAATAAGCTCCTCGGAGAGGGGTTAAACCCCGGCTAGAAGGCCCCCCTCGTAAGTTCTTCAATGTTTAAAATTCATGGCTGTTTTCCCACTGGTTCCCTGCTAGCCGGACCGGAATCCCAGCACAGCTATTAATTATGAGCTATCGGTGGATTACAGATGACATAAATATAGCATATAGAGATATATGAATGCCCATGACTATAGACCAGCCTGCCCGCCTTTAAGATCAGGTCAGGCTAAGATTAAACTTTAAGCATGACACAATTATTTCAGTTTAACAGCGTTCTCAAACATTTGTATGTACAAATAGGTCCCCCTCACCTAGGTAACGAGTGGGGACCTGCAACTTACATAATAACATAACATAATTGATTAAAATCCACATGCCTGCCCTGGCATGGAAAGGAAAAAAGGAGGTACTTTAATAATGCGCCTCTTACTGAAATCATGCCCCCAGAACTTCAACTGCTTGTTTTTCAACAACACACAAGGCGTCAACACTCCTCCCAAAAACGAGTAAGGGCGAAAACCCGCCTGCCCACTGGCCAAAATAGGACAGGAGGATAAAATTCCCTTACGGCCCACTTATGCACGACGATCGTTGTTAGGATTGGTGTGCGACCAGGTCAAACACCCTCGAATTTGGATTCGTGTTACGCTCTTCTATCAGCCTAGGCTCTGCCTAGATTCTGAAATTAACCATGAAAAGTATACCATCACCCTCCAACTACTTCATACACCATTCATTATAGAGTATCATATAGATTCAACAAATACAACTTCCCTGGAAAATATAAATGCAAAAGTACTTGTACCCCCCCCCCCCCCCCTAATCACACTTTGCCAAGATCAACTACTGCTGGTATTCAAGCCAACTATAGGTATCCAATTTTCATCCCACTGAAAATATTGAGCCCCTTAAAGGAACTTTAATAAAGGAAATTGAATTCAGAAAGAAATTTGTTTCACCAAACGAAATTCACTAATATGGCCATACTCTGGCAAAGGGAAGCAAGGTACGAAAGTATCACTCGTTGTAAATGACCAATGCGTGTTCGTCATTAACATATACATCAATGCAATTAAACTAAATAATATTTTCTTCAATATCTTTCCCCAAAACGATCATTTCTTCACAATTTCTGCCTGAACGGGCAGCACACAACAGATATTTAAAAACCATAACTCAAATCTGACTGATGCGTGAGCTGCTTCCTATACCAAAGGTGGGCAGTATTAATAATAAATACACCATGACAAAATTACCATACAAATTCACATAAGTATACCAACATACTACGCCTAAAGACCTGAACATTCGGCTGAACTTGAAGAAGCCTAAAAATTGGGACAATACTTCCGTCTAATTCCTAAGGAGTCCGATGCAGACCCGAGAAATAACTTTATCTGAAATGAAGCCTATGCAATCTTATCAAACATTTCTTCATATATAATGCTCATGGTAGAGGAAAATAAAACATACATAGAAATTATGAATTCATAAACATTTCTTCTCAAATGACCTGAGAAAATTATAATTTCAATCCCCAGATTTTTTCTATAACCATCCATAACTTGGATTTTTATGACAACTCACATGAACGTTTGAGGCATAACCTGCTTCATAGTAATTTCGAATTGACTTCTTCCTTGCAAACAAAAACTAAATAAACAAAATAACATTAAGAATGCACAAGGACAATAAATACACAACCATATCCATAATATGCAAGAATCCCCCCACGATATATATGTCAACATCCCCCTTAATTATAACTAGAGGATGGTAATGGGGAGGAGGTGGGAATTTTGTAAGCACGCTTTACACATGCACCGTCATCTCTCTTCATTGAAAGCCAAAACGAAAATGAAGCATTCCCCGCACTTTTATCCGCGCATAGCTCAACCGCGGCAAATGTCTGGCATTGTGCCCAAATTCTTTGGCGCGGGCGCCAAAAAGCGCTGCCCCGCCCTTTACGGGTCGGGTCACGAGCCCTTTCTCGGGCAACCACGCCCCCTTTCAAAATCAAAACAAACTAAAATGTGTATTTTGCTAGCCCGCTAATAAATCATTTTAAATCGTCAAGCCGTCTTTAAAATCCATTATTCACGGCTAACAAAACAACAAGAACAAGTGAATTGCGATTTGTCGTGGCTTTAATGAAAATAGAGATGAATGTGCATCTTTACCAATTCTGCTTTTTGTGTACAGTGTATGAATATCATCACATATACATATACCGATAATGTCTGTAACCAACCGATACCCTTGTTTAATAAGCTCCTCGGAGAGGGGTTAAACCCCCGGCTAGAAGGCCCCCCTCGTAAGTTCTTCAATGTTTAAAATTCATGGCTGTTTTCCCACTGGTTCCCTGCTAGCCGGACCGGAATCCCAGCACAGCTATTAATTATGAGCTATCGGTGGATTACAGATGACATAAATATAGCATATAGAGATATATGAATGCCCATGACTATAGACCAGCCTGCCCGCCTTTAAGATCAGGTCAGGCTAAGATTAAACTTTAAGCATGACACAATTATTTCAGTTTAACAGCGTTCTCAAACATTTGTATGTACAAATAGGTCCCCCTCACCTAGGTAACGAGTGGGGACCTGCAACTTACATAATAACATAACATAATTGATTCAAATCCACATGCCTGCCCTGGCATGACCAGAAATACCCAATTATTCTTGGAAAATACGTGTTTCAGGTGGCCTAATTGCCAAATTACCGCCAAACGAGAATATATAATTTATTTATATATGATCGACCGCCAACAAACACGTCAAAATTTTACTCGTATCTACCAAGATATTCAATAAATCTTAGCAACCATTACAGGATCATTCTACTAGTATTCACCAACGTTATCATCCTTAGTGCTTTTACCAGGGGGGGGGGGGGGTACCAGGGAACATTGCTCATTCCTCCATTACAATGTATATCTAGGTTATCCATAACTGACCCCAACATGATTTAATGCATGCATACATTGAACGTAAATGCATGAGCAGCTAAATAACAACAAATGATACATTATGAAAGCATAGACACACTGGTGAAACCGGCTCCAGACCAGCCAAAACCCTTATTCATACTATCGGATCGGACGGTCTGGAGTCGGTCACGCCGGAGCGACTAAGGTAAAATGTATAAATACATACTCAACGAAGATATGAAAGACCAACTTTTAACTCACTGATAAATCTGTCCAACCCTTCATCGGCCAGATGTAGGCCATCAGTTCTGTACAGCGAAATGTCATTATGGGATATTGATGGATGCGGTATGGCTTTACCATGAAATCTTGCAGCTAAAGCCTTGGCGTACCTATTGGCCGCCCTTCTCTTTAAGTCCAATTTACCTTGATCTCCTGTACAGCCAGCGGGGTACCAAACCCTCTCCAAAATGTCCGACCACACTATTTGAAATTTGTCCTTATTGGCGTCAAAAAGTCTATACGTCAAACTAGCCAGCTTCTTCTTGGACAGTGCCTCAATGTCATTCGTTCCTACATGCAATACTACTACTGAAGGCTTTGGTTCACTCCGACCCATCTTATCTAACCAATCGCTTACCCCTTCAATTCGTAGCCCCCTTTTCCCCAACCAGCGGACCGACGTTCCAAGTCCAAGGTCAGCCTCGCCGGTGTTCTTCGCCCTGCGATGTGCCCAAAACACTATCGAGTCCCCTATGATCCACACCACAGGTCCTGTAATAGAAAACAAGAAAAGAGGGCTGGGCAGAATTTTGAAGTATGAAAATTTCCCCCTGAAAGGTCTGCTACCCTTCACCACCCCTTCATCACGGGGTTTTCCCCTCCAAGATACAATGTATGTAATCACATTTTTGACCCCTCCCCTTAATCCTGAAAGCATTGATATTAAACACGTCATTATACCGTTGTAACATTCTCTCTAAAAAGCAGAATGCTCGTAATTGTGTGATATCATTAAACCCGCACTTACTCATTCAATATTAAGCCCAGAGTTATTTTGATGATACATGTATATTGATATCAACATGTACAGGGGGGGGGGGGGGGTCGTTATGATCAATCTGATGTTCCAAACACCTTCCAATCAATATAGTACTATCCCTTTCTTCCTTTTGTATAATGTAATAATGTATAATGTATAAACACATTCCAACCAATATATAATAATGTATAATGTATAATGTCTGAGCACATTCCAATCAATTTATAATAATGTATAATGTATAATGTAAAATGTATAAGGTATAATGTATAATGTAAAATGTATAAGGTATAATGTATAATGTATAACGTATAAACACATTCCCATCAATATAGTACCATCTCTTTCTTCATTTTGTATAAAGAATGTAATAAAGTATAATGTATAATGTATAATATATGATGCATAATGTATAATGTATAATGTATACTGTAACAAGGGCTCCTTTGTAAACAAGCCTCTTGGCACTGAACATACCACCCTGCTTCTGAATAGGGCTGAATAAAATAAAACAATACCATGTAAGCAGATATATTGAGAATTATACACCCAAATATCCAACAACCCATCGGCCACGGCTTTGATTAAAGCACATGTCCTCGTGTAAAGTAAACGCGTTGTGACATTATTGGAAGATAACTTACACCTGATTTTGGTCAAAATGTCAAATAACCTAAAATCATCATTTCATATATATTTTCGTTCTTTTTTTTTTTTTTTTTTTTTTATTTTTTTACTTAACCATGTCGAGTCTTATATATCTCCGATGTGCACTCGAAACCCAACGCCCCATGCGTTGGATTTCCTCATCCGAGCAACCGGCCATGGCAGCGGTCGTAGCCGCCCCAATACGAAAGGAATGCGATGAAAACATTGCCGCCGGCATATCCCCGTATGTCAAACATCGTTTTATCATGTTTCCAAATTCACGCCTAGTTAGCGGGAGAGCACCATATGAACAAAAGAAGGCTCCACCATTCTTTGGGCGGATTTCTAAATAACGAATAACCGCCATCACAGGGCAGCTAACTGTCCCCAACTCTGGTATCGAAATGGTGCACCCATTTCCCCGCTGGTCAGTCTTTGACTTCCTTAGGAATAATTCCACCCTGCGATGCGGTGCATCGCCAGTGACCCTAACATCTGTGTGCTGCAGAATAGACTCACATCTATGCCTGGACTCTACTGTCAACTCACTAACTCTCAACAAACCATAAAATGCCACTGAAAAAGCAGCAGAGTACATCAAAACATCGTAATGACTACCACAAACATGCCTCAAGTAGGCGAGCATTCTATTTAACACAGACAATGTGATTGGATGCCTAGCATCTCTTCTCAAAGTACTTCGCCTACACCCTTCAATTAACCTTGTAATCACAAAACTCTTGGTCACATCCTTTAGCCCAGATGAACTCATATAAAATGCCAACCCAGATATGTATGTTTGAATAGTAGACCCTGCATATCCCATAAAGGATAAATAAGAAATGAACTGCGCCACCCATTCTACATTAGGGGGTAGCTGGGGGTCGTATCGTACACTTTACAAAATTTCACGTATGCCCCCAAGGCAATAGAGTAAGTTGTGTGTGTTCGAGCTGCCCTAGAAGCCATCAGCAGTCGACTTCTCTCGATAGCCAGCTCTTCCAAAGACGGACTGGAACCTCCACGCCCTCCCGGGCGGCCCCCGGTGCTAACGCATGGAACCTCGGCATCTGAAATCGAGATAGTGCATCAGCTATACCATTATCACATCCATGTACATGCCTAGCCCTCAACACTATATTATTGCTTAAACATATAATCACCACCTTCCTCACCAAAACCATAATATCAGGGCATAGCGCCGACTGCTTGTTAAGTACTGCCACCACGGCCTGATTATCACAATTAAACAATATATTCTTGTCCTTTAGCTCCATGCCCCAAATCTCCAAGCCTACCCAAATAGGGAATAGCTCTAAAAAAGCTATAGACCTCCTACCGGCCTGGAAATCAGCAGGCCACCTGGATTGAGCCCACCTGCCTCCAAAGAAAATTCCAAAACCAATGCCAGCCGCCGCATCAGTGAAAAACTGAATTTCCTCGCTTCCAAACCAGCCTGGAGCCCGGAAGAAAACTTGACCATTAAAATGTGCCAAGAACTCCAACCAAACCCGCAAGTCAGCCTTAGCCCCTCTCGTCAACCTAACCATGTGAAAAGGACGCTTAACGCTCTTAGTTAAGTCAATGAGCCGTCTCATGAATGCTCGCCCTGGAGCAATTGCCTTACATACAAAGTTTAGACTACCTACAATCGACTGAATGTCTCTTAGGGAAATTTTTTGTTTCTGTACCGCCCAATTTAATTTCCCTACTAATTTCTCAATTTTGTCCTCCGGTACCCGAACCTGCTGAGAAACGCTATCTATTACCAGCCCAAGATATGACAACTGTGTGGTCGGGCCTTCCGTTTTTTCTCGCGCTATGGGCACCCCAAATCGTTCGCAAATTGCTTCAAAACAATGCATTGCCCGCCTGCAATCCTCCGAGGCAGGGCCGCCTGCAAAAAAGAAATCATCCAAATAATGGACAATATTTTGCGACTTCGCAACTTTTCTCGCGCAAAACTCTAAAAAAGTACTAAAACATTCAAAAGTGGAACAAGAAACTGCGCAGCCCATCGGCAAACAACGATCAAAATAGTAACGACCATCTATATACATCCCAAGCAACTCAAAATCTTTTGGGTGAACAGGCAAGAGCCTGAAAGCTGACTTAATGTCAGTCTTTCCCATAAGGGCACCCCGCCCCAATTGCGTCACAATATCTACCGCCGAATCAAAGGACGAATATGTTACTGTACACTGCCCCTCCGGTATGCCATCATTAACTGAATTTCCCCTGGGTGCCGATAAATGTTGAATCATACGGAACTCCCCTGGGGCCTTTTTGGGCACCAACCCCACTGGTGAACACCTCATATTCTCGAAGGGAGGAACAACAAAAGGCCCAACTATCCTACCTAAGTCTATTTCATCCCTCAATTTCTTTTTCAACGTATCCATGTGTTCGAATGCTGATTTCAGGTTTTTAACAACCAATGGGACCCTGTCCCCTTCAAAATGTAATGAAAAACCAAACTTAAAACCATTATACAAGCACTGAGCATGCTCCTGATTAGGATAAGTAGCTAACATGGGCACCAAACGTGCTAACTTAATAGGGGTCGGAGCAATAGACGACACCGCACTAGCCGTAGACCTATTTACTGCCAGCGGGACTGGAACCGGCCCGCCCTTGGCTACACTGCTTAGCCCCATGACCTGTCGCCTGGCAGCGGGAACACTTGTGCTCATAGATGCAAGCTTTGCCTCGCATGCACTTGCCTCTATTAAAGGCAAAGCACACGCCTCGGCTGGGTGTGCCATTGGCTCCGGGTCCCTTTCCTCCGAAGGGAAAAGATTTTCTCGCGCCGTACTCCCCTCTGTAGAACTGATGGCGAGGGGCATGGGGTAAATTGTGGCGCTGCCGCGGACCATTAGAGGCCACCAGCATCAACCACAACTCGGCGTCGACGCTCGCCCAGGATCGCCCGGGTAAACGCGCCTGCTTGCTCCTAAACTGAGTGTCATAGTCACGCCAGCCATAACCTGCAAACGCACGGGCTGCATGCCTTATCAAATCCATATATTTCATGAGCTCCCTGCTCCTTTCAATGTGCTTCTCAGCGTAAATTGAGGCAAATACTAGAAACACCGAAGTCCACTGCTCTACCGACATGATTTTCTTAGCCTTTGATTGAGGTTGAAGTTGCAAACCAAGACCAGATCCCGATTGACACAAACTCAAAGTGGTGTCACCTACGCTCAAGGCCCCAAACTCATCACGTGCATTATTATGCTTAAGGAGCACTCCCAAATCTATATATTCACTTGCCCAAATTTTTTCCTTCAGTGAGATAGCCACTTCCACACCTAGTGGGTCGCATGCGCTAATAAATGGTTCCGGTGCCCCCAACACGGCAGAAAGCCTAGGCGCCTGGGGCTCAGATCTCTCAACACCGACCTCCACTAGATCTAGGCCTAGATCTTCGGCTACCCCTGCCGACCGCGCCGGCACTGAAACTGCTGGCTGAGCCTGCCCCGAGCTACCGGTATCCGACTCCTGAGCTACTATCTCATGCCAAGCAATAGATCTGCCCACGGGCGCCTGGCCTTCCCGCCCCACTAGATCTAGATCTAGCTCTGCCATTTTATCACCAACTTTAGACCTAGGCCTACCACTTTTTTCATCAACATCGACAACTTGAGACTGAGAGGGATTTAACTCACCGCTCCTTCCTGGCCCGTTGTTGCCGCCTCCCAGCCCCAGATCCACACTTGCGGGGGTTGACGTCGCCCGTGGACCTCTCGGCCGACCCGGCCTCCTCTT
Source organism: Lytechinus variegatus (assembly GCF_018143015.1). NCBI lineage: Eukaryota > Metazoa > Echinodermata > Echinoidea > Temnopleuroida > Toxopneustidae > Lytechinus > Lytechinus variegatus. The sequence continues at coordinate 6,774,660 of NC_054751.1, forward strand.
CGGTGTGTCATCTCCCTTCCTCGCACCTGCGGTCGTTATTTTCTTGGCCTTAACCTTTGGCATGATCAACTCGCGAAACTAGAGTTAGACTCGAAGCTCCGTCACTCAGCCCAAGTCCAATGAATCCTGGATGCAATCACCTCCAAAGTTCAATCAAGCGAACCGCCAAGAAAAAATTCAATCCTGAAGTTGCAAACTGAATCTTTTAGGTCCACAAATCGGCACAGCTAACTTAGTCTTAGTTCTACGGCAACAATTCCTGAGGCTGAAGTCTGAAGACAGTAAAAAACTGAAATCAGCGTCTGTATAATCCAATAAAAGTATGAATCCTTTGTGTAGATATCCGGTATAGGTAGCTAGACAAATGTCGAAATATCTGCCACCTAGGCCTAGTTGCCAGTGCCGAAAGAAAATTTTCAAAAAATTTTGTAAGCACGCTTTACACATGCACCGTCATCTCTCTTCATTGAAAGCCAAAACGAAAATGAAGCATTCCCCGCACTTTTATCCGCGCATAGCTCAACCGCGGCAAATGTCTGGCATTGTGCCCAAATTCTTTGGCGCGGGCGCCAAAAAGCGCTGCCCCGCCCTTTACGGGTCGGGTCACGAGCCCTTTCTCGGGCAACCACGCCCCCTTTCAAAATCAAAACAAACTAAAATGTGTATTTTGCTAGCCCGCTAATAAATCATTTTAAATCGTCAAGCCGTCTTTAAAATCCATTATTTATTAATTTATTTGTTTGTTTTTATTTCTGCAGGTTATGCCTGTTCAGTTATGCAAAACTGCTTTCCAAATGCGCCCTGCAGTTTAACAAATAACTCAACATCATAGCAATTCAATGTATGTGACATCTATTCAAGTAAAACAGGATACATAATACATATAGAGTTAATAAAAATGCATCATGGAATCATTACATCAAGTTATTCAGTGTAATTACATGTATGACAGTCAGAATTTTGATGATTTACATTTTTTTTAAATGCACAGAGGGTCGTGCATTTCTGTATATCAAAAGGGAGCGAATTAAAATAAGACGACAGCAACATAAATTCAAAAGATTTTCTTTCATAATCCGTCCTTTGGCAGGGTATTTGAAGGAGACATTGTTCAGTACATCTTGCTTTATAAGTTACATTACGTTATTATGTTTGCAGATAAGTGGTTCCAGATAGGATGGTGCTAAATCGTTTTGTATTTTGAAAGCAAGAACACAATATTGATATTTGATACGTTCCTCCACTGTTTGCCAGGGGGGGGGGGGTGATTAGTCGGGTTTTCATGAAAACAATGCTACCACCAATTAAACACTCCTGTATGGACAATACAGATATCAGTACCAATGATGAATTGATAGATGAATGAAAAAATAGATAAATATTAGATAAATAAACAAATATTTAAATGAATGAATGAATAAGTAAATAGATTTATAAATACATTGATAAATGAATAAATTAATAAACAGAGAGATGAATTATAGATAAACAAATAAATGAATAAAACATATTAATGAATGAATGCATTAAATTTGAATTAATCAATAAGTGATATTCGCACACACACACATCCAACCACCCTTAGGCACACTACCGCCGACATACGCGTAAATATATGAATAGATAAAATGAATAAAGTAAAGATATGAAGAATATATAGATTAAGGGGCATTGGCGGCGGAAGCCAAAAATTTTAGGAGGGGACAACCACAATTTTTTTGACAAGCAAAAAAAAAAAAAAAAAAAAAGGTTCTCAACCAAAAAATTTTCGGGAGGACGTAGGCAAATAAACTGACAAGCAAAAAAAAAAAAAAAAAAAAGGTCATCAACAACAAATTTAGGGGGGGGCACGTCCCCCCCCGTCCCCCCGCTTCCGCCGCCTATGTTAAGGGGTGATTAAAACAATAGAAATCCTTAAAAGAACATAATATAAAATGGATCACAGAATGAATGAATAAATGAATAAAGAAATTAAAGAATACATAACTAAACAAATAAAGTTAAATGATGAAGAAACAAATGAAAACGGTTTTTTTTATCTTTGCAGTTTTTACTCGTCACTAAAATGATCCAAGTATACAAAACATATCGTTGCACTTTAATCAAACAGAACATTGATCTTTTGATACAAACTGTGTAAGTACATAAACAATATCCTAAATAAATTGTGTACTCAGAATAATTTACAAGCAACTTGAACCATAATCCTGCCGACAGGACGATCCATTAACCGAAAAGAAAAGGGGTAATACCCGTCTTTCCACTGTCGTCCTGTGACATCACCGGGGTGTAGCACAACCCCAAAATATGACATTTTCATGTATTAACATGACCAAATGTATGACATAAACACCACTACAAAATGAACAGAAGGTAAAACAAACTCGCAAAAAGACGATTAACACAAAATACTTATCTACAGAGGTTACAATTTATGCAATGGAAAAATACTTGTTTATGTTTTGCCATTTTACATTGTGTAAATATCTATTTTTATCATATATTAATAGTAAACATTCCGAAGTTACATCAATTTCCAGCTATTTTTGTTGTTGTCAAGTAATACCAACATGTGCAAGGGCGTAGGCTGGTTTGAGCATGGGGAGATGGAACATAAGTAGTATGGGGGTACATATCTTGGGGAGGTGGAACGAAAGTTTGGTAAATCAGCTGTTGAAGGCAGAAGAAGGGGTACAAATTTCGTTTTGCTTGGCAGAGTCTGAGCTCTCTCGGGGTGGGAGGCAGTCAAATATATTGCTGTACACACGCGTAAGCCCCCCCCAAAAAAAACGACTTTAAAGGGTTTTTTCATCAGTTTTGGACGCGGGACGTGCGTGCACTCTTAAGAGTATCAATAAAACTGATTTTTTTTTAAAAAAAGGTAGTTTTAAAAGACTGGTCAATGGTCAATCACAGGGTCAAACGCATTAAGGGTATGTTTTTTCCAACGCTTTTTTTATTTCTTAAGACTAGCCAAATGTGTTTTCCCCCATTGAAAGCTTTCCCCCCGGTGTCATATTCTGGCGACAACTTGTTTAGGGGCCAAAATGCGTAGATAAAGCCCGCGAAAAACCTGTCTAGGGGGTTACTTTGCACACAGAGAAAAACTTGTTTCGGGGTGTTTGGTAATAATTTGGCCACGCGTGTGTACAGCTCAAACATTTGACTGCCCCCCCCCCCGGGGGAGGGGGGCTCTCCTGCCTCAGCAGGAGGTTGCACATATACCCAGTGCACCCCAGCCTACCCCCTTGATGTGGATGTGTTACTTTTCATAACATTAATTCCACACATTCAATGGTAAAAAATATTCTTAAAAGGTAAAAGCATTAGACCTACGGTACAATAACCCGTAACCCCTGAATATGTGCAATGGTAAGTAAAATAATCAAACACCCGTAAACGATGCAGATCGATCTTCGGCATTATTCTTTATGTTGTAACATATTGGAGTGATAACCATGTATACATTCCAATGTTATTGAGATTATCATTACTATTATATCACGACTTGCACGGAGTATACCGGGTTGAAAATAAGTAACATATTCATGTGTGAATGATATGCAATAATGATTATCTTCACATTAAACATGTTAAGTCAGTAAGTTTTCAATCCAATATTATTATTCTTGGTGGACAAAATTAGAAAAAATACGTAATTTCATATAATAAAATACAAAAGACTAAGTAGAGAAGTGATCATCGGCTTGCATATTCTGGAAGACTTATACAGAACTGTTTCGCCGTAGTAATGCAAGACTTTAACCTATAATTACCTTTTTTATTCCTCATCCAATTCTGACGAAAGTTTCGGTGTTTTGTTTGTCTGATTTTTCTTTATTTGTTCAAATCATAATATATTCAGCCGGAGTATCCGTTTAAAATATGAGGAAATACTTGGCAATTACGCCCATCAACTCCAGGTAGGATGTGAAAGTCATTGTAGCTTGTCCAGTACCCTACTGTGTGCTCCTCACTGGTAACTGACTGGAATCTCCCTAGGGAGTGGAGGATGTGCATACAATGCAGGAATGACTGATTGAATCCGATGACCGGGGTAATAATATACTAGTATCTGTAAAGCGCTTAGACACGTCATTCCGATGTATTAAGCGCTATATAAAAGCGGATTATTATTATTATCAATTAAACAAATTCTTTTTGACAAAACGCAAGATCTACCAGAAAGAAAAAACATAATTTTCCCTCTTTCGAGTGAAAGGGCAAGGAAATCGTCTCTTGAAGCAAACCGTTATTATTTTCACTCATTAATTTCACCAGGATCTTGACAGGATCACATTCGAGTATTTTGTGAAAATTGAATATTTCTTTAAATAAAAAAAGGGGGGGGGGGTTGTTGATGAAGTCATTTTGGATAGAGTGTGGGAGGATGACTGAATGAATTTACTCTCCCTGGATCCCTCCGAACCTCATCACCCCCTTTGCATGAGTGGGTGCGACCGCCTCCGCATCGAAATTTACATGAAATCTCCTGTATTATTTATTGACGGTTATTTCACCATCCACTTGTTGAGGACAACATTTTTTTTGCAACCTGTTTATTGTTCTCATTTTGAAGACACCTTCGCATACCCCAAACCATGTCGCATGTTATTTGTTGCGTTGTTTAGAAAATACAAAATACAAATAAAAAGATTAAATACGCGCTCTTTAATAAAATCCTCCGCTTATTTTTAATCAGAGTAACATTTTTGCTAAATTTGTTTGTGTATACTTTATTCAAATGAAATAATTTCTTACCGCAAGTTTGTTTGATATTTTTGTTATGAGTCCTTTCTTTAAACATTTATTTTTGTCTACTATGTTGAAGCTTAGACAAAAAGAAGCATGCAAATATTAAAGAAGTCTGAAATTGCAATATCAATAAAAATATCGAAACCAGAATAGGAAATGTAGTCGCACTTTGCTTGCATATATTTTGGTTTCATTTGGATTTTACAATTATGCAAAATATGAAAAAAAAATTATGAATTGTGTTGAAAACTGCGTCTTAAATAAAACTGAAGAAACATTGCTTTGGAATATACCAAATAAACCTATGCACTATGTAAAACTTGATACAGTTGGACAGGTATTTAACAAAAAATGCATTCTTATAATGAAGGTGTATTTTTCACATCCGCCTTTCGATATTTTACTCGTTTCAACAATCTTGAATATATAAAAAAAATCCCATTAGTATAATATCATGTTAAATCAATGATGCTAATAATGCCTGTAGTACCCTTAGTTCTACTAACTATAACAAATAAAATACGACAAATCTTGTTAGTAAGTTTTTTTGTATTCAGCAATACTTGTCTCAAACAAATCGATCAATCGAATTCATTTTAGGCTTTTGAAAGCATAATTATTAAGTTATAAAATAAGGAGGATGCAAGCAATCGCTATTTATGGGAGAGCTTAATATCGAACCACTAGCTTACCTATACGGGGGGGGGGGGCAGTTTGTCCCCCTGACGAGTCACAACCCATGCAAAGGACGTATCCCTGCCTCCTCCCTCTGACGAGCTTTTTTGCCCCCCCCCCCCTCCTGTGGAAAATCCTAGGTACGCTACCGTATATCGAACCAACAAACAAAATCGGATTCCATGCAAAACAACTTCTTAAATAATTTTTTTTCTGTTTCTTCATGGGTGCAGTGTCGTCATTTTCTAAAAGTGTCATTTGTAACACCCCCTGATAAAGACCGTTCAGTGAACTAAATGTATTCCTTGATGAGGGGGCACCAAAGATTGGGAGGGGTGGTGATCACATAGACAGGAAAGGAGATGGGATGGAGTGAAAGAGAGAAAGAGAGAGAGAGAGAGGGGGAGGGGGTAGGTTTATCTTTGTATCGTTATACTGCATTTGCTATGTTGTTCATTTAAACAAAAAAAAATTCTCAATGTATAACTCTTTGATTGGTCATTTGTTAAAATGTTAATATTCTGCAATTGTTATATCATAAGATTGGATATGGAGTCAGTAAAACAAAACTGAAACTTGCATATGTTTATAAATCAGGGCGCCGTTTCATAAAGCTGATCGTAAGTTAAAAGCGACTTTATGAACGACTGGTGATCCTTTCTTGTGGTAAATGGTATAATAAATTAGCGATGGTTAAGCGCGTAAGAAACGGTCACCAGTCGCTCTTAAAGTCGCTCCTAACTTACGAAGAGCTTCATGAAACCGTCCCCGGGATTTATACAGATGCATGGGTTTATACATAATAATTCAGAAAATACCTGTAACGGAGGCATGCGGTATTTTAGATTGGTATTGGTGTTTTCCGTAATTGTGATTGGACGAATCGATTGTAATTCATAGTGAAACCGACCCATGATCTGTTCATTACGAACTTAAAAACACAATTCAATGATCCTATAACTGACGATGATTAAAGTGAACAATAAATTGCATGCGTGGGATGAAGTTCGTGTTTTTATAAGTTGTTGATATGACTCATATACCTCTGACAATCATCGAATAGTTATATGGTTCTAAATATGCTCAAGGTTTATATTTTACTCGTGAATGTTTTGTCTCCAATTCGGGTAATGAATTACTGTAATTTGTTTGCACCAACGTTATTAACAATTTTATTTCATGGATTCTTGATGACACCATCAATAAAGCTTTCAGCATGGATATGCAGATATTAAATTATTAATGAAATATAAACTAAACTATAATGAACCATTTCATGAATTACAGTTTTTAATTATAACCGTTGGGGATATTTTAGGGTGAAAATCGAAATAATAGCGTCATACAGTCTCCATAAAACGAAATGATACTGTATACAAAGGAGAGGCGCTGGTGTATTTTGACAGTGCTGCGTGGGGGGGGGGGATATGTTACCTCAATTTGACGTCACATTTTCCCAATCAGAATAAGAGGGGTTACATATTGATACCATCATGACCTCTATTTTGATTCTCTACTTTCTGCTATCTTCCTTCTCTTTTATCCACTATTTTTTCCCGCCGCTTGACTTTAACAAAAATGGGGTGTGGGTGAGAGTCGCCCCGGGCCCCTTCAATACAACCCTAATTTACACGTACTATCCGAGAGATCTAATAAAAAAAAGGAAAAACAAAAGGTTGAATTAAATTGAAAAAAGGCTCGTGTTTAAATATGAATATAATTGCGAACAGGTGTAATCAAATATATTTCACTTGTAGGATCTTCGGTAAAGGCCATTGACAAAGGGCGACAATGCAGCCTGCATGTCTCAAGTTTCAATGAATTTCAGCAAAACGTCTCCTTTAAAATGGAGAGAAAAGCGATAAATAATCAGCAACATGCAAAGGGATGATTAATGCTGTGACTATCATAGATGATTAGATCCACGCACTCATAAATCCTGATTCCCCTGCGAAATGCAAAGCGACTTTGGGAGTAAAAAATTAAGAAAGTGAGGTTATAGGAATGCGCTATACTAGTATACGATGACAAGAGAGTACGCCGCCTACGGTTTGTGCGTGGGAGGGAAGGGGGTTTCCCTTCTTCGCAGCAGGTAATGGTGCTATTTTTAAAACCTTCCGTGGTCGGGGCGATGCGCCTGTGCCTACACTAGGATCTCCAGAGTTGAAGAAAACATCCGAAGCGATGATGGAGATTATCTTGTAATTCATGAAAACGCCTACCCTTATACTTTTCCACGAACTTGTTGATAGACTGTTGCAAGAACGGCGAGTATATTATAGATAGCTACAAACAAATGCCTCCTCTAATCAAAAGCTTATATTGCAAATGGTCTCATTTCCATTGTTTTTAGAAGAAATATACATATATTCAATGTTTTTTCTATCTTTAATGCTAATCACCAGCATGTGGGCGACTATGATGTAATTCCCAAATTTTGAAATGACGAAGTATTATTTTGAGACGAATAAAGTATATGAATTATCAGTGCACAATATCAGTGCTTCCTTTGAAATATTTGAAGAGCCTATTTAGCAAAATGAAATAACCAAGATGGCAAATTCCACGGGAAAACAGAACGATTGGAAATTTACAAAACAAAATATTACAAATTAGCAATTCGAGAACGTAAACAGAAGCACACCTTACTCAATAGGGGGAAATAGTTGAGAGAAAAATATAGAAAATATTATTATAATAGCATAGAGATAATTACAAGCGTCTACTACTACTACTACTACTACTACTACTACTACTACTACTACTACTACTACTACTACTACTACTACTACTACTACTACTACTACTACTACTACTACTACTACTACTACTACTACTACTACTACTTCTCCTACTACTACTACTACTCCTACTCCTACTACTACTACTACTACTACTATACCACTACTACTACTACTACTACTACTACTACTACTACTACTACTACTACTACTACTACTACTACTACTACTACTACTACTACTACTACTACTACTACTACTACTACTACTACTACTACTACTACTACTCTACTACTACTACTACTACTACTACTACTACTACTACTACTACTACTACTACTACTACTACTACTGCTGCTACTGCTACTACTACTACTACTACTACTACTTCTACTACTACTACTACTACTACTACTACTACTACTACTACTACTACTACTACTACTACTACTTCTACTACTACTTCTACTACTACTACTACTACTACTACTACTACTACTACTACTACTAATTTTACTACTACTACTACTACTACTACTACTACTACTACTACTACTACTACTACTACTACTACTACTACTACTACTACTACTACCACTACTACTACTACTACTTCTACTACTACTACTTCTCCTACTACTACTACTACTCCTACTCCTACTACTACTACTACTACTACTACTACTACTACTACTACTAATACTACTACTACTACTACTACTACTACTACTACTACTACTACTACTACTACTACTACTACTACTACTACTACTACTACTACTACTACTACTACTACTACTACTTCTACTACTACTACTACTACTACTACTACTACTACTACTACTACTACTACTACTACTACTACTACTACTACTTCTACTACTACTACTACTACTACTACTACTACTACTACTACTACTACTACTACTACTACTACTGCTGCTACTGCTACTACTACTACTACTACTACTACTTCTACTACTACTACTACTACTACTACTACTACTACTACTACTACTACTATTACTACTACTTCTACTACTATTTCTACTATTACTACTACTACTACTACTACTACTACTACTACTACTACTACTACTACTACTACTACTACTTCTACTACTACTACTACTACTACTACTACTACTACTACTACTACTACTACTACTACTACTGCTGCTACTGCTACTACTACTACTACTACTACTACTTCTACTACTACTACTACTACTACTACTACTACTACTACTACTACTACTACTACTACTACTACTACTACTACTACTACTACTACTACTACTACTACTACTACTACTACTACTATTACTACTACTTCTACAACTACTACTACTACTACTACTACTACTACTACTACTACTACTACTAATTTTACTACTACTACTACTACTACTACTACTACTACTACTACTACTACTACTACTACTACTACTACTACTACTACTACTACTACTACTACTACGACTACTACGACTACTACTACTACTACTATATTACTATACTACTCGTGGTCTAGTGGTTGTGACTCTCGCCTTTCAAACAGACGGTCGTGGGTTCGAATCCTAGCCATGGCGTGTTTTCTTTCAGCAAGATTTTTTTTGTTATAAATACAGCAATTATTATTAATATATTACCTTTACGTTTTTATTCAACTTGTGCATGTTATGAGAGAAACGAGACCAAACCAACATTTACGAGTTATGCGATTTGTATTAACGAATGAATAAAACTTATATACATGTAGACCAATAGCACCACTACATGAAACCATTTGCAAATCTCCATGGTTTGCGCATAGCCATTTTCCTAAAGAAAAAAATCACAATCATCACCACTAACAACAACAATAAAACAAATAAAAATATACTAACTTTTGAAAATAAACGCAGGTGCATGCTTTTCCCAATTTTCTTGGTAGTTCTCGACACGAAATCGATAGAATAACAATTTCATGCTAATTGCTTCACCATGTTCACACTTGTGTCTTAAATTGTATGGTTAATCATAGAGCTTTAGCGACTGTCCGATGTTCAAGGTAAAGTCCACCCCAGAAACGATGGGGATAAGATTGAAATAATTCATATTTCCTATATAAAATATGAAAGAATTAGTGAGTTGATTATGTCGTTATCAGGATGTGAATACAATTTTTTTGTGAAATGAAGAGAAATTTCAAAATGTAATAATTTTCCTATTTTGACATCAGATTTTGATTATATTTATTATTGTTATGCTTGGGCTGGATCTTTCCTTTAAGGATTATTAGTCAACCCATATCGCTCCGAAGTTTCCACCCACTGTTTCAAAAGGAATGGAGGAGGCGGTCAATGATTGTGACAGTGAGTAGCCATTCACTGAAGTGGTTCGAGTCATTCTCTCCCCATCCCCCTCATTGTAATTGAAAGTAAAACCATTTCTCAAGTGGACGATGCTCTGAATGCTCGCTGAATGTCATGTAATCACTTCAGAGGGTACATAATGCCATAACACCATGGACTACACAATCATTATGTCATCTATCATACAATAATTTATGTGAGTAACTTGAGAATAGAATTGAATTGGATTGAACGTATAACCAAATCTCATTGATATACAATCTTTTCATGTCTTTGTATCAGAATACACATTTGTTTTATTTTTATTTTTTTTACAAATGGAGCTAACAAATAGCAACATGCTAATCGAAGTTAGCCCCAAGGAAATGTACATTAATAAGAAGACTCACAAATGAAAAATCATAAATATATAATTTGTGTTATTTCTACTCGAGAAACATTAATTCATTTGTACGTGTACAATTACCATCAGCATATAAAAAACCTCTTTACACTGAAGTTAGTTATTGCAGATCATTACGGTGCATGTATCATATTCCTCCAAAAGAATCTTCTCATGCAACCCTTTTCTTAAAGGACAAGTCCACCCCAACAAAAAGTTGATTTGAATAAAAGAGAAAAATCCAACAAGCATAACATTGAAAATTTCATTTAAATCGGATATAAAATAAGAAAGTTATGACACTTTAAAGTTTCGCTTAATTTCACAAAACAGTAATATGCACATCCTGGCTGGTATGCAAATGAGGAGACTATGATATCATCCACTTACTATTTCTTTTGTATTTTATTATGTGAAATATTCTAATTTTCTCCTCATTGTCAAGTGCCAACAATTAATTCCTCCCTGAACATGTGAAATTAGCATCGTTTAATAGTATATGGTTTAGTCAAGTTGGTCCTTATTGTCAAATCTCTAAATATATATATATATGAATTTAAAACGTCATAACTCTCTTATTTTACATCCGATTTTGATGAAATTTTCCTGGGGTGGACTTGACCTTTAAAAGCACATACGTACCGATAATGCCCATAACATTTCTATCAACTCTGAATGTTGGATAAAAACAGCAATGTTGATGAAATGCCTTCCATATGTTTTCCAATGGCATAAGTGCCGTGGCCGGGGATCGAAGCCTGGACCCTCTTGCGTCACTTCAGCCGTCTTAGCAAGTCGGCCACAGCACAGCACCTCCACAACTCTTAAATCCTTTTCCACTGAAGGAGGACTCGTCTCTTTGCTACAACATTAGTCTCACCACTGTTTTTGCTAATAATCATTGTTTTTTGTTTTTTAAACAAGTGCACACGTAGTTACCAATAATGCATATAGCATTTCCATTTATTTGAAAGCATGATAAAAGAGCATTTTAGAATAAATGCCTTGCTCACGGGCATAGGTGCCGCGGCCGGGGGTCGAACCCCGGATTTTCCATGTAATAACCGGCGCCTTAGACCGCTCGACCACTGTATCTCCATTGTATTGTTGTAGTGTGCCCCACTCACACAGAAAAAAACCCTGACTCTAGAGTTGCCAGATCTATTACGTAATTTCCAATGTGGCATATTTGATCGGTTTTGGAGTACGTTTCGTTGTTGTGACGACTTTATTGCAGTCGCATCACACGCAACAGATTTTCAGCAGTTTTCAACATCTATCATTATTAGCATTGACACCATCGTCGTCGTCGTCGCCGTGGTCGATATAATCGTCGCCACCATTGTCTCCAATTGAATTGTCATCACCGTCATCAATGTCCGTGTAGGTAGGTCATCATCATCTTCGTCGTCGTCGTCGTCGATATCACCGTTGCCACCATTGTCTTCAATTGAATAATATTGTCATCACCATCATCAATGTCCGTGTAGGTCATCATCATCTTCATCTTCGTTGTCGTCGATATCACCGTTGCCACAATTGTCTTCGATTGAATTGGTATCGCCGTCATCAATGTCCGTGTAGGTCATCATCATCTTTATCTCCGTCGTCGATATCACCATCGCCACCATCGTTTTAATCGACACCGTCATCAATGTCCGTGTAGGCCATCATCATCTTCGTCGTCGTCGTCGATATCAATGTCGCATCCACTGTATTATATTAAATTGTCATCACTGTCACCAATGTCCGTGTAGGTCATCATCATCTTTATCTTCGTCGTCGATATCACCATCGCCACCATCGTTTTAATCGACACCGTCATCAATGTCCGTGTAGGCCATCATCATCTTCGTCGTCGTCGTCGATATCAATGTCGCATCCACTGTATTATATTAAATTGTCATCACTGTCACCAATGTCCGTGTAGGTCATCATCATCTTTATCTTCGTCGTCGTCGTCGAAATCACCGTTGCCACCATTGTCTTCAATTGAATTATTATCAATGTCCGTGTAGGTCATCATCATCTTCATCTTCGTCGTCGTCGAAATCACCGTCGCCACAATTGTCTTGAATTGATTTGTCATCACCGTCATCATCAGAATCATTGCCGTCATCACCACCACCATCGCCATCATATCTACATCATCGTCACCCTCATAATCACAATCATTATCATCATCAATGTTGTCACCACATTATGTCATGATAGCGACAGTGTTAATCCGCATACTACTATTGTAGTACCGCTAATCGAGTTTTTTTCATGCTTGGGGTTGAAATAAAATGATATAAGCTTTGTTTTTTTTTCGGCAAGGCCCATCGTTTTACTCTTTTTGTACTCAATTTAATTAGGGGTCATGTACACTGTAAATGTTATATGGTCAGTGATATTAAATTTTCAATCCCATCGGATATCACACTTTTGATTTTGTCTTGTGTGTTTTATCTTCTAAAATATATGAAACCAAAGTGTATACAATGGAAATGTAAAATCTCAAATGCGCATCATTGACTTTACCTTCTACGTATCACTTAAGATCAATCGATATCTCATTACCACAAAGAAATGTTCATCGCTGCATGGATTACGTAATATTCACTGTCACTGCCACACAGTTCATTGCGTTGCTTTTGTTTGCGTCACAATTATCACAAGAAAGCCAAATCTTGGTTCACGTACAGAATGCAATCAAAATAGTATCTATGTGTTTCTCTCTACATAATCATGTCAGGAGAAATATCTTGATACTCCGGTTTTTTGCCTCGAGTGATAAAGATTTAGAAAAAATCAGAGGGAGATTTATCATGGCTTTTAGAATATGGTCAGTGATATTAAATCTTAAATCCCCATCGAATGTCATAGAGGATGGGCCCCCGGAGCACGTAAAAGATGAATGTGTTAGTCTGAGGAACAACTTGATCAATTAGATTGCGAGTGATATGTCATTTAGGTACAAAAATGGCCTGTGAAAAAACTATTATATTGCCTGATATTGTTTTGATCACTGGGAAAGCTGTAAAATCAGGTAGTTTGGCGTAATCTGAAAGGGTATCATAAATCTGGGGACACCGTTTCATCAACATTTTTGTCTGACAAGTTGTCAGATCTGACATCTTTCCTTGATTCTGATTGGCTGAGAGGCACTGTCACTATAGTAACTGTCGGATAAAATGGGACTTGTCGGATAAAACGTCCGACAAGTCCTTTCATGAAACGCTCCCCTGAAGACAATTTTTTTTAACAGAGTTTGAAAAAGTACTTTTCTCACCATAATATTGATCACTTCCATTCGTTATCACAACTCGCGACGGATAGCACTACAGAAATAATTATGATGTTAATAACTTGACACTTACATGATTTCGCTATAGCAATGATATTAAAAAATATGTTTTATTGTTTTTCTCTCAAATTGAATTTATACAATACAGTTCACAAAGTAACAATTGTTAAAATATTTCGAACAAATCACTTAAACTCTTATATTATTCAAAGACACTGTATCGTGTCAGATGAGGAGTTACTCACAAATATCTGAGAAAAGAAACCTTATAAAAGTATTGGCGCGGTCGCGAGTGACGATCAATCGTAACTTGTAAAATCAAATGTATATTTTTCACGAATATTTCATGATTGTGTATACTTTTTTTATACAGGACCAGAGGCAAAGCATTCTGATCTTATCATTCTGTCAAAATATATTTGAATAAAAAATGATAATAATTGACACCAGTGAAAGCGATGGAAGTAACTTTCATTGTCAAATCAACTTGGATATACATGTAGATATATTTCACAAGCAATAATGGGGACCGATCTCGGGTTCATTCATATCGTCAAGTAAGATATTTTTTGTCTCGTCCACGGGAACGAAAATGTGATCATTTGCTTTATATCGTAAACGGTTTAATGAAAAAGAGGGAAATAGGTGCATGAGGCTGGATTAATGTAGATGTATTATGAAGTTGAATATCTTGGCACCCACCCTTGTTCGTAAGCTTCAACCACGGGCGTAGTTGTATTGGGGAGGAATCGCAGAGGTGGATAAAATAAAATATAATTTAGCCACCTCCGTGGAAAGAATGTAACTTACCAACGATCGATGCGTTCGTATGAATCTCGATGTTCGTGCGAACTTTGTTGGAGTGTCTAGAGAATCATACATGTAGATGAGGAATGGATTCGTATTGAGTGAAATCTTCTGAAGAACAACTTGGGACCCTCTGGTGAAACGAACTATTTTAAGGTTATAATGGCCACAAAAATTATACTCTTTCGTAACAGTGTCTTGATTATTCTTTCGTCAGACTTTCTGTTCCAAATAAGAATTTACTCAATAACGCACAAATGCTTTACCCACGCCTTAATAGTCATTTGCGAGCGCCTTAACAAACGCAAAGAGTCGTTCAAAAAAAGCGTCGTTTAAAGTATTAAAGTAGAGTATTTGTGGAAAAACTGAATCTTGTTGAAGAAGAAATCCGCCATTTGTAGACTATATTTGCTATCATAATAAGCTCAAGAGCACTATGGCATACTCGGGAGTAGCCACCCCTCAAATGAAGCTAAGAAGACATGGGACAAAACAATCTTTAGCTACCAGTTTGAATTCAGTAAGAGATGAGAGCTTGGAGAAAAGTGCCCTAAAGCCCCAGAATAACCATAAACCTGGAAGTCTGTCTGAAACACCAGGCTTTACTAGCTCCCAATCATTCAGCAAGAAACTTACCCGACCTCTCAGCCAAGTTGGTAAAAGGGGAAGACCAAGTAAACCAAAAGCACAAACAATGCCAAAAAAGGAAATTCTTGAGAATGGGAAACAGGAGTGCATAGGAAAAAGACAGATCCTAGAAAACAACGAAAGAGACAGTACACGAGATAAGAGTGAAGAAATAATTGCAATAAAAGAAACAAAAATCTCTGAACAACCTAATCCGAATACTGGAGAGGAACTAAGACTCACATGTAATGGATGTCAAGATAAACAGGCAGAGGTGCTGATAGAATGTGAGCTTTGCAACAGGTGGCTGTGCCCTAAATGTGCATCCCTGGATCCAAAAGTTGTTTCTGACATCGGTAAATGGAGCACTATCCATTTTTTCTGTGTGCCATGTAACATTGAAACAAAGCTCAAAACAAAACCTGAATGCCCAGTATGTTCCTGCTCTAGAGTGGAAGGAAACACACCAGAATTACCTGATAACACTATCCAGGGACTAACAGACCTGATATCATACCTAGAAAAAGGAATGAAAGAGTTGAAAAAAGATACTGAAGATATCAAATGTAAGCTTACCAATCCCATAACAAATGTGACCTACGGCATGACATCGCCAAAGGGTCCGAGAGAGCAGGTGGCAACATATAGTCAAATTGCGCAGAAGGCAGTCAAGATAAACAAAGAGTCTCCATCTCAACACTATGATAGGCCAAGAGGTACATCTGCTGGAAGTGAAAACTATGATAATACACAAAACAGATTCTCAGATGCTATAATTGAAAATAGTGCAATCCTAGAGGAGTATAGAGACAGAGAAAGAAGAAAAAACAATATCATTCTACACAATGTGCCAGAAAGTAGGAGGGACAACAGCACTCTCCGTCAAAAGGATGATAGTCTTTTTGTCCAGCAACTGATAGACGATGCACTAATGATTGAAAATGTGAATGTAAAGAATGCCACAAGACTAGGACACAAACAGCAAGACGTTGCAAGACCTCGGGTGTTGCTTGTCAAATTGGATGTACCAAAAGAAGTGATATTATCACAAACAAAAAATCTGAGAAGACATGCTGACTACAATGGAATATATATCGACCCTGATCGGACCCCAGTTGAAAGAGAGGCTCACCGAAGCTTGCGCAAAGAGTTAAAGGATAGACGAAATATGGGGGAAGACTGTGTGATTAGGAAGGGGAAAGTAACAATACGCTCCCCAGTATCAACTTGGAGAGAGAGTCCTATAAGACAAAGGATGGCCCCTCCTCTTGCAGATGATGTGAACAGAGAGGAAAAAATAAGCCACTCTAGGGCAACTGCAAGAACAAAAACTAGTGGCCATATGGAGCCAGAGAGTCTAGAATTAAGACGTGTTGGAAACACAAGGAATGATGTAAAAATGAATTCAGAACTGCAGGAAGGGAGGCCAGCAAATATACTCCATGCTGATGGGATGCAAGATATCAAATTGACCCATAACACTGAAAATGTACCAGGAACAGAAGTGCCGAGTGACGTAGCAAAAACACAAAATGATACAAAGTCAAAAGTACCCAGGACTGAAGTGATAAATAATGATGAAAGGAAGCAAGATTGTATTGGAGCTCATCCTCCTAACATGAGGTATCAAGCACATGAAATAGATCAAAAAGAGGTACTAGACATGTCAAATGGAGGAAACTTCCTTTGTGCTGATACGATGCAAGAAGTGAATGAAACATTGGATAAAACAGGAAAGATGAAGGCTAAGGAACGGATTACCAGAGAGACCCAAAGGATGCAAGATACACAGGAAGAAGAGGAAACTGGGAAAGGTGCAGAAAATATGAGTATCACAGGAATGAAAGAAAATGATACAGTGACAAAAGATACAAGTGTCACAATAAATCCCCAATGCACCGAAAAGTTCCACGGTGAGGATAAATCCCATGTTACCAAATATCAAAATAATGAGGAGGTTGAGGCTAGCTTTTTGATTCTTAAACAAGTCGTGCAAAGTACCGATGAGACAGGCGTAGCCAAAGAGAAACCAGCTGTAGAAAAAAGGAATAGTGCAGTAACCCATCCTGGAGTGAGAGCAGGAGACATAGATAGGGAAAAGAAACTATCTTTACTCTGACTAGAGCAAAGAGTACTAGAGAATAAAAGAATGCAACTCTGTGAAAAAACATTTGCTGAATATAAAGTCTTAAATGAAACTAAAGAGGAGATATCACAGGTTGCATTAAAGGGAAAGGATTTTGACCCTAACAGTGAGGATGGAAATGAAGAAAGACAAAAAGCTTGTAAGAACACAAAGCATGATGGAAATAACATGTGCTGCACAAAAGATGTCAGAGGTCGATGTGTGAACCAAATGGAAGAAACATATTCATTTGTGAATTTGCCAAACATGGCTAGCTGTAGCATGGCTAGCTGTAGCTGCTCTAATCTAAATGAATTCTTAGGCACAGATGATTTACACAAATTGAACAATGATATGGAAGGAAGTGTTCAGCATAATCAGTCTCCCTCTTCAAATAATGCACTACTTAATAAGGCTACAGACACTGGCAATCTACATGTACAAGAAGAAGACCATCTTCCTAATAATGTTTGCAATACAATTGAGGAGGAAAGTTCTTGTAGAGACGCCGACTACACAAGTCAAAGGAGGGACACAGACGACTCTCTGTTTGAAAGTGACATGGAGAGTGACACTGAAAGTGATGATCTGGACAGTAGTGACAAAGAGGATACCACAAGCAGTGAGGATTCCAACGATGATCAAGGGCAGGATGATGGACAGGAGAGTGTAAATTTATCCATGCCTTCAAGAAAATCCAATAATAATAAGAAGATAAAAGTCTTCTATACAAACTGTGACTCACTCCTAAACAAACGAAATGAGATGCTTCTCCTTCTACAAACACAGAACATTGATGTTGTTCTATTAACAGAGATCTTCCCTAAAAACTATCACAACCCTCTAACACATGGAGATCTAATGCTACAGGGGTATGATATGCACTGCAACTTGGAGGATGGGCATAGAGGAGTTGCTATATATGTTGCTAATGATCTCTGTCATCTCATCAATGAATGTGATCTACAGTTCAATTTTCAAGAGTCGGTATGGATCTGGATGAGCCTTAGAGGATATGAGAAACTACTGATAGGATGTATGTACAGGAGCCCATCAGTAGACAACCATAAGGAACTGAAAGATGCCTTCACACAAGTCACCTCTGTCAACCCCTCACATGTCCTCATAGCTGGCGACTTCAATTATCCTAACATTGATTGGGATCATGGAAGGGCAAGGTCACATGCTGAACAAGAATTCATTGAAACTGTTGCTGATTGTTTTCTTTACCAGCATATCAGTGAACATACCAGATACAGAGAAGGACAACATCCCAGCACGCTAGATCTTGTATTCACCAATGAGGAAGGTATGATTAACCATGTCGACTATGTGCCTGGTATTGGAAGAAGTGACCATATTGGAATCCTCTTTGATCTGACAGTGTACAGTCCTCAAGTCCTTAACTCCACTCCTCATTACCAATTTCACAGAGCACAGTATGAAGAAATGTGTGAAGAACTTGATCAAAACAATTGGGACTCAGCTTTGGATGGCAAAAGTGTTGATGATGCATGGGAGTACTTTTGTGATATCCTGAGAGACAAAATGCAAAAATTCATACCTCTGTCTAATCCAAAACACCGTCGTAAGAAGCAGAGATGGATGACTAAAGAGGCACTTCGGAAACAGAACCAGAAACATCGTGCATGGAAGGAAGCACAGAGAACCAATCACCCTGTTGACATCATGAGGGCAAAAAGATTGGCGAAAGAGTTGAGATTTACCACCAAGAAATTATGCAGAATCTATGAGAAAGATATAGCTCTCAATGTGAAGTCCAACCCCAAAGCATTTTGGCGGTATGCCCATAGCAAGCTCAATACATCCTGTAGATTAGGGGAAATCAGAGGGCCAGACGGAAACCCTATATCTTCAGATAAAGGAAAAGCAGATGCTTTGAATGAGTTCTTTGCAACCACCTTCACTGATGAGGATAAGACATCCATCCCTTCACTTTCATCAAAGTATTCAGGAATGCCATTAACTTCCATCTCCATCTCGGAAGATGACGTCTATAAGAAACTAGTGAGTTTGTCAAAATATAAGAGTGCAGGACCAGATGGCATCCACCCATGTGTTTTGAAGGCAACTGCTGTTTCTATTGCAAAGCCCCTTGCCTTGATCTACAATGCATCACTAAAAGAGGGTAAACTACCAAGTGTCTGGAAGGTCAGTCATGTAGTACCTGTGCACAAAAAAGGCAGCAAGGTGGATGTTCGAAATTACAGACCAATCAGTTTGACATCTGTGCCTTGCAAAATCCTAGAATCACTAATTCGGGATGAAATAGTTGGCCACCTTATAGAAAATGATCTTCTGTGTGATGAACAGCATGGCTTTGTTCCTGGACGCTCATGTGTGACACAGCTCTTGACGGTTATGGAGGAATGGACAGTGATGCTGGATGTAGGAAGTCCTATCGATGTAATCTACCTGGATTTCCAAAAAGCTTTCGATAGTGTCCCTCATCTGCGCCTCCTCTCCAAACTTGAGGCATATGGTATAGGTGGCGAAATCAAAGCCTGGATAACAGACTTTCTCCGAGGAAGACAGCAGAGAGTTAAAGTCAATAATGAATTATCAGACTGGACAAGGGTAAGGAGCGGAGTGCCGCAAGGCAGTATCCTCGGCCCAGCAATGTTTGTACTCTGCATCAATGATCTACCAGACGGCCTTCAGGGGAAAGTCAAGATATATGCCGATGACACGAAACTATATGGCAAAGCCTCCACTAATCAAGACCTCTGTGCTATTCAGGCTGACCTTGATGCACTAGTTGACTGGAGTAATAGATGGCAATTGCACTTTAACTCCCAAAAGTGTAAAGTACTACACATAGGCCCTGGAAATGTCAAACACTCCTACTCACTCGGAGAAGACGTTCTTGAGCATACCGCAGTGGAGAGAGACCTTGGCATACTGGTTGACGAAGATCTCAAATTTCATAACCATGTTGCATATGTTGTCAAAAAAGCCAATGGGATACTTTCATGCATTCGCCGCAGTTTTGAATGTAGAGACAAATCTACAATCCCAAAACTGTACAAAGGACTTGTCAGGCCGATCATTGACTTTGGCAACTCTATATGGTATCCTAGATTTAAGAGTGACAGTAAAGCCATTGAGAAGATACAGAAGAGAGCAACAAAAATGATCTATTCCATCAGACACTGCACATACACAGAGAGATTAAAAGCACTCAATCTTCCTTCTCTTGAGTACCGCAGAAGACGAGGAGATATGATACAGGTGTTCAAAATAATCCATGGATTTGAACGCATTCCAGGTGATACTTTCTTTGAGTATGCAACAGGCAACACAAGAGGGCATAGTCTGAAACTCTCAAAACCCAGATGCTTGACGAAGATCAGACAAGATGTTTTCAGCCAGCGTATCATAAAAGACTGGAATTCGCTGCCCGAAGAGGTAGTCACTGCTCAGACGGTGAACAGTTTCAAAATAAGGCTAGACAAGGTGTGGGCAGACCAGCGGTACTGCTCACCCTATGATGCATAAATCATACTAATGTTGAGGACGGTGCAGATTTCCAAGCTATGACTGCTGAGAAGATACCTACTTACGAGAAGGATGAAGGACTTGAACTGGAAGCACGACTGCTGGGATCATCAGCATTCTTCCAGAATCTCGGGTAAAGGTAAAGGTAAAGGGGAATGAAACCTTTGGAACAAATAGGCTTGTGTAGAAACAGAAAAATCAAAGAATAAGAATAAAGAAAGTTTGAGAAAAATCGGACAAATAGTGAGAAAGTTATGAGCATTTGAATATTGCAATCACTATTGCTATGGAGATCCTCACATTGGCAATGCAACTAGGATGTGTGATGTCACTGATGAACAACTTTCCCTTTGGTGGACTATAAAATACCCTCAAAATGTCTCTTTTTGCTTTTTCTTATGATGATACAAACCCTTTATCCATGATGTATTCTTAAAAAATATGTATTACATGCCCTCATGTGGACAGAAGACATGATTTATGGATAGATGTGATAAAAGAGGCAATTCTAGTGAAATATATCCTAAAGTAATGGGGAGAGTTGTTCACAAGTGACATCACACATCCTTGTCGCATTGCCAATTTGCTATCTCCATAGCATTAGTGATCGCAATATTCAAATGCTCATAACTTTCTCATTATTTGTCCGATTTTTCTCAAACTTTCGTTGATCTATTTCTTTGATTTTTCTTTTTTCACACAAGCTATCTTGTTCCAATGGTTTCATTCTCCTTTAAATATCCATTCGTGAGGGGTTCTTACGAACTCAGCAAGAGCCCTCGTTCTTACGATCAGCGCAATAACTTAAGGATTCTATGACTATCACTCTACCCTTCAAATTCTTGCCTAATTATTACGACATTCTTGCGACGTTCATACGGCCTCCGTAAGAAAAAAGGGTTTTGTACGACGATATAGTAAACAAGTGCACTACACTTTCACAACAAGTGCACCACAATTTTATGTATATTCCAGTCAGCCATTGTGGCCCGTATTCTGAACTCAGGTCTAATAAAAAAAATTATCAAAAGTTGTGGTTTAACTATTTAAAGTTTTACGTATTGGCTTCTGTAAGGTAACAACATATGCTGAAGATAACGCTTTCATTGCCAATACGACAATGAAAGCATTATCTTCAGCATATTTTGTTACTTTAATAGCCTATTGTTAATATACTTGAAAATAGGGAAACATTCCAAAAGTAACACATGCACACAACTGACCCATTCATAAATTCATTCAAATAATTTGTTTTATTAGTGTATAAAATCTTAAGTCCTTCTCTCCCATTGTCCCCTATAAGTAAATTTTTACTCGGAAGGGAGTAAATCCCTTTGTCGAGTTAAAGATGTTTCCGAAATACTTTAACTCTAATCGGGTCAATTTTCCAGTGGACTGCATATAGATTTTTGAGTCAAATTGATTAATTGGGACACCGAGTCATTTCGACTTCATAATCGAGTCGACACTTACATTATGGCTGCACTGACTACAAAGTAATGTTTTTCCTTAAAATGATTGTATTTTTCATTTTCTTTATTGATTTGTTTATCTTATTAAAACCGAAATGATCAAATTCTTGAAGTATGTATAACTTTGAACCCATAACTTCTAGATACGTTTGAATTAACTTCAAAAAGGATATTCAAACGAAATCAATAAATGCAATAAATTACTTTTATACGCTCTATATATATGAAAGGCCGGCTTGGTAATAAGCATTGGTAAGCATGGATTGATAAAAATAATATGTAACAGTTTGATCAATAAATTTGCCAGTATCACTAAGTCTTTGGTGAAAATATTTTACGAATGACTCTGAGCCGTCTTACAAAGAGTTACGATTGATTCTATCAGTCATAACTATGGAAAGCCACTAACGTCAACATCTAAATACGTGTTCAAAATATTTTCTAGATATGCACTATTAAAAAGGATTGATCAAAATGACCAATCTGTTGGTTAATATGTGTCCGACCGATAAAATTGGTCAATATCTACCAAATTTTTTGGTCGATTTGAACCGATAATTTGGTTGCTTTTGACCAATTTTATCGGTCGGACACAATATTAACCAACAGATTGGTCATTTTGACCAATCCTTTTTTAGAGTGTATGATGTATATTAATACATTCACTGCTTTCTTGATAATTACGGTAAGTATGATTCTCTTTGTTTTCAAAGGACATAATTTCCTAAAGAAGAATTTATGACATTGATGGATTTCAATAACCTTGTACTTGATCAGATCAATCGTAACTCTTTGTAAGACGGGGTCCCGGCCTATCATTATTTTGGTCATCATGGTCGAAGCGCTTTGATCACTTTACCAAATCGTTTTGATATTTGTTTCACAGAGACTACTATTTAAAACTTTTTGATCGAATGTGCTGGATTCGGGCTTTGTTGAAAAACAAATATCTTGATATATCAAAAGTGGTCACCCCTCTGCCCTTTAAACATGTTTTAAAATGGTTATACACTCTTGAAATGTTGGGCAACATACTGTCCACATAATAATTGGTTAAACAATTTACCCAATTCTGGGTAGTTTTCAACCAATACAGTGTAGTTTTCACCCAAATCACAAATCATTGGTTTAAAACTACCCAGAACTGGAAAAAGTTTTAACCAACTGTTGTGTGGACAGTATATGTTGCCTAAATTTTTAAGATTGTAGTTTAGGTGAAGATAATCGTTATCAATGTTACATATGCATGCATTGTATCATCCATTTATACTTTTGATATATAAAACAGATAAATAGATAGATAAAGAAAAATATAGATAGATCATGTAGATAGACAGACAGACAGATAAATAGAGATAGATAGTCGGATAGAGTTACAGATGGATAAATAGATAGATACACTCTAAAAAAGGTTTACCCAATATTGGGTAAAATGGGTGCATCCAAGTTTGTTGGGTAAAAACATATTTTGTAATTTCTTCGTAATGTTGCGTTGAACTTTACCCTTCAAACATGCATTTTACCCAATATTGAGGGGGAAAATACCAAGCAAACATGCTTGTTCCCTTTTTACCCAATGGGTAAAATTGTACTTTCTATTTTTAGAGTGTACATCCATAGATAGATAGGTAGACAGAGTGACAGACAGACATATGGAAAGATAGATGACTAAGAAAGGAAGAAAGAGAGAGAGAAAGAAAGGATGGAAGGAAGGAAGAAAGGAAGGAAGAGGACAACAAGTCGGATGAATGAATATTTTGAGGATCTTTTAAATGATAATTTCTTCGAGATTCAACACGAAATTGTTGATTTGTGGTCACATTTCTGCCAAAGTTATCATGGTTATAGCATGATATAAGTTTGTTTAGGGCCACCTCACAATCGAGAAGCCATGATCACATGATTTCAAGTGCGTTATTCATATTGGGAGGGTAGATTGTAGAGCATTATATTTTTATGGATGCGAGGGCATGCGGATTGATACCTCTTCGCTCGTCTCTTCACGCCGGCTCCAGCCCACTCACAAGTGTGGGATGCTCGCTATTCTTGAACTATAAAACAACCTGTATAATACAGGGGGAAAAGCAAGTATTACATGGTTTTGTTTTTTATTTCATTGAGTCATACTTGGCCTACGCTTTTTTTTCATCTCATGCATGTTTTATGCAGACGGCTGACAAAGTGGGCAAACGGGCTATACCTTTTTTTTTCAACTTAATCTCTTTTGGTCATCTACGTCTTTTCCTATTTTCATCCATCGATGTCTGATTTATGAAGTTTTGTCTGAATTTTACTCCCACGTTCGGCAATTCATGTGATAAAATCCTCTCATTCCCATAAAGGCCTATATTTATTTCAATTTCGATCATATTCATGACCAATGAATGTTACAGTATGTTAGACCATAAGGTTACATTTGACTGTTTGAATTTGAATTATTTATAAACGTATTTCAAATTGAACACTTTTTAGTTCCTAGAATTATGGCTAGATGACCATCACGGAAAATATAAAATTAGTTTAGATTTTTTAATCAATATATATAAATCTTTAATTCTCAGATTAAAAAATTCAACCTAATCCAAAAAACACCACCTTCAACGTTTTAAAAAGTTTGCCTTCTTACAGTGGATATATAAAACAGATGATGTAATGGGCTGAATAAAAATTACGATTTATTTTTTTGAAATTATTTCAGGTGAAATTATTATCATTTTGTTATTGGTGAAGGGAAGCCTGTAGGTGAATTTCAGTAGTTTCTGGGCAGACATAATCATTTTCTTTTCAGATGATAACATCAGCATTCACAACATTCTCATTTACAACATTCGCATCTCAAGTCTTTCTCCCCTCATCTACATGCATATACATGTATTCTGCATATCAACATCACCATCAATATGTTTAACATTCAGATCAATTTAGATTTTCCATGTACTCCTTTTTAAGACATAAATAATCATGATCATTTTTATATATTCGATTTCTCATCACGTTTTATGCAGCATTCTCTCACATTCATCCACTTTCTACCAACATTATGCTCCAGTCAAAACTCATGTCATACAAGATAAATAATCACCATTTTACAGATGGATGTATTGTAGATTTTTGTGCACCTCATGACAAAAATATTTTATTATTTTTTTTCCTCCAGCTCTCTTTATACCGCCCCTTTACAACTTCCAAGGCATGGTATAATACGATATAGTATACAACAGACATCGCAACTATGTACATGCGCAGGATTTATTTTTTTGCTGGACATAAACGATCATGACGATGACGTGATGTGTAATAAGAGCTAATGCATAGTATCAAAGATACGATATAACAAATTTCTGATGTGTATAAATATAAAGATATCTATATACATATGTAAAATAAAATCAAAACTTGTACAACGAACATTCCAACTTATAGGCACCGGACAATAAACGGCTGTTTTCTGCAGGAGATGAACGAATCAAAGTAAAATCTGAAAAAAAATTAAAACATCAAATTCGACGACTAAGAACATAACAGTGAAACGATCGCTTTGTTGGAATAGTTTTCCTCTCTGGGTATACTTTGCAAAATAATCCTGATACATAACTGTTTTTTTTAATTCCCTTTTTTTTAAACATTCCCCTCCCCCCATCTTAATGAATAGGCACGTGTGATTTTCCTTCTGTTCACAAGATGTTATGCTTCATGAACAGTGTGATGTTGTTTTTTGCAATATCAATAACAAAAAATTTCCACGAAAAATGATAAATTAATACACCAAAATCAGACGTAGATTACTGTTACTGTTTCACCTTTTACATAGAAATATAACAACATGGAACGGTGCAACTATGCATTTTATCGATTTATCAGGTGCTATCAAAGAGACGCTTTTCAAAAGCTTACTGTATGAGTTGACATTTTAAGAAGGTGGCACTCAACAATTTGTCTTTCTTAAACTGAAATAGAAACATGGCAACTTGAGCACACTAAAAAAATGAAATATTTCCAAATCTTTCCACTATGGGTAATAGCAACACCCGTATTTTTACCCAAATGGCTTCAGGCTCACCTTCGTTTTATAGGCACTGACAAATGAACTAGCTGTGTAGTTTTCGGCGTTTTTGCTATAAAAAAAATGGCTGTCGTCTACGACTTTCTACAAACTTACAAAACCACAGCTTTAATTAAACTGAACGAAATAGCATCTTTAATACAAACATGTAGACATATAAAATTCAACTTAAAGGAATCACCACACCGGTACATATAAATAATCGTGATATTTTTGCAGCATATTTCTTCTCTTAGCAAGATGCATGCATATTATCTGCGTGTGATGAGTTCTATACACTGGTACAATATTTTGCGTAGATTTAAACTTAATCAAATGAAAACAACAATTGCATTTTGAACAAATTGACTGAGTTTCAAAAAAATGAGTTGATAGTGTTGAAGCAATGTACTTATTTCATTGAAGTCGTAACGTTGGCTGCTAAATTGGCAGTAGCAAGCAAGAGTTTGGTCTCAGAGAAACGCCATTCGGCCACAAACCCACAACAAATACCATGGAAAGTAAGTGTCATCGTAGGAAGTACAGAAATATAGTTTAGAAATTGCGAATGAATTTTACGTCAAGTCATCAAGACTTTTCGAATGCAATGACAGGTTAATGAAATCGAAATTGAATGATTCATAAGGAAGTGTACTTTCATAACTTGAATGAAGATAAATATTTGTAAGTTAAAAAAACATTTTCAAATTTGAATAACTTTTTGGGTAAAAAATAAAGAGCTTTTCAACTGACCAGCAGCTTTCGTAAATGTTATATTTTGAATTTTGGAAGCAGTGTTAGCGTGTGCCCTGCACAATGAACTATCTTATGCGCAGCATAAAATACATGAAACAATTCATAGATACCGAAATTTTTTGTTATGAATACAAATTGTGTTTTAGCAAAAAATTGTATGGAACAAGGATCAACCAGCCTGTGTTTATTTCTTGTTATCGCTTTAGATCAAAACATAGAAAATATAACAAAGCAGTATACTCTGCATGTAGCGCGACATGAAATAATGTGAACATAATTCTACAGAATTCTCACAAAAAACATGAAAGATGGATAATTTTCACCGATACAGAGTTGTGCAAGACGTTGAATATTACTTGAGTTAGTCAGTCGACCATCATGTTGCACATCACTGTGCTACTCACTCGCACCAGTTCAAGCTGATACGCGTCTCACATCAAGCCGCTTCCTTGGTAGCCGGCGGTTGCCGGCCGGTGCCGAACAGCGACGTCGAACCGCACGACGAGGCGATGTCGTCTTCGCAGAGGGATGTGCAAAAACAAACAACAGAAAAAAGAGAGATCACAATAAATGGGATCGTTCAAGGAAAAGTTTAAGAAGTAGTAACCACCGATGCGGCACTAACAGGCATAGGAGGAGACGATGCAGCTGACGGGCTCTGTTGATATCCACAAGTGTTCAGATTTTTCATTGATTCCACCTCCTTCTTGACCTTTTGGCGGAGATGGATTTTGCTGTGTCGTTTCCTCTCGTCGCTGCGAGCAAATTTTCGTCCGCATGTCTCGCAGGAGAAAGGTTTCTCACCGGTATGGGTCCGGATGTGGGTCGTCAGGTGGTCGCTACGGCTGAAATTCCTCATACAGATGCGACACTGGAACGGTTTCTGTCCGGTATGGATGCGGATGTGCCTCGTAAGCTCGTCGGAGCGAGAGAACCGCCGGTCGCAGTTCTCCGACGGGCAGGCGTAAGGGCGCTCATGAGGCGGCGTCTTGCCTGGTCGGCTGGTGTATTTTCGGGGTTTGGACGTGGTCTTCCCAACGGAACCCTGGCTCGCTTGATAGGGTTGTGATATCATGTCCGCGGGGGATATGTGGACCATCATAGGTGCGTTACCGAGTGAAACTTGCTGGGTTCTCGAAGGCAATATTTGGGCTGGCTGAGGGCTAGTACTTTGTCCTGTATGGTGCACACCACCCATTTTGATATTGTGGTGCGGCGAAGACACGGCTGGGCGACCAAAAGCTGAGCTCATGTCATGGGCTGATGGCCAGGAATATTTGAGCACTCCATCAACTTTGACTGTTTGTTCGAATGGTGAACAAACGCCCTGCGCGGATGACTGAACAGATAAGTTCTCTGGGATCTGCTCGTACGGTGTCGAAGGCACGAGCGATGTGGCTGGGTGCGTGTAGGCACATGTGTACGGGGAGGATTGGGGCGATAGTTCCTGAGGGTTGATTACTGCCTGGGTGCTGGCGATCTGAAAGCTTGAGGTGCTGCTTGGCGTGTAACAAGCCGTATCACAGGACACGATAGGTTGAGCCGAAACCGCTTCGTTGATCAAACTATTCGACGTTGTGATGATACTGCCTATCCCACTTGGCATGGACGTGGTCGCAGGCGTCCACCAAGCATTAGGAGTGGGTGAACTATCAGGGCTGCTTCCAGAAACAGGAGACATATGAGCCGGCTGGACATTGGTCATGGCGACGGTGTTGTAACCAGTCATCACCCCGGACTCTCCCCGCTGGTTGTTCATGTTGTGGTCCGGCTCGACAAACCCTCCTTCGGTAACTTGAGGCTTGAATTCAAAATCCTCCATGGGACCTGTATTGCAAAAGTAGTAGAATGAACGAGCAAGGTTTAATGCCATGAAGATATCTTAGTCACAAAAAGTAAATGATACATTGGGTCTGTTATTTCTAGCAAAGTCCGATTGTTGAAGAAGTATTGAAACCCAAGTGACAGTTCAAGCGACCAGCGCCGAGTATGACAGTAAACCAACTGATTTACAACCACTCCGATCAGCTGTGCGGTGCGTTGGCGAATGACAAACAGAAGAGGGAGTGTACGCCAATATGCAACCAGCACGCGAGTGAGTGGTGAGAAAATATAGTGTACGGGGATACCCTATAGGTTAGCACGTAAATACGTCACACTGCCACCCGACCTATTATTCGCTGTTGTATATTGCACGCTTGCATGGGTCGCATCAATGCAGAGGGGAAGCCAGGAAATATACACACTGGCTCTCCAATGACATTGACGCGAGAGGTAAACAAGGCTGACTACAGCTGGTAAAGCTTGAGCTACGGGACTCCACGTGTGACTGAGCTTAGCAGACGACACTCGAATAATGTTCAAGCAATGTTGCGTGGTAGCATTTGAAAAATAAAAATCAATTCTGAAGTTGATTGAAATAAATATTCCTAAAGAATTGTCGAAATAAACAAAAATCCAGAACAAGCTAAGTGTGAGTTGAATTTAAAAAAAAAGCTAAGTCAATCGAAGAAGCAAGCCGAAAAATAAACGAGAGGCAGTGTGATGTATCTAAGTGTGGGGTAGTACGAGTCGAGAAGAAAATATGGAAAAGAGCTAAGAAATTCACCGTAGTAAAATCTCCTCATGGTGAAGAATGGTTAAGCCAAGTAATTCCAATGAAGGCGAAAAATATATTTAGTAAAGAGAAGGAGAGCAGGTGGTATAGGACGACTAACATCTATGAGGCACTGGCGACAAATGACTATCAGTGGCTATAACATGTTGAGAGGTAGGAACATAATCTAAATTAAAAAAAAAAAGCTGAAGAAGAGCAAGGAAAATAACAGCCACCCACCTTCAAGTGTAGGCAGGTCCGGAGTGAAGTTGAAACTCTGAGGGGCGCTCATAGTCATAGTAGCCAGGGTAAGCACGTCTGTCGTGGTGAGGGGGCAAGGCTCAGCCGGCGATGCTAATGTGTTGTTGAACAAACTAGTATCAAACTGACTGAGTGCCACTTGTGAGAGGGTGTCCAGATCCATACGCATCTCGCTTGATTCCTTGGACTTCTTACTCATACGTCTGAAAAAATCTGAGGTGAGTGTAGGTCGATCAAGCGATCATTAGAATTTGCTCAAGTAAATGTCACTATGTCTTGTGACACCAACTTCATGGAGTTAAAATGCTTAAACACTGCCAGTGTTACGAGTTTTACCGATGCGGAGTCGAGTAAATCCGAACTGTCGAATGCCGAACAGACGAGCTGCAAGTATTTTTATTCGATTTCATTCATGAGAATCCTCGGCCAAATTAGGGAAGAGCCTGTGACGTTTCAGTCACGTGGTACAATGACGCACATTGACGTCAAACGGTCCGAGCCATTCCCTAGCAACAATCTAAAGATTTTGGAACGCTGCATTATAATTGTAGGGGTGATAAGATACGCTACGGACGTGGTGGGTCGCTGTAGTTCTTTTTCTAAACTCAATTAGAGCTATAAGAAGAACACATACGCTTTGAAATTGTATTTCTAATGTAGTTGAGGTATATAATAGAATGAAAAATCCATCAAAAGAAAGACATATTAAAAACCAAACGTGATTTTCCCTACAAGCAGGACGGATCGAACTCTTCATTGTATTAGCTCCGCCTACTGGGTTAGGTACTTCCGACACACTCCAAATATGGGATGCAGCTGAAAGCACACACAATCAGTGCATTGAATTACTTCCGTCTGTTTTGCATTAGCCACGCCTATCTGGGTTGCCGAAATTTGCCGAATGGGTCTTTTCAAGCAGACGAGACGTCCCGAAAACTTCCCAAAAGGGGGGATCACCAATAGGGGTGGCAACGGAGTAAATATTTACTATTGGCATTCCATCGAAAGCCGAACCTTGCCGAATTGTTATTACGATGAGATTAATGCCGATCTCATTAAGTGTACCGTTGTATGCTAAGCTATGTAACCCCATGGCCCCGTGTGTGTGAGTGACTGTGAGTGCGAGTAGCGATCTTGCTGCTCGCATGTGTTGTGAGTTGTGAACCAGAGCTGGTACGTTAGAAGACCCTCTCTCTTTTTGGTCTATCCTTTTATTTATTGTCTCAAACAAGGTCAACATACCTCACTTTAGTAGGCATAATAATCAGTTAATCTCTGCTATCGAACATATTGGCAAAGGGATGAAGTCTATTTTTATTAGAGCACGAATACAGATCTGATATACTATTTTCGCAGAACTGCGAGTACTCATATCGTTACTGCATAATGACTATGTTCTGCAAGATACGGGGCAAATTATGAGCATTTCACATGTGTACAGCGCCTGCAGCGAGTGAACATTGCATGTGGTAAGTGATGTGCTTTTTGTTTTATTTTACTTTAATTTCCCCCCATCCAGTTACTGTGAATTATCCTAAGATATGTACCACTTGTATTGCATGAAAATTATGAAAGTGAATAGTGTGTAACTGACTGTGTTTATATGATCATTGCTCAATGATATTGTTCGTATCTGCACACATGCATGCACTTTCTCAGCTCAGCGGCGCTGGGTATGTTTTACTACTGCCCGATCACTATACTCCGATGTTCAATTCACTCGGACAATTTCGATCCTGCGACGTGCATTATTTAATTATATTGCCTTTTGAATTGACTTTTCACGTATAACCAAGGCTTTCTAGAATTCATCAATTTCTGTATTCACTTTTCTTCTGCGGGGGGCTGGATACAACTTACGTGTCCGCGAATATAAATATGTACATAATACATGATTATCAATAGTAATCAAAAATATATGCAACATCCTCAATAATAATATCCCCATAATTATGGGAACTGTGCAACTAATTATTTGTAATCTCGGATTTATCAAAATTCTCCCTGTAACTCCTAGATTTCGATTCATTTTTCATGACTTAAAAATTGCGATACCATCAGAATAAAAACATAGATATATTATTCAACAGATCATTTTATAGAATTGGACTATAGTTTAAATGATAGGTTTTTGAGATAACACAGTGCCTACTCCCATTTTCCCCTCTGGTTTAATAACCTATAAAAATGAAAATAAAATCATCAAATACGATTAGAACATATCCTACCTCTTTTCCATGTACAGTGGACCATCTTTACTCTTGTTATAATTATATTAGAAAAAAGATAGGAATGTAATCGAGACACCTTATATTATTTTGCAGTAAAATTTAGAATGAATCTCTACAAACATTCAGGCACAATCAGACGGGCCTAAGATTTTGTTTGATTACTTCTTTCATATTTTTTTAGACAGGGGATTATTGGTAAATTATAGGGATTTCGTCGAGTATAAGACTTTTAATTTATTATGTGTATACGTTTTTCATATTCTTTTGTTCATTCATCAGAATTGTGATCCTAAGCATTAGGTAAAACTAAGCAAAATGAAAAAAAAGAAAAGATAAAAAAACAGTAACCCACCGACCCTTGTGAAACCTTCCTACTTTTATTTTTGAAATTCAAATATCAACCCCCAAAATGTGCTGGCCTACCAAAATTTTCATTGCTTTACTTTTTTTCTACTGGCAAATAGCAAAGTAGAACACCATGCATATTAAATGGGAAGGGGAAAAAACGACGGCCAACTCAGTTTTTGTTAACTCTGTTACGACAAACAGACTTTTTATTATATTTTCCTTTTATCTAGGCCTAAGTGAGAATCAATAAACTCCCTGATAATAATGGATAATATCAACTATATAGGCCTATATAGATTGATATATAAAAAATGTGCATTGTTTGCGAAAAATTGCGAAACTCGCAACGATGGTATCACCATGGTTTCCCTGGATTTTCACTCATTGTTTACCCAGTCTAGTTTGTTTGGTTGCCAGGGCCACAAAACTTTCAGACAAGGGACCTCGTCTGATTCGTGTGACAGCACACATTTTGGCGGGTCTCTCTCTCTCTGTCTCTCTCTCTGTATGAATCATTGTATACACATCATCCCCGCTGCCAGGGCAATCTGTGTCAAGGTATGTCAATATAAGGTGTTTCAGCAAAAAGAAAGAAAAAAAACCAAGTAGGCCTAAAATTCGATTTCATGACATTTGCTCCGGCGACAATAGCTCCAATGGAAAACCTACACGTTAAGCCAAACATAAAACATAACCCGTTTTAAACCAAAAACGCTACTCTAAAAAAAAAAGAAATGTTAATTAAAAATTTCAAAGGTTGGAGGAGTGACTACATTTTCTAAATGTTGCATTTACCACTTTAAATGGTTCTACCCAACACTTAAAATGTTGGATTCAGCTTTATACAAGGTTGGATGTAACATTTGGAAAAGGTTGTCACTCCTCCAACCTTCCAAATGTTGATTTAACATCCTAATTTTTTGAGTGTATATTATACAATCCTAACTCCAACCCTAATACCATGGTCACATTTGATCTACGGCGGCCGTACGGCGAGTCGGAAACAGCCGTTTCAACATTTTTTGTACCAACTACATGTAGGTGGTTTGAAATTAATAAAACGGCTGTTGTCGACTTGCCGTACGGCCGCCGTAGATCAAATGTGACCAAGGTTATAGTCCTATAAGACTGAAGCAAAAGTCATGTCACCAAAATTTCATGGATTGGAAAAAAAATATAGATTGGCTCTCGTGGGTAGTGACCAGCCGATTACTTAATGTGAATACATGTAATTTGGTTTTAATGAATGCATTGTAAATGAAGTAAATGTTTGTGAAGCTTTGAAGAAAATTCATCACAAAATAAATAGAAGACATACGAATATAAAAATATCAACCATAACCGAACATGATTTATTCTAAATCCATGTAATTCAAAGTGTAGAATACGTATAGTTCTGTCAGGTCCCAAGATTTGTTGATATTGTACGTTCACAGCAAAAACTGTGGTGTTAACCGGTGTACATAGAGGACCACACCAGTTCTTTTACACCGGTGTTAAATTGGTGGTGTTAGTTTTACACCTATAGGTGTTATTACAACACCTTTGGTTGTTACATTTACACTCTTTGGTGTTATGTTCAATCTCCAGGGTGTAATTTTAATACTTCAGGGTGTTGTCCTCTATTAACACCAATTGGTGTCAGTTTTAACACCACAGTATTTTTCAGTGTTGGAAGAAGCTTTGTTATACACTAAAACAATGATCACATATTAATAAATGTTTATAAATATGCGGAAAACGGAAAAAGACAAAATGTAAAAAAAATACAAAACGTAATTGTGACAAGAAAGAAATTTCCACGTTTCCACGAATTATAATATAGTATACATTTTTTTTATCAAAATCTTTCTTTTGTAGTGTTGAAACGTTTTGTCATAAAGAATAATTGAAGTCAAACATTTGAAATTTGAAGTTTTTAGTATAGAAATCCGTGTCTTAGTAAAACACCGTCCTTCTTGGAAAAAAAAACTAAAAATTCTATTTAAAAGAAAAGGGAGCAACTTGTAACTGGAAATGTGCTTATATTTTCAGTATTGCTAATTTGTTTAACCTGTATGATAAAATGAGATTAATTATACAAGGAAATCGTGAAGGAAGTAAAAATACACTGGCTTGGATTTAATATAACGTTGTTAAGTGGTTTCGGGAAAAGCGATTATTTTACCTACGGATCCCAGATATAGAACTAGAAGTGTATAGATATACGTACATAAATATGATAAGTACCTTGGATGAAAACACATTGCCGTTTGAGAGGTATTTAATGGGATTTGATCTTGAAGATGGTATTTCCGTAAACATGCTCGGCGAAAATAGCTTTAGATTCGCAGTGTATTATTTCATTCCAGAAATATTACACGTTGTATTGCTTTGAAAGTAAATAGCATATTCATGGAATATGCTATGTTATTCTTTACAGGTTATAGAGTTTATTTATTAGGCATTTACCCAGACCGTGCTATACTTATCATTACGTAGCAAGATTTCGAAGAAAGTGAATTTTTTTATATGATGCATAGTTTGGATTCTTCAAGATCACGAGGATGAATGGCTGAAATAGCTAAGATGACTGGTTCAACTTTTAATCCCTAGGAATTGAAAAGGGGGTTGCATGCATCAAGGCTTTGGGGGATTATTCTTAGAACAGCCTTGGTGATTAAGAACTAAAGGAGTTCCCCCTCCAAGGGAGTTCCCTGTCAAAGGTTTTAGGGGGTTTCGTCACAATGGGCCGAAGGCCTTGGGTTTACCCAAGGGTGCAGTGGACAATGGATGACAAAAGGGTTGTTCAGACGCCCATTGAGACATCCAAAAGCTGAGGTGGCTTCTTTGCCAGTACATCATCGACCACTTCTCTGAAACCCGATTGTTTATATGCTTGAATGGACTGTTACTCAATCACTATTGAAGACCGCATTTCCACTGACTGCATTCTTTGAAAACATTCAATACAGAATATAGGCCTATATCTTTGGTTTCCTTGACGAAGCTTCAAACTTTCAATATCTGGTAGACACTAGACAGTTCTGTGAAACTATAAGAATAAATGCATTGTAATATTTATTATCTATTCAGAAATGATGCTGGTTAGGGCCATTCGTGCAGTTTATACGCAGTGGCAATTTGATTGTGTGCAGACGCCGAGTGGATAATATCTTTTTCAGAAATTATGCTGGTTTTGGGTAATTCATGAACAGTTACTGAATATATACAAAAAAATCCCAAAATACACACACAACCGTGCTCAAATTTCAAAAGCTAAACAAAATCGAGAAAATGCGGGTATGTATTTGCTGTAAACAGTTCGTGTACAACATTATTCCCATTTACAACGTGATTGTAATCGTGATAAAATTGTATGTAATTGTTTCCATTGTGAATACATTGATCAGTGATCACGAATAAAACAAACAGAATATAAACGTAGTACACACAACATATTTTTTTTTCATTCTTTCATTTTTTTTCTTTATTTCTTCCATTGTTCTCTCTCTCGATCATAGATTTTTTTTTTTTTTTTTTTTTTTGGGGGGGGGGCAATGTCCCTAAGCCCCCCATTTATACTTCAGTCGGCTTTAGTAGGATCAGAAATCGCTCATCAGACCTTGGTTATATCCAAGTAGGCCTACATGAACTTTTTTTTTTGTTTCATCGCCTGTTTCTCATCACGAGACACCCTGTATCGATATCAACTCTCAATTTCCGTCGTTTTTAGTGGACCCCTTGACCCGGGATGGCTTGGTTGCTAGAACACAGTTCTGTTTTTTTTTTGGCAATATAGCTCCTGGGATGTGATGTCACATGCACCTGGTATGTGTGTTGATCCGGGGCTGTTTTCTGTGTTGCCAACAGTTCCAAAGTCCTCTGGGACTGGTTTGGGCTACACAGTGTTCCAGAAAGTTGTCATTTTTGCATGTGCAATGCTGGCAAGTATTGTGTTATTTCTTGATAGTAGATAATGAGATTAAGGACAAATCCATTCTGAAACATGCCCGGAAGATGTTTTTTTTTGCGATTATGTATTTATTGAATATAACGTATTTACAATATAATTACAAAGATCTTCATGAAAAGGTATAAAAGGTATATGTGTAATTTACATAGAGCGACGCAACACAGGGACAAAATTCAAAACAACACATCAAAACCTACCGCACAAACAGCACGATGTCCGGAAGATGTTTGGGTCGAAGAAGGGAGAGGTGCCCCCAGAAATAAATCTTCCTGTAATTTTTCGTTTGAAATTATTTTCGTTTAAAAAAATAGGGCCTAATAATTTCGTTAAAAAACCCCGCAAAAAATGATTTCTTTTTCAGAATGGAAAAACCATGTGGACAACTCGCTTGCTTTGCTTCCTCGCTTGCATTATTATAGACCAATATCTCGAATATTTGTTTCCATTCCCTTGCTACCTATAGGTGAAGAATAATGCGCACAACCGCACTTCTTCGCCTGCATTAGGTCGCAACTTGATTCGAATATAAAGATACTCCAGTTAAGTGGTAAAGATTGGAAAAATAAACTTGAACTTTTACTTGTAATGTGACAGAAATAATAATGTCGCGGTATTATGTCCGTTGCTAGTAATGAGTGAGCGATTATGGTGTTAAGGTGAATGTTATCTTGGATATTCTATCAAAATCATGAATCTTTAAAATCCTCATTTTTTATCATGCAAATCTCTGTAATTAGCTTACATAATTGCCAAGATTTTATTTGGTGTCAGATATAATTTGCCTCACCGGAACAACGGTTTTGCGATTTTTTTACCAGCGAATTTCTACTTTTCCCATCATGATAGACAGTGATTTGAACTTTTGTTGAAATTGTTCACCTTTCATGTGTATAGGCCTATGTATTTAATTTACTTGTTTTGCAACATGGATGATCTTTGTTTACGTCCTTTTTGTTATTGATCCAGTGAAATGTTTGACGATAGACACTTTCCGGCTGTACTTCCTTCCTTGTATAGTCTAGGGGCCCTTTTCATGTAACTTGCTATGATAAAACATTAGCGATAACAGTTAAAAGCTACTGGAATCCTTCATTCTGATTGGCTGATGGTAAATTTGTTATCGAAATTGTGCATTTGTTACTCTAACAAGTCTTTTTGAAACGGGACCCAGATTGTCTGTGTTTCTGTTCATTTGGAAAATTAATACAACCAGAGGAAAATTGCGTATGGTATCTTAGAAAGAAAAGAAGGCAAAAAAAAAAAAATGGAAAAGAAAAGTGTCTTTGCTGTATGGTCTGATTTGTCTTATTTTAAGATTAGTATGTAGTCGGAAATGCAGTCAAGGAGACTCGTACAAGTACGTACACCTTACCTCGAAAACAGTCAACAACCATATACATGATGATCATGATGATAAGCCTTCGATGTAGCCTAAACAGAATATTCGGGAAACCGTGTACAATAACGGAAAGTCTTTTGTTTTAAAAGAGTTAAGATAGCATATTAAAGATAAGCCATGTTTTGCTCTACTTTTAAACCTATATACGAAATATAATATGTATGTGGATTATGGACTTTCCTGTGGAACTTTGAAAAGAAATTGATAATCGATAGGTTATTGGTTGCTGAGGGAGAGATTCCATGACTTTATTCAGAGGGGGGGGGGGGGGGGGGGCAGGTATTTTTTTCTCATTTTGAAAGCACATAAAGAAAAAATCTCCACTGGCAAGGAATCTCGCGATCGGCCAATCGGAAATGTCGTTTCAATATTGCCCAAACGTTGTGTCTCGAGTAAATCGTTATATACCCGGACGTAATGGGTCTTCGTTTCATCCGCCCCAGAGAGTGGCGATAGTTTGCGTAACAAATACACCTAAAAGAAAAATCAAACATCAGTAAGCCTATACTTAAACAGGCTTATGTCACATTTTGTCTGTATACCCATATTGAGTCACGTATTGAAACATTTGCAGAGAATGATGTTACGCTATTTTGAATTTACGGTAATTCTAAGGTGCACCTATTATAATGGAATGGATTGTGAATACATTATGATGATGTAAATAAAAACACAGTGGTGACGATAAATCCCTCTTAAGACAGTGATTGCTCAGGCCCTAGGGATGTGTGTAATAGTCCTCACGTACTGATAAAGAACGGAATGATAAAAGATGTTTCTAGTATAGGTCATCACACCGACCCTTCTGATGAAGTACAATGGTAGGCTGGGAACGTTCTGGAAAGGAAAATAGAAGATATACATCAACAATAACTACATTCTATTTATGGAAATAGGCATATAGTTGATTTTGACACTAAACTATCTATTGAAAAGAATGCGTCCTCGAAAGTTCAAAAATATCATAATTTGCACACCAAGTTCTCATCCTTTTTTATGTCGGAAATGAGTGAATGGGATAGGGTAATGCCTTTTGACCGTATTCTGTTAGCTTTTTGTTGGTCAACACAGGACCACAATGTCGCCAAGTTTCAAGGTCAAGGGTAGCGGAAGAATGAAAAATGAGAGTTCATCCCGAAAATGTTGCCAAGCAACTGGAGAACTATGCAGCCAAACACAAATAAACGGTGCTCCAGTGGCTTTTATGCCACACCGCACTATTTCCTTTCTATCCCTTTCTCACTCAGGGACCCCATTGTCAAGTTCATTGTAGGTACAAATTCCGGAATATCGATATGTTTGCAAAACGGAACAAAAAATGGGTTAGGCATAGACTTGCCTCTCAGACCCGGCAATGGTTGTGAAGCTCCCATCGAACTCCATAAACTTGTCCTTAAGTGACCTTAAAACGTAAACAAATGTGCTGACCAGCGGCAGATGGGAGACAAAACCGCAAAGCTAACCGCAAATGAGCTTACCTGCTTGCGTGGTGTTTCCGAAACACACTCGTTCCCTGCCAGAAAGTCCTAATCGTAATCGTGTTATGCAATAAGGATCTCTGAATCTGAAGGCTGATGAGCACTTCTTTCAGTCTTTATAGGTAGAGTTCCCGGCAGAGTTGAAACTGATGACAATAACAATATCGAGACTCTTGTAAGTTGTAACACTGTCCACTTGTTGCCCGGTATTACCTATGTATGTCTATCCTTTATTTTGTGTATCTTTACAGGTCAGCTTAGGTTATCCAACAAATGATGATTAGGTTTTTATGGGTTTCTTGATGGGGGGGGGGGGGGGGGGTTGTCGCCTGGGTTGATGATGTTGTTCATTGAATCCTATTTAAACCAACCAATTCATCAATCAATCAATCAATCAATCCATCCATCCATCCATCAATCAATCGGTCAGATTCAATTATAGGTGACTGTCATGATACTGTGACAATACTCCTACTTTGATTTGTCGAAAGACTTTAGGATATAAAGGGTTGTGCAAGATATAGAGTTGTCGGTTCAGTGTGATCCTAGAAGTATGGTCCGAACGGGGATGTTGCTAGTTCTGGGCCCAGGGATCAAAATTCAAGTTTTGTTACATGAACTAGTACATGCTTCCATCGACGCGTCGCTGGGACCATGGACCTACTAGGTCCATGCTGGAACAAATGATAATCATCAAACACCCCATACTGGTCTTCGGGTTTAATTCACCAGACTATACGGCGAACAACGAACCACTCCTTCTCGTCCTTGCACTTTGTTCCCTGCCATTCACTCGTTCAAAGTACAGGTTTTGGGCCAGTGTTACAGTTGCCATGGATAATGTTTGGCTGCCAAAATACCGGGCCAGGTATGCGAGGAATGGTGTTTTGTGTCAAACTTCGATAGTTGTCATTGAAACGGCACAGACAGACATTGGAATAGAGGAAGAAAAAAAGGATGTCCCATTGGACTTTGCTCCGGCAGGCGGGAATAATGGTTCACCAGGTATGCATGTATTGACTCAGTCGACCTTTTTTCCCCTGACAGGCTCGTGGATATCAAATAGTGTGGCAACGGATGTGAATCGGAGTAACACAAAGGCTTATGTAAAACCTGCAAAAAAAGATATACGTTTTATTTTTTTAACAAATTTACAGTAAGGTCTGCATTTATGTAGGCTTACATTTTCATTGTCAGCCAAAACATTTCGTTTACACATTTTGAAAGTTTATAATGAATGAAAACTACTTTTGATTGAAACGTGGGGGGGGGGGGGAGGGGAGGGGGGGGGGGGGGGGGGTGGGTGCGAAGTGACCAACACAGTGGGCGATTTCAAGTTCAGTGTTGACCTTTTGGTGTTGCTGTTAGGTCAATTTTCATACGACTATAACACCAACCATAGAATGAAGATCGTCCAGAAAAGTCGCTCACTAGTTTTTGAGATGTCAATAATGTGATCTGGATCAGTTTTACAAATTCAGAATAGATTTTTGGAGCTTGAGGAATCAATCCAAATTTCAACACTAACACCAACACCAAGGCCATCACCGGACTTGTAATCACCCAATATGTTGCCTCTTATTGACTGCGTGATATAAATGACTCGTCTTTGAGATAACTATTAGTAGTACAGAGAATAAACAGGCCTATTGTATATTTCTGTAGAGAAACTTTTGCGAAGAATTTGGTGCCTGCTGTACCGCTTGGTTTTTATACATAGTTACTGCGGTATGAATTTATTGAGTCGTGAATTAGGATTTTACTGTTATTATTCTTGTTGGTCTATGTATTACAAGAGTACCCTGATCAGACTGTTGCATTGTGGGTAATGAACTTGGCCAGATATGGAAGGGGGGGGGGGGGGCTATCAGGGGCTATCAAGGCTGCTGGTTCGTTTGCTCCTTACTGAGGTCAAGTCCATGCACCTCAGAAAAATGTTGATTTGAATCAACAGAGAACAATCAGACAAGCATAATGCTGAAAATTTCATCAAAATCGGATGTAAAATAAGAAAGTAATGACATTTTGAAGATTCGCTTATTTTTTGACAAAATAAGTATATGCACAATTTAGTCACATGCAAATGAGAGAATCGATGGTGTCCCTCACTCATTATTTCTTTTTTTAAAACTGTTTTAATTATACAATATTTCAATTTTTACAGATTTGGCAATAAGGACAAACTTGACTAAACCACATAATGTTTAACAGTGGTAATTCCACATGTTCAGGGAGAAATAAAGCTTTGTTTCACAGGACAATGAGGAGATAATTAGAATATTTCATATTTCATATAATAAAATACAAAAGAAAAAGTGAGTGGGTGATGTCATCAGCTCCCTCATTTGCATACCGACCGGGATGTGCATATAACTATTATGTGAAATTAAGCGAGAATTTAAAATGTCATACCTTTCTTATTTTACATCCGATTTTGATGAAACTTTCAGTGTTATGCTCGTTGGATTTTCTCTTTTTATTCAAATGAACTTTCTGTTTGGGTGGACCTGTCCTTTAAGACTCAAAATGATGGATGTATTAGATTGTTCTTTTTGCAAACTAAGGGGCTATTACTTCTCCCTTTGATCAGGTTGACTTCAGTCGGAAGTCAACCTCAGTCTTTAATATTAGCATTATAAATGGATTGTCTCCTATGAAAGGAACTGGTTATCCTGATCTACTGATAGTTCTTAATTTGATTCGGATTTCGTCAGCCGCATCGTTGTAATGAGACCTACGGCAAATCATAGGCGTTTCGCCCAGATTAAATTAAATCTAACGGTTCTCAAATTATCGCATTTTGTTATTTGCTTTAGGCATGAGGATAAACAATGATAATTGTGGTACTTGGTTGAAGACATCCGTCTTACATAAACTGCGTTTTAAACATGTCAAGGACATGCAATAAAGTTCAGGTACTTATTTTCTCATTAGGTGTGCTATTGTGCGAAGTCATGGGCATCATATGCTTTGTGTTGTCGTATTCATCAAGTTGTTATGGAGTTTTCGGTTTTCGAATATGTGGAATGTCAATGACGTCTATCCCCAAACACTATTTGAAATTCTGTCCATAAAGATCGGTGTTCCGTGCAGTGTTTTGTCAAGTCTCTAATCTGATATGGATAATAACACAATGTCATTTTGATCGTATACCATTGAACTATTATGACAATAAGCCTGTTTACAAACTTATTTCAAGTTCGGATGTCCTTTTCCAAGGGACTTAACAAACTTGTGTAAGTTGTGTTTACTGACTAAAGCCCGCATGTATTATATATATATATAATAATCATAAAAGGTTTAGTAAATGCCGTAGAAATAAAATCATGAATTTTAAAAGGAGCATAGCTCTCAAAAATGAAAGGTAATGGCACACTCTTCGTCAGTGCCCATGATGTGACTAAAATAATAGAATTAAAAATCCGTTTCTGAAACAGTCGTGAAAATACGTCTATTCTAAACCTTTTGTGATTATTTTATTCCATATGCCGAAGCATACTATTTCTATTTTACTCTTATATATATTAATTATATGTTGTGCCACTGGCAATCTTTCAGGTATAGTCTTATAGCCAACGGATGTTTAAACAATAGCTTACCTTAAGACTAGTCTATTCAATGCCTCTTACTCTTAATTGTTCCTAGATCTATTACTATTATTAATTTTATTTGTACCTTTTCTTTTTCGTTCTTTCTTTCTTCCTTCACTGCGCCTTGGGCACTCTGCCGAGTGGATTTGGCGCAATTACAAATCACATATTGTTATTATTATTATCATTAGGTTATGTAATATGAAATAGACAATGTTAGTAATCGGTTTAGTACTGCAGTTATTCAAGATAAATTCCAGTTCCGGTAACGATCTCAAAATGACTTTTTACAGAATCTAATATGATACCCACCCAAGTGTCTGTTTGTATGAATAAAAATATGTGCCAAAGGATTCTGGAAGAAATTGTGTAATTGCTGAGAAATAAGCAAAATAAACGCGGATTCGGCCACTTCCGTCAGGTCTTTATTCTAGCAATAATAATACACTGTCTCACGCGTGCCTTTCTATCTGTGTTGGTGATCTTCAGTGTGAACATTTTTCAGCGTAGATTTCAAGATTTCACAAAGTTCAGTTTATGTAACTGTACAAGATCTAGATCCTTGATGATATACTGACAATTAAGCCTGGTTTTACAGACTTTCTCATGAAATCAGTGTTTACTGCAACTGCAGGCATTACTCTTTAAAGATAAATGCCAGTCTTCGTAACGGTTTCAAAATAAAATTGTAGAGAATCCAAATATGACCAACCACGTGTATGTCTGTTCAAATGAAACAAAATATGTGCCAAAGGACGAAAATGTGTAATTGCTGAGAAATTACAAAACAAGCATGAATATTGACGGGGTTTTTTTTCTCGTTTTTTCCAAGCAAGAAACAAGTACATTGTCCCACGTGTGCTTATTTGAGTTGGTGATTTTCACTGTGTGATCGGTTTCCAGCTTAAATTTCATGAATCACCAAGCTCTCCCT
The DNA here is from genome assembly GCF_018143015.1 of Lytechinus variegatus. Classification (NCBI taxonomy): domain Eukaryota; kingdom Metazoa; phylum Echinodermata; class Echinoidea; order Temnopleuroida; family Toxopneustidae; genus Lytechinus; species Lytechinus variegatus. The sequence continues at coordinate 6,818,999 of NC_054751.1, forward strand.
CTCACGTCCCTGGTTCATGTAACTGTACCTGTTACCAGATCGAAATCTGCAATAATTTGGTGACAATTAATTTTAGTTTACAGACTTTCACATGAAATCAGTGATTACTGCAACTACTTCCATTTATCTTTCAACCAGAGAGTTGTTAGGTTAATCCGGTTATTTCAGGTTATGAAGTCGACGTTTTAACTTCCTATACGAGACCACACGAACGATTTCCTTTAAAACATGAACAAAGACCAACATTGCAAAAAAAAAATCAGATGTTTTCATGCTTATACTTGGTTATCAGGAAAAGTAACCGAAATTTAACGTCTTTTCCCGAGAAAAAATATAAAGATCACAGACAACAAATATCTCGTGTTACCCCAAACCAAGCGTCACAGAACACCATCGTTTTTAAATATATTTTTACTTGATTCACCTGTACGCTCAGTACAGTGGACATGGCCGTACGCAGAATCTTTTTTTTCCGGGGGGGGGGGCAAGACGTAAATGTATATTTATGTATACAAATGTATACATTTCACTGTGAGCGTTATTGTATCCTCGAAGAAGACGTGTGTTTAACGTCGAAAATTTGGACTTCACAATAAACTCTGTTGGAACTAAGTACAATGCATTACCACTTTGCCTCTTTTAATGTATATATATATATGTGTGTGTGTGTGTGTATATAAATAAATAAACAAAGTGTAAATGTTCTGCTCGGAGTTGGTCGAATAAACCAAAAAGAAATAAAAACGCCGTAATGAAAAGTATATATATATATATATATATATATATATATATATATATATATATATATATATATATATATATATATATATATATAATCACACATGGTTTAGTAAATGCCGTAGAAATCAATTCGTACATTTTAAAAGGAGCGTAGCTCTCAAAAATGAAAGGTTAATTCAAACTCATCGTCAGTGCCCATGGTGTAACAAAAAAAAAGAGAATTCAAAATCCGCTTCTGAAACAGTCGTGATATATATACATTTTTAAAAGAAACTCGAAAGCGAGGGGCGAAGCGACTTAGCTTCTTGTAAGGGAACTTTTGCATTTTCTAAAGTGAAAATGAAATATTTGAATGCACACTTTTGGTGAATTTTTCAGAATTTCGGTAGGGGGGGGGGGCATTACTGTCACCCTGTCAACTATGCTACCTGTAGCCATGATAGTGGACACAATAAATAAAGCCAAATACGAACATTAAAAATTTGTACACTTTCCATGTCTCTCGCAATCAATTTTTCATTTAATTTCAGAACATTCTTATTCGAACTTTTTTTTGAGTAAATTGAATTTTTTTTTAAAAGCAATGTCGATAGACCAAATTATGTATAATTCCATTCTTCGAAAGCATACAATCACACACTATATTCAACATGTCCAATATGCAGTGGAAATTATACCTCGGTCACATATGCTCTACGTACGGCAGCCGTACTTCGAGTACAAAACAGCCGTTTTATTTATTTTAATTCAAACCACCTATATGTAGCTGGTCCAAAAAAATGTCAAAGATGTTTTTGACTCGTCGTACGGCCGTCGTAGAGCAAATGTGACCGAGGTATAAGTGAACCACTTGCGTTTTGCACTACTTTTGCAGAACAGTGTTGTTCGGTATTATAGAACCCTAATTCAGATTTCTTTGTAATGCTAACGAGTCATGTTGTTAAGTAAAATAGATCAGATAATAAGATTCATGATAATCAATTGGACAATCTTTCTCCAAAACAATCATAAAGATTGCATTGCCTTTGAATTCATACGACCCGAATATTGGCTTTAGGTATGCACATATAAAATAATCGCAGTGCCCAAATATCCATTATTGCTAAACATGATTATTGTTAAACAAAATATATTTGACTTAATACAGATATCAAATCTAATAAAGCCCTTTTCATTATTTATATACTAGGGAATTGTACACTGCACCACATACGCTTCGTGTGGCTTTAGTTGTACGTCTGGAGGGGGTGTGTCTTTGCTTTCTCCATTCTGTGTGCTTAGCAGTGGTGGGTGCGGGTTTGTGGTGTGTATGTGTGTGCTTGTGCATGCTTGTGCATGCAGGCCTGCTGCGCCTGGCGCCGCATAATCGTTCTGACTTCCATTTATTGAAAATAACCATCAGAGTCTTTTCCACATTAGATAATCAGTGATATGTTAAACGCTAAAGCCAAAGCTCGGGGCATTGGATACTGTATGAATTTAAACATAGTGAATTACTGCTAACAAGCTGTCAATAGTTAAAATCGTATAGTATTGTAGTTGAAAATGTATAATTGCATAACTGACACTGATAAAATCTTTAATTGAAGTGTTATCGCATTTTCATGTGCAAACAAGTTTGGAGCTATATATGCAATAGTAATCTTTTAGTAAGCTAATATTTTTCAGAAATGTGATACTTGATTTTTTTTAATTGATAGTTCATTCAACAAATATTTTAAGATGAAGGAATAACTAAATTTTAGTCATTTCTGCAAACCATCCGAGAGTAAGATTGGAATTTATCGTTAAATGAGATTCTTCATTCATGAAGAGAAAAAAAGACTCTGTCATATTTAAACATTTTTTCGACAATTTTCTTTCTGAGATTCCCCCCTTCTCCCTGCGTTCACCTTCGTGTGTCCTTTTCCCAAATTTCCCTCCATACATAACTAGCTTATAGGGGGAAACCTACATTTTGAGTGGATTTTTTTTTTATGCAACTGTTTGTAAAAAGTTTAGTCAATTTATTAATTAGAGAATCATTAATTGCCCAACGAACAATATTTTTTAATGTTCACCATTAAAGCAATCAATATTATCAAAATAGTATCTGAAAATGTCCCTAATCTGACATTATTTTTTAACCGTTTTATTTTGGTCATTTTTTCGCCTGGATTACATTTATTTTTTGTGCATCAAAAGTGGAGACTTATAAAAAAAAATAGTGCCAAAAATTCCTAGGGGTTTTAAAAAGATCACAATTCAAATATCAAGTAACTATCACCTCTCTTTATCAGAATCCTCCTCTCATTATTTCGTTTTTAAAATTTGGTTCAAGCTTAATGAAATAATGTGCCAAATAATAAAATTAATGACAAACGATGTAATCAAATCAGCTGGAAACATAACATATGTTTTTTTAACATAATAATATCTTAGATTTCTTTGATCATGGATTAGGAAGAGAAATATTAGCAAAAATGAAAAGTATACGAAATTGCGAAGTGGTTTGCTTTCATGGTGGGTGAAGAGATAATACAACCATACACACTGAATATTCCAATAAAACATGAGAACAATACAAACATAAGCAGCTGCCTGTCTATGCGAAAAGAAAGGTAACCATTTGCTATCGTTGTGTAAGGACTTGCTATTGCTATGAATATTCTCAGCATTTATTGTAGCTACCAATATCTACACAGTAAAAACGGTGTTTTAAACAAACAACTTATCAGGAAGATAAAAACATTTCACTCTGACTTTCTTTTACGTGAATCGTCCCTGTATGTTTTTTTCAAGATAAACAGATGTATATATATACATATGGATCCCTGAAGAAGACGTATGTTAAAACGTCGAAAATTTGGAGTTCAAAATAAACTCAGTTGGAACCAAGTACAATGCATTAACACCTTGCTTCATTAATATCATCTATGTCCATCACGCGGAACGTGATATCGTTATATATATATATATATATATATATATATATATATATATATATATATATATATATATATATATATATATATAATAACATAGAAATCATTAGTGGGAATATTTATTTACTGCAAAAATCTAAAATTTTCAAATAACCTTTATCAAATAATATGTTGGGTTTCAATTTATCCAAGAGAAAGGGTGGAAATATAAGAAAAATAGAGAAATAAATAAAAGGGGAAGGGAAAGATATTTCTGTTCTATTCATGAATTCATAATGTGGATATAGGAGGATACGGGTGGTTTAAGACCTATATTTGGTGATATTTTACTTTCCGCCTAATTGTATCAAAATAAAATCCATGGCTATATTTTTATTTGGAAATGGAATCTAAAGAGGCTGAATAGACCGAAGTCGGTATTAATTGTCTCAGTAATAGGAGGAAATTGCTTTATGCTGCACGGTGGTTTTTCTTTTTTTGTATGAGGTCACGACGACTCTTTTGCATCATCTACTTGTGTATATCTCTCCTTCAAGGGCGCACTACTAGCCAGTATGACGTCAAAGATGTACAAATTACATCTCTGTGCGAGAGCATTCTATTTTTAGACGAGCTGCTTCAAAATATAGCTCAGGATGCTTGCCTGGTCTTCTGTGTGAAGCGCGAGATGTACGTGCAGTCGAATGGTGCATTGATGCTGGTGGTGGCGTTTAACGTACACCGAAAGCTTATAGGCTTGCTATCCTCTAAGATGTGTGCGTATGGCTATGTGTGTGTGATGCATTTTGTGCGTGTGTTTCAGCCGAAGGTGTGTGTGTGGTATTGGTGCGTGTATGTGCCATTGAGTAAGCAGGCTTTTACGTCTTGGCAGTCAAACAACCTTCCAGCGAGTGTATCTACCTACGTCATCATCAGCGTTAGATAGCAGAGGCAAATAGTAGGTCCCTGCGACGCCACACGGCTATGATATTCAATGGGGACGTACATTGTTTGCTCAATGGCTCGACTCTTATGTATATACATTGAGTTTGATCTATTTTAGGTCACGCCCGGTGAAAATAGTAAGAATCGAAGATTCAGAAAGAAATAGAAAAAGAAGTGTTAGATTATGGAACATCCGATTTTCCCCTTCTTTTCCACGATAATCTTTACAATAATTTCTCGGAATTCGGAAGGAAATTAAGAGGGCATATGTATAGTTAATGAGCTTTTCCTGTTTTCTAGAAATGCTATTTTAGTACCTTTCTTGGGAAATTATAAATGAAAAGCATAAACTTGATCTTCATTCATCATCGAGGATTTATAAGATACCATACAATCTTTCATCATGTTATATTCTCTTAGGGGGAATTGGAATTAACAAATGAAGACTCGAGGAAATCGATATCTGCTTCTGATATTTCTTTCAATTTCGATAAAACGACCCATATATATTATTAAGAAATACAATAGGCGAGGAGAATTAGCTTTTCTAAATATGTCTTAATCAATGCCAAAAGTTGATCTCGTTTGTAGAAATGCGCTTCCAGGATGTTGACCTATATGAAATAGTTGTTTCGATTTTTGGAGCAGGTCCATTATACGACATTTATTATAACAAGCGCACATAGTCTTTATCTAATCCTTCATTCATGTCACACACTTAATGAAGTTTATCATGTTGATGGTAAATATGAAATATAAAATAATATAAAATTCTTCTAATCTTTGTTGCGTTATTGAGAATCTTTATTAAATAAATTACCTTAGATGTACAGAATTCTGAAAACAAGACAGAAATGTCAAGCAATATGATAATCTATATCTTTTAGAAGTGTAAATAGTGATATAAATCGGAAATTTCGTCACAAGCAACAGCACTTGTTGTTAGAATTGTGTAAAACTGAAATGTTGATAATCTCTAATCTGATTTACAAATAACTTGAGTGGTTTTTGGACGCATAATCACTACTGCATTTCATTCAAATTTTAATTCTAATTAATATTCATTATAAAGAAATTATAGACTGGATAGTAAATGGACATGTTTACTTACAGCTTACCAGATCCCACGACACCTACATGATTTTGTTTAAAATAAATCAAACTAATTGTAATTTAAACGGAAAAAAATTAAGTTTGATGTAATTTGATTTGATTTTTTTTTCAACATTCATACTTTACGCTACTGCAAAAGCTCCATTACAGAATAATTAAATATGAATTAACGATATTTCTTGCAAATTATCTTAAAGACACACAAAATCCTATTATTGTGCGAAATTATTATGATTATTATAAATTTTTTTACAAGATGTATTTTAATAGAATGTATTTAATTTTAAATGAAATATCCTATGTGGTTGTATCCCTGAGGTTGTATAGTTTTTTTTTGCTTTTCTATTTGTAGTATTGATAAGAACTCCGAAGTATACAGTAAACAAATTTTTGTTATGATCTTCCTATCAATTTTTTTTGCGAAGAGATACGCGTTATTGGATGTTTTGCAATTAACATGCAACAATAAGTAAAATTATTATGATACCAATAATATGTTTTAGATAATGTTCATACTTATTCAATTTCTCTCTCACTCTTTCCTTTGGTTTGTTAATTTTCAAGAATATTTTTATGATGTCTTGATGAAGCTTAGTTATTAGATATTATGTATGTAATAATATATGTCAATTTCATGGTAAAATCGCCTATGATATTAGGTCAGTTACAGTGGAAGGAAGTTATTTAATTACGTTCTTGTAAAAAAAACAATAACATGAATATACCACCCGCAGTGCGGGTGCTGATTTGCCATACATTACTGCGATCCTCTTTCATTTTCATAATTGTCATTTCATTCTCCCATTGTACTAATCAAAATGATGAACGTCATACAGATCGATTAATATTTAATGGCAACTCCATCGCACTGGCTATACCTCTTGCTATGAGCATGATGAGGTATATTAATATTGGAGTTGTGCCACCACACGTCAGTTGGGCGCATTATGCGGCCTCGTGTACGTTCTCATTGGTCCGCGGCGCCATTAACATAATGCTTTTTACGTGTTCTCTCGCAGGGCACAAAGACCGAGGCGCCATCAGCTTACGCATGCATCATCGCGATGTCATTGCTGCTCCTGTATCAAGCGATACCGCGAATTGTGTGTACGTTGTGTGTATCTAACCCTGTGCATAGCACAGTACGTTGATGCCTCATGTGCGCCCCGTCTACCAGCATCTCTGCACCACTCTCACCCGTGTAACGAGTAACGTCTCCCGATCTCTCAGATGACGTCAATTTGACGTCATCCTGAGTTTGCTCGTAAAAAGCATGTATTTATAGCTTAGAATTGAACGAGTGTTCCTCGAGATCATGATACATAATAGAGAAGGAACATCCCAAATAAGTGTATCATTAATTTTGATAATAATTTCTCTTTTTTCACGTTTCCTTCTTTAGGCGTTTGAAAAGAGTAAAGGTTCTGTGTTATTTAATGGTTGACATGCCAGGATACAAAAGATATTTGTTGGTATTTAATGTCACATTTATGTTGGTTTTTTTTTCATCCAATAGATCGTAAAAGCTTTTAAGTATTTTAGCGCTCATGACATTTATCTATCATGCGATAAATACATGACATTTTCACAACCATAATGGTCTTTTATGAGCTCTATTCATCAGTATATATTGCCTTGTCTATTCTTCATTTGGAATTCAAGTAACTTTCGTTTGATTGATTTGTTTTTCAACTAACCATCCATTGGATTCCAATTAACTATGTGGTGTAGTACAAATATAGATCGGAACCTTATCGAAACTAGCTTGTTTTCGTCATGAATTTTGTATTTAAAACATAATTCGGTTTTACGAGCACAGACGTTGAAAAGACTAACGGAATCACATTGTAATGATGTAAACACAACTGGACTAATTACGTGGCTGTAACATTTGTAAAGTCGGAATGGTTCTTAATTGCATCCTGACCACATTTATCTACGAATGAAGAGCTCTCCCATGCTCTCGGTTAACAATACAGGCACGTAATACCTCTTGGAGCAAAAAATAAACTCGGCTAATTTTAGCAGCCAGCCAGGACCTGGAGATGCATACATTGATATAGCAATTAAGGTGAAGTGTGTTAGCGTCAATGAGACTTGGCACGGCGCCTGTTTAGTGTAAGGATCGTAAGATGATCCGAGGAAATATGTTTTTCTCTCACTTATGATGTTTATTTATATTTCATTAATGGCTGCGACGGTGTTATATGTCGACCCAGCTTGACAGTGTACAAACGCGGGAAGCGAACGGGGAAATAAAAGAAAATCCCTTATTAATTACCCTGATTGTAGATTGTTATCACGAAGGAGCAATTACAATTGAGGATTTATTATTGTTTTACACAACATGATGAACACATGATCAAGATAATGTTATGATAGGGATGACGTCAATATAGTGATTATATTTATGTATGCTATCTCAAGTACTTCGTAATTAAAGAAAAAATTAAGCTCAGCGTGAATGACGTCAAAAATGAAATATCAAACAAACAAACAGACATATCTATTAACAGAGCAGACATCTATAATTAACCCAGATGAGTATGATACATATGAAAATAAACTGCTGTTCGGATTAACATTTCTAAGATTATTTTAAGCATTCTTTTAGCCATGGTATCAATTGATATAGTGTTATAGTACTAATTGATTAACGAAGGCTATCAAGTGTGCATATCTGTCATTGATGGGGCAGACATTTTCAAGTTCAATATCAATTTTATTTTCTCACCAATATATAAAAAAATCAATATACAATATGTACAAGAATAAAAAAATTACATGTATCAGAGAAAAACGGAAACTACTGAAAAGTTCATAAGAACTTGTGAATTGTAGCTCCCAGTACAAGTTAAAAAGAAAATATACACACAGCATCAACAATCATAGGCGGCGGAAGCGGGGGGGGGGGGGACGGGGGGGACGTGTCCCCCCCTAAATTTGAGGAGGGGACGATCCCCCCTAAATTTGTAGTTGATGACTTTTTTTTTTTTTTTTTTTTTTTTTTTTTTTGCTTGTCAATTTATTTTCCTACGTCCCCCCCTAAAATTTTTAGGTTGAGAACCTTTTTTTTTTTTTCTTGTCAAATTTTTTTCTTGGGTTGTCCCCTCCTAAAATTTTTGGCTTCCGCCGCCAATGTCAACAATCACCAGCATACATACAAGGGGGGGGGACAATCGGGGTAATTGTAGAATTAGGCATAAAAAGATATTTTGAATATTCACTTATATGCACGTTTTTTTTTAACTTGGTTTTAAATGAAGTTAATGTAGTTGAACACTATCAGAAAGGTTGTTCCATATACGAGGGCCACCATGCCTTAATGAATTAAGTAGAATTTGACATTCATGACATGCTAAAACAACACTGGGGTACACTGGTACATCGAGGAAACACTGTCAATCGAATATCTAATTTTCATTTTATCTTCTTTTTTATTTTCATTCTGTATTCTGGCTTAGGTTTGCTTCTGCCTTTGTATTTCTTCCTTTTTTCATTTAGGCCTATTGATGTTCATCAATATAAAAAACATACACAAGTATTTTGATTGCTATTTCATTTTTAGTGTAATCTTTTTTTTTTCATTTTATATTTTGCCTTGTGTTTGTATTTTGTCTATATGATGGTTGCACGTCGAATAGCTTGAATGTCACCTCAGTATCAAGGTGATTTGAATGCATAGAGACAGATCAGACATTCATAACTGTTAACGTTATCAAAATCGGATGTAAAATAAGAAAGAGGTGACATTTTTACATTTTTGCTATTAAGATCGCTTATTAAGATGTGTGATGTGCGCATGAGAGAGGCAATAGTGTCACGCATTCTTGATCTCCCTTTGGAGTAATATTTTATGAATATTTCGGTTTTTGTAGATTTGATAATAAGGAGAATTCCAACAGATTACGATAATTGTTCATTGAAAAATCGATCTATGCTTGTCACAATGATGAAAATTGAAATATTTCTTATTTATACATTGACATAAAATTGCTCATTCCCTCAATCGCGTTATTAGCAATTTTTGAAAACGTTCTAACATTATTTTGACAGCTTTTTGACGAAATTTTCAGCGTGACGCTTATTTGAGTAGTCGACTGGACTACCCCTTTTAGTCTATTAACCGGTGTACATAGAGGACCACACCAGTTATTTTACACCGGTGTTAAATTGGTGGTGTTAGTTTTACACCTATAGGTGTTATAACAACACCTTTTGTTGTTACATTTACACTCTTTGGTGTTACGTTTAATCTCGAGGGTGTAATTTTAACACCTCAGGGGTGGTCCTCTTTTAACACCAATTGGTGTCAGTTTAAACACCGCAGTTTTTACAGTGTGCATAACCATGATTCAGATACATACTGTGATATGTCCTCACAATTAAATTAGAAGTTGGTAATCGATGAAACGTCAGATGTGTGATATAGTTTATATATTTATCGTTATTTAATTATTTTTAAATAAGGACTCTTTAATTTTTCATTATCAACATCCAAGGGTGGTGGAATGGTTGAGCGATAAACAAAACAAATAGAGAAAAAAAATTGAACCCCCCCCAAACAATCTTATCTATCTTCAATTGCAACGGGTCAAAGAACGCCAGTTTCATTTTATTCACTCTATTCATTATCCAAATGGAGCAAAGATGGATGTGTGGGTTTAATTTCTCCACTTTCACAGTGATTTCATACATCCAAGTTCAGAGTATATATCAAAGAAGTTCCTGCAGCAGAGTCTTGAGAACACCTGTAGTCTTACCAGATTGCATAATCTTACATTATATCATGTAAAATTACATGATATTGGTATTTGGTGTATGGAACCTTACAAATTTCCTTAAATAAAACACCCTTTTCCCCTTTTTAAACAGACCTGTTCTGTTAAATTGCAGAATAATTCCTGTTTTATGAGTTTACAGAATGATTCTGTTATTGCTTTCTGTAAAATCTTGTTTTTTCTGTAAAATCATGTTTTTTTAACAGTGTAACATTCATTAGATAATGCTTTTTATTTTCAATAGTCTTGATAAATAGTTTATTAACTTTGCTAAAACAAATGTAACCATAGTAACGGGGTGAAGAGTGTGACTTATTACTGATTTCTCATTTAATATCAATCAAAATGGATTTAGCTATCTTTATGAATAAACTATTCATATTTACTGCTCACAGTCAGTGCAAAACTCTGTAAGAATTTTGAAGTTTGCCTTGGGGAAAGTGTTAAGTTTTCTGCTATTTTAGGCTCGTTCACTTGGGAGTAAATATCGTGTTCTACGAGGAAGCAAGGTAAATCTATATTGAGTAGCAACCGCGATTAAAGGTAAATATTACTCATAATTGAACAAAGTAACACATCTGTTTGTGAAAACTTTGAAAGCCAATATCATCTAAATGTTGGTAGATTCTAACCATTTAGTTAGTTGTCGATCGAATTCTGACCAATAAACCTTTAGGATTGTTCATATATATTCAATCCGGGAGTAAATATGTAATTGTCAAGATGTACTCTTAAAAAGGGCCAGTAAGAATAATCAATGTTTTGGTGAATAAACGTTTCACCAAGTGAGAAATAAATGACGATGGCCATATTTCCAATTAACATGATTAATGGTACGAATGGACAAATCCTTTACAAGAATATGTAAAGCAAAAAAAAGTATTTAATCAGTGAAAGCGCAACGATGCGTGTTGCCAGTTGATTAATGTATATTTTTTCACTTTTTATTTACATAGCATTTTTAAAGTATCAGACAGTAAATCATTAAAAAAATAAAGGTTATTTTATTTTCATCTCATAACTTGGAGTTTTTAAGGCTTATATAATTAATATAGGTATCATGATGTGACAGTTCTCTGTGTTAGACTAATATTAACTTCCAAGAAATAAACACAAAAAAGAAACACTAAGTTTTAGGCAGACACACTGCAAAAACCCTGGTGTTGATTTAACACCAGCCCGGAATCTATATCTGTCCACACCAGTGTTAAGCACCACCAGTTTCGTTTTGGTCTAACACGAGATAGGTGTTTATACAACACCAATTAGTATTAAAACAGCATCGGTTTGATTCCAAACTGGTGTTGTTTCAATACTTCTCTGGTGTGGACATATATAGGTTTCGGCTGGTGTTAAATCAGCACTGGAGTTGTAGCAGTGCACTTCGAAAGACAAAAAAAAATCTAACACATTCCGTGTTTCCTATCTTTATTTTTTTCCAACTTCAGTGTAGAAGAATTAACAGATGATTGAAACCAACTTAAGATGATGCACAGTTAGAAACGTTGTTTGAAACTTCATACAACGCTGTCTACTGTACAAACCTTACACTAGATGTACAGTTAAAAAAATTCTTAATTTATTGAGAAATGAAAATTGAACTTTATTATTTTAAAAGATTTTATGCACTTTTAAAAACTGTTTAAACAACTACTGTAAGGTTCATATAGTTTAAACACTATGCTTAATTTATTGAGAATCGAATATTAAAAGATAAACTTTGAAAGACGTGATACAATTGTTCAAACTGCTTTTGTTAAGGTCATATAATAAACGGTGTTGTATAAATGTTTAAACTACGTTTTTATTGTGTATTGAGGCCATGATCCATCTCGTGTATATAAGAACTACTGCTCTGCAAAATCACCACTGTTAATTAACACCATAGACAGGAAAATATTCGAGAAACGTTTAAACAGTACCAGTTAAGAATCAAATCGGTGGTGTTTTTTGTTCCTTTATTATTTTTTTTTATCTAGCACTCACTGGTGTTGTTTACACTGTAAAAACACTGTTCAAATTTTAAGCACGTTGTTCAAGCCTGTCACTCGAAGAAGGATCGCTGAAACTTTGAAAAATATCGTTGAAACGTATAAAACAAATTGTTTGAATGTTTAAACAGCTTGTTTAAATGTTTAAACAACTTTTTTGTGTAAAATTTTGTGTAAAAATTTAGTGTAAATAATTTGTTGAAAAGTTTAACAATAGTCGTTAGTGTGACGGGCTTTAACAACGTTCCTGGAATTTTGCACAACGTCTTTGTACAGTGTAAACGCCTATTTGGTGTTATCTCAAAGCTAAGCTAGTGTTGTGTCAACACCTCTCTCATTTTTTCCTATGAAGATACCGAATGGTGTTAAATAAATTAACACCGACGTGTTTGCGGTGTTCCTTTAATCTCATAACTCGTAACCAAGGCCGCTAGATATGATCTCCCAGAGCATGATTCACCTCGTACAGTGTTACACGGAGCGGAAACGTTGAAGTTTTGCTCAATTTAGTCTCCCTATATCAACGAAAGTGAAAGCGTTTCCCTGGTTACCCGGTCATTATTGTACTTATTTCATCTTATCTCAGACCCATTGTCATATTTATATGTTCAGCTTGTCATGACCATGTAAGGCTATATCCCTGGGGGAGCTTATTGTTCCTTGCATAGGCAACGAACAAAACTATTCCAGGTTTTTATGGGTTATTAGATTTTTAAAATAGCAATTGAAACTTGATGTTTCCTTTCATGTTAACCATTTTAAACCCTTCCTATATATAGATGTAAGATCAATGGCGTGGAGCGATTACAGTAAAACAAAGAAAATGTTTTAGATGCGGTGACGTTTCCGACAATGATTAGTATACAAGGGCGCGAAGAGAGAGAACCCTAATATTGGATAAAAATTTTACCACCACGAATGTAATTATGTGTCCAACCAATATTGCGCAGTATTTTACTAATTGCGGGAAGCATATTGTCCAGTAAGGTTAAAAAATAAGCAGCAATTACTTTAGAATGGGCAAAATTTTCACCACAATGGATAAATAAAAAGGCCCATAAGAAATGCCCAATGTTGGTCAGACACAATTATCTATATGGAGCACTTTTACCCAATGTTTTGAAGAGTGAATCAAGAATCAATAATTTTGTAAGGGATATGAAAGATTATTTCATTTTAACTTGGCATAATCTTTGATCAATGGGTTTAACAGCAAAATACATAAAGAAAAGGGGATTTTCTTGATAGCTCTACATGAAGTATATAACAGTGATAAAAAATCGATAAATGCTTGGGTACCTGCCATCATTTGGCTCATTATACAGAAAATAGCAATTCTACAAGGCTCGTCTTGAACGAAATATATTCCAGGAGCAATACGGTATTCCGCTCAAATCAAGTAGGGCATATTCTTCCTCGAAAGATTGTGCGGATCGAGGCGATATGAAATGCATTAGTGAATGATATAAACACTGATGACTGATCTAACTATGAATTCTAATCAATTTTCAAGAATCGTTTATATTCTAATTTGACGAGGAAGTATTTTTTAAAATAATAATTTATGTTGATAGTGACATAAGCTATAATTTAGGTTATTGTTTTCAGAGATGAATTTGCCGTATTTTCTATGTTCCATTTCTTTTTTATATCGACCAGAATAACGAATGAAAAGTTATGATCCGAGTTAAGGTTATTTTGTAGAAATATGTATCTGTGTGTTAATTTATTTTAAAAATGGTACTGAATGTAATAACAGCGTTAAGTAGATAGGACGGGTCGTGTGGTCCAGTGGTTAGAGCATTGGACTCATAATCGCAAGGTTGTGAGTTCGAATCCCAACTCTGCCATTGTCTCCACTTTGATAAAAAGGCCCAAGAGTGATATCTGTCGTCTGTTACGTCAGCCATTATGACCATGATTAACCTAGACGTAAAATGTTTCCAAGGTAACTGGTCATATACCAGCTTGGCGTTTACCAGCAAAAAATACTGTCCTGCCGAGTTCCTACGGGAGTTACCACAAACAGAAACAAACAGAATATAGGATGGGGGGTCGGGTGTCCGGACACTTTATCTTTTTGAAGCCTTCTTTTTTGTCTGTGGATTACACTAAAAATATAAATTCATTACTTGTAATCATTATCTATTTTGTTCTTTATAATATTTCCTAACATTTTGTACTAATAATTGATGGAACTTCGCTTGTAATTTTTTCAAAATGACATTCTAAAATTGATCGTCCGGACCGCCAGCCCGTCCGGATACACAACAACTGGGTATACTTTGATATAGCACTGAGAACTCTGTAAATAAATTTCTACATTTTCAATGACTAGTTGTAAATCTTTTCACAGGTTGATCGGATTCGATTCGATGTGTTATTCTCTTTTAGATATTAACAAAAAATGAAAAATGGAGACCTCTCACTAAACGTGGGATCCAGAAGCTCATCAGTCTGACTTAGCTGATGTCAAACATCGTTAGAACAAAGCTTAATTTAACAATCGAATTTGATCCAGAGATTAATAATATTAAACCACGCATAATGACGAATATTCCCTAGGTAATCCCGACCTAGACATACACTCAATCATTATCCTATATTAGGGTGTCGTGGTCCATTGTGGATGTGTAATCTGCAAGGGTTTATTTGGTCCAATGCCAATTCGTCCAATTGCTAACTCGTCTACTATTATTTGGTCTACCATCAGTTCGTCCAACATCCACATGGTCTGACTGCCATTTCGTCCACTTACCATTTCGTATGATAACCAGTTGGTCCACTAGCCATTTAGTCCATAAACCATTTGGTCTGATTAGACTAAGTGATTGTTTGTTTGTATTTATTTCCATATAAAAAGATAAGATATATACATGATCTATTTAACATAACATACAGATGGAGGATGGCCCATTTCAGCGGTATCAATAAGATACCACTGTTCTTCCATGGGGTCCTTAAAACATAAATACATGCATATAAAACAAATATATAATTAGACTAAGTGCTAATTGGGCAAAATGATTGAAAATAAAACGAATATTAGACCAACTGGTTATGAGACGAAGCAGTCACAGACCAACTGGTGATTAGATGAAGTGATGATTGGACCAAATGGTTGTTAAACGAAATGCTGTTTATTTCTATTCCGATTACTAAAACACACAATACATAAATATATATAACATGAATAAATAACATAAATGGCGTCAATGGAAATAAATAAAATGAATTGCAAATAATAAAATAAATAAAATAATCGAAAAGATTGCCCATTTCAGAGTTATTGACATGAATTACTCTGTTTTTCCATGGGTCCATAAAAACATTAAAATAGTTTACATTGCAATACAAAGGAAATTTGATATTGAAAAAAAAGAAAAGAAAAGAAAGGGGGGATGGCATTAGACTAAATGAAGGTAAGACCATGTGGTGAGTGGACGAGTTGGCAGTGGACGAATTGACAATAGCAAGCACATTCCCTGATTGATTCTTTTACCAACAAGCGGGTCTTCGCACAAGACTAGCACAAATACTTGTTTCAATTTCAGAAGAGGCTCTCCGTACAAAAGTCATTGGCAGGGACAGGCTGCTTATTCCCACCACTTTCCTCGAGTGAAGGGTTTGCACAGCAAACTGTAAAAAAAAATATCTTTTCGTGATGTCGCTGCATCACTATAGCGCCCCTCAGCAAGAAATGTAAAAAACATGCCACTCTCCACCCAGGTGTATTACAGTATACTATATCACAACAAGACGGAATATTTTTTTAGTATATGATTATAGGCATATTCATTTCCGAAAGTAGTTACCACTGCTCTTTTGAATAAAATGTTTTTTTTCATAATTCATTTCAAAGAAAGTGTATAGACATAATAGAAGGGAAGCGATTAGGCCTGATATCTAAAGATGATTGCAAATTTGGGGTGAAAAGAAGATATAAACTCCTCAAAAAAGTTATCAAATCTGATTCTGATCGAAAATTCATCCTCGGTTTTAGTAAATATCAATGTGTAATTAATATCAATGAATAAAGCATTTAATTCCCTTTAAAATGATACCCTACATGATATGATCATGGTTCACATGGAGGTGCAGTGCCTTGAAATGTGGGGGCAAGGTCAAAATTCAAAAATTGCAAAATGACACAATATTGAAAGTCACTGTTCTTTTTCCCGTGGTGATGAGCGAGTTTCTCGGCGGTTTCTTTTGACTTTGATCGATAATTCCTCATCGGTTTTAGTAAATGTCAATGTGTAATTAATACTAGTAGATCATTTAATTTTCTTTAAAATAATACCCTACATGATATGATTGTCGTTCACATGGGGGTGCAGTGCCTTGAAATATGGGGCAAGGTCAAAATTTAAAAGTTGCAAAATGACACAATATTGATTGTCACTGTTCTTTTTTTTCAGTGGTGATGAGTGAGTTTCTCAGCGGTTTCTTTTGTTTTCAACTTTTCATGCACCTTAATATCAACATTAACATGGAATCAAATACACCTCTGCACAAGCAAACACATAACAAACATACAAACATGCATGGGTATTTCAAACCACGACTCAAACCATGTTATCTCACAGAACCATCACTACAGAAGCAGGGGTTTGATTTGAATGGATGTTCATCTCTATTTACACAGACAAAAGAATCATGTTCTGCATTGACCCTTCATGACTATTTCTGCTCGTTTTACAGCTTTTTAATTCAGACCTCATCTAACACTTTTGAATCCTGCTCTTTTCGTGATGGCATGATCATAACAAGTCTGGTATCATTTTAAAGAGAATCAAATGATCTTTTGAATGATGTAAAGTATGTATTGTGTAAAATTGGAAATTGGGAGAAATTATTGGCCAAACACATATTTCCAAATTTGTTTTTAGGGGTTTATTTCACCCATTTTGAATTGACCTCAATAATCATTCACAATCACCGAGATGCAATCCTCATTCAGTTTTAAAATTCACTCCTTCAAAAGTGAACATCTTAGATTATTTGTACAGAGTATACAAGGTGTATTCCCGAGATAATTCTAAGATGGATGATTTAAAATGACATAAGGTCACTCCATCGCGATTTAAGAACATATAATTTCACCCCATATCCAATCCTTAAGATATTGAAACTGTTACAATATCTTCCAGAGAGCTCTTAAGTACTCCGAAATGATAAGGACTACACTTTATCATTCTAATTTAGTATTCAGCCATTTTAAGGATTTTCATTCCTTAAAAGCGAACTATTTCAAAGTCTCCTATGTCAATGCCCGCTATCATAATGAATGACTTATGAAATGGGTTAAATATTATATATCATGGACCACTTCAACTGGTTCGCACTCTTCCGTTTACTTACATCCCTGGATACCAGCAATTATTATTACCCCCAAAATGCTTTATTGCAACAAAAGCAAGTGACGTATATAAAGCCAATAAAAGTTCACGGCCCGGGTCCTGTGAAGAATAGAGCCAACTTCTGAATTCAATAAAGTTATGCTATTATTGACTTTGAAATGTAGCAAATAATTTCTTTTGTGCCGTTCGACAATGGTAGCACATATTTTCACCGGGCCAAAAGTTGACGTTTTGTATGATTAGGCCCCTTTCCGTTGCCTTATGTCAATATTTCTGCGGGAAGCAATAACAAGTTGCCATGGAAGCCGCTCGGAATAAAAGAACAAAATCACAATAAACTTTTTTTTTGGCGGAACGTAGTAATTCATACCAATAAAAGAGAATAATAGCAAGACATTCAAGCGAAGAGGAATAATATTGTTGGATTACCATGGAGATAATGTCTTTTGAATTTGTTTAGGTTATGGATTTAGCGTGCCGTCTGCTTTTTTTCATCCGTTTGAAGAGGTGATATTTTTCACCTATACTTCAAGCTTTAATATACTCGAGACAAACTAAAGAGTCAAAAGGCGAAATCATCAGTTTTTAATCTCTTATTGTTAAAATATGTGTAATTGTACCACCATCACATACATCGACCCCCCCCCCCCCCCACCACCACCACAACGCTTATATATTCAGGGGCACCGACTACCGACCACAGTTTTTTTTAAAGAAAAAAAAAGATGGGACAGAGAAAAGGGAACAGAGAAAAGGGAAGAAAGAAGGAAAAGTGAGAGTTTAAAGGCCATGTCCATCCCAGAAAAATGTTGATTCAATAGAGAAAAACTAAAAAGCATAACGCTGAAAATTTCATCAAACCGGATGTAAAAAAAAAAAACATTTCATAGTTTTCTTATTTCCACAACACAGTTCTATGCACAACTCAGTGACATGCAAATGAGAGAATCGATAATGTACATCACTCACTATTTTTTTTATCATGCAATATTTCATTTTATTGCAGATTTGACCCCGAAGTTCCAAGATTAATGAACCATAAACCGTTGATACAATGGTAATATCACATGTTCAGGCCGGAATAAATCTTCGTGTCACAGGACAATCAGGAGAAAATTAGAATATTTTATTATTTATTTCATTTGATAAACTACATAACAGATAATGAGTGGGTGACGTCATATGTCCCCTCAATTGCATACCGACATGTATGACATGGGTGTGCATATAACTGTTTTGTGCAATTATGCTAAACTTTAAAAAGTCATAACCTTCTTATTTTACATCCAATTTTGATATGGATTTTTCTTTTATCATTCAAATCAAATCTTTGTTGAGGTGGAATTGTCCTTGAAAATCATGTTTCATTAAAAGGGTACATTTGTTTGTACTTTTGAACTGTCTGTCAGTCTAGAAATGTCATTGTATAGAAATACATAAATTTTAAGTTCAACTACCCTGCAACCACCCGACCTCCACGACACGTGATGGCGCTATACTGGCATGAAATAGCAGACTATCTAAAATAGCAAACAATTCAATCATGATTTCCACGGCCGGTACGGGCTCAGGCTTGGGTAGATTATGTAGCACAGAATCATATTAAATTTGACATTAGTGTCTCTTATTGAATTTTGCGTTACAGAATTAACAGTTTCCCAATTAGATGTACATTTAAAAAGATCTATAGCGATTTCATGGATAGAGCCGCTGCATTACTGCGTCGAAATGTGTCGGTTTTTCTCCAGCTCCACGAGAAAACACAAGCTACTGTTTAACATGAATTCGACTATAATGATTTTTATCTATATGAAATTGATTAATTTGAGTTCATTTTTTTAACAGTTTAAAGATTTTTTGTAAAGTTTATTGTTAATTCAACATGATAATCGAGAAAATGGTTTATACACATCTTGGTAGAGCGTCCATCTCACAACCACGAGATGGGGGGCGTTTCATCAACATTTTTGTCCGACAAGTTGTCAGATCTGAATCATTCCTTGATTCTGATTGGCTGAGAGGTACTGTTACTATAGTAACTGTCGGATAAATGGAACTTTGTCGGATAAAACGTCTGAAATGTCCTTTCATGAAACGCTCCCCTGGAGTTCAAACCCTGGCCGCGTCAGACCAAAAGACGTTATAGAGTAGCTGCATCCCTGTCTTGCGTACAGTAATTTCAGGAATAGATCAACGCCAATCTGCTGCTTCACAGTGGCTGCCGGGCCCACGATCAATTGAAAATGAATTTTCGGAGTATTTCTATACCTTATTTCTTTTTCGAACAATAGTATGGATGATTATATTTGTTTATGGTAACTCCCGTAGGAGCTCGGCAGGACAGCCGAGTCTTGCTGGTAAACGCCAAGCTGGTATATAATCAATTACCTTTGAAACATTGTACGTGTAGTTTAATCAGTCATAGTGGCTGACGTTATAGACGACAGATATTACTCTCGGGCCTTTATATCAAAGTGGAGACATGCAATGGCAGAGTAGGGATTCGAACTCACAACCTGCAATTATGAGTCCAATGCTCTAACCACTGGACCACACGACCCGTAATTATTACATGCTGTCATAGAATTGACGAAGAAGACTTTAAAAATTGCTGAAGAATATGAAATATGAAATGAAATTTGCTTTTCATCATTTCTAAGTCATTCGTCTGCATACAGTGTAAAGTGGGTTCATTTTGCTTTACAAAGACTTTTCAAATTTAAAATGATAATCAATTGCAGAGGGGGGGGGGGGGACTCCTGTGCTCATCGTCGACAAAAGTAGAGTCATTAACATGGGAAAACCTGGTTTACACGTGACTAAGTAGTACAATCAAACATAAAATTGTTTTTGTCTGTAAAAGTGAAAGATATTTAGATATCACAATGCTAAGGCCTATATCTCCTCTATAAATATCACCCACGGATAAACGCTCTTGTCTATCAGATGGCGGATATAAATAGCTCACACATACAAAAAAAATAAACGCAGGCGCAAAGCATTGTTATTATCTTAAACACAAAATAAACGATAAAAATTGTATTGCGCTGATAATATCATGTTTACAGTCTGTTTTTGGTCCAAGACCGAAGACGATTATGCGATGAAGTTGGGCTCTGCGCAAGTGTTTACCCCACAGCGGCTATTCTTGGAAACTGGACCTTATGGAAGCGCGTGTCTACCAAACGTGCTGCTGTAATGGTATTCAAACACATGATTACCCATATGATTTTGCCCGTCACAAAATGGCGTCAATATGACTCCAGGTAATCATTATCATGATTATATCGTCATTCTTATCAGTTAGATCGGAATGCGTCGATTTTTGCCCGGGTACCAGTTACTTCTGCACATGTCTGCCACGCTGCTTTTTACGATAATAAATTTCCAAACAGTTTGTTTTGTTTTAAAATGATGCGAAGATTGAATTTGAATTACGTAGGCAGTGTTAATATCGGTGTTTACTTCAAGGTAATACTTTATCTCGATTGACAAATAAATTTGTTAGAATGGTATCTTTTATTTCAATGATATTAAAAGACGTTGGGTTGGCTTGCTTTGCAAAGGGAAAGTTCTTTGGAATTGGACGAGTAAGTTAGCGTTACTAACTCGGGCGTTGATGTTTGAATGACATATAAGTGGGACCTCGTGCAAACCTGTTTGATGGAGTTATATCGACAATGATACCATGATGACGACGACGACGGCGGTGACGATTATGATGGGGTGGAGAAAATGGCATTTGGTGTTTTATTATGATGTCTTAGATGCTGTCAGCATTATGCACATTTCGCTGAAAGTGAAAGCAGTCATTATGTTGTTGACGATATGGATGTTGTTGACGATATGGTATTGCGTGTGGTGGTGGTGGTAGTATGGTGGATGATGCTTGAAGTTAACTTTGTGGTAGTACTGCGGTAGCCATGTTGGTGATCATAATACATGCTGTGATGGTGTTAATCCAGTGTAGGCAATGGCGATGCAGACGACGACGGCGACGATGGCGATGATGGTGGCGGTGATGTTGAAGATGGGGGATTAAATCGATGATGATTATGTTAATTTGAGGAGGAGAACGTCGTAGCGCTGCCTGCGTTGGTGGTTATGAAGGTGATTATTTTGATTGTGAAAATGATGATGATGATGATAATGATGATTATGGCGATGATGATGATGATGATGATGATGATGCTGAAGAAGATAATGATGATGATGATTATGACAATGATGATGATAATGATGATGATGATGAAAATTATGGGGATGATCATGATGATGGTGGTGGTGATGTTGATGATGATGATGATGAATATGATGATGATCATAATGATAATGGTGATGATAATGATGAAAATGATGATGACGATGATGATGATGAAGATGATGATAATATTAATGGTAGTGATGATGATGATGCAATGATAATTATGATGATGATGGTGGTGGTGGTGGTCGTCGTCGTGGTGATGATTATGAAATTTGAACCAATTAGGAGAGTGGCATTGGTTGTGTAACCAACCGGAGACATTAATTAAGCAACGGATATCTACTTTGCCTCTTTTCATTATAGACTCGCCCACAAAGTATGGTAATGGAGAATTATTAACTTCCTGTGTCCATCTTTCTAAAACAACCTTTCATCAAAGAGGATCTCCCAAATTCAAATATCCTGCGATCTTTTCAAGATTTCATAACCGTTATACTTTGGCCGGAAGGCTGGTTATATTTGCCATTTTACCTCAGTATACACATTACTCAGTTGCTCGCTTTTCTTGCAAGGGTTAATTTGGTAACCAATGGAATAAAAATAGGATGTTTTTTATCAACCTCTCTGAATATTTTGATTATGTCCCCTTTTGGGTGAAAACATATTTAATAAGTCATTTTACCCTGAAAGACACGCGCCTGCCATGTCATCATCTTGATGTGACGTCACACTTTCTTTGATCTCAGAGCTGAGGGAGCGAGAAAGTAGGCGCTTCCTCGGTGATGTTGATGATTTCTGTGCTCCAGTGCCCATGTCTGCGTTCGGGCAGCACGTCGCGCGCGCGCTCTAGTCTCATGTCACACCTTCCGTTATTATACCAGTCGTAAAATGTATCGGTTTGTCATCAGAATTTTTTTTACAGGACTGGATGACGAGTTGCCGCGAATAGAAATTTCCAATCTTAATTGACGACCTCTATCAACTTAAAGAGGCAATTGTTGGGAATATTTCGACAGTTTAGACTAGGGCTATATGTACATACATCTCACTACTTCTAGGAACCAAAACGGATATATAGCAGCTACGTGAGACCTAGCTAAATTGACTGATGTGACCGGGTTGTCAGTTCGTGTGCCTCTTCATGTGATAGGGTAGCGATAGACGTTCGCGACGCTGAGTCGTACGTACGAGGGCACAATAAATTGGCGATATTATGCATTATGTATTTCGCAGGTACGTCCGTTCATCGGGCATACTGAGTTGGTAGCTTTGCTTTCTGTCACATTTTAATGATTGAAGAGTAGCTTCCACACACGTTTACTTCCGATTAAAAATATGTCTTCCTTTCGAGGAAGCTTCCACACTTCATCAAAATGAACAAAATATTATACATTTAGGTTCCAATTAAAACGGATAAGAGGCTCAAGATATTTCCGTCTCCGCAAACACCCAAAGACTCGATTTCACGGAAGTTTACAGAGTAGGCCGACCCGACCTTTCTAAATATAATATACTCATTATCTTACAATCATGTAGTACATGAGAGTTTGTTTGCGCTTAAAAGTCAATATTAATACTTGAAGCCATAATGTTTGTGAAAAACATGGATGTATTGTATCCTACCCACGTAGAAAAGGATATCCGACATTTCTTTTACAAAGCAAAAAAAAATCTGATGATGTTGTATTCTCCATTTTGCTTAATTAATGATTTAGCTTGGATATGTTTTGTCCTGTCATGTTTAGATCGAGTTCTGCACTTGTGCAAGTGAAAGTATCAAGTGTAGAACAGTTCAGAGATCCATAACTTTGCACCTGATTCTTTACTTCCACATCCACCACCACCGTCACCACCACCACCACCACCACCACCACACGACATCCATCTTTTCTACCACCACCACCACACGACATCCAATTTTTCTACCACCACCATCACATATACCCATCAATACCACCACCAAGGCACCAAAATCACTTACACATATACCCATCTATACTACTACTGCTACTACTGCTACTACTACTACTACTACTACTACTACTACTACTACTACTACTACTACTACTACTACTACTACTACTACTACTACTACTACTACTACTATTACTACTACTACTACTACTACTACTACTACTACTACTACTACTACTACTAGTACTACTACTACTACTACTACTACTACTACTACTACTACTACTACTACTTCTACTATTACTACTACTACTACTACTACTACTACTACTACTACTACTACTACTACTACTACTACTACTACTACTACTACTACTTCTACTTCTACTACTACTATTACTACTACTACTACTACTACTACTACTACTACTACTACTACTACTACTACTACTACTACTACTACTTCTACTACTACTACTACTACTACTACTACTACTACTACTTCTACTACTACTACTACTACTACTACTACTACTTCTACTACTACTACTACTACTACTAATACTACAACTACTACTACTACTACTACTACTACTACTATTACTACTACTACTACTACCGCCACCACCACAACCACACGACACTCATTTATTCTACCACCACCACTACCACCATCACATACATCGACCCCCACCACCACCACCATCTCGCTTATATATTCTACCAACTCCACCATGACTACCACCATCACATACCACCACCACCATCACAAACACACCCATTTACACTTACTAATACTATCACCACCACCACAAACACCAGTGTACTACCAACGCCGCCATCATTATCAAACACTCATACCACAACCACTGTCACAATCACCACACCCTCAACCATACTGCCACCATGAGTTGCTACCACCACTGTCATCGGCGCGCCATCACGACCACCACCTCCAACCCCGCCTTTCCCATTACCACCACCACCATGACTACTATACCACCAACCCTACTACCATTGCCATTCAAAATCACCACACCTCTACCACCACCACTACCACTTGACGATAT
Source organism: Lytechinus variegatus (assembly GCF_018143015.1). Taxonomy (NCBI): domain Eukaryota; kingdom Metazoa; phylum Echinodermata; class Echinoidea; order Temnopleuroida; family Toxopneustidae; genus Lytechinus; species Lytechinus variegatus. The sequence continues at coordinate 6,844,027 of NC_054751.1, forward strand.
TTAACTCTGAGAATTCAGAATAACTTTTTCATCTCCTCATTTTACAGAATATACTCTCATTTGAAATGAAATACAATTAAACAAATTCTATATAATTATGTGGTGAAAATGTAAAGGGTATTAACAAACGCACACACACAAACACATTCTGGGCACATGCATACAATGGTTGACTGATATGACCTGTGCATTGTACGAAATTGAATTATTATTACTGTTATTATTATCATTATCATTAATGTTATTAATTATTATTATTATCATCCTCCTCATCATCATTAGTGATATTGTTATTATAGTATTAGTAGTATTATCATTAATATAATTATTATTATTGTGTGTGTGTTAGAGTGTGGGTGTTTACATAAATATATTCAGGAGAGGATTAGAAATACAGAAAAAAGAGGGATACAGATAAAATAATACAACTATGTTTACATCTTCAGTAGAAAGCACTGGAAACCAAATCGCGAATTGATGGCTCCTTTTGCCTGCTATTTATTCTGTGCAGATTGACGCACTCCTAACCACCACGTCATCATTATTCTACCCCTTTCTTCTAGTTCTCATTTCAGACTTTATTTCATTTGTTCCCTCTGTTTTCCTCCCGTGTTAAGATAATAATATTTGATCTAGCAATACTAAACCGCGTTTAGGGTCATCGCTTTCAGAATTAAAAGTTATTTTTAATTTGTCATTATTTGTGATGGAAGTTAGGCGTATTATTGGAGATTGATATTCTGTATTTAGACTACCTATGTAACATTGCACGTCTTCTTCCACCATCTCTGCGCTACACTTTTTTACCCACTCTTCTCTCTCTGTTATCCTCTTCTTTCTCTTTCCTTTTCTCTTTTCTGCCTCTCTCTTTTCTCCCCTCTCTCTCTCTGAATGCATTTCACCTCCTGTCACACTTGTGGTTTATTGCCATTTCGTCCACTGCCATTTTGTCCACTACCCACATGGTCTAATATCATTTCGTCTACCATCACTTGGTCCACTATCCACATGGTCCAATTACCATTTCGTCCAATCACCATTTCGTCTAATAGCCATTTCGTCTAATAGCCATTTCGTCTATTATCATTTGGTCTAATAGCCATTTGGTCTAATGGTATTTTTTTGCCAATTGGTCCAATAGCCACTTTGTCCACTATCATTACGTCTATTCCCATTTGGTCTAATAGCCAAATGGTCTAAAGGCAAATGGTCTAATAACCACTTGGTCTACTTTCATTTCGTCCATGTTCCATTTGGTCTAACTGCATTTGGTCTACTATCACTTGGTCTAAACTCATTTCGGCTAACAATCATTTGGTCTAATTGCCATTTGGTCTAATAACCAATATGTCCAATTGCCATTTTGGCTAATCACCATTTCGTCTAATATTCATTTCGTCTAATACGCATACTGGTCTACTATGCTGCACTAGCGCCCTCTACGACCCGAGTCGACTCTTCGCGATTGTGGGCCTAATTAATTACCAATTCTCTTCAACTTCTTGATTTATTTTATCACTGTTGACTAGTGTTGTTCGTCATTGATTACTTTGCATTATGGAAGTGTTTTCCACCCAAAGGGGGAAGCAATGTGTGTCTTATCGAGGTTATACATACACGATACGGGCGAGGAAAAACGGAATGGTATCCTCGCATTAGTTATTAATCTAGAGAAATGTTCAGGATTTCAAACAGTGTCAAGACTTACGATTTTATGTGTAAAATAATAGTGGGCCTACATGAAATAAAATGTTTATAAAAAAAAAAGATCAGCTCGCGCAAGCAAAAAAAAAAAAAAAACACGGAAAAAACCCTCTTCGATCCGCAGACAGGGGAATATATAAATGAATGAACATTTTTCGAGCAACAGCCCCCCCGCCCCCATTAGCAAAAGCTAGATCCGCAAAAGGGATGTGTTATAATTATACCCGGCAGGCCTATATACTCGCGACCAAAAATCTACTCTAGTGATTTCAATACCCCCCTTCCTGTAAACTCCTGGATCCGCGCCTACGTAGTAGTAATTATTTTAATTATGTTTATTATTTCTATTATGATTATCCTTATTATTATCATTTTTGTTAATATTAGTAATATGACCATCATAATTATTATTAGTAGTAGTATTATTGTGAATTTTATTATTATTATCATTATTTATTAGCATCATTATGATGATTATCATTCTTATTATTATATCCATTAATTGCTACAGCATGAGTATATCACAAACATTATACTCATCGTTATTGTCAATACTACTAGGCCTACATTTATTTTAGGCGCAGGCGGGCTTCTAGCGACGGGAAACGAACAAAAAGGGAGAGGATAGTACAGGGAAAGAAGATAGGACAGATCGGGAAGAGCTCTTTTTTTTTGGGGGGGGGTGGGGGGGTATATTGATCAATAATATTTCTTTAAAAGGCTATATTGTCTTTCATCTGTTTATCGTATTTTGATATCGGAATACAATATTCTCCTTTCTTTTTTTTAAATAAAAATTGAGCGACAAATTAAAATAAAAGGACCCTTTTCCATTTTCCCCATCTTAGTTCCCCCTTTTATATGTGTGTGTGCGTTTTAGGGGGGGGGGGTGGGGGTGCCTGAATTGCTGTACCCACTGAATCGACCCTTGCGATAGTAGTTATCATCATAGTTTTTAGGGTTTTTTTAAAACTAATATCATCAATAATTTCAAGGTATTAAAGTCATTTCGCTCCCCTCCTCGGATAACGCAAATTATTTGTATTAGACGAAATGGCTATTGGACCGAATGGCTATTAGACTAAATGGCTATTGGACGATTTGGGAATTGGACGAAATGGTTAGTAGACGATTTGGTTGGTAGACGAACTGATTATTGGACCTAATGGTTGATGGACGAAATGACTATTAGACGAAATGGCAATTGGACGAGTTGACAAGTAGACGATGTGGATATTGGACCAACTGAAATTAGCTGACATGGCCATTGGACCAAATGAACGGTGGACGAACTGGTTAATGGACGATTTGGCATTAGACCAAATGGATTTAGACGAAATGGTTGGTAGACGAAATGGTTGTAGACGAATTGGCTATAGACTAACTGGCTATTAGACTAAATGGCTATTAGACGAAATGGTGATTGGACGAAATGGGTGGTAAACGAAATGTTGATGGACGAAATGGCATTAGACGAAATGAATGTAGACCATGTGGTGAGTGGACGGGATGGCAGTAGACGAATTGGCAATTTACCACACTTGTATCTACTTCTAGCATCTCCCTCCCTCTCTCTCTCTCTCTCTCTCATCCATTCTCTCCCCCTCTCTGTGTGTCGGTGAATGCTTTAAATCCCCGTCGTACATGTAGCACATACACACACGCCCTCACACACACACACCCATACACTGTAAAAAAAATGAAGTGCTAATTTAGCACTTTCAGTGCTTGTATATAATGACTGCACTACGAGTGCTGATTTTCTAGTTCAGATTTGAACTAGAAAATCTTGGATTTCTTGGATTTCAAAATGGTGGCCGACCCGATGGTCAAATCGCTTGGGGCCGGCAATTTTTAAAATCAGCGCCCAAAAATACCCCTGAATGCCAAATTTCACACTTTCTGCCAGATTCGAGCATCTTTTTCACATATGGTTGATTTGCTAATGGGAGGATCTACATAGCATTGGTATAATCTCAATAATCAAATGGTCCTAACTATCATAGAATTTATTCAATATTCCTCAAACTTTTGATAGTCTTTGCCTTTGATTCTTTTTCTTTTATATGAATTCAACTGTTTTTTAAGGTTTCATTCTCCTTAGGGTGAGTGGAATTTCAATCCCATCGGAAGTAATTTTCTTCATTGATATAATCAAATTCGCATTCTACAAAGTTCAAAACAGTCAAAATTGGAAGAGAAAAATAAAAAAATGTTAATGATATCACTTTACAAAAAGTCTACTAACATCAAAGTTTATTTCAATTTTCGTTCTTTAGAGCTTTGCCGTATAGTGGGATCAGGCTCGACTAGCACTTGTGCTGTTTTCTGGTTCCATTTACCATTTTTCCACTTCATGCCACTTTTATGCGATCTGTTTCATAATCGGTTAACATGATGGTGAATAATGTTGGTACATAAATGAATGAATGAATCAAATGAGATTGTATTTTTATGAAGCATAATTAACTAAATGTAATGTTGTTTGAGTATTGTCTTCAAGCTTAAACATTCTATACACCCAATCTCAAAGATAATGGAACAATTTTCTCTCTTCTATTATTCATACCCCTTGAAAAAAAAATCAGAACCCATTTTATATTTTAACAATAAAGTGTATGATTGATGCATATAATTGGGTCGTTTCATAACGCTGCTCGTAAGTTAAGAGTGAATTTACGAACGTCTGGTTTTCCTTTCATTTGGTAAATAATATTAATCATTAAATGTTCATTGGCGATTATTTAGCGCGTAAGAAAGGATCATCAGTCGTTCGTTAAGTCGTTCATAATTACTTACGATTGGCTTTTTGAAACGGGCGAAAGTATAAAAAAGGGAAATACTAAAGATGAAGACATAATTTTCACATTGCCTATAACTGGGTTGATTGAACTTGGGATCCGTTTCATATACGACTAGTGCACCTTTCGTATGGGCTAAACCAAACCATATATAGCCAATGAACCTTTTAACACAAGAAAGGATCACCAGTCGTTCTTAAAGTCGCTTTTAACTTAAGATCAGCGTTATGAAACACCCAACCGGAAGATAAAAGTGGATCAAGGATTGTACTCTTGTGAGGTTTCCCTATTAATTTAGATATCCTGATGAACTTGAATTAAATCCTCAATGTGATCAACCTTATCATGGCTTCTTAGTTTCACGTCATGCAAGCCTTCTCTCGTTGAAAAACGAATTCAATTTCCTCAAAAGCGCTGCATTTTTCTTTTGTAATGTAAAAAAAAGAAATCCGGAAGCTGTCATATAAGAAACTTTCCTCACAGAACTTAAAACTTCCTGGCTGCGTTATACATGTTGTAAAGAATGTCTTAAATTCATTACTTGCAACCCCCCCAAAAAAAAAAACATTACAAATCTTTTTACATGTATATATATTCGGGTTTACATTTGATTATTTACGTTGTGTTCAACGCTGCATGATAAGTCTCTAAACCAGTCAATATGGATATTAGCAAAAAAAAACAAACCAAGCCAAAAAAAGTCCTCAACAGGATATAAAGGATGTTTCATCGCAGAAAAAAAGGTCTTCAACTTCTCGTCGGGGGGGGGGGGGGGGCAGGGATAGGTTCCTCCCCCCCCCCCCTAGGTACGCTAGTGTACCTCACTGAGTGCCAAATGCATGCTTACGAACGTCGCAATCTGCAGGCTATCATGCGAATCAAAAAGAACTTCAGCTACTCCGTCTTTCAACCACTTCTCAAGGCTTACGTTTGATCAGCGAACGTGCAACTGTTTGTGGAAATTTAAATTCGTTAAAACATTTTTACCACGTTCAAAATTTCTTTGCGACCAAAAAAAAACTTCACGAAAAAAAAAGTTCACAAAAAAATGTTCACGAAATTTCTTGCAACTCTTTACGAACATTTTGCACCTTTTTTACGAACCATTACGTGATCTCATAATTCGCTACGTTTGCAAACATCAGTGCCGCTCACCTTTACGAACATCTTTATAATCTACCCGAAAGTATAGGTTCAAATACCCGAAGAAAACATTTATTTGTTTTTAAAACCATATTAACAATTTCCTTCTCTTTTTTTATCTTTATATCCAGATCCCAACCCAATGAGCCTGTATGATGTGATTCGTTGTGAAATCTGGACAGCCGGTTCCGATGGTCAAAATGGTTTCCTACGCTACAAGGTCACCACTTGCCTATCGTGCAAGCTACACTCTTAAAGACATTTGGTCAGAATGTCCAATTTGTGGGTGGATGTGTTATAAAAGTTGATTGGTAAGAAAATCTGACAGGGAGGTGCCATGTCAGGGCCGCTATGAGGGAGTCTTCGTTTTTACGATGAATTCGCTTTCACGACGAATTCGGGAACATAGAAGGTGTATTGTCGAGTGCCCTTCGTAGTCTTCATGGTCTTTGTCGAGGGTCGTTGAAGCGGAACAGGAGGTGTGTCGAGGACATAATTTATACCTCTTTCGTCAGCTCCGAAATTAGGACGAAACAACTGTTTCGTTTCACTAATACTCGACAAAGACCTCCCAGCCTTCCTTTGTCATTTGACGGGCACTTTCAACCCATTTTCGGTGTTCTTGAGTCTGGGTCCGTTTGCAGTTGCGAAAGCTCTCCATTGTCATGCTAAGTACTTAACCTATACTCCCAATCCCAAGTATGCGCAATGCACATTTTGAGTTCCGTTGCTTGCGTTCTCAAAACCAAATGAAACCAAGTTTAAATATCAAGAAAAAGCCAACATTCACCCCCCCCCCTTAAAATTCAACTCAGTATAGAACAACTGCATCACATTAAAATGTTAATTACCAATCAATGATGAACCTCGACGTAAGGAAATGAACTAAAGTATAGGTGCCTCTATCTTGTAACCTAATGACAAGCGTCGTACCCATTGTTCATGATGCATTGCGCGATTGTCGTGATTTAATGTGTTTTTATATTTTTTTAATAAAAGAATGAAAAATAGATTAGACGGTGTTATTTTGTTGTTTGTTTGCGTTTAGTGTTTTGTTTAACCTATTTCGTTTCAGTGACGTAGGGAGTGTGACGTAACTGTGGAAACATTAGCTGCCGTATGGCTGAAATACACCTGGTACTTCACTCCATTGCCAGCAGGTGGTTGAGGGGTGGTCACGTGACGAATATTAGCCACTCGCGTCATTTTGTATTACAGCGTGCATGGTGTGTGTGTGTGCGTGATGATGTGTGTGTTCATGTACAGTATGTAGTTAAAAGAGCAACTCGTGTCGTCTCTCTTAATAATTGATATTGATTAAGCTAGCGCTTATGTCTTTACACCACTTTGTCGGAAATTATGTTCTCCTAACGTTCAAGCGTCTGTCTATCTTTCTCTGTTTCTCTCTCCCATCTCTCCTTTTCTTTATTTTTTTCTCTATCCATCTGTTCCATCTGGCTTTTTGTATATTTGGTACTAAATTACAATTATAGTTTGAATAATCATTATAAAAAACAACAAAGATATATCAATCGAATGAGGCTGAGAAGTGACTACAATAATCGAAATACTTGATAAAGGTATGTGTTTTGTGGAATGCAATAAATTATGACGCAATGAAGTAAAGTTTTAAAAGTCCCTTGTCATAATAAGAACTCCTTGTAGTGTTTGTCTACTTCCCTGTTATCAATATCAAGGTAAAAAAGGGATAATTGTAGTCGTGATTATGATAATAGAAGCAGACGGTGATCATGATGAACATGATAATGAAAATAGGATGATGGGGGAGGGAGGGAAGAGAAAATGGTAATGATCATAATGGGGATAGTATTGGTGGTAGTGGTAATGGTGGCGGCGATGGGGGTGATGATGATGATGATGATAACCAGGATGAAGATGATGACGATGGTGATGATAATACTAATGATAATGATGATAGTATTGTTGGTGGTGGTAGTAATGGTGGCAGCGGTGGGGTGGTGGTGATGATGATGATGAAGAAGATGTTGATGATAAATGATGGTAATGATGGTAGTGGTGATGATGGTGATTGATGATGATGATGATGGTGGTGGTGGTGGTGATGATGATGAAGATGATGATGATGAAGATGATGATGATGATGATGATGATGGTGGTGGTGACAGTACCGAGAATACGGTGGGGATGATAATGATGACGGTAAGATCAGTGACGGCGATGGTTTTCAGGACGGTTGCAATGGTGATTGGTGGGAAAAAGATTAAAGAAGGTGATGTTGGTTTATTCTCATGTCGACGCTTGTGATCATGGCAATAATGGCGACAGTGAAAAAATTAAATGATATAATGACAATGTTATTTGTTGAAAGGCAGGCCTGATAATTGATCTAACAGATTGAAATGCAGCTCATTGCCTCGACTTTACGTTCACCCCATAACACCTCAACTGTTCCAACTGAAAAAATACGGATTTTATTACATAACATTTTCTGGGATTCAGGAAATCGATTTCCGTTTTCTCCTTTTCTCATTAGCATGATAAGTTGTTTGTTGCTAGGCAACGACTGTTTGCTAGACTGAATGTCCTACCATGCTAAGAACTATATCAAGTCAGCGAGAATCATTTGTTATTTAAGTGATTTCAACAGTAATGAATCATTGAACCTTGAATCGCTGAAGCACCTCTTTCCAAGTTAATCTGAGAAGGAACTCTAACCAGGAAATCAAAGGAGTTGTGTAACAGTAACATATAAAGTAACATAAATGTCACCCCTCCCCCACTTCCAAATAAAACGGGACATGTTGGCTCAGCGGTAAGGCGTGTGAAGTCGTGGGTTCGATCCACTGCCGTAAATTCGGTTCCATGGCATTAGCTCTGGCGACAATTGCTCCGCTCCAAATTACCCTGGATTTAACACCCTAAACCTAACAAAACCCTATTGCATCTCTAACACTATATCTTAGACAAAACAAAGCCCGGAGCAATTGTCGCCAGAGCAAATGTTGGGTTGGTTTTTCGCTTAATATTTTGTCAAACCATGGAGCTATAATAGCTCCATGGTCCATGGTCAAACTAACTCATTCCGTACTAGGCCCCTTGTCAGCTGGATATGATTAGTCAACTCATTCGGGAAAGAGGCCGTAGGATTGAAGGATTTCCGGTCTACTTGATTATCGAAGGTAGAACTCCCTGACACACGCAGATTGTTTTGAAGTTTTGGAATTGTTTTGAAAATTATTCTAGGAATTAATTAACGACTAAAGACCAACCCTTTTCTTTGTAAACATTAGTCTCCTCTAAAATGAGATGGGGTCCATTTATGATTCTTACTGCTACGTTAAAATCTTATCCTCTTTGTTGAACAATATTTGTTCCAATATTGTGTAGTTATGATATAATTTTGTCTTAAAACGATAACGAAAAACAAAATCATCAAAATCGGACGTGAAATAAAAAAAAACTTTTTTGTGTTTCACTTGATATCACAAAACATTTACACTTTATGCAAATCCTGGTCGGTAATCGGTTTGCAAATCAGGGAACTGGTGAGTCACCCAAACACTATTTGTATTTCATTACGTGAAATATGAAATATTTTATTTTTCTTAATTATGATATAAAGTAAGTTTGATTCCTCTTTGAATACCAGGGATTGACATCATTGCAAAATAATACTTGACCTTGTGGTCAAATCTGCAAACACTGAAATGTTCTATATTTCACGTACTATTAAAAAAAGGTGAGCGAGTGACATCATCAACTCTCTCACTTCCATATCATTGCAATTTAAATAATATGTACACAATGTAAAGTAACTGTTTTGTGAAAAATAAGCGATGCTAGTTTTCAGAGTTATGTTCGTTTGACATATTTAAAAAAAACTTCTTTATAAAAATCCACTTTTTGTTGGAATGAAATTGACCTTTGATGGACGGCTGGGGTCCTAGATACAGGCAGCATAGGGGGAATAGATTATTACAAATTAGAATACTAGTGATGAACAAATATTTGATATATTGACACAAACAGTATGATCTGGTAAATTACGATGGGCTGTAAAAATGCAAAAAAAATAAAAATAGATTTTAACATTCATTTAACATGAAAATCGCCGTTAATTTACAAATATACGAATACTGTTTATACGATTGATACCCTGCAATCAACGTAAAAACACGATAGTTCGTCGGTAATTTTACATAGATTATACGTTACATATCACTGCATAAATACGTTTTGAATTGTTAAATCTTTGTGTCGTCTGTTTTAAAAAGGTAAACATTCTTTGTACAATTAATAATATTACTAGTATTTTTAACAGTGTTCTCATCATGACTTACATAAATTCATCGGAGTTACGCACTTCAACCCCTCTTCTCAATTCTGAACGATCTCAGACGAAGGCAATTTACAGAAAGGGAAAGTGTTTATGAAATCGAATCTGATGATATAATCCCCATTTCAAGAGAAATATCATGTATAATCAGGTGATGCGATCTCAATGACAATTGAATTTTGATGAGAAATGGATTACTTTAGATCAATGAACTGGAGAAATAGAGTCATGGCATGCGAAGAAGTGGTCGTCGTAAAGTTCAACTATCTTTACATAATTTACATTTTACTATGTGTTTTCTTCCCTTTTTTCACCTTCATCTCAACGAACATTAATATTGATATTCGTGTGTCATTTCTCTTCCGGGGCTTTCTCTCGTCAAGTGGAGAGGTTTGATTTTTAATATTTCGGTTCATTATTTTTCTCCTCGAAAATAATTAGGCCCACAATCCTTTGCTTCCCTTTCTTCCGTTTCCGTTTTCGTAGAGAATGTTCAACGACTTCAACCCACTGAACTGGAAATACGTTCAGTTCTTCAAACTACCTCGTTAGAAAAAAAACACACTTGTCTTTATGTACTAAAGATTCAAGGCACTTTAATAGGGAATAAATGGATTAATCAATAAATATATGGATAAATGGATACAATTTTCTAAATTAATTAATAATGATTATACACAAAAATATATACATAATTATTTGAAATGAATACTCGATAGATAGATGAATGATAGGATGAATTAATTATTCAATCAATATATCATTATATACATAAATAGATAATAATTTCTCTTCCATCATTATGTATTATGCCGAATCCTTTCTTAAAATCATTTCCCTTTTCTTCTATTTCGTTATTGAATTAAATATTAAAAATTAGAGTTTTTTTGTTTAAGAATTTAAATACGTGTTTAAACCGTTGATACGTCTGTGAGGTTTAATAATCAACATCGTAGTATTAAATCTTTAAATATTGTTTTTACTCAGTATGGGGGTGTTGGGGTGAGGGCACCTTCGATATCGTTACTTTCCATAGTCATGATAATGTCCCATTCCAATTCCTCCGCTCATTCCTTCTATCTCCGTCTCTCACCTCCCATTTTGTATTTATTATTTAATCATTCTTATGGATACGTGCCCCTCTGCATACTATAGACGGCGATGATCACCGCACGCGACCATCACAGAGTAGGGTCATCACCTTGGTCATCACTCGAATCAACGAGAAAAGCCCGCCATAATAAATCAACGAATGATGTCTTATCGATCACCGGCCGATATCCAGTGGTGTCGTGTGACTTCATAATATCTTGCATAACCTCGTTCATATAAGCTTCTCCCCCCCCCGAAAAAAAAAAAATGCTTTAAAATAATGCACTGCGAAAACATAACAACTAAAAATGAAAATATCATTGTCAGAGGCTCGTATGCTGCCGGTAGACAGTGTCGATAACCGGGGGGGGGGGGCACTTCCATTCACGAGTGAATACCATGCGCGACCATGGGGTCTCGAAAAGCACCCTAAACACGTAATTTCCATATTCTGAAAATGCACCCCTTAACAAGTATTGGCGTGTGAAACCTTTCCCTTAACAAGTATTGGAAACAAAACGATACTCTTGGCAAATATTCCCTGAAATTTACCCCTAAACAAGTACAGGAATGTTTTATTGTTACGGGTCCTTCGGTCGCCGGCTTTACCTTATTTGGTTTAGTACGACCCCACCTTCTACACCTCGCACAAATCGGACTCTAAACACGAAGTGTTGGGTCAAAAAGGACATCCTTTATAAAACATTTTAATTTTGTTTTATCATCCCCGCGAAATCGACCCTAAACACGTAATTTTCCGAGCGAAATAGATACCCTTTTTTCATTATTTTTATGTTTTTGACACCCTTATCACGTTACGTACGTAACGTGCCCTATCGTGAAAAAGACATCCTTTTTACGTGTTTTTTTGGTCGCGCATGGTATCCACTCGTCAATGTAAGTGGCCCCCGGGGTCGATAATGAATAATGATACAAATCAGGCACCGAAACCATCGTATTTTGACGGTAATCCAATTTTGCTCTCTTTCTTCGCTGTTTCGCTTTGCTCGCTTGCGCCAGAAAGTTATTTTGGAAAAATTATTTGATGAGAATTTTTCTTAGACTTTGACCCCATCCCAAATGCCCGAACGGTGCAAGAGGGCGGGGGCTCCCACTTTGATATTTAAAAAAAAAGGTTTGTTTGTTTTCTGAAGTGGAGAAAATAAAACAGGAGAAAAAAGGAGGAAAATTATCAAAAAGAAGCACTATGGAAAAATATAATGTAAATATACAATATCCCATTTGTTTTATTTAAAGTAAACAAAACGCACCCTGATAATCCTGGCCCCTAACAATTAAATACCCTGACACCGCCCCTTGAAAATTCATGCCACCTTTGAAGGGCGAATTTCTTTGAAACAATCGCTTTCCATTTACATGATGAATAGGCAATTATTATTGCTTTCCATCTTCACCCACTTCCAAATTGTTTTTTTAACGTGTGACTCTCATGATCTTTACATCGAAAAAACGGATGTTGATCGATAGTCTTTCCTCAAAGCTTTCATCTCATTACATCTTAAAAGTTGTGACCTAGATATTTCACCCTCTGTCCTTTATTCCTATCCTACTATCCAACACGGGTATTTCATGAATTGGTTGTTTCATTAACGCGATTACGTTTTTAAGAATATTGTTTGCGAAAAATAATATTAATAGATGGTCATCAGTACAAAATGATGGATATTTCGACGCTAAAAAAATGAAAAGAACCCCCTCCCCCCAAAAAAAAAGAATAAATAATTGAATAGAAAAAAAATGATAAGGACAATAAAAAAGAAAAGAAAGTGAATAAAAAGATAACAAAAAATGAAAACCAAAAGAACAAGAAAAGAAAAGTAAACATTTTTTCGAAGAAAATTTAAAACGAGGGAGCGAAACGACTGAGCTTGTCATGGTGGTGCTTTTTCTTTTCTTTAAGTGAAATAGAAGCCAGGATTCATTTTGAAAAAAAAAGAAATCAGTAAAAAAAAATTATTTTTTAAAATTTCTGGGGGGGGGCAACTGCCCCTCACCCGCTGCGTACGGCAGTGGTCCCCTTCACTTCAATACAATAATGTTCTTTTTCGTCAATAATATCATATTGGTTTTCTCCCGAATGTCATTGTGACGTCACATTTTCTCTCTCTTGCCTCTTAACGGTGAACGTGAGTTAGACATCACTTGGTCTGTGATGTAATACCCCAAATCCTCATTCACGCCTACTAGAATTAAACAGTCTCGGTGATTGTAGATGACTACAAATCATGATGATTTCGCAGCATTCCGTTTCACCATTTTGGAACCACATAATGATTATTACAAAGGTATGAAACTGCTTGAGCGCCCGCCCTTATCTTGAAAGTGGGAGGCCGAGGAATTCGACAACTGTCTGGATTATGATATTTCGCGGGAGAGAAGAGCAGCATCTTCGTAAGATAGAAGATACAATTTGGTCCATCTCTGCTCTCAGTGGCACAAATATGGGAGTAGCTTGGGGGCCATGTACCGCCAAAATATTCAACGACCAAGAAAAAAATGAAAAAAGGAAAGAAAGGGTAATATAAAGAGAAAAGGTGAAAATTTGAATTACGTATTGAAAACTATGTCAAAATCCACCTGAAAATAAGATTTCGCATTAAACAGGTAAACAAAAAAATACCATGCGCAATATCTGGCCCGTCATTTTTTTTTTTTTTTTTTTTTTGGGGGGGCTCTTTGGCACTTTCTGCCCCTTTCTGTCCGTCGACGTGTAGGCTGTTATAGTATTGGATCGAGAAACATCCAGGTTGCATCATGAGAGCTTCCGGAGAAGTAACGAATTTCATGATTAATACCACACACAAAAAAAGTTATTTTCATTTTCCTGAAACATAATTTATAAAAAAAGAAGGAAAATATATATTTTTTTATTTTCCTTGGTTACATTTAAGAGATTAGAAGTCAGCAAATCTTGAACTCATTACGTCACGGTTAGATTTAACGCTGTCACCCCACCCTAAAAGGCAGTAATATAATTATTGTGCCATGAGTATACGCTTACTGTTAAAGGGGAATCCAATCCAAATAAAAGCTTGTTTTTGAGAGGAATACGAAAAAATCAGACAAGTTGATAGGTGAAAGTTTGAACAACTCAGACAAACAATAAGAAAGATATGAATATTAAAAGTTGTAAATATTGGTAATCACTTTACCCATGGAGAATTTAGATTGGCCGCACTTATGATGTTGACTTGTTATGATTGTATTTAATTGATTTATATTTTGTTGAAAATGAAATAAATGAAATGAAATGTCATAGTGATGGAAGGCAATGACTACTCTTCCATGTACTCCCATAAATAAAATGGCTAAAATGCCATTTTCCCTCAAAATTTTTACTTCTAATTATATTTTGCTTTCATGAGGACATAAAGTAATATGATATCTGGGTTATATTTAGATTATTGCACAGGGGAATGGGTACTTGAGGAGAAAACCACACATTCTTGATAATAAAGTACATGGCCTATGGGAAAGTTGTCCTTGCCCCTTGTCATAATTTACTTACCCAGTTGCCAATTTGATATACACATAGTCTTAGGGATCTCAATTTTAAAGCAGCCACCACTTTCTTATTACTTGTCCGATTTCATTCAAACTTTCACCATTCTGTTTTTTAATTATTTATTTTTCTCCTTTCTAACACAACATTTTATGGCCAAGGCTGGATTCCCCTTTAAAAATTTAGATATTAATATATAGTTCCAATGCACTTTCAAAATCACATTATTACTGAATTCGGTATTGGAGATGTTGTAGTAAACTTTCTGATGTTTCATTTTCTCTTATTGTCTGTTCTATTAAATTACATTTGTGTACTTCAAGAATAAATACCAGTATCGTGGTCAATCCACTCAAAGGGCATTTAAGATATCATATCAATACATTGACAATATTATGATAAAAAGCACCGAACAAAAAGTTCCGTAGCCAATTAAGATTTAGTTTCAAGGCATCATTGTTTTGAGTTTATCATACTATGCAGATTTGTTTTAATCCGAAATCTCTCTCGCATCTTTTTCTTTCTTTCTTTTTCTTTCTTTCCTTCTTTCTTTCTCTCTCTCTTTCTTTCTTTCTTTCTTTCTTTCATTCTTCCTTTCTTTCCTTCCTTCTTTCTTTCTTTCTTTCTTTCTCTTCCCCTCTCACTAACATTGACTTCCTTCCTTCCTTCCTTCCTCCCTCCCTCCCTTCTATCCTCTGAACTCGTCCCTCTCTCCCTTTCATTCCCAATACTGGCATGACCCCCCCCCCCTTATCTTCAACCCCCTCCCCCTTCCCCTCACTCTCCCCCCTTCCCTCACTCACATTTACCTGCACCGTACTTCAGACTTATTTTCCTGTACCCCTTCCATTATCTTCATCAGTTACAATTTTCATAGTACTGCCTATTTCGCTGTATACTACGTATCATGAAAGAAGGTACGCTTGTCAAAGAACACATCTACGATCCCACGACTTCCTCAATACCCACTTCCCCGAATAAAAAATCACCAGTATTTGACAGTATATCCTTTATTTCATATTTTCATCAATTAAGGGACTCCCGCGCATTTATATATCATTGATCACATCCCATCTTTAGTCTTTAAAACCTCTATATAAAGTCTGGAGGCGTTGATCTGTTGATGCATTATGCATACACTGCGATGACATACAAAATTATGGATGGACAAAATTTTGGGAAGAGGGCGCTATTAAGGTTTAGATTCGATACTGAAGCTGACCGAATTTTCAAAGACAATGGATGACATTTGGAATGTAGTCTGTCTGATTTCGGGTCAGAAAACGTGAAAACTGAATAATCCTTCATTTTCATGGCATTATTTAGTCAATATACAGGGGTAAGATAATAATTTTGAAAGTTGGGTGGAGGCTCCTTCTCTGGCTTTTTAGATTTTTAGGATTCCAGGGCCGCATCTTACAAAGAGTTGTGATTGATCCGATCAATCATAACTATGGAAAGCCAGCAACGTCAACATCTAAATTACATGTTTGCCCAAAATATTTTCTAGAAATGAAGTATATTAATCCATTCACTGTTTTCTTGACAATTCCACATGCTTCTCTTTGTTTTCCAAGGACATTGAGCACATTTTCCAAAGAAAAATTATGACATTGATGGATTTCCATACAATTGAGAAAGTTGGTTTCAATCAGAATTCTTTGTAAGTCGGGGCTCAGGATGGAAAAATTTCCACCAATATTCTTTTGATTTCACTTCATAACTCCGAAGGTTCTTTATTCAGAAGGTTCGTAATTCCGAAACACACAAATTGCCTATACCTCGATGTTAGTTAATCCGAAAACGTAAAAGGGTTTGTTAATCCAAACATTGTGGCGTTATTCCGAAGGTTCGATAATCCAAAAAACAAAATAAGGTTCGATGTTCCAAAGGTTCGTTAATCCAAAAACGAAATAAGGTTCGTTGCTACGAAGATTTGTTAATCCGAAAACGAAATAAGGTTCGTTGTTCCGAAGGACTAACGAACCTTCAGAATTACAAACCTTTGGAAATACGGACCTTCGGAATAACGACCTTCGGATTATCCGAAACTTCGGAATAACAAGGCTTTGGAATTACGAATGTATGCACTTCTTCCCCCACTCTTATAAATTCTGGTTTGTTTGTCTATTTAACATATTCTCTGACTGGCCTCTCTCCCTCTCCTTCGTCCCAACCTCTCTCTCTCTCTATCTCTCCAATTCTCTCTTCTAAACCATGCCCAAGCTTACTAGCTCTCTATAAAGAGCTTGATACTCGTGGCTACATGTGATTTCCTGTGTGGATTTTATTTACAATATTTTGTACAAATAATATTTTACAGACATGCACTGCGACAGCATACATAGAGCTTGAATTACCAATAGGGACTGAACATACATCCGGTTTTGAAAGTGGGGGGGGGGGGCGACCATCACTATCAGATGGTAATTTGTAAGTTTTTGTACACAGTTTCGTAAAAAGGTTGGGGGGGGGGAGGGGACTGAAGCCCCCAGCCCCGGTTATCAAACAATATCAAAGGCTTCCATGGATGTTCTCATTAATTTCAAAGTTACCTGACAGCCAAAAATTAGGAACAAATTACTAACGTATTTCCAGAAATGGGAACATTCTCAAATTTCCTATTCAATACAAATGGCAAATTTCTATACCCACAAATATGAATATTACTATTGATTAATGCGAAAATTTAGCAGGTACATGTATATCAATGTAAAAGGCTCCATGCCATCCATATTCATGTTGATCCTTATTGAAGTACAGTACAAACTCCTACTTATATCGCTATTTCAGTATTGAAATTTTTTAAATTGATTTTTAAGCTCGTATTTCTTATTCCCCTAGTGGCGTGATTTTTTTATAAGAAATTTCATGCCGTGTTCGCTTCTGATGATTGTCTAGTGTGACACGACAGAGAGATAGATCTAAACGGAGTATAAGCTAAAAAAGGGGCCAGAGCTAGCCATCTGTTAGAGTTTCAACATGAAAAGGTTATGCACAAAAAATAAAAATCTTTGATGCTGCATAAAATTGACTTCCATCTGTGAGCAGAGCAGTATCTACATTAATCAATAAGTCTGACCTTTTACAACTGTTCAATCATGTATTTTCTCCAAAAATAACAAACCTTTTATTGTAAATTACTAGAAATGTGAAGAAAACTGATCCATTTGCCTTCTGACGAGAAGAAAATAGAAACCTGTTCAGTATTCATTATTTTACCCCATTGACTTCCCCGAAAGTTATACAAATATTAAACATGTCTATTCTTTAATATATACATTTGAGATAACTGCTTGTGTAAGAAGCCTTTAAACAACCATGATAGCATTTATGTATTTATGTGGAGCGTTGTGGTCCAGTGGATTAGTCTTCTGACTTTGAATCAGAGGGTCGTGGGTTTGAATCCCAGCCATGGCGTAATGTCCTTCAGCAAGAAATTCATCCAGATCATGCTGCACTCAACCCAGGTGAGGTGAATGGGTACCCGGCACGATTAATTCCTTGAATGCACTGAGCGCTGAAAGGCAGCTCAAGCTAAATCCGGGGTAATAATAATAAACAATGCGCCTCGGAATAGATTATTTCTAGATAGATGGCGCTATATAAATGCCTATTATCATTATGCGAAATTATTGAAGAGTTACTATGAATTGCCCAAGAAATATACACGGTAAACCATGAAGCTTACTAAACTACTAGTATTCTTCTTCACCATGGAAACCTTCAGAAGTTACTATACGTGTAAATGAATTCAGTTCTGTATAAAATAACAGCAATAGACCAATTTGTATTTTATCTCCCATATGTTGAATGATCCTGCATGATCTTGAACATCCACAGACATATGAACATAGACAAGTCTTTGGAGCATGTAGATCAGGAAATTCTCGCTATCAAAAATAACCTAAAGTTCTAGGACGGAGCTCATGCCGTTCACTTGGGTGATCCAGGAACTTCTGGTAGCTTGAAGGTAAATATGATACACAGCAAGAGGGAACATAACACGAGTAGCAAGTTTTACAATGATTCCTCCTCGGAATGTAAGAGATTGAGAACGCACTGCGAGAGCAGACGCGACTTGACTAATGCTAGCTATGGTATGAGTAGACCAGGATCCCGTTTCAAAAGAGACTTGTTATCATGACAAATGCAATATTTACCATCGACCAATCAGATTAAAGGATTTCAGTAGCTTTTAACTGTTATTGGAAATTCGTTATTGCAAGAGGTTTTATGAAACGGGCCCCAGAAGTTGTTGGGTCACACATCGATGAACAAGAAATAACACTTCCAGTTCAGTCACAAAGTGAATGGCAAATTTAAAACGGAGGGCTCCATCTGAGAACCATTGGTTATGGTCGAAAGCAAGAATTAAATAGCTCTTAATTCCTATTGAAACAGTGAATGTAATTGACAGCAACAGGCTGCTCCCACAAGGCATTCCAATTTCCAATTCCAAATTAAAGCAAGAAAATTGGGAATCGGTGTCCAGCAACCCTTTTTTTCCATAGTCCCACTTGGTTGAACCAGATTTGGAATTCAATATAACTGAAAATTAGATTCTTGAACTAGTTACATTCAAAAGTCTTTGACACTGTAAATCTCAATCGAAAAAGGCCTTGTAATCAGATTAAAAGCTCATTTCATTTAGTAGAAATTGATACAATTAATACAGTGTTACCCTTGTCCTTGCGACTCGATAAGCTTTTGTTTCTTGTAACTGACGGAACACAGACTAGCAGTTTAGAAGAGTCACTGCAGTTAATCTGTTGCCTACTGATGCCGGGTTGGCCCTATTTCAAGCCTACTAGAATCATATGATTTGATTGTCAATGGAGTAATAAGACCAAATGATCTTTCACATGGTATAGTTTGAGATTGATCTCAGATTACTTACTTGCCACCCTTCTTGGTGGCTCAGTGGTAGGGCACCCACCTCATGAACGGGAGGTCGTGGGTTCGATCCTCGCCGAGTCATACCAAAGGCTTTAAACATGGGATCTTCTGCCTTCTTGTCAGGTGCTCAATGTTTTAGAATGGAGTGGGTAAGTATAAACAGCATTATGCTACACAGGCCCTGTTTGGAGAACAGTTCAAAAGAGCAGAACCTTGGCTACCTTGGGTAAGTAAGAATTATTATTAAATTTAATTATCATTCTTCTCACAAAGCAATGGACTTGCATTTCTTGCAGATTAAAGGAACTTGTCCACATAGAAATTGTAGTCACAGGAGTAATTGGACCGAAAGCGCTTCCACTTGGTCTTAATAGTTTCATGCTGGTCGCAGGTTTCTACTGTTCTCCTCACGA